>NC_037301.2:7500-634248 GCF_000002775.5 Populus trichocarpa | reverse complement strand
TTTTGAGTTAAAAAAAAAACTCGTTTTTGGTTTTATAATTTTTGATGAAATATATTTTTAGTTTGTTGGTTCCAGACATTGATGATGTGGATGGTCGCGTTACTTTGGGTCACTCAATGTGACTGTCTGAAAAGGTTGAAAGAGAAAGGTTGAAGATGGATTTGGGTGCCGGTAATTGATGCTTAAAAATTATTGCTAAAGTCTTGGAATTATTGCTTGATTGCTCTCTAGCTCATTGATTAAGATTTAGGAAATTGCATGAAAAGTTCCCACCGATGAAGGGGAAGACCTCTCTGTGGCCTCCGCTTTCAAAGTCAAGCTCGTCTACATCTTGGGTCCATCCTGAATGCGACGCAGACGAGCCCAAACAGAAGAGGAAAGAAATGGAAAACAAAAATGTAAGGAGTCCTCCCAGCTTGAAGTTTCCAGGTCAATGGAAAACAACACAACCAATAAATTAGAGAAAAGGTTAAGAAAAAAAATGTGATAACAATCAATCTATCTTTCATGTCTGAGCCCCATCACGTAGAAAACAATGACAATATTGAAAAATACATAAACCTAATATCTTTCATTTTTTTTTCTGACACAAACAGAATCTATACTAAATCTTTTGAAACCATCGCTATCAGTGCTTGACCTGACTGTTTCAGCTGTGATATCTTCAGGCTTGTGAATGTCATAAACTCCATCCAAATTCACTTTTGAGATAAAGTGACGTGGGTTGAATACAAACAGCAGACAAAAAAAAGATAAAACACTACAACTAGATTTTGATTTTGAAAAATAAAAGAAACGGTCTATATACTTACTTGATTGAATTAGTTTTATCTAGATGTTGTTAACGGATATCCAATTAATGGATACGAATCAATAAAGTTTAGATATTTAAAGCTTCAATACTTAATACATTATTAAAATTAATAACCACTAAACTAAATTATCTTCATCACTTCATCATTAACGACCAAACTGATATGAAGAGTAAATACAATCATTTAGTGGATCTGATAATTTTGCATGATTAGTTCTATCATCATCTTCTAGAATCTGATGTGGGGTGAGAAAAGGTTTAGGAGGCATTCGTAGGGATTCAACATCCGATTCAAGCATCTCTACAACTTTATGCATAGAGGGACGATCAACATGCTTCAACTGTATGCAACATAATGCCACAATAATCATCTTTTTCGTTGTTTTCTTTCCATGTTCCAAGGCATCTTCTTGTACTTCTATATCCTTTCCTTCACTAACTTGGTCATAAACCCATGATGGGAAGTAAATTTGGCTTGAATGATTTGCCAATGCATTCAAGTTCTTTCTTCTTCCTACCATTTCCATCAATAACATCCCGTAACTATAGACATCAGCTTTGAAAGAGACATCTCCAATATTCTTATAACATAGTTCAGGAGCCATATATCCCATTGTCCCTCTGGCAGCAGTGAGGGACACAATGTTATTATTTGTTGGGTACAATTTGGCTAGTCCAAAATCTGAAACTTTCGGAACAAACTTATCATTAAGAAGAATGTTGTGAGGTTTGATATCAAAATGTAAGATTTGCATATCACAACCTTGATGTAGATATTGAATGCCATGAGCCACCCCAAGAGAAATCTCATACATTTTCTCATTGCTTAGTGGGACGCTACCTTCCCTAGAAAAAATGTACTTTTCAAGAGACCCATTAGGCATGAACTCGTATATAAAAGCATGCTTCGATCCCTCGACAGTGTAGCCTATAAGTTGCACGACATTGACATGGTGAATTCTTCCAATTGTGGCAACTTCGTTGATAAAATCTTGTCCATTGGCTTTTGACTTGCCAAATAATTTTACTGCTGCAAAACGACCACTACGAAGCTTCCCCTTATACACTGAGCCAAAGCTTCCTTCACCCAACTTGTCTTTAAATCCGTTGGTTATTTTCTTAATCTCTAAGTAAGTGTACTTTATCGGCATGAGATCATTATCATGACTTTGCAAGAATTTTCGCCATTTATAGATTAGTAAAGTTAGGAGACAGGGGAGCTCACATGGAAATAGTAGCACATGATATATCACTGTACAGATACATTATAAAAAGGGTTAACGGAAAGGAAAAATAGAAAAGTGTTATCCTAAAAAAGTAGTAAATACTCTCAAAATACTCATGCTCGGTGTTTTATTAGAATATTTTCCTTCTAGTGCTTTAAAATCATTGTTTATAATTGAAAACAAAAGTAGAAAGAATATTAGATACATTAATTTGATGCAAAAATAATATCAATTTAAGCTAAAGTTAAAACGTGAAATATTTGGGACTCATAAGAAATATTTAAATTTCAAGTACTTATTTTCTACAACTAAATAAATTTAATGAAAATAAGTCATGAAAAATGATTATTTCTTAAGCTGTAATTGTTGCGTGCTGATATATATATATTTATTGTTTCACAATTAGCTAATAAAAGCAAAGTAAAATATTTACCGATAAAAGCAAGTATCGTAGGGAGAAACAACATGAGAAAGCTTAGTAAAACTGAAAGGGTGGTCATCCGGTATTGACAATAAAAACCTGCCAAATAAAAACACGAGGACAAATAAATAAATAAATAAATAAATGGTTGTATTTTATCAAAATCTAAGAGGTTAGGGACCGAAAAAACTTCTCTTACTTTGGGTAACTTGAAGGAGAACATTGATATGTACGTGATTGAAACTTTATAAAAAAAATTTATAAATTTTTAGGGTCTTTTATTTATTTTATTAGAAAAATAAATATTAATTAGTACTCTTTCTGTAAAATGATATAATTACACAAAATAAATTAACTCACCCCCATAATTAATTCGACACAATATCCAGCGGATACCTGTAATCACCAAGAAAATATGAATCAGCGTGCAAAATCCTGATGATTAATTACAAAAAAGTAAAACAAAAACCTCATTTGCGAAGAAAATGCGTAAAGTAAATGTATGGTTTTGGAGAACATATAAGACCGTAATAGTCCTCACCTTCTGAGAACATATTCTATATTATATACAATTAAACTCTATTTTTTCAACCAGGAACTTCCAAGATAGCTATAATTAGCCAACATAAAAAAATATAAACAATTGCCCACTGCATCATAAAGTCTCAGCTTACCCTTAAGCTTTGCCAAAAAAGAGTAGAATAGACCAGGTTCCTCTAACCAAACGACATGTCACATATTCTTTAATGATTCATGTCAATCTATAAACAAAACGGTTTTGGGCCAATCATTATAGGACAGCGATCTGAAAGACCTCTTTAGAGACCAAAGAGGTTGTAGCTGCTGAAGCTCAACATCCATTGAAAGCTTGCAAAAGCCCTATCTATCTGCTCATAGATCGTTCTCGAAATCAAGAGGACCTCCTTCCAGTCAATGGAAACTCAATAAGATCACCAGAAGATATGAAAGTACTGAAAGCGCTCGATCCACTTCTATTAACCAAACCATTCCTCTGCAAAGTACTGAAAATTCAAGTTGCGTTTTGATGATTGTGGATTTGAGAATAGGTTCTAGTTAATAACTTAGAGATTTTTTAATATAAAAGATTTTTTTAATACAGGGGAGGTTTTACAAAAATTTCAGTAAATTTTATTTATAGTTGTGGTTGTATATAAAAAAATTCATCTATAACTTAAGATTTTCTAGTATAAGAGAAGTTTTATCAAAATTTCAGTAAATTTTATATTTTGTTGCGGTTGTGTATACAAAAATTCACATAAAAAACAGATTAAATATAATTTTCTTTTGTTTAAATGGTGTGTGAAAATTAGAGTTGTTACATTTTATGTTTTTATCAGTTATTCAGATTGCTTTTAATCCTTCAAATTGACTTAGTCATGTTATGACAGCTTTCTCGTATAGTTAATTTAATGCTCGGCCTTTATTAACAATCAAGTGGGAGGTTCAAAGGCTAACCGGCTAAATTGATTTTAATGATATTGTGAAAGAATTTTTCATGATCTGATTTTTTTTCTTAAAAAAAAAAATGTCAGTTAAGATTTTCATATAGATTATTCTTTTTACTCATGTCAGACAACAACCATGTTAGCTTTGTCCGTCATGAGATTACTCTTAATGTTTACAAAAATAAGCTCACATGGATATTAGTGACATCACAACGGATTGTGGGCAACAGAACAAGTTAAGATCTATATATGGTGGAAGCAAATACTCTTAAATAAAATAATTAAAGTTAGATTATTTTTAAAATATATAATTTCATTAATAAGTAATTTCATTAATATAGAAAACAAAAGTTATCCAACTTAGTTAATTTTAAATATTTAAGATTATTTTGACCTTTTAAATAAAATAGATACTCACATTATATTGCAAAATAATTCTAAAATTCATCCAAAAGTTCAACTACTGTTGCAAAAGTAAGGTTCAACATGTTTTTTGCTTCCACGTAATATTTACGGTGTGCTAATGAAACACTTTTACAATAAATTTGCATCATTTTTAATGGATGCTGCGGTGTTTCTCAAATTCCTTTGGTTTAGATTAAAAAGGAATTTTTTAAAAGTATTTATAAATAAAAAATATTTTAAAAATCAAATTCTACCCTCATTTTTTTTTAAATGTATCTTCAAATCAATCCAACCATGAAGACGAAAACTTGACATGTCAATTCTCCATGTCCTACTATCATTAATCACATGTGAACGGTAAAAAATAAAATAAACTATTATTAAAATTTTATTTAAACCATCATGCTTGCATGCTGATTTGAGTGTCATTTTGAAAATTTATTTCATTAAATTATGTAGAAATTAAAATAGATTTTCACAGGACACCAACGGATGTATTTGTTTAGATAAAATCTATTTGTTCACGTATTTCTTTTTTATTTTGATAAAAAATATTTTTTTATCAACCATGTGAATTTTTAAATTAAAACTTTAGATAATTCAAATAAAAATTCATAAAAATTCTAATTGTTAGAAAATAATATAAAATTATTTTTTGTAACTCATCTAACAATTTAAATTGTTAAATAAAAATGATACTTTGACACTAATGATTTAATTGAAGGTAAAACAATATATCTTTTCATTCAAAATTATAATTTTTTATTCATGGAATTCTTTTTTTTAGACAAAAATATATTTTCTAAAAGCATGATTTTTTAAATAAAAACTTATCAAAAATAAAAAGTATGTGCCTCCCAGCTATAAAAGCTGATTGTTTGTTACTAATGATTGCAATAATTTTATATACTCCGTTTACCAGTCTAATTGGCCTTAGATCCTTTAATTTGGGAATTTAAGTGATATATGCAATTATTGATCTAGCCGGCATTTTCCAGGTCTAAAGAGCTCAGTCATTATCTAATGAATTTCTTCACCAATTAAATCACAGTCTTCGCATCACCTGGGGCCTTCACGATTCCAAACAGCATGTTCAACCTCCTCTACAGTCCTTATTTTCTCTTACACAAACAAAATTTATACTTAGTGTTTACTCGAAAATAATTTTTTTTAAAAAAAACATTTTCAAGAAAGTAAATTATTTTATGATATTTGGTAGTATAATAAAAAATAAGTTGGAAAACACTTTCCAGTGTTTGATTATGTCATGGAAAATGAGCTGGAAAATAACTTATTAATGTTTTATTTTTCTCAAATTTATTAAAATAATAAAAAACAAATCTTACAAATTAAAAAGTTGAATGAGAATGATATTGAAAAAAAATTTAATTTCATAAATTATCTCAAATAAAATAAATAATAATCAAAATAATAGATATCAAATCTAAAAAATAAAAAAATTGAAAGATGAAGAAATTAAAATAATAATAATTAACATTTTATAAATTATTTCAGATAAAATAAGTAACAATCAAAAGAATGAGGACCAAATTTGATAGATAAAAAATTTCAATCAAAAAATGATAAAGGAAAAGCAAATAACAATTATAAAAATGAGGACCAAAGTTAATATAAAAATTAACTTTGAAGACCAAATTTGATATAATCAACAATTCTAAGGGATGAAATTGAAAAACAAATATTCAAAACAAAATATATATAGCAATCAAAAGTTTGAGGACCAAAATTTGATATAATCAACAAATAATATGACATCTCTAAATTTTTCACAACTTCCGGAAAGTGTTTTCCGCCCAAAATAAAAGGAAAACACTTTTCTAGAAACCAAGCTAAATTTTTCTTTGACTGGAAAATGTTTTTCGTTGACCGGAAAGTGTTTTTCGTTGACCAACTTTTCTAATGGCAAACAAACACAAGAAAGTTTGGAAAGTGATTTCTCGAAAACCACTTTCCGGGAAACAAACACAGCCTTAATCTTTTGAAACCATCGCTATCAATTAATGCTCGACCTGACTGTTTAAGCTATGATATCTTTAGGCTTGTGAATGTCATTAACTCCATCCAAATTCACTTTTGAGATAAAATGATGGGGGTTGAATACAAACAACAGACAAAAAGAAGATAAAACACCACAACTAGATTTTAGTTTTGAAAAATAAAAGAACCGGTCTACTGGTTAGAAGCGGTCTATATGCTTACTTGATTGAATTATTTTTATCAAGAGGTTGTTAACGGATATCTAGTTAATGGTTACAATCAATAAACTTAAAGGTTAAATAATAATTAATACATTATCAAAATTAATAACCACTAAGCTATATTATCTGCATCATTAACGACCAAACTGATATGAAGAGTCAATACAATCATTTAGTGGATATGATAATTTTGCATGATTAGCTCTATCATCATCTTCTGGCATCTGATGTGGGGTGAGAAAAGGCTTAGGAGGCATTCGTAGGGATTCAACATCCGATTCAAGCATCTCTACAACTTTATGCATAGAGGGACGATCAACAGGCTTCAACTGTATGCACCATAATGCCACAATAATCATCTTTTTCGTTGTTTTCTTTCCATGTTCCAAGGCTCTTCTTGTACTTCTATATTCTTTCCTTCACTAACTTGGTCATAAACCCATGATGGGAAGTAAATTTGGCTTGAATGATTTGCCAATGCATTCAAGTTCTTTCTTCTTCCTACCATTTCCATCAATAACATCCCGTAACTATAGACATCAGCTTTGAAAGAGACACCTCCAATATTCTTATAACATAGTTCAGGAGCCATATATCCCATTGTCCCTCTGGCAGCAGTGAGGGACACAATGTTATTATTTGTTGGGTACAATTTGGCTAGTCCAAAATCTGAAACTTTCGGAACAAACTTATCATTAAGAAGAATGTTGTGAGGTTTGATATCAAAATGTAAGATTTGCATATCACAACCTTGATGTAGATATTGAATGCCATGAGCCACCCCAAGAGAAATCTCATACATTTTCTCATTGCTTAGTGGGACGCTACCTTCCCTAGAAAAAATGTACTTTTCAAGAGACCCATTAGGCATGAACTCGTATATAAGAGCATGCTTCGATCCCTCGACAGTGTAGCCTATAAGTTGCACGACATTTGACATGGTGAATTCTTCCAATTGTGGCAACTTCGTTGATAAAATCTTGTCCATTGGCTTTTGACTTGCCCAAT
Source organism: Populus trichocarpa (assembly GCF_000002775.5). Taxonomy (NCBI): domain Eukaryota; kingdom Viridiplantae; phylum Streptophyta; class Magnoliopsida; order Malpighiales; family Salicaceae; genus Populus; species Populus trichocarpa. The sequence goes on along the minus strand of NC_037301.2, from coordinate 626,689 downwards.
AATTTTACTGCTGCAAAACGACCACTACGAAGCTTCCCCTTATACACTGAGCCAAAGCTTCCTTCACCCAACTTGTCTTTAAATCCGTTGGTTATTTTCTTAATCTCTAAGTAAGTGTACTTTATCGGCATGAGATCATTATCATGACTTTGCAAGAATTTTCGCCATTTATAGATTAGTAAAGTTAGGAGACGGGAGCTCACATGGAAATAGTAGCACATGATATATCACTGTACAGATACATTATAAAAAGGGTTAACGGAAAGGAAAAATAGAAAAGTGTTATCCTAAAAAAGTAGTAAATACTCTCAAAATACTCGTGCTCTGTGTTTTATTAGAATATTTTCCTTCTAGTGCTTTAAAATCATTGTTTATAATTGAAAACAAAAGTAGAAAGAATATTAGATACTTTAATTTGATGCAAAAATAATATCAATTTAAGCTAAAGTTAAAACGTGAAATATTTGGGACTCATAAGAAATATTTAAATTTCAAGTATTTATTTTCTACAACTAAATAAATTTAATGAAAATAAGTCATGAAAAATGATTATTTCTTAAGCTGTAATTGTTGCGTGCTGATATACATATATTTATTGTTTCACAATTAGCTAATAAAAGCAAAGTAAAATATTTACCGATAAAAGCAAGTATCGTAGGGAGAAACAACATGAGAAAGCTTAGTAAAACTGAAAGGGTGGTCATCCGGTATTGACAATAAAAACCTGCCAAATAAAAACACGAGGACAAATAAATAAATAAATGGTTGTATTTTATCAAAATCTAAGAGGTTAGGGACCGAAAAAACTTATCTTACTTTGGGTAACTTGAAGGAGAACATTGATATGTACGTGATTGAAACTTTATAAAAAAAATTTATAAATTTTTAGGGTCTTTTATTTATTTTATTAGAAAAATAAATATTAATTAGTACTCTTTCTGTAAAATGATATAATTACACAAAATAAATTAACTCACCCCCATAATTAATTCGACACAATATCCAGCGGATACCTGTAATCACCAAGAAAATATGAATCAGCGTGCAAAATCCTGATGATTAATTACAAAAAAGTAAAACAATAACCTCATTTGCGAAGAAAATGCGTAAAGTAAATGTATCGTTTTGGAGAACATATAAGACCGTAATAGTCCTCACCTTCTAAAAAAAGGTCTAACAGCGACGAATATATCTTGTCTGCATTTAAAGAAAAAAAGGAAAGGTCAACCGTATTGATATTTACGAACTTATAATTTTAACTGAAGTGAAGAACATTTACTAAAATATAAAATAAACCCTTTACACATAAACAGTAACCAAGCAATATTGGAGCATTACAATATAAAATAAATCAAATATTATATGCATAATCATAATACAGTACGTACCGTATGCGTATGTGTAATCGTAAAAGCAAGAGTGGTTCTTCACGGTGGCTTCATCAAGGTTGCAGCGGTTCTCTTTGCCATAATCACAACAGAAAGAGAACCATGAAAGCTCGAACCCATATACCAAAATATCATGGACATCTGTATACGACTTATTTCTCATATTTTTTGGCACAGAGTAAATCAAATTTATACGGCACAAGTCAGGTACATCGTTGATGATGTCCCCATCAACCATGACATAGGAATGACCTTCCATATTGACACAGCTGGGAGAAGAAATATATGCAGTACCACTACCATTTTTGCAAGAAGAGGTATCCATCATATAATCTGGAGGATTCAGCATGACATAGGAATGACCTTCCATATAATCTGGAGGATTCAGGATTTGATTTTTGCAACATAAAAAAGTTAACACAGAACTGGCTGGCCAATTTATCTCATAATAATAGGAGCGGAAGACACCGATGGAGATGTGGACTGGAAAACCAGCTAATTATTCTCGATTGTATATATTTAGAAGTCCTGTGTACGTGATGTACAATACTCAAGAAGTCAGCAGCTGGATTCAAAATCCAAAAAATGTATATTCTTGGGATATGCTGATGGAGTGAAGGGGTATCGCTTGTGGGATCCCACTGCCCACAAGATAGTCATCAGCAGAGATGTCATATTTGCAGAAGATAAAATGCAAATGGAAGAAAATAATAGCATTTTAAAGGAGACTACAGAAGTCCAGATGGAAAATACTCAGAATCGTACTTCTTCTGAAGCTGTACCAGAGCATGAAGAACAAGAACAAATAGAGTCTGAAACTCCTGAAGTTCGACGGTCGACTCGTGAAAGAAGACCACCGGCTTGGCACTCAAAATATGTTACTGAGAGCAATATTGCATACTGTCTTCTAAGAGAGGATGGAGAGCCATCAACTTTCTATGAGGCTATCAAAAGCACAGATGTATCTATGTGGATGACAGCAATGCAAGAGGAGATTGAAGCTCTACACAAGAATAACACTTGGGATCTTATTCCGCTACCACAAGGAAGAAAGACCATTGGCAACAAATGGGTTTACAAGATAAAGTGTGATGGCAATGATCAAGTGGAGCGGTATCGTGCAAGATTGGTAGTTAAAGGATATGCTCAGAAAGAAGGAATAGACTTCAATGAGATATTTTCTCCGGTGGTACGACTTACTACAATCAGAGTAGTCTTGGCAATGTGTGCTATATTTGATCTTCACCTAGAGCAGCTAGATGTGAAAACTGCATTTTCTTCATGGAGAACTTGAAGAAGAAATTTATATGCTCCAACCAGAGGGTTTTGCTGAAATAGGCAAGGAGAACTTGGTTTGCAGGTTGAACAAATCTCTATACGGTCTCAAACAGGCGCCGAGGTGTTGGTACAAGAGATTTGATTCCTTCATAATTAGCCTTGGGTACAACAGACTCAATTCAGACCATTGTACATATTACAAGAGGTTTAAAGAAGATGATGTTTTTCATCATTCTGTTGTTGTACGTGGATGGCATGTTGGTAATAGGCCCCAACAAAGATCGAGTCCAAGAATTGAAGGCACAATTGGCTAGGGAGTTTGATATGAAGGACTTGGGACCAGCAAACAAGATTCTAGGGATGCAAATTCACCAAGACAGAAGTAAGAGGAAGATTTGACTTTCTCAGAAGAATTATTTAAAGAAGATCTTGCGACGCTTCAACATGCAAGATTGTAAGCCAATTTCCACCCCACTTCCTGTTAACTTCAAATTATCCTCAAGTATGTCTCCTAGCAATGAAGCAGAGAGGATGGAGATGTCTCGAGTACCGTATGCATCAGCAGTGGGAAGTTTAATGTTTGTCATGATATGTACAAGACCAGACATTGCACAAGTAGTGAGAGCAGCTAGTCGATATATGGCAAATCCTGGTAGAGAGCATTGGAATACTATTAAGAGGATCTTGAGATATATCAAGGGTACCTCAGATGCTGCATTATGTTATGGAGGATTAGAATTTACTGTCAGAGGTTATGTTGATTCAGATTTTGCTGGCGACCTTGAGAAAAGAAAATCCACTACTGGCTATGTGTTCATAATTGCAGGAGGAGTTGTGAGCTGGGTCTCTAAACTTCATACTGTTGTAGCTTTATCCACAACAGAAGCTGAGTACATGGCAGCTACACAAGCTTGTAAAGAAGCAATATGGATGAAGAAACTTATGAAGGAGCTCGGGCACAAACAAGAGAAGATTCCTTTATATTGTGATAGTCAGAGTGCCTTGCATATTGCAAGGAATCCAGCGTTTCATTCAAGAACAAAACACATAGATGTTCAGTATCACTTTGATCGCGAAGTGGTGGAAGATGGAAGTGTAGATTTTCAGAAGGTTCACACAAAGGAAAACCCAGCAGATGCTTTGACCAAACCAGTCAACACTGACAAGTACATATGGTGCAGATCCTCTTATAGCCTAGCAGAAACATAAGCAGCATAAAGATGACAAGTATGAGGATAGAAGAATCACAAATGATCAAGTGTGAAGACTTGATTAAATCATCAAAGTCTTCAAGTGGGAGAATGTGAAACTAGCTGGCACCAATTGGTGCAAGCTAAGTCAACAAAGTGGGCACCAATTTGGTGCCACTTGCAGCACCAATTGGTGCCACTTGCCTTGCTCTTGTCTTTTGCAAGACAAAGGCAAGGATGCTTGCCTATAAATAGGCAGTGCATCCTTGCCATATATATCACAACACAAGTGAGAAACAAGAGAGCAAGAGGGAGAGAGAGTGTAGGAGAGTAATCCCACAAAGTTATGAGGTATTTGTAAGATAGTAAGTGAGGTGTTTTCTCCTAGTAATAAAGAGATTTCAGTTGTTCTCCTATTAGTAGAGAGAGGTTGTAATTCTCACATTACTTAGTAAAATCCTTCTATACTTGCCCGTGGACGTAGCCAAATTGAGAGAACCACGTAAATTCTTGTGTGTCATTTCTCATTTTATCTTGTCCCTTACCTTTTGTCTTCTCGGGTTTACATACCAGTATCCTAACATCTTAATGGCCTCCACTTACAAAGTCTTCGAGTGGAAGAAATATATGCAGTACCACTGTATGTTCAACGTCTTCATGACCTCTTAATGACCCATTCTAAATGCCATGAAGACGAACCGAAACAGAGAAGAACGGATATAAAAAATGTAAGGAGCCTTCGCTTGAAGTTTCCGTGTCAATAGCAGACAATGCCAATAAGAGAATGTCTCTAAGATCCACTCCACTTCATTTGCAAGGGAAGATCCCACTCTGATTTGCAAAGCCTTCAAGATGCCATCACCTTCACTTCATTTGTTACTTTTATGCCAGGAGGGAACGAGAAGGTGCAAAGAACACTTCATGATTTCTCAGAACTCCTCCCAGACCTGCGCGCATATTACCTGGTTTTCCGAAAGCTGATCCATCCGTGTTCCGCTTTATACTTCCCATTTGTTTTTGAGAAAAATACTCATCCACAGACTACGAATACCGTCTTGGATCAATACGAGAGGAAATCAATCAATGGGCACAAATTAAAGTGTTCGAGTTCTTGCTTGGTCAAAGTCTCACTGATTAATTAAGAATTAGGAAATTGCATGAAGAGTTCCTGCAAAAGAAGGGAGGACCTCTTAAATATACGGAGAATTAAGTATAATTAAAGGTTACGATCAAATGGTACATGGACGTCCTATCTTTAATTTCCTTTTCTTTTATTTAACGCGGAGTTGCTGACACAACCCGTTTGTTTTACATGGAAAACACTATCTAAATTTCTCATTAATTGTTAATCAATGAAAAATATTTTTGAGTTAAGAAAAAAAATTATCTTTATTTTTTTATATAAAATATATTTTCTAGAAATTACAAATAAAAGTAGAATTTGTTAAACGGATATCCAGAGGTTTTTTCATCATTTGATCCTGTCTTTTTTGCAATTATTAAGTACATCCAAGGGTAATTCAGCATTTTAATAAATATAAAATATTATTAGCTCCTTATCTTTTCTTAATTGTTTTTTTATTTACCAGATTTGTTACTTTTTTTTAATTACTATTTATTTTGTTTCAAATAATTTATAAAATTTTATTTTATTATTTTTAATATCTTGGATGGTGAAACTCTTGATTGTTGATCTAGTTCGGTCAAGTAAAAGTGGAGCTAGTGATGGTCACTTTGGATTGTCGGTCTTAAAAACTGGTGATGTGGGTGGTCGGTATTGCTCTGGGTTGTGATTGTCTCTTGAGAGATTGAAAGAGGAAGGTTGAAGATGAGTTTGAGTGAAGTAGTTCTTTTTTAAAATATTTGTTACTCAAAAATATATTTTTAAATAAAAAAATAATTTAAAAAAATAATCATTATTTTACTCCTATAATATATATATATATATATATATATATATATATATATATATATATATATATATATATATATATATATATATATATATATATATATAGTGTTGATTTGTAGATATTGGAGAATAAGATGTATATACAACATTTTTTTTCACCTAGTACTACTTTTTCTTCTCTTACATAAAAATGTAAGGAGTCTTCGCTTGAAGTTTCCAAGTCTTCTCTTACATAAAGCTAGGTTACGACATAAAATTTCCTATCTTTTTTTTTCTTTTTTTTTTATTTAACGCGGAGTTACTGACACAATAAATGTCGGTTGTTTGACGGAGGAAAACACTATCTAAATTTTTCAATGATTGTTGATGAAAAATATTTTTGAGTTAAAAAAAAACTTGTTTTTAGTTTTATAATTTTTGGTTAAATATATTGCTGCTTCAGAGATTTAAGGCAAGAGATCCATACCATGGAAGCTTAAAAGTGTCTTTCCAGCATCCTTGTTTTGAACAGTTGCAACAAACTTTATCCAGTCTTGTGATGATCTCAGAAAAGGTTGGTCTGACAAGAGGTTCTGAATGCCAACATTCATCAATCAACCTACATGAAGATCAAGATGATTTCCAAAAAAATTAAGCTACTCCCTTGAGGTTGTTCCTCTCATTTCTATGAGCAAGACAATAGTGAGTCAAGCTCAAGAAGAGATTGGAAAACTAAGTAAAACAAGAGAAACGAATAGCTCAAGCCCTGTCTCTAGCTGGTTTTTGGGAACTGCCTTTGCTTGATCAATATCGAATTTGCATAAGCAGTCGTTTTCTAGATCCACTGTACCATTAATGGAGGTTGCTTTTCATACGACATATGGTCCTATCTTTTCTTTTCTTTTCTTTTCTTTTTCTTTCCGTTCCTTTAACGCGGAGTTGCTGACGCCACAACCAAAAGTAACGGTGGTCCGCGTTACTTTGGGTCACTTGGTGTGACTGTCTGGAGAGGTCGAAAGAGAAAGGCAGAAGATGGATTTGGGTGGCAGTATCTGTTCCTTCAAAATATATTAAAATATTTTTATATTAAAAATTAGCTATTAAAAAAATAATTAAAATAAACTAATTCCAGACATTTAGTTTGTCATTCATGTAAGTTTTCTCATTTTTTAATGGTTATTGTCTAAATAGTCATATTTTTAATAAAATAAATGATTATATATATATATATAAAATCAATTGCAAGAAGAGTTTTCCGACGACCGAAAGAAGGGGAGGACCTCTTGATGTCCTCCACTTCCAGAGTCAAGCTCGTCTCATTGAATACTTTAATCACACATGGTTTTCTGGAAAACAGAAAAATGCAAGGAGTCTTCGCTTGAAGTTTCCAAGTCTTCTCTTACATAAAGATTACGACATAAAGTTTCCTATCCTATCTTTTCTTTTCTTTTCTTTTTATTTAACACGGAGTTGCTGACACAACAAACTATGGCACCGTCGGTTGTTTTACGTACGGAGGAAAACACTCTCAATGATTGTCGATGAAAAATATGTTTTGAGTTAAAAAAAAACTTGTTTTTGGTTTTATAATTTTTGGTTAAATATATTTTCTAGAAGTTACAAATAAAAGCAGAATTTGTTAAACGGATGTCCAGAGGCTTTTTCATCATTTGAATCTTTTTTTTTAATTATCAAATATATTTAAAGGTAATTTGGTATTTTAATAAACATAATTTTTTTTATTTTTTTAATAATTTTTTTTATTTACTAATTTTTTATTTATTTTTTTAATTACTATTTAGTTTATTTCAAAAATAATTTATAAAATTTAATATATTTTTTTAATATCTTGAATGATGAAACTCTTGGTTGTTTAATATAGTCCAGTGAAAAAAAAGTGGAGCTGGTGGTCCCTTTGGGTTGTTAGTTCCAGAAGGTGGTTGTTTTTTAAATCATTTATCATGTGTAATAGTTATAAACTTAGAGTGTGGTTAAATTAAGTTTTGGAAAAATTTGAAGTATTTTTTTAAATATTATTTGTTTTTATATTTTTAAATTGTTTTGATAAATATAGATTTTTTTAAAAAAAATATATTTTTTAATATTAATACCTACTCCTCGCATTTTTTATTGTTTCTCCTTTGTTCATATCCATAAAAATCGAAGCCAAAAAAGAGAGATTGTTGCTATCATCCTTCTAATCGGCACGACACGTGTATATTACTTTGGATTTCATTTTCTTGGAGTCAAAGTAGTATTTCTCGACTTCCTCACCCATCTCTATATCCTCTTCAAAAAACAGAGGAGAAATTAATGAGCTTGTACTTTGATGGCATAGAAGACCAACCAGTCCAATCATAAATTGTAGAAGACCACGTAAATTCAAGACCCCTTGAGGTAATACACTTTGCTTCTTCTCCTAATATTCCAGATTCTTTTATTAATTCGATGTAAATTACCTCTCAGTCATTTCAAGAAAAACCATCAAATCGATATTCTCTAGAATACAGAGCAAGAAAATCAAAGTATCATCTCAGAAGCTAGCGAAACCATTTACAAATTTTTTATCTACCAATTTGTTATTTATTTTTTTAATTCTTATTTATTTTATTTTAAAAATAATTTATAAAATTTAATTTTTTTTATATCTTAAATGATGGAACTCTTGGTTGCTGATATGTTCAGTAAAAAAAATGGAGCTGGAGGTCACTTTTGGTTGTTAGTTCTAGACATTGGTGGTCTGCGCTTCTTCGAGTCAGCTGGTATGATTGTCTTGAAAGGTAGAAGATGAGTTTAAAATGGTAGATGTTAACTTATATGGTTTTAAATTTATTTTTTAAAAATTATTAATTTGTGTCCTATAAATTTGAAGAATTATTAAAAATTTATATGATTGTTAATTTTAAAAACTATAAAATTAATCAAATTACATACAAACTAACCTGAACACTCTCATTAAAAAAAAAATATAATACACTAACTTGGATAGTCAATCATATGCGATAGTTATAAACTTAGAGTGTTTTTTTAGAGTGCGGGTAAATTAAGTTTGGAAAAATTTTGAATTTTTTTTAAATTATTTGATTTTATATTTTAAAATTATTTTGATTTATTGATATAAATATAATTTTTTTAAAAAAATATTTTTATATATTTTAAATAAAAAACATTTTAAAAACAATTTTTACCGTTATATATTAATTCTCAGAGAATAAGATGTATACACAACATTTTTTTCACTCCAGTATTACTTTTTCGACATAGACAGGTCTGCCTTCCATATTAATGCTTACTCCTCGCATTTTTTTTTTTTTTATTGTATTGCCTTTGTTCATATCCATAAAAATCAAAGCATGAAACTTGACCCATATGTTTTTCTTTGTTTTTTATATTGGATATGTTGCTATCATCCTTCTACTCGACGCGACGCGACGCCATCTCTCCTCTACAATGTACTATTTCTCGACCTCCTCACCATCTCTCCTCTACAAAGGGAGAGACATATGGCATATTCCCGGTAGCGAAGTTGAATAAAATTTAGATTCTAATATCTCTAACAACAAATTTGAATCGGTCATTACATCAATTTAATTAATTAAAAAATGTTTTTCTTCAAAAAGATCTTAAAGAGGAGTTTACCTGGACAAAATTAACTTAAATCATACATTATTTCTTAAATATATATAAAAAAAGTAACAACTTCGATAAAATAAGTTAATGATACAAAAATTACAAACAACGATGAAGAAGAAATTCAAATACTTCAAGAAAATATGACAGCTAAGTTTGAAACAAAGAACCCTGAAGGGCTAAAATACTTCCTAGACAATGAGATGTCTAAGATTAGCCAGAGGTATTCTCTTATAACAAAGGAAGTATATGTTCAAGAAGATTCTTAGATACTTGGAATCAATTTCTGGTAAAGGGATCATGCATGTTCTCAGAAAATAAGCACCTCAACATTGATGGATATATAAGGCCATGTTTGTTTCCTGGAATTCACTTTCCGAAAAATCACTTTCCAAACTTTCCTATGTTTGTTAGCCATTAGGAAAGTTGGTCAACAAAAAACACTTTCCGATCAACGAAAACACTTTTCGGTCAATGGAAAACACTTTCCAGTCAAAGAAAAATTTGGTTTGGTTTTCAGGAAAGCGTTTTCCCTTTTGGCTGTGTTTGTTTTCCGGAAAGTGGTTTCCCGGAAACCACTTTCCAAACTTTCCTGTGTTTGTTTGTCATTAGAAAAGTTGGTCAACGGAAAACACTTTCCAGTCAAAGGAAAATTTGGCTTGGTTTTCAGGAAAGTGTTTTCCTGGAAAATTTGAGCGGAAAACACTTTCCGGAAGTTGTGAAAAATTTAGAAATGTCATTATTTGCTGATTATATCAAATTTGATCCTCAAACTTTTGATTGCTATATATAATTTGTTTTGAATATTTATTTTTCAATTTCATCTCTTAAAATTTAATTTTTATATTAATTTTGGTTCTTATTTTTATAATTGCTATTTGCTTTTTTCTTATCATTTTTTTATTGAAATTTTTTATCTATCAAATTTGGTTCTCATTCTTTTGATTGTTACTTATTTTATTTGAAATAATTTATGAAATGTTAATTATTATTATTTTAATTTCTTCACCTTTTATTTTTTTTTTAATTTTTTAGATTTGATCTCTATTATTTTGATTATTATTTATTTTATTTGAGATAATTTATGAAATTATATTTTTTTTTCAATTTCATTCTCATTCAACTTTTTTAATTTATAAGATTTGTTCCTCATTATTTTAATAAACTTGAGAAAAATAAAACATTAATAAGTTATTTTCCAGCTCATTTTCCATAACATAACCAAACACTGGAAAATATTTTCCAACTTATTTTCCATTACACTGCAAAACATTGGAAAATACTTTCCCGGAATTCACTTTCCTCGAAATTCACTTTCTCCGAAATTCACATTCCAAAAAAAAAACTACTTTCCAGCAAACAAACGGAGCCTAAATGCAAATCAGGAAAGAAGTATAGTTGATAGAAAATCCACGTCAGGTTACTTTACCTTTGTACGAGGTAATTAACCTTGTCACATTGAAAAGTAAAAAGGCTGTAGCATTGTCCAGTGCAAAAGCTGAGTTCATAGGAATGATCAAGAGGCTTTGTGAGCTATTATGGTTGAAGGAGACGCTCATAAAAATTGGCTAGGAACACACTAGGAAATGGGATGAGGCTACTCTGTGACAACAAGGCAATCTAATCCAGTTCAACATGACCAGACAAAACATGTTGAGGTAGATAAATACGCCATCAAGGAAAAACTCAAGACCAAGATAATTTAATTCTCATTTGTAAAATCTGAAGACCAGTTAACAGATATACTAACCAAAGTAATTTCCAGTAAAATCTTTTATAGCTCACTTGACAAGTAGGCTATTGAAGATATCTAACATAGAAAACAAACCGTATAGCAGCAGCAGCAGCAAATACCTATGCTAGCCTTCAATCTGACCTAAGCTCCATAAAAGGCCGAGATAAGAGACTAACCAGATTCAATCTGGAACACCACCATGGAGAACATGGTTGATGAGAGAATAGAGGGCTTAAAGTTTCCACCATGAAAATCTGGATGCCTCTTGTTTGAGTTTGGAAAGAGAGGTGCTGAATGGATGTAAGAACGACAGGAATATCAAACGTTCACTGCCTCTTTTACAGTCTATTCACTACCTCTCCTCCAAAACGTAATTATGGCTGAAGGAGTCGCTCATAAAAATTGGCTACGTGCACACTAGGAAAAATGCTATTGAAACACTTTTACAATAAATTTGCATCATTTTTAATGGATGTTGCGGTGTTTCTCAAATTCCTTTGGTTTAGATTAAAAGGGAATTTTTTAAAAGTGTTTATAAATAAAAAATATTTTTAAAATCAATTTTTACCTCCATTTTAAAAAAAAAATCAATCTTCAAATCAATCCAACCATGAAGACGAAAACATGACATGTCAATTCTCCATGTCCTACTATCATTAATGTGCAATGCAAAAAGTTTACCAGTGAGAAAAATGACATGTGAACTGTAAAAAATAATATAAATTATTATTAAAATTTTATTTAACAGTTTAAATTAGCCATTATGATTGCCTACTGATTTGAGTGTCATTTTAAAAATTTATTTTATTAAATTATGTAGAAATTAAAATAGATTTTCACAGGACACCAACGGATGTATTTGTTTATTAAAATTTTATTTTTTCATGTATTTTGTTTTTATTTTAATGAAAAAAATATTTTTTATCAACTATGTGAATATTTAAATTAAAACTGTAGATAATTAAAATAAAAATTCATAAAAATTTTAATTATTAGAGAATAATATAAAATTATTCTTTATAACTCATCTAGCAATTTAAAATTTTAAATAAAAATGATACTTTGACACTAATGATTTAATTGAAGGTAAAAAAAATATATCTTTTCATTCAAAATTATCATTTTTTATTTATGGATAAAAGCTATAAAAGCTTATTGTTTGTACTAATGATTGCATGCATGACTTTCAAAAACCTGATCAATAAATCCTTTGCAATAATTTTATATAATCCATTTACCAGTCTAATTGGCCTTCAATTTGACCTTCCCTTTAATTTGGGAATTAAAGTGATGTATGCAATTATTGATCTAGCCGGCATGTTTCCAGGTCTAAAGAGGTCAGCCATTATCTCATGAATTTCTTCACCAGTTAAATCACAATCTTCGCATCACCTGGGCCTTCAAAATAATGGCTTACAGTCATTATTTTCGCTATCAATGCTCGCAGAGAAGAGGCTTGTTGAATCGACCAAAAAGAAGATGAAACACCACAACTAAAGGAAGAAGACAAAAAAACAGTATAGGACAGTGATCTGAAAGACCACTTTAAAGACCAAAGAGCTTGTAGCTGCCGAAGCTCAACACCCAGTCAGAGCTTACAAAAGCCCTATTTATCCCGCTCATAGATCGTTCTCGAAACCAAACCACTCCTCCTTCCAGTCAATGGAAATTCAATAAGATCACTAGAAGATATGAAAATACTGAAAGCGCTTGATTCACTTCTATTAACCAAACCATTCCTCCTGTCTCTGCTCTGCAAAGTCTCTTTGGCAAGTCTCTTTTGTGGAATAAGGCCCGTTCAAGTCAAAAACATGAAAAATTAACAGGCTTTATTTCATGAGAAAACGTAATTACAAGGCTGAGCGATTTTTACAAGTCTTGGTCTACTTCGCTGTGGCCAAATTAAGTGTGTTTTCCAAATGGATGCAGTAGTCCTACGTGTAAAAACAGAGTCATTTACTGGTCATCCCTTAGCTTGCTAAAGGTCACGTCGATCCAATTCTTCAAGTGCCTAGCCTCAAAGTGACAGCAAGTAAATCATGAAAAGTGTAAGAATTTTGATGTCTGTTCAATTCAAACACACTTTGGCAATACAAATTAAAGCTTACTTGATTGAATGATTTTTGTCTAGATACTTAAAGCTTAAATAGTTAATATATATCAAAATTAATAATCACTAAGCTACATTACCTTCATTATCTCATTATTAACGACCAAAATAATACGAAGAGTCAATACAATCATTTGGTGGATCTGATAACTTTGAATGATTAGCTCTATCATCGTCTTTTGATATTTGATGTGGGGTGAGAAAAGGCTTAGGAGGCATTCGCAGGGATTCAATGTCCGATTCAAGCATCTCTACAACTTTATGCATTGAGGGACGATCAACAGGCTTCAATTGTATGCACCACAATGCCACAATAATCATCTTTTTCGTTGTTTTCTTTTCATGTTCCATGACATCTTCTTGTACTTCTATGTCCTTTCCTTCATTAACTTGGTCATAAACCCATGAAGGGAAGTAAATTTGGCTTGAATGACTTGCCGATGCATTCAAGTTCTTTCTTCTTCCTACCATTTCCATTAATAACATCCCGTAACTATAGACATCAGCTTTATAAGAGACACCTCCAATGTTCTTATAACATAGTTCAGGAGCCATATATCCCATTGTCCCTCTGGCAGCAGTGAGAGACACAGTGTTATTATTTGTTGGGTACAATTTGGCTAGTCCAAAATCTGAAATTTTTGGAACAAACTTATCATTAAGAAGAATGTTGTGAGGCTTGATATCAAAATGTAAAATTTGCATATCACAACCTTGATGTAGATATTCAATGCCACGAGCCACCCCAAGAGAAATCTCGTACATTTTCTCATTGCTTAGTGGGATGCAACCTTGCCTAGAAAAAATGTACTTTTCAAGAGACCCATTAGGCATGAACTCGTATATAAGAGCACGCTTCGATCCCTCCACAGTGTAGCCTATAAGTTGCACGATATTGACATGATGAATTCTTCCAATAGTGGCAACTTCGTTGATAAAATCTTGTCCATTGGCTTTTGACTTGCCCAATAATTTAACTGCTGCCAAACGACCACTACGAAGCTTTCCCTTATATACTGAGCCAAAACCTCCTTCACCCAATTTGTCTTTAAATCCATTGGTTATCTTTTTAATCTCTGAGTAAGTGTACCTTATCGGCATGAGATCATTATCATGACTTTGCAAGAATTTTTCAATGTCTTCGTACATGGATAAATGTTGTCTTCGCCATTTGTAGACCAGTAACATTAGGAGACATAGAAGCCCACATGGGAATAATAGTACATGATATATCACCGTGTAAAGACATTAGAACGACATTCAATATTAGAAACATATATATTGTTAGTTATTGATTTCCATATCGAAACTTCTTTTTTTCTTTAACATATATGTGACTTCTTTTTTTCATTGCGCTACATCGTTCTTTTTCAAAATACATCATATAAATGGAATTCTATGATACAAACAGTAAAAGAAACTATAAATACTTTAATATTATAGTTTATAATCATCGTTCTGTGTTTGATTAGAACGTTTTCCTTCTGTTGCTTTAATATCATTGTTTATAATTGAAAACAAACGTAGAAAGAATATTAGATACATTAATTTGTTGCAAAAATAATATCAATTTAAGCTAAAGTTAAAACTTGAAATAGTTGGGACTCATAAGAAATATTTAAATTTCAAGGACTTATTTTCTACATTAAGTTGTAGAAGCTATTAGATCAATAATTATTTCTTATGGTGTAATAGTTGTGAGCTGATATACATATATTTATTGTGTCACAATACGATAAAAAAAAAAAAAAAGCAAAGTAAATACTTACTGATAAGAGCGAGTATCGGACTGAGAAACAATATGAGAAAGGTAAGTAAAAGTGAAGGGATGATCATCGGGTAATAACAATAAGAACCTGCCAAATAAAAAATAAAAGAATGAATGATTTACCATTCATGTAGTGATTTGACTATAAGGGAGAAAATGATTCAGAATTATATATAATCTTTCCATGGGTCTTTATCCTACTAAATAATAGAAAGATATCTTATTTTAATAAAAACGATGTATGTGGTTTCATTTAGATCTTTTAATTAGAGCATAAGATTAAATTTATTTTAAAATTTAGTTAAGGTGCACGCAAGCTGACCCGGACACCCATGTTAATCTAAAAAAAATTTATTTATTTTATTACAAAAATAAATTAACTCACCCCCAATTCGACAAACGATCGAGTAGATACCTATAATCACCAAAATAAAATCAGCGTGCAAAATTTTGATGATTAATTAAAAAAAAAGTAAAAAAAAAAAAACTCATTTGCGAAAAAAAGTAAAAAAGTAAATGTATCTTTTTGTAGAATTGAGCCAGAACATATAAGACCGGAATAGCCCTCACCTTCAAAATAAACGCCTATCGGCGTCGCTACGGCTGCATTTCAAGAAAAAAAGAAAAGGTCAGCAGTATTGATATTTTTGCAAAGTTATAATTTTAACTGAAGTGAAGAACATTTATTAAAACATAAAATAAACCCTTAACGCAAAGACGGAAACCAAGCAATATTGTAAACAATATTTTATGCAGCATACAATATTTTATTACAATATAAAATAAAGCAAATATTGTATGCATAATCATAATACAGTACTTGAGGTATGCTGAGAGAGAGAGCACGTACGGTATTGTGAACAATTGTTGTTCTGCACGGTGGATTCATCAAGGTTGCAGGGGTTCTCTGTGCTATAATGACAGCAGAAAGAGAACCATGAAAGCTCGAACCCATATACCAAAATATCATGGACATCTGTATACGACTTATTTCTCATATTTTTTGGCACAGAATAAATCAAATTTATACGGCACAAGTCAGGTACATCCCGGACGTGCCCATCAACCATGACATAGGAATGACCTTCCATATCGACACAGCTGGGAGAAGAAATACTGCTAGACGAAGAAGAATTATATGCAGTACCACTACCATTTTTGCAAGAAGAGGTATCCATAATATAATCTGTATGATTCTTGCAACATAAAAAAGTTAACACAGAACTGTGTGGCCACTTTATCTCATAATAATAATTGTAGTACAGCAATTCTTCTGTAAAAGAATGATGAGGGATGGAGAAGCAATCATCCTTCTGAACAGCAGCATCCACAAGTCGAATTGTGAAGTCAATGTAATTGATTGCCTGGACATAATACTTTACCATGTCCAAGTATAAAGTTGGACGTAAGTTGTTTTCACAAGCAAGTTCAAAACTTTTGTTGCCACAGCTCTCGGGATCGGTATTTAGTCGAAAAGGGTAGCTAATATTATGGATATTGCTACAAGAAGAAGGAGCGCAGTAATTGCTGGTGTTCTTTGTAGCACTGCAACTATGGTGGGTGGATAGGATCACTAGAAAAGGCAGGGCTGCATATGCACCGAAGAGGTGCCTTAATACTCTACTGAACATTGAGAGAGAGTTTCTTTGGGAAACCAAATAATGTGCTTTGTTACACTTTGATCAAGAGATATAAATATACTATGTGGTCTTATGTGGTCTTGAGAACAATACGAAAGGGAATCAATGGCCACAAATTAAAGTTCGAAATTTCCATTCAATATTTTTTAAATTTCCAAAATGAGGAGAGTGCCTTGAAGTTTCCAAGTCAATAAGAGAAAAAAAGCAAGGAAAGAATGTGGTGCCACTCAATATTTAAATATAAATATAGTAGGAGTAAAGTAGTAATGCACAACTGTATAAAAACCACGTCGTTTTGCAAAATTCTAAGTGAAAACGACTACGTTTCTTTTTTTTAAAGGGGTTATAATATGAGACCATGTCTTTAGCCTTTGGGAATGAAAATTCACAATTTATATTTTTTTCATTAATATATATATATATATATATATTCAACATGAAAACTTAAAGGAGGAAATTAACAAACCTCCTCGATTATCAAATCAATTCCTTTAAATTACTCCTTATCAATATAGTATCTTATTTAACACTAAAGAGGCCTAAAACAAATAAATTTTAAAATTTTAAACTAAAATTTTATTTCCAATTTTATTTATAAGATAATTAAATAAACTTTTTAATTAAAAAGCCATGTATCTTTAACTCTCGTAAATAAAAGGATTCATACAACTTTTACAATTATATTGGCAAACCGTAATAATACTCTCATAAGTAGGAGACCATGCACGAAACCAAAGGATTCTTAAAATTTTAAATTTTTTCATTTTCTTAAAAAATATTAATATATTATGTGGTCTTGAGAACAATACTCCTCTACTGCTTGTTAAGTATTGTGATGAAAAGTATTTTTTAAAAATATTTTTTATTTAAAAATATATTAAAATAATATAATGCATTTATAATTTTAATATCAATGTTCGTTAAAATAAAAGAATAATTAATTTTTAAAAAAATCAACAATAAATAATAAAAAAAGATATTTTATAAAAGAATAATTAATTTTTAAAAAAATCAACAATAAAATATTAAAAAAACATATTGCATATCATGTCCATGTGTGTGTGTATTCATAAGAAAACTGTTAATATTATCATAAAAAATCTAACTTTTTCTAAAAACGATGACATAATCATATATTTTTTAAAAAATATCTTCTTAATAATTCAATTTAAATCAAATTTAATACAAAAATTTTAAAAATAATTAAAAAAAAAAGTGATGGCAGATAATTATCAAATTCGGTAAAATATCGATGAAGGAAGAAGAAAAAATTAAAATCCTTCTGAACAGCAGCATCCACAAGTCGTCTAAAGTTTTCACAAGCAAATTTATATTTTCAATCTTGCTTTTATTGCTTTTCATTTTTAGAAACGTTTTCAATCATTTTTTTTTAATCTAAAAAAGTAGCTAAATATAATGAGAATTATACATTTCGTGTGAAAAAGTTAGGTTAAGTCCTATGTACATATAACTATTAAGCAATTAAATTACGATCCAACTTAAAGTTAATATATTTAAAATAAAATAATTAACTTAAAGTTTATTTTAAAAATATTTAATTTCATTAACTAATTAAGTAATTGAATTTTAATAAAGTATTATATATAAAACAAAAATTAAGTACTTACTTAATTTTAAATATTTTAAATTATTTTTATCTTTTAAAAAAACAATATCAGCATAATATTGCAAAATATATAATCCGATAATTCATCCAAAAGTTACAAACTTGCATCATAGTCTGAAAAGCAAGCATCAACAATAATAATAATAAAAACATGCATCTATATAAAAAAAATAAAATAAAAGAATGATTAAATTGAAAAAATAAAAAATAAATAGATTACAAAGTTAATATTTTATTTTCACAGAATAGTCATGAACAAATTAGTATAAAATACTTTGTAAATCATGTCCATATGTAATTAATTGCCTGAACGTAATATCTTGCCATATTGAAGTATAAAATTGGATGCACGTTGTTTTCACAATCAAAATCATATTTTTAGTAGCTAATTAATATTATGGATATTGTCCCTCTCTTTCTAATTAATTGCCTGAGCGCAGTAATTGTTTCTCTTTCTAGCACTGAAAGGTAAGGATGGTTTGTATTATGTGTTTTCGAGAAGAATAATTATGCAAAGATTATGAAAGGTTTGTTTGTTTTTATATTTTAAAAGTATTTTTTTTAATTATTTTAATATATATATTGATATTAAAAACAGTTTTTTTTAAAAAAAAACATATTATTTTAATTTATTTAAAAAAATAATTGAAAAACAACCAAAATAAAATGAGATTAATGGCCAAAAATTAAAGTCTTTGAATTATTGAATGATCACTCTCTCACTACTTACATCAATTAAAGTTTAAACCACACAAGTATTAGTTAGCCATGAAAATACAAACACACACACAAATTGTAACCCATAAAGATGAAGAAAGTATCACCGATTTGAACAGAAAAATGGAAGAACATTTCAATTCAAATAATATATCTTAAAAATTATAATGTCACTACTTCAATTAATTGATAAACTTGGGCCAATCCTCCTTGTAAACAAGAAATTCTCTAGATTACGAATACCATCCATCTTGGATCCCTACGAAAAGAAATCAATGGCCACAAACTACTAAAGTCTTGGAATTATTGCTTGGTTGCTCTCCAGCTCACTGATTAAGATTTAGGAAATTGCATATGAAAAGTTCCCACCGATGAAGGGGAAGACCTCTTTGTGGCCTCCGCTTACAAAGTCAAGCTCGTCTACATCTCGGGTCCATCCTGAATGCGATATTGCAGACGAGCCCAAACAGAGAAGAAAGAAATGGAAAACAAAAATGTAAGAAATTAAGTAATTGAATTTTAATAAAGTTTTATATATAAAGCAGAAATCTAGATTACGAATGCCACAAACTACTAAAGTCTTGGAATTATTGCTTGGTTGCTCTCTAGCTCAATGATTAAGATTTAGGAAATTGCATGAAAAGTTCCCACAAATGAAGGGGAAGTCCTCTTTGTGGCCTCCGCTTTCAAAGTCAATAGAAAACAACACAACCAATTAAAACAACACAACCGCGGATCAACCAATTGAGTAATTGAATTTTAATAAAGTTTTATATATAAGCAGAAATTATCTACTTAGTTAATTTGAAGTACTTTAAATTATTTTTATCTTTTAAATAAAATAAAAATCAGCATAATATTGCAAAATAATCCTAAAACCCATGATCCAAAAGTTCAACTACTATTGCAAAAGTGAGGTTGCAACATTTTTATTTTTATTTTTGCTTTAAATTGCGGAACTATATACAATTGAAGCACTTTTACAACAACTTTGCATATAATGATGGAATGATGGTACCGTTCCTTTGGTTTAGATTTGCAATATCATAGTATATATGAAAAGCAAGCGTCAACCAAAAAATGCATTTATTTTCACAGATGTAATTATTCAAAAAAAATATTAATATTATCATAAAAAATCTAACCTTATTTGAAATCTATAACATAACCATCTTGGATCAAAGACTTGCAGGAGATATTGCATGGTCCAAGTCAATGGCAAGAAGAGCTTTCCGACCGAAAGAAGGGGAGGGCCTCAAGATGGCCTCCACGTCCATAGTCAAGCTCGTCTCATTGAATACTTGGAGAATTATGCGCACAGATGTAAGGAGTCTTCGCTTGAAGTTTCCAAGTCTTCTCTTACATAAAGGTTACTACATCTTGGGTCCATCCTGAATGCGACGCAGACGAGCCCAAACAGAAGAGGAAAGAAATGGAAAATAAAAATGTAAGGAGTCCTCCCAGCTTGAAGTTTCCAGGTCAATAGAAAACAACACAGCCAATAAATTAGAGAAAAGGTTAAGAAAAATAATGTGATAACAATCAATCTATCTTTCATGTCTGAGCCCCATCACGTAGAAAACAATGACAATATTGAAAAATACATAGACCTAATTTCAACAAAGATATTTTTATTTAGAATTTCTGAACCTTATCTTATGCCTAAAAATTGATGACCATTAAAGGTATGTAGTTGACCTTTCACCTATATATAGAACTCAAAATTCTCTCGATGATCTTCAAGGTAGTTTCAGAGTTGGTTCCTATAATTCTAGAACGCATAATTAAATGGATCTAGCAAGTGGTCACTTTTCCACACTGCTAAAAAAAAATTAAATGAAATATATATCATGCTGAAATCAAAACCGATAATAAGTTTTGATAGAGCCAAAACAGTCTCCACTAGCTTCAAGCCTTCAACCATCAGCTCCTCAACATTACAGATACCCCTGCCAGCACCAGATCCCACAACCCAGCTCCAGCACCATCACCACTATGACGGTGACTCTCACCGCTAACATAGGAGTGAAGAGCAGAAGGAGATCAACCCGCAAATAGTATAGACTAAGAAAATCTACTGCTGGAAACAGGGAGCAAATCTTCTGGATAGCTAATATTGTTCAAAATTTTTGTTGCCACAACCTTTGGGATCGGTATTTAATCGAAAAGGATAGCTAATATTATGGATATTGCCACAAGAAGAAGGAGCGTAGTTCTTTGTAGCATAGTTATTAAACCCGGCCCGGGGATTGACCCGGCCAAGGGGCCGGGTCCCGGGTTTCATGGGTCAACCCGGGTCAACTCGGGTCAACCCGGATTAACCCGGAAAAATTAAAAAAAAATTAAAGTTTTAATATTTCATATGAAAAAATCCATGTAAATATAGATTATACATATTATGAAGTTTAAAAAAATATTTTAAAAAGTTTTTTATCCTACATTAAAAAAATATTATGTTAAACTTTTAAGTTAAGTATTTAAACTAAAATTTTTTTTTATCCCACATTGAAAAAACATAATTTTTTTCTTGGAAACATAGAGTATATATACTAATGAGTTTCAAATCCCACATTGAAAAGATAATATATTATCCTTTTAAGTTGAAGTATTTAAACCAAAAGGTTTTTTATCCCACATTGAAAAAACATGGTTTTTTTCATGGGAACATAGAGTATATATATGAAAGGGCTTCAAATCTCACATTGAAAAGATATCATGTTATCCTTTTAAGTTGAAGTATTTAAACCAAAAGGTTTTTTATCCCACATTGAAAAAACATGGTTTTTTTCATGGGAATATAGTGTATATATATGAAAGGGCTTCAAATCCCACATTGAAAAGATACTATGTTATCCTTTTAAGTTGAAATATTTAAACCAAAAGGTTTTTATCCCACATTGAAAAAACATGGTTTTTTTCATGGAAACATAGAGTATATATACTAATGGGTTTCAAATCTCACTGCAATGGGATAACTGTGCTCTGCAGCACTGCAATGGTAGGGGGATAGGATCACTAGAAAAGGGAGGGCTGCATATGCACCGAAGAGGTGCCTTAATACTCTGCTGAACATTGAGAGAGAAACTTTCTTTGGGAAACCAAATAATGTGCTTTGTTACACTTTGATCAACAGATATAAATATATTATGAGGACAATACTCGTCTACAGAATACGAAAGGAAATCGTAAATAAAAGGATTCATAAAACTTTTACAATTATATTGGCAAATCGTAATAATACTCTCATAAGTAGGAGACCACGAAACCAAAGTCTTTGGAAAAACTTTCACCCAACCCTTAATTCTTCATAATATATATTATAATTCTTAACTATATATATATATATATATATATATATATATATATATATTCATCAATTTTAAAAAAATATATATAGATATGACCCAATGACATAATATTTTACCATGCCCAAGTATAAAGTTGGTCGGACGTTGATTTCACAAGCAAATTTATATTTCAATCTTTGCTTTTATTGCTTTTCATTTTTAGAAACGCCGGTTGTTTTTTTTCCCACCATGTCCACGTTTTCAATCATTTTATATATTATGGATATTACCACAAGAAGGAGGGCGGTAATTGTTGCAATTTCTATAATTGGGTTGATAGAATCACTAGAAAAAATTTTTAAAGGAGAATAAAATAATGGTTTTGCCTTGATAATTCTATTTATTGTGTTACTAAATCACTTAATTATTACACAATCAAGTTAGAAATATTAATTTAGAAATAAGTTTAGTTTATATTAGTGCATGATCTAATAATATTAAATCAAGGTAATTAAAGAAATAAAAATATCTGTATTTGTTTTTATTTTGTTTCTTATGTACATTTTCTCTTATTTTATTAAAAACTTTGGATAATTAAAACACAAATTAACAAATTCAAAATCAGAGTGATGGTGCTCATTTATTTTAAAAATATATATGGAGAATTATACATTTCGTGTGAAGACTTTAGGTTAAGTCCTATGTACATATAACTATTAAACAATTAAATTAAGATCCAACTTAAAGTTAATATATTTAAAATAAAATAATTAACTTAAAGTTTATTTTCAAAATATTTAATGTCATCAACTAATTAAGTAATTGAATTTTATTAAAGTATTATATATAAAACAAAAATTAAGTACTTACTTAATTTTAAGTATATAAAATTGTTTTTATCATTTAAAAAAAAATATATCAGCATAAAATTGAAAAATATATAATCCGAAAATTCATCCAAAAGTTAAACTACTATTGCAAAAGTGAGGTTGAAACATTTTTTGCTTCCACGTAGTATTGGCGATATGCAATTGAAAAAATTATACAACAAATTTGCATAATTTTCAATGGATGTAGCATTTCTAAATTCATTTGGAAAAGCAAGCATCAATAATAATAATAATAATAAAAACATGCATCTATATATATATATATAAAAAAAGAATGATTAATTTGAAAAAATAAACAAAATAAATAAATTACAAAGTAAATATTTTATTTTCACAGAAAAGTCATGATCAAATTATTATAAACTACTTTGTATATCATGTCCATATGTAATTATTCAAAAACCAATTGTTAATATTATCATAAAAATCTAATCATATTTGAAAATTATAACATATATAATCGGGTACTTTTAAAATATCTTCTTTATAATTCAATTAAAAAGCGAGTTTTGTACAATAATCTTTAAAAAATTAAAAAAAAATAAAAAAAGGGGGGAAAATGATGGCAGATAATTATCAAATTGTGATTAATTGCCTGAACGTAATGTCTTGCCACCTTCGTAATTCTCTAGATTACGAATACCGTCGATCTTGGATCCCTACGAAAAGAAATCAATGGCCACAAATTACTAAAGTCTTGGAATTATTGCTTGGTTGCTCTCTAGCTCATTGATTAAGATTTAGGAAATTGCATGAAAAGTTCCCACCGATGAAGGGGAAGACCTCTTTGTGGCCTCCGCTTACAAAGTCAAGCTCGTCTACATCTCGGGTCCATCCTGAATGCGATGCAGACGAGACCTCTTTATGGTTGGAGTTATTTTTAAAATATTTTTATTTAAAAATATAATAAAATAATATTTTTTTAATTTTTTAAAAATTATTTTTAATAATAATATATTAAAATATTTGAAAACACAAAAAAAAAATATTAATTTAAAAAATTTAATTGTTTTAAAATATAAAAACAAACCGTGAATGAACCCATCGATCAAAACCACGGTAATGGAATATATATAGTGAAAGATAGCTTTTGTTTGGGTCCCATCATGTAGGTAACAATAAGATAATGGGTTTGTAATAAATCAAAATCTTTAAAAACCGAGAAAGCTTTAGCTAGCTATTGAAAAACAACTAATATATTTAATTTTTATTCCTTAAATATTCTTGTTCAAATACCATTACAACACTTTAAATAGAAAAACTAATAAGAAAAAAAAATCAAATCCTATAATTATTAAAGTTAATACATTTAAAATAAGATAATTAACTTTAGTTTATTTTTAAAATATTTAATATCACTAACTAATTAAGTAATTGAATTTTAATAAAGTTTTATATATAAAGCAGAAATCATCTACTTAGTTAATTTTAAATACTTTAAATTATTCTTATCTTTTAAATAAAACAAATATCAGCATAATATTGCAAAAGTGAGGCTGAAACATTTGTTTTTGCTTTTCCACGTAGTATTTAATGGAGGTTGCTTTTCATACGACATATGGTCCTATCTTTTCTTTTCTTTTCTTTTCTTTTTCTTTCCGTTCCTTTAACGCGGAGTTGCTGACGCCACAACCAAAAGTAACGGTGGTCCGCGTTACTTTGGGTCACTTGGTGTGACTGTCTGGAGAGGTCGAAACTCGAAAGAGAAAGGTAGAAGATGGATTTGGGTGGACCTCTTGATGTCCTCCACTTCCAGAGTCAAGCTCGTCTCATTGAATACTTTAATTATGCACGAAAATCACACATGGTTTTCTGGAAAACAATCAAATGGAAGGAGTCTTCGCTTGAAGTTTCCATGTCTTCTCTTACATAAAGATTACGACATAAAGTTTCCTATCCTATCTTTTCTTTTCTTTTCTTTTCTTTTTTATTTAACGTGGAGTTGCTGACACAACAAACTATGGCCCCTGTCGGTTGTTTGACGGAGAAAAACACCATCTAAACTTCTCAATGATTGTCGATGAAAAATATTTTTGAGTTAAAAAAAGACTTGTTTTTTTTATATAATTTTTGGTTAAATATATTTTCTAGAAGTTACAAATAAAAGCAGAATTTGTTAAAGGGATGTCCAGAGGCTTTTTCATCATTTGATACTTTTTTTTTAATTATCAAAATATATTTAGAGACAATTTAGTATTTTAATAAACATAAAATATTATTATTTTTTTATTTTTTAATAAAAAATTCCTATCTACTAATTTCTTATTTATTTTTTTAATTATTATTTATTTTATTTTAAAAATAATTTATAATTTTTTTTCATATCTTGAATGGTGAAACTCTTGGTTATTGATACAATTCAGTGAAGGAAAAGTGGAGCTGATGGTCACTTTGGGTTGTTAGTTCAGACACTAGTGATCTTGAAGATGAGTTTAAGTGAAAGTGGTTGTTTTTTAAAATATTTTATTATTATAAATATATTAAATTAATTTTTTTATAAAAAATACAAATGAAAGCATTAGAGGAGAATGTCTCCAAAATTCACTTCAAGAAAGGGAGATTCCGCTCTGATTTGCAAAGCCTCATGGATCGCAATCACCTCCACTTCATTCGATTCTTTTTTATGTTTGATATACGACACGCCAAAAAAGTGAGATTGTCGCTATCATCCTTCTACTCGACACATGTATATTCCTTTGGATTTCATTTTCTTGGAGTCAAAGTAGTATTTCTCGACTTCCTCACCCATCTCTATATCCTCTTCAAAAACAAGAAGAGAAGTTAATGAGGCTATACTTTGATGGCATAGAAGACCAACCAGTCCAATTATAGATTGCAGAAGACCACGTAAAAGACCTCTTGGGGTAATACACTTTGCTTCATCTCCTAATATTCCAGATTGTTTTATTGGATATAAATTACCTCTCAGTCATAATCAAGAAAAATCATCAAATCGATATTCTTTAGAATACAGAGCAAGAAAATCAAAGTATTATCTCAGAAGCTAGCAAAACCAAGGCTGTCAATTCCATTTCGGTAGGTGTTTTGTTTTTACAATTGGAATGGAATGTTTCAGTTTCGGAGTGTTTCGGCGTACCGTTTCGGAGTTGTACTGTTCATATATATATATTCAACAAACATAATTCAAATTAAAGATAAATTAATTATAAATTATGCAATACAAACACAATGCCAAACAAATATAATTTCAAATTTTAAAATATTTCTAAATAGTCAAGATTAAACAGATCTTTAACTTAAAGTAATTCAACTTAAACAAAATATCAAAATATTATGAAAGTAAAATGTTTTAACACAAATATTTTAAAGATAAAGTTCGGTCAATGTTATCAAGGCTAATGGAATCTAAAGCATACCTTGTTTTGCTCAAATTCCTACAAAGTATAAACATGAAAAAAATAACATGAATATAAACTATATATATTAGTGATAAATCTAATTTTAAAAAATTAATATCATTGTTATTGAAAATAGTAATAATAATTTTCAATATTATTATTAATATCATTGTTATTGAAAATAGTAATGAAAAAGAGCTTTTTATAATTGGGTGGTTTAATTAATTAAATTGAACAAGGTTCAATTTGATTCAATGGCTTTTCAAGAGCAGAACGGAACATGTGGAATGAAACCTGAACGTTCCGGGCGGAATTTAGCCGAAAAATCCAGAACGGACCGAGATTTAAAATGAGATGAAATTTGTTCCGTTTTTTGAATTGGTATGGAATGTTTCGGCCATTCCGGACGAAACGGAATGGAATTGACAACCTTGAGCAAAACCGAAGCTTTTGTACACCAACTTTCATCCATACAGGTCCCTTACAAACTACGTCCAGGTAGCTGTTCCAAAACCAGAGTGGACTCAAGCTATAATTATAGAAATAAAGGCATTGCAGAAAAACCAAGCATGGAGTCTTGTTCCCCTACTCAAATGAAAGAAAACTATTAGGTGCTAGTGGGTGTTTTGTATCAAACATAAGGCAAATGAGATTACTGAAAGATACAAAGCTAGACATGTAGAAAAAAAATATACTAAAACATAGCAAAGTTGAATAAAATTTAGATTCTAAAATTTCTATCAACAAATTTAGGTTGGTCATTACATTAGTTTGATTAAAAAATGTTTTCTTCAAAAAGATCTTAAAGGAGCTCAGGGAGTAACTTCTTTGGATTCATTTTAAAGAAAAAGATACAAGAAGAAAAGAGAAATTCCAAGTAAAAATATTCTTATTAATTTTTTATTTCTTTTCTTATCTTTTTTTTTTTTCAAAATGATTACAAGAGATCATTAATTAATATAGTATTACTAGTTACTTCTTATCACTCCGTAAACACCACAAAATTTTCTTGTTCAAGACCACAAGTGTCTATCTTAAACTACATGTTTAATCTTTATATTTATAAATTACTTCTTTTATCAATTTCATGCTAGTTTCAGATTTATTATTATTATTAAGAATTATAATAAATAAAAGAAAATTAAGTTTAATTTAATTTTATGAGGAAAAAAAGATATTTTTAAAATAAAATTACTAAATTAAGGATGATCATCGCTCGTGTAGGGACTATTTAGTTATTTCAAATACTATAAGGATTAATTAACTAATACAAATAAAATTAGGGACTAAGATATAACACTCAATGTTTTAGGGACGTTTGTGGTGAGAATGCGTGTGGCGGGTTTGTGCCGTTGGATTTTTTAATATCTTGAGCAACAATGGATTGATTTGAGAGTTTACTTGATTACTCAATATCCCTTTTTTTATCCAATTAAACTTTGAATCATCGCTAAGTGAACTCTTTTTTTTTTAAATAGAAAATATATTTTGAATTTATGAATGCATTAATTCAAATAAGGGTTGCTTCAAGATTAGGTGTGGAAATATTAGGCTAAAATACTTGTATTCAATGGCATGTGAAGTGGATTATTTTTTTATTAAAGTTTTTTCCTTTCTCTCATCAAAAACAACAAAAATATTTGGGCTTGGCCTCATCTAGCAGATATTTGGGAATTTTTCAAATATTTACTACGATACTTGCCCTTATCGGTAAGTATTTTACTTTGATTTTAGTGACGAGTATATTCATGTGAGCTATGTGGGAATTTTTCATTTTAATTCTTCAATTTCAAAAATTTATTGTCATGGCTCTCAACACTCTAATAAATACCTCATAAAATTAAAAACAAAACTATACTATCCATGCAAGTCTTATTATTAATATCATTCTAGCCATTTAGAAAATTAATGGCCAACATTAAAAAAAATATGATAGTTTTTATAAAATAAAATTATTAACGGGAAGATAAAAATAGAAAAGTGTTATCCTAAAAAAATAATAAATATTTTCAAAATACTTTAAATTAAATCATTTTTTATAATAGTTTTAACGGGAAGATAAAACTAATGCTCTGTGTTTGATTAGAACATTTTCCTTCTAATGCTTTAAAATCATTGTTTATAATTGAAAACAAACGTAGAAAGAATATTAGATGCATTAATTTGATGTAAAAATAATATAAATTTAAGCTAAAGTTAAAACTTGAAATAGTAGGGAGTCATAAGATATATTTAAATTTCAAGGACTTATTTTTACAATAAAATAAATTTAATAAAAATAAGTCATGAAAAATAATTATTTCTTAAGCTGTAATTGTTGCGTGCTGATATACATATATTTATTGTTTCACAATTAGCTAATAAAAGCAAAGTAAAATACAATTAGTGAATTACTATATATATAGAAAACAAAAGTTATCCAACTTATTAGTTAATTTTAAATATTTAAGATTATTTTGATCTTTTAAATAAAATAAATACTCACATTATATTGCAAAATAATTCTAAAATTCATCCAAAAGTTCAACTACAGTTGCAAAAGTAAGGTTCAACATGTTTTTTTGCTTCCACATAATATTTACGGTGTGCTATTGAAACACTTTTACAATAAATTTGCATCATTTTTAATGGATGTTGCGGTGTTTCTCAAATTCCTTTGGTTTAGATTAAAAAGGAATTTTTTAAAAGTATTTACAAAAAAAAAAATATTTTAAAAATCAATTTTTATACACTTCTTTTTTTAAAATCAATCCAGCTATGAAAACGAAAACATGACATGTCAATTCTCCATGTCCTCCTATCATTAACGACATGTGAACAGTAAAAAGTAATATAAACTATTATTAAAAGTTTATTTAATAGTTTAAATTAACCATCATGCTTGCCTGATTTGAGTGTCATTTTGAAATTTATTTTATTAAATTATATAGAAATTAAAATAGATTTTCACTGAACACCAATGGATGTATTTATTTATTTAAAATTTATTTTTTCATGTATTTCTTTTTTATTTTGATAAAAAAATATTTTAATTGTTAAAGAATAATATAAAATTATTCTTTATAACTCATCTAACAATTTAAATTTTTAAATAAAAATGATACTTTGACACTAATAATTTAATTGAAGGTAAAAAAAAATATCTTTTCATTCAAAATTATCATTTTTTATTCATAGAATTCTTTTTTTTGACAAAAATATATTTTCTAAAAGCATGATCTTTTAAATAAAAACTTATCAAAAATAAAAAGTATGTGCCTCCCAGCCATCACCTGGGGCCTTCACGATTCCAAACAGCATGTTCAACCTCCTCTACAGTCATTATTTTCTCCGACACAAACAAAGTCTTTTGAAACCATCGCTATCATTGCTCGACCTAACACTTGGGCTTGTAGAGGATAGGCTTGAATAGTACCTGACTGTTTCAGTCGTGATATCTCCAGGCTTGTGAATGTCATCAACTCCATCCAAATTCATTTTTTAGGATACGGTTTAATACAAACAATACACAAAAACAAGATAAAAACACCACCGTTGAAAGTAAACTTAATTTTGATTCTGAAAAACAAAACAAAAATGATCTACCAATTAAAAACCAGTCAACCAACTGGAAAAAGTTGAATGGATTATTTCTCTAAGCAAACAACATATATGTCACATATTCTTTAATAAATTCATTCATTAATTGTAGGATGTGACCACCGTCAATCTATAAAATGATAAGTTAATTTTTGGGCTAATCAGTATAGGACAATGATCTGGAAGACCTCTTTAGAAACCAAAGAGCTTGTAGTTGCTAAAGCTCAACATCCAATGAGAGCTTGCAAAAGCCCTATCTATCCTGCTCATAGATCGTTCTCGAAACCAAGATAGAGTACCTCCTTCTAGTTAATGGAAATTCAATAAGATCACCAAAAGATATGAAAATACTAAAATTAAGCCGTTGTGACCAGATTAAGTATGTTTTCCACATGTATGCAATACTCTTTTGTATGAGAACAGAGTAGTTTACTGGTCATTCTTTATCCAATGATCCAATTCTTCAAATGCCTAACCTCAAAGTTACAGGAAGTAAGTCATGAATTTTAATGTATTTTCAATTTATATACACTTTTGCAATAATATCTATATGCTTACTTGATTGAATTATTATTATATGAAGGTTGTCAACTGGATAATAATATCCAGTTAAAGGATACAATAAGTAAATTTAAAGCTTAAATAGTTAATACATTATCAAAATTAATAACCACTAAGCTAAATTATCTTTATCATCTCATCATTAATGACCAAACTGATATGAAGAGTGATTACAATCATTTGATGGATCTGATAACTTTTCATTATTAGCTCTATCATCTTCTTCTAGCGTCCGATGTGGGGTGAGAAAAGGTTTAGGAGGCATTCGTAGGGATTCAACATCCGATTCAAGCATCTTTACAACTTTATGCATTGAGGGACGATCAACAGGCTTCAACTGTATGCACCACAATGCCACAATAATCATCTTTTTCATTGTTCTTTCTTCATGTTCCATGGCATCTTCTTGTACTTCTATGTCCTTTCCTTCACTAACTTGGTCATAAATCCATGAAGGGAAGTAAATTTGGCTTGAATGACTTGCGAATGCATTCAAGTTCTTTCTTCTTCCTACCATTTCCATTAATAACATCCCGTAACTATAGACATCAGCTTTGTCAGAGACACGTCCAATATTCTTATAAAATAGTTCGGGAGCCATGTATCCTATTGTTCCTCTGGCAGCACTGAGGGACACAATGTTATTATTTGTTGGGTAAAATTTGGCTAGTCCAAAATCTGAAACTTTCGGAACAAACTTATCATTAAGAAGAATGTTGTGAGGCTTGATATCAAAATGTAAGATTTGCATATCACAACCTTTATGTAGATATTCAATGCCACGAGCCACCCCAAGAGAAATCTCATACATTTTCTCATTGCTTAGTGCGATGCTACCTTCCCTATAAAAAATGTACTTTTCAAGAGACCCATTAGGCATGAACTCATATATAAGAGCACGTTTCGATCCCTCAACAGTGAAACCTATAAGTTGCACAACATTGACATGGTGAATTCTTCCAATTGTGGCAACTTCGTTCATAAAATCTTGTTCATTATCTTTTAACTTGTCCAATATTTTAACTGCTGCAAAACGACCACTACGAAGCTTTCCCTTATACACTGAGCCAGAGCCTCCTTCACCCAACTTGTCTTTAAATCCGTTGGTTATCTTCTTAATTTCTGAGTAAGTGTACCTTATCGGCATGAGATCATTATCACGACTTTGCAAGAATTTTTCAATGTCTTCATACATGGATAAATGTCGTCTTCGCCATTTATAAATCAGTAAAGTTAGGAGACATGGAAGTCCACATGGGAACAGTAGCACATGATATATCACTGTATAGAGACATTTGAAACATATCAAAACATTTTACAAATGCTTCATTGATTTTAGTTACGAGTATATATGTGTGATTAATTTTTCATTCTAATTCTCTAATTTCAAAATCTGATCCTATGCCTCTCAACACTCTAATATATACCTCATGAAATTGAAAACAAAACAGTATCCATGCAAGTTATGATACAAACAATAAAAGGATCTATAAAAGCTTTCAATATATATATAATCGATATATTATCATGCTAGGCACTTAGAAAAACGGACAACATGAAAACATCTGATTGTTTTTATAAAATAAGATCATTAACTGAAAGAAAAAATATAGAAAAGTGTTATCCTATGAAAAAAGTAAATACTTTCAAAATAATCTGTGTTTGATTAGAACATTTTCCATCTAATGCTTTAAAATTATTGTTTATAATTGAAAACAAAAGTAGAAAGAATATTAGATACATTAATTTGATGCAAAAATAATATAAATTTAACCTAAAGTTAAAACTTGAAATAGTAGGGATAGTCATAAGAAATATTTAAATTTCAAGGACTTAATTTCTACAACCACAATGAACAATAATATATATTTATTGTTTCACAATAAGCTGATAAAAGCAAAATAAAATACTTACCGATAAGGGCAAGTGTCACAGTGGGAAAGAATATGAGAAAGCGTAGAAAAATTAAAGGGGTGGTCATCCGGTCATAACAATAACCTGCCAAATAAATAAATAAAAAAAAATGATGAATGATTTACCATTCATGTAGTTATTTGACTATAAGGGAGAAAATGATTGAAAATCAATTCATACAAATTAAAAGCATTATAAATTATAAAATAATAAAAAGATATCGTTTTGTAGAACATGTAAGACCGTAACAGTCCTCACCTTCAAAAGAAAGGTCTCCCAGCGACCATACGGCTGCATTTCAAGACAAAAGGAAAGGTCAACAGTATTGATATTTACAAACTTATAATTTTAACTGAAGTGAAGAACATTTACTAAAATATAAAATAAACCCTTAACACATAAACGGAAACCAAGCAATATTGGAGCATTACAATATAAAATAAAGCAAATATTATACGTACGGCATGGTTCTGTGTAATCGTTAAAGCAATAGTTGTTCTTCACGGTGGCGTCATCAAGGTTGCAGCGGTTCTCTGTGCTATAATTACAGCAGAAAGAGAACCATGAAAGCTCGAACCCATATACCAAAATATCATGGACATCTGTATACGACATATTTGTCATATTTTTTGGCACAGAATAAATCAAATTTATACTGCACAAGTCAGGTATATCCTGGATCTGCCCATCAACCATGACATAGGAATAACCTTCCATATCGACACAGCTGGGAGAAGAAATACTGCTAGACGAAGAAGAATTATATGCAGTACCACTACCATTTTTGCAAGAAGAGGTATCTATAATATAATCTGGAGGATTCGATATTGGATTTTTGCAGCATAAAAAAGTTAACACAGAACTGTCTGGCCACTTTATCTCATAATAATAATTGTCGTCCGCAGAGCGGAGCAATGGATATTCTTTAATAGAACGATGAGGGATGGAGAAGCAATCATCCTTCTGAACAGCAGCGTCCACAAGTCGAATTGTGAAGTTACTGTAATTGATTGCCTGGACATAATACTTTACTTTGTCCAAGAGTAAAGTTGGACGTACGTTGTTTTCACAAGCAAGTTCATAATTTTTGTTGCCATAGCCTTCGGGATCGGTCTTTAATCGAAAAGGATAGCTAATATTATGGATATAGCCACAAGAAGAAGGAGCGCAGTAATTGCTGGTCTTCATTCTAGCACTGCAACTATGGTGGAAGGATAGGATCACTAGAAAAGGGAGGGCTGCATATGCACCAAAGAGGTGCCTTGATACTCTACTGAACATTGAGAGAAAAACTTTCTTCGGGAAACCCAAATAATGGCTTTGTTACAGTACTTTGCTCAAAAGATGTAAATATATTATGTGGTCTTGGGAACAATACTCGTCAACAGACTACGCATACCATCTCGGCCACAAATTGAAGTCTTCGAGTTCTTGTCTACACTTACAAAGTCAATCACATATTTTTGAAATTTCTAAAATGCGATGCAGACGAGCCCATTCAATATTTTTGAAATTTCCCTAAAGAGGAGAGTTCCTTGAAGTTTCCAAGTCAATGAGAGAAAAAAAGCAAGGAAAGAAGGTGGTGCCATTCAATATTTAAATATAAATATAGTAAGTCAAGTAGAAATGCAAAACTGTATTAAATCCAAGGGTAAGCAAAAAAACTGAAAAACCGATTAAACCGAGAAAACCGGAAAAAAAATAACCGAAAAAACCGAACCGAAAAAAAAAACCGATTAAACCGATTAAAATTTTGAAAAAACCGGCCGGTTCGGTTTTATAAGCAGAAAACCGAAAAAACCGAACCGAACCGAAACTGAAAAAAAAAACCGGAAAAAAAACCAAGCCAAACCGAAAAAACCGAGCCAAACCGAAAAAAACCGAGTCAAAACCGAAAAAAACCGAGCCAAACCGGTTTGAACCGGTTTTTTCCCTAAAAAACCGAACCGAACCGAACCGAAACCGGTCGGTTTGACCCGGTTTCGGTTTTTTAAAAAAAAAATTCGGTTTGGTTACTTTTTTTGATAAAAACCGAACCGAACCGAAAATGATTACCCCTAATTAAAACCACGTAGTTTTGCAAAACTCTAAGTGAAAACGACTACGTTTCTTTTTTTAAAGGGGTTAACCGATGTCTTTAGCCTTGGGGAATGAAAATTCACAATATATATTTTGTTTTGTTAGCATCAACTTCACCCTCTATAATATATTGGTTGCCATCACAAGACATTTGAATTATCAAATCAATTCCTTTCAATTACTTCTTATCAATATGGTATCTTATTTGACCATCTAACACTAAAGAGGTCTAAAACAAATAAATTTAAAAATTTAAAACTAAAAGTTTATTTCCAATTTTATCTTAATTTAATAAACTTTTTAATTAAAAATCCATATATCTCTAACTATCGTAAATAAAAGGATTCATAAGACTTTTACAATTATATTGGCAAATCATAATAATACTCTCATGAGTAGGAGACCACGAAATTAATGTCTTTGGAAAAACTTTCAAT
Source organism: Populus trichocarpa (assembly GCF_000002775.5). NCBI lineage: Eukaryota > Viridiplantae > Streptophyta > Magnoliopsida > Malpighiales > Salicaceae > Populus > Populus trichocarpa. The sequence goes on along the minus strand of NC_037301.2, from coordinate 591,609 downwards.
ATATATATATATATATATATATATATATATATATATATATATATATATATGTTCCATAATTTTACAACAAATTTGCATAATTTTCAATGATGGTACCGTTCCTTTGGTTTAGACTTGCATCATAGTCTGGAAAGCAAGCATCAATAATAATAACAACAACAAAAAACATGCATCTATATAAAAAAAATAAAATAAAAAATTGATTAATTTGAATAAACAAACAAAATAAATAAATTACAAAGTAAATATTTTATTTTCATAGAAAAGTCATGAACAAATTATTATAAAATACTTTGTATATCATGTCCATATGTAATTATTCAAAAACTAATTGTTAATATTATCATAAAAAATCTAATCATATTTGAAAATTATAACATATATAATGGGGTACTTTTAAAATATCTTCTTTATAATTGAATTAAAAGCGAGTTTTGTACAATAATCTTTAAAGAATAAAAAAAATAATTAAAAAGAGGCAAGTATGATTAATTGCCTGAACGTAATGTCTTGTCACGTTAAAGTATAAAATTAGAATTGTGATTAAGTGCAGTAATTGTTGTTCTTTCTAGCACGCAAGTATGTGTTCTTGAGAAGAATAATTATCTACAGACAAGGAATTATACTATCTTGGATCAATCCGAAATAAAATGAATGGCCAAAAATTAAAGTCTTTGAATTATTGAAGGGTCACCTCACACTCTAGTTACATCAATAAAAGTTTAAATCATTAGCTTACTGGTTTGGCTCTAAGTTTATTCCCTACAAGTCATAAGTTCAAGTCTCATAAATCTCAGGATTAGTGGAAGCTTACATGGTCATTAACTTCAGGATCCATGAGATTAGTTGAGATGTGCGCAAACTGATCCGGACATCCACGTTAATAATAAAAAAAAAATTTAAACCACACAAGTAGTAGTTAGCCATAAAAATACAAACACACACAAATTATAACCCATAAAGATGAAGAAAGTATTACCGATTTGAACCGAAAAATGAAAGAACATTTCAATTCAAATAATATATCTTAAAAATTATATATAATCTCACTTCAATTGATAAACTAATCGGTCAATCCTCCTTGTAAACAAGAAATCCTCTAGATTACGAATACCATCTTGGATCCCTACGAAAAGAAATCAATGGCCACAAATTACTAACGTCTTGGAATTATTGTTTGGTTGCTCTCTAGCTCAATATATGATTAAGATTTAGGAAATTGCATGAAAAGTTCCCACCGATGAAGGGGAAGACCTCTTTGTGGCCTCCGCTTACAAAGTCAAGCTCGTCTACATCTCGGGTCCATCCTGAATGCGATGCAGACGAGCCCAAACAGAGAAGAAAGAAATGGAAAAAAAAATGTAAGAAATTAAGTAATTGAATTTTAATAAAGTTTTATATATAAAGCAGAAATTATCTACTTAGTTAATTTTAGATACTTTAAATTATTCTTATCTTTTAAATAAAACAAATATCAGCATAATATTGCAAAATAATCCTAAAATCCATCCAAAAGTTCAACTACTATTGCAAAAGTGAGGCTGAAACATTTGTTTTAGCTTTTCCACGTGGTATATGGAGGTTGCTTTTCATACGACATATGGTACTATCTTTTCTTTTCTTTTATTTTCTTTTTTTTAATGCGGAGTTGCTGACGCAACAAACACTATCTAAATTTCTCAATAATTGTCGATGAAAAATATTTTTGAGTTAAAAAAAAAAACTTGTTTTTGGTTTTGTAATTTTTGATGAAATATATTTTTGGGTTATTGGTTCCAGACATTGATGAACTGGGTGGTCGCGTTACTTTGGGTCACTTAATGTGACTGTCTGAAAAGGTTGAAAGAGAAAGGTTGAAGATGGATTTGGGTGCCGGTATTTGATGCTTAAAAATATATTAAAATATATTCTTATTAAAAATTAATGATTAAAAAAATAATTATAAAAAATAATTAAAATAAACTAATTCCAGACATTTAGTTTGTCTTTAATGTAAGTTTCCTCATTTTTTTTTACGATTATTATCTAATTAGTCATATTTTTAATAAAATCAATGATTATATATATATAATCAATGGCAAGAAGAAGGCGAGGACCTCTTGATGGCCTACACTTCCATAGTCAAGCTCGTCTCATTGAGTACTTGGAGAATTATGCACCCAAATGTAAGGAGTCTTCGCTTGAAGTTTCCAAGTCTTCGCTTGAAGTTTCCAAGTCTTCTCTTACATAAAGGTTACGACATGTGGTCTTATCTTTTCTTTTCTTTTCTTTTCTTTAATGCGGAGTTGCTGACGCAACAACCTATGGCCCTGTCGGTTGTTTTACGGAGGAAAACACTATCTAAATTTCTCAATGATTGTCGATGAAAAATATTGAGGAGGGGGTTCTTGTTTTGATAGATACATTGGAAGCAAACAATGCAAAGATCATTACTTGGATCAACAATTTTGTTGAGCATTCCATAGGTACGCAGTTGGCGAAGTAAGAGACAATAAAGGAGGTTTGTGATCATTTGCAAAGGTTATTCACACAATCAAATTTTGCAAAACAGTATCAAGAGTATGAGTATTCAAGAGTTTGATTCTGTTATGACAGATCTTTAGGATCAATTGGCTCTTACAGAATCAGCAGAATTAAAGGCATGTGGTGCCAATATTGAGCGTAGAGAGCAACAACGTTTGGTAAAGTTTTTAACAGCACTTCGCAGTGATTTTGAAGGACTTAGAGGTTCAATTCTGCATCTTTCTCCACTGCCTTCTATTGACTCTGTTGTCAGTGAGTTATTGGCTGAAAAAATACATCTTCAATCTTATTTTGAAAAATGAATTCTTTCTGCTTCAAATCATTCTATACTAGAAGTACCCTCTAAGTCATCCTCTAATCATCAGAATAAGCCTTACACAAGAGTTGGCTTTGATTAGTGTAGTTTCTGCAAGCAGAAAGGTCATTGGAAGACTCAGTGTCCCAAGTTGAGATAACATAATCAAGCTTGGAAGCATGGCAGTTAGTCATAATCTAATGCTCATAGACCACCTCAGGGTTATAAACCACCACACCATAATACTGCAACAATAGCTTCATCAAGCTCTATCACCGATCCTAGTATTCTTATTGAGCAATTTTATAAGTTTCTTTCCTTACAGCCACAAGCAATGTCTGCTTCTTCTTCCGTAGGTCAGTTGCCTCATAGCTCCTCAGGTATGTCACATTCTAAATGGGTCTTAGATTCTGGTGCTTCCCATCATATGTTTCCAGATTCTTTAAATTTTACCTCTGTGTCCCCTTCGACCTCCATTCCTATTATGATTGTTGATGGCACTCCCATACCTTTAGCAGGTGTTGGTTCTGTTGTTACACCTCACTTGTCTCTCCCTAATGTTTATTTTATTCCGAACCTCAAATTGAATCTTGCTTATGTTAGTCAAATATGTGATTATGGTGATTATTTAATCATGTTTTCTGGTTCTTTTTGTTATGTACAGGATCTGCAGTCTTAGAAGCTAATTGGGACAGGCCGTAGGGAGAATGGACCTATATATTTTGGATGAGTTAAAAGTGCTAGTTATTATCACCGCCGCTGTTACTACTATTATTGATTTGTCTTCCTTTCGTTTGAGTCATTCATCTTCTAGTTTTTATTTATGGCATGCTATTCTAGGTCATGTTTCATCGTCTCGTATAAGATATTTGGTATTCACAGGAGCTTTAGAAAATTTAAAAACTTGTGATATTTCTGATTGTAGTGGATGTAAACTGGTAAAATTTTCCGCTTTACCTTTTAATCAAAGTATTTATGTTTCTTCTTCACCTTTTGATTTGATTCATTCTGATGTATGGGGACCTTCTCCTATTGTCATAAAAGGAGGGTCTCGATATTATGTTTTATTTATTGATGATCATACTCGTTATTATTGGGTTTATTTAATGAAATAACGTTCTGAATTCTATGAGATATATACAGTCTTTCGAGCTCTTGTGAAAACTCAACATTTTGTTGTAATCAAATATTTTAGGTGTGATTTGGGTGGGGAATACACTTCTAATAAAAATTTTGTCGGTTGCTTGCCTTAGATGGAACCATTCACCAAACTTCATGTACAGATACTCCTGAGCAAAATGGTGTTGCTGAAAGAAAATATAGACACATTATTGAAACTGCATGTTCTCTCTTGTTGTCTGCTTCTATTCCTAGTGAGTTTTGGGGAGAAGCTGTCCTTATTACTGTAAGTCTGATTAATAGAATCACATCTTCACATAGTTCAGCTTTGTCTCATTTTGAAAAGTTATATGGGCATGTCCCTGATTATTCCTCCTTTAGAGTTTTTTTGTTGTAGTTGTTTCATTCTTCATCCTCATGCAGAACACAGTGTTGTCCTCTCATTTTGCTATTTGCGTTTTTCTGGGTTATGGTGAAGGTAAAAAGAGGTGTTGCTAATTTGATCCAATAACTCATAAATTTTATATGTCTCCTCATATTGTTTTTCTTGAGCATATACCTTTCTTTTCTATTTCATCCATTACTCATAACTTGATTAGATTTAATATTATTCGTATAGATCTTTTTTTTAAGGATTTTGATAATATATCATCACAGGTTCCTAGTATCTCAGATACCATTTCCTATGTTATCAAGTTATTGGATAATAACCAATTTGTACTCATCATCCTGCAGGTACTGACACTTTACTCTCTAGCACACCTGAAGCTCCATTCTCATCTACAACCCTCCAAGTTTCGTCTGAGATTGTGGATCCACCTCTACGTCAATCCATACGAATTCGTAAGTCCACAAAACTATCAGATTTTACTTATTCTTGTTATTTTTCATCATTTACTTCCTTTTTAGCTTCTATTCATTGTCTATCTAAGCCCTCTTCCTATAAAAAGGCAATTCTTGATCCTCTTTGGCAGCAAACTATGAATAAGAAACTTTCTGCTTTGCATAAGACAGATACTTTGGACTTGATTCCTCTACCTCCTAGTAAGAGTGTTGTTAGTTATCATTGGGTGTATAAGATCAAAACTAACTCTGATGGGTCTATTGAGCGATACAAAGCTAGGTTGGTTGTAAAAGGATACTCTCAACAGTATGGTATGGATTATGAGGAGACATTTGCCCCTGTTGCAAAAATGACTACTATCCGTACTCTTATTGTTATAGCTTCGGTTCGTCGATGGCATATCTCACAACTTGATGTTAAAATGCCTTTTTTAATGGAGATCTTCAAGAAAAAGTTTATATGGTGCCTTCTCCTGGTGTTTCACATGACTCTGGGTATGTTTGTAAGTCAAAAAAATGTTATATGGTCTCAAACAAGCACCTTGTGCTTGGTTTGAGAAATTTTATGTTGTGATCTCATCTCTTGGATTTGTTTCTAGTAGTCATGATTCTACTCTTTTTATTAAGAGCACTGATGCAGGTCGTATCATTTTATCCTTATATGTTGATGACATGATTATTACTGGTGATTATATTGATGGTATCTTAGTTTTGAAGACAGAGCTGGCTAGATAGTTTGAAATGAAGGATTTGGGTTCTCTTCGATATTTCCTGGGTATTGAGGTAGTTTGCTCACCTAGAGGTTACCTTCTTTCTCAATTGAAATATGTTGCAAATATTCTTGAGCGGGCTAGACTTAATGATAAGACTGTAGACACTCCCATTGAAGTTAACGCAAGGTATTCTTTTTCTGATGGTTTGCCTTTGACAGGTCCTACTTTATATCGTACTATTGTTGGGAGCTTGGTATATCTCACCATTACTCGTCCAGATATTGCATATGTTGTTCATGTTGTTAGTCAGTTTGTTACTTCTCCTACTACTGTTTATTGGGCAGCTATTCTTTGTATTTTATGGTATCTTTGAGGTACAGTCTTTCAGAGCCTCCTACTTTCATCCACCTCTTCCTTGGAGCTACGTGCATACTAAGATGCTGGTCATGGTAGTGATTTCACAGATCGCAAATTGGTTACTGGTTTTTGTATCTTTTTAGATGATTCTCTCGTCTCTTGAAAGAGCAAGAAACAATCTATTGTTTATCAATCCTCAACCGAAGCAGAATATCGTGCTATGACATCTACTACCAAAGAGATTATTTGGTTACGTTGGTTACTTGCGGATATGGGAGTTTCAATTTCTCATCCTACTCCTATGTATTGTGACAACCAGAGTTCTATTCAGATTGCTCACAACTCAATTTTTCATAAACGAACTAAGCACATTGAGATTGATTCTCATCTTACTCGTCATCATTTCAGGCATAGCACCATTACTTTGCCTTTTGTTTCTTCTTCCTTGTAGATTGCAAATTTCTTTACCAAGTTACATTCCATTTCTCGTTTTTGTTTTCTAATTGGCAAGCTCTCGATACTTGTAGCTGTCACATTGTGAGTTTGAGGGGAGATATTAAATAATATATTTATCTTGTTTTATTTATTAAGGGTAGAATAGTATTTTTAACTTTATATATATATATATATATATATATATATATATATATATATATATATATAAAATTTAGGTTAAAGTAAGAACAATAATACAAATCAATTGAGGAAAATTCTAACCTCCTTCTCTTAATAAATAAAACAAGGCAAATATATTATTTAACATTAACAACCTCCTTATCCACTAGATCAAAGAACTCTTTACACTCTCAGCCCACAGAATGCAAGATTCATAGAAAACAGAACTAAATTATAGCTATTTGTTGAATGCTATTTGTTTTAAAAAGAAACAAATAACAAAACCTTACCGCTAAAAATTAGTAACACCCCAATCTGTACAAATGGTGAAGCTAAACATGCCATGAATACATCTGCAGAGCAATTACATGTCTTGAATTCAAGTCAAGAATACATTCCAGTGGTCACTGTAAAGTCATTCGCTTAGCAACACACAATAAGAATTAACTTGAAACATTTTTATGAACAGATATTCAGGGAGTAACTTCTTTGGATTCATTTCATAGAAAAATAGAGACCCAAAAAGAAAAAGAGAAGAGAAATTTTAAGTTAAAATATTCTTTTATGAGTTTTGAATTTTATTTTCTTTCTTGTTTATTTTTTTCTCAAAATAAATACAAGAAATTAACTAATATAATATTAATAATTACTTCATATTACTCCATAATCACCATAAAATCTTCATGTTCAAGACAACAAATACTTATATTTTTTTTTATTAACGTGGGTGTCCGGGCCAGCTTGCGCGCACCTCGACTAATCCCACGGACCCTGAAGTTAACGATCATGTAAACCTTTAGTGATCATCATATGAGCAACCACATGGCTCGAACCTGAGACCACAGAGAAAACAAACCTTTTAATCCCAAAATCTTATCAATTAACCACCTCCTAAATGATTCAATAAATACTTATATTTGATGGCATGTGAAGTGGATTTTGTTCTTATTCAAATTTTTTCCTTTTCTCCCATCAAAACAACAGTAATATCTGGGCTTGGCCTAATCTAGTAGGCTTTTTTTAGAAATATTAAACAAAAACAGTTAGAATTTCCTTCTTATATATATTCCACAAATTAACCATTAGAAGAAAAAAAATAAAAAGAACAAACTACAAAGAAGAATTTCCTTCTTTGGATTTTCATTTTACAGACTCTCTAGTTAGAGTTGTGTTCAATATTATTAGTGTAACCTCTTATACATAATCGAAGCTATAAGCTATATAAATAAAGACGATGGCTAATACAATTGTTAAGCCTTCAAAATACTTCTTATATCTTAACTTTGTAGCAGAGTCTTCTCCTCTCTAATCATCTTCTTTGTGATCTTGCTATACATGGATTTTAATCAAGATGTAATAGCTGCAGTTGATTCCCTTTTTAATCCCTCTATTGTTAATCCTGTTTTTAACCCGTTAATTGTTGTCAAGTCTATCATGCCGGTTCTATCCACTGTTCTGTCACCTGGTTCTTCTTCCTCTCTTGCTATGCCAGTTATATCTATTGTTCTGCCACTTGGTTCTTCTTCCTCTCCACCTGCACTAAGGCTGCCTTCGATGCAAACAACGTCCTTGCATTCCTCTGTTGCACTAGCATTTTACTCCTTTCTCTGATTTGTTTCACTGATGTTGTTAGGTCTAGAACTGTTGGTGATCAAAAATCTACATATGGATATCTTGTGTTTCTTGGTACTACTCTTGTCTCGTGAAAATTAGGGAAACAACGTTGCTCGTTCTTATATTAAAACTAAATACAAGGCTTTAACTTATGCTACAACTGAAATTTTATGGATTCCTTCTTTGTTTTTAGAGCTTTGGCTTCCTAGTGTTTCTACAATTACGCTATGGTGTGATAACTTGGATACTTTTTATGCCCACACTAAACATGTCGAGGTTGTAGCTAATCAGGAGATTCAAATTCACTTCATTTCTTCCGAGAATCAGCTTGGTCATGTTCTTACTAAACCTCTATCTTTTGCGGTCTTTGTTCGTTTTTTATCCAAGCTTCATGTGGGAGCTCTATTTTCAGCTTGAAATGGCGTATTATAAGAAATACACTGCTAGATCATATGACACAATACAAGAAATTATATTTATCTTATATAACTTATATCTTAAATCATGTGTAGGGTGTCACATTGTTAATACTGTACATAACCCTATTTATAGAAATAGAAACTATGACTAATACAATTGTTAAGCTTCTTAAATATTTCTTATATCTCAACTCTACAATTGAAGAGATGATCCAATGACAAGCAGCTACGATTCAAGATTTGTTGATAGCAGCACATGCTCTTTGCAGAAAAAAATTACAGCATTGTGTACAGAAATATAAAGTAAAATTACTATTTCAATTCATACAAGGATCCCAAGTGCACATATTATACATAAAAAGGAACAAGAGAACAAGGACATGGCAACTCATTTTGATCTTGATCCCTAATTATTTTTCCCCTTAATTATCAATGTGTAACAAGAAGCTCCAAAACTGCTAATTTCATCGACAAAATCCTCGGTCTTGTTCCAAATTTCCTCTTCTTGAAAATGTCACTGGATGCCTCCCTTGTTACTTCCTGCATTTAATTAATAATCTCATTAAACATTGACTCAGAACAATGAGGTAAAACACAGTGGTCTTGGGCAGTATATATTGCTGCTTCAGAGATATAGGGCAAGAGATCCATACCATGGAAGCTTAAAAGTGTCTTTCCACCATCCTTGTTTTGAACAGTTGCAACAAACTTTATCCAGTCTTGTGATGATCTCAGAAAAGGTTGGTCTGACAGCAGGTTCTGAATGCCAACATTCATCAATCAACCTACATGGAGATCAAGATGGTTCCCAAAGAAATTAAGCTACTCCCTTGAGGTTGTTCCTCTCATTTCTATGAGCAAGACAATAGTGAGTCAAGCTTAAGAAGAGATTGGAAAACTATGTAAAACAAGAGAAACTAATAGCTCAAGCCCTGTCTCTAGCTGGTTTTAGGGAACTGCCTTTACTTGATCAATATCGAATTTGCATAAGCAGTCGTTTTCTAGATCCATTGTACCATTCTTGGTTTTGGGACAACTTCCTATTCAATTTGCAAAAGAAATTTAAGACATAATCCAAAACTTACTCTTTTAAATCTTGAGGGTAACTTCTTACTTTGATCTTGAATGGCGGTCTCCTTTTCTCTAAGCACATCAACTTCACGGCCTCTTCAGGAGTTTTAGGATGGAAAGGCTGCACTCCCTCAAGCATCTAAGCTCAAACGAAAAACAAACAGAAGAAAAGTCCCACTTAGCACTTAAATCCTCAAGTAAAAAACCATGCACTGTGCAAAGAATAGCAGTAATACATATGAAGGAAACAGGAAAGTACAACCAGCTTGCCAAATTAGACTGCGAAGTACCTCGTACAAAATGACTCCAAAAGAGTATGCATCAACGCTTCGATCGAATATTTCATCGTTATAAATCTCAGGTGCCATGTATACATCTGGAAAGCAATACCATCACTTAAATTCAAGTCAAGAACACATTGCAGTAACCCCTTTAAAGTTATTCACTCAGCTATATATGATGAGTTTAGATGTAGAGTTCTGCTCTTAAAAGGAAGCAGGATAACAGTGTAAAGGTGTAAAAAAGACTTACTAGAATGGTCAATAAGAGTCCCTGGTGCTAATTTAGCTTTGTCAGGTGAAATGTTTGACAACCTTATCAAACCAAATCCAGCTACCTTCAATAGACCACCATTATCCAGCAAAATATTTCTGGCACCTTACCAAAATTTCCAATATTACAGAACAGTACATCTTAGGAAGCATAAATCAGTTTTCTATTTACACATCACATTAACTTCTCCATTTGTTGTCTTACTTTGGCTTTAAATCGCAATGGATGATCGGATCTGGTTTGCATTCATGAAGGTAGTTTATGCCCCTGATAACAAAAGATCGATCCATGCATCTTAAGAGTGGAAAACATAGAGACTACTCAGAGGAATGTAAAATGGGGTTGCTGTCACTTGGAAGCATTCTTAACTGTTCTTTCTGCGTGCATGTGCGTGCTGTGCTTCGTTTTTCGGGGACAAATACAGAATTCGATAATTGAACAAGCAGAGTTTTTTATGCAAGAAATTCAAACTTGCCTGGCAATATCAAGACCAAATCTCAAAACTTTAGATGGGGACAACCGCCCCTTTTTCAAAAGATAACTTGCTAAGTCACCCTGCAATATACAAATACCACAGTTAAATCCACAAAATGAAAACCTAAAAAAAGCATTCAATCTTATTGCATGAGAGAGGGGGGAGGCATGCTTACTTTTGAATGATATTCTGCAACAATCATCATGGGCAGATTTTGGGTGACAGCACCAACAAACTGAATCACATTAGGATGTCGAACTTTTTCTAACAAGGTTAGCTCATGTTTGAAAGCATTTCTGCCATTCAATGCCACAAAGAGGGGGGAAAAAATATTAGGGCTCAATTCTATCATGGCCTTACAACCCCAAATTACTTAACCACAGATGCAGAACAACTGAAGCAGCAAAAAACAAGTAAACATGAACCATTTCTTTAAGAACCAGTTCTCAATGCTAGTCTTAATGCTTAATATAGTACATAAAAGCATGATGGAGCATAGCAGAATGGTTATTCAAGATGAACCTACATGCTTTCAGGGTCTGCAGAACGGTCCTTTTCGAGTATCTTCACGGCAACCTTGGTACCATTCCATTTAGCAACTTGAAACATTCCCTGTCATAGAATTTATCAATTTATAATCATGGCAAGACATCAAAGGAAATTGTTAAACCATATATTTCTACCAAGTGAAGAACTTGAAGTGAGGTTATTAAGGTTGCAATTCTCTGCCTACTTTTGTTATGGAACAGAGGATATGCCAGTCAAACTTCAATTCCCACAAGATCATCTACTAGCTACCAAGCAAACTACAATAAGCTAAACAGTGTTTCTATTTAAGAATCATTAGGAAGCTAACAGATAGTAAAAATGTTCTCACAGCAAGCACAAATTAATGAAATTGAAAGGGAGTACGATCATGCCTTTGTAATGCCGTCCGACTTTCGAACTTGAAGTTCCAATGGATTGAGCTCATACTCTGGAATCTCCCGAGGATTTGCAACAGTCATTGGTGTCTTCCTGGTGGTTTTCTAAAATAATCCAACATATATAAACACCATACCTCAAACACAGACAGAAAATTCAACAAAACCAAATTAAGAAAGCTATTGATATTTTATTACCGGGGCCTTAGCTCCTCTTGCCTTCAAAATGTTATAAACTTCAACATTCCCATAATACTTAGCATCCGCACATGCCTATCGAAACAAAAACCCAAAACTTCACAAATTAAACGTAACAAGATCAAACAACATATGACTTGAGAATACCCTCATCGTCAATAATGATTATTATATATAAAAAAAAAAAAGAATCTCATGCTGACTTGAGATTATAAAAAAAAGATGAATGAATGTAGTAAATTTACCGTGCTGCCCCAGCGATCACGGGCATCAATGTTAGCCCTACGACTCAGAAGGAGCTTGACGACCTCAACATGACCTTCACAGGCAGCAATATGCAAAGCAGTTCTTCCATCCAAATCAATACTATTAACATCAATACCTTCATTCAACAAATCCTCAACTCCTTTAACATCTCCTCTACAAGCCAAGAACAACAAATGCATCGTCGCGTCCAGATTCTCCGGTACACTCAACTCATCATGACCATGAAGCGGACTCCTCCGAATTGGATCCAAAGAAGACTGTCTTCCGAAGCTAAACCTCAAGTTATTCCTCCTCGGATCGAGCGAGGATTGTCTTGAGAATTGCCTGCTGAATGACCTCCTCAACGATCCTGTCGAGAACTGACGTGAGATTCCTCGCTTTAGCTGGTTTGCAAGTCCTTCCATATTTATTTTCTTGGTAGCTAATTGGATGGTTCCTGGTTGCTTGCTTGCTACGTAAGAATGTTGTTTAGAATTTGGTAGCTCAAGGGATCGAGAGCGATCATGAAGGGCTCGCTCTCGACGCCTAACCGAGGAGGAAGGATCGAAGTAGAGGAGCAGAAGGAAACGGAGGATGAGATCCGAGAGAAATGGGATGGGAAAGAGAGGGGGGGGGGGGGAGAGAGAAGGTGGGGAGGATTTTGTGGGTTGAAAAAGCCGGTGGTAATATTTTATATATTTATTTTGAGTTATCGTTATGGAGAGTGTCTGTCTGTATGTGGGCTGTCTGTGTGGTGGTGCTTGTGTGGCAGTGTCGACGTGTTGAACGCGGCAAAAGAGCTGGTAATGTCTTAACATCATCAGTTTACTGCAATCACCTCTTCCTCGTCCCCATTTTTAGCCCAGAAGCAAAGCCACTCCTTGTTCTAAGTTTTTGCCTTCTGTTACAAAAAAAATTAATATATTTATTCCATGTTTTTATCCCTTCCTTTTCTTTAATTATTTAAGAGAAAGAATATATTTGAATTAGTTTATGGATGGATTAAGATTAAATTATTTCCTTAAATGGTTTTTAAGGATTGTTAAATTCATGTTAGCTCAGAGATTTAAACATAGAAAGTTTGAGAAAATAACTATAACCTTACTCTTTCGAGTTTAAATTCACAGATGTTACTGCGCAACCTTACTCTTTGCTAATTAAACGATTATGATTGTATGGAAGGAATTGGACAGAGTAAGAAATTGTTCGTGGTCAGCCAAAAGAAGACAAAGGGTATATTGTGTCATTTTACTTGAGTGGGACAAGACCCACGAAGCCCTCGTTTGATTATTAATTTTCAGAACAAGTTGATGTTAAGACAGATATAGTGGGCCCACATGACAAGGCAGTGGACCCAGGATTTATTGACTTGGTGGAAGCCTACAGGCTATTCAAGAGATTCATGAGCATGCCACTGTATTTGCAGCCCACGAGCACTTTCTTATTTTTGTTAACTGTAGCTGTCAGGTTTTGTCAGAATAAATATATATCTTGAATATCCTGACTAATTCTTTAAAATTTTAAAATTAATAATTATATAAATTTTTAATATTTTTATGATTTATGATACTCAGATTGTTAATATCTAAAAAGCAAATTCATAATTTAACCAGTTAAATTATATCCTTCATAATTATATTTTTATTTTTTTAAGATGATATTTGTTAATTTTTAAAGTATTTTTATTGAGAAATATATTGAAGTATAAAATATTTTTTTAAATTTATTTTTAATATTAATATATTAAAAAAAATTAAATAAATAAAATATATTTTTAAAATAAAAAAACAAACTAGTTTTTTTAAAACGTGGAGTAGCCTGATAGGCAACATAAAAGTTAGAAATGCTATTCAATTGTTTGTCCCATTGACCAACCAGACGAGAAAATCCAACTCTCAGTAGAGCAGCCCTCGGTATTCTAAGCCAATTTTCCTTTTCAAGTTATTGCTTAACTCGAATGATGAATAGATTTATTATTCACATTATCATCTTTTAACATCTAAGAAATAACTTAGTTTTGATATACAAAAGCTAATTTATGTTAATATTATAAAGTCATTAAATTTATTCTGTTTAAAGTCTACGGTCCTGATTGGATAGGTTAATTTAAGTCAAGATTTAAATAAATTAGTTTAAATCACGAATTAAATAGATTAATATTGATAAAACCAAAACAACATCGTTTCAATATATTTTTAAAATTTAAAATATTATTATTTTAATTTCTTTATAAAAAAATCAAAATAGATTTAGATATAATCTTGAATTAATCCATTACATTAAATCAATTTCATTTAATTTTATTTGAAATTCAACTAAGTTAAGAATCGGGTTAATAACTTATTACATTAATCTATTAAGTTAGATAGGATTTAATAAGATTATGCATCGTGTTCTCAAAAAATTTAAATTTTTTTTTCGTTAAAATTTAATATAATTTGTATGTTTGGATCGTTTTGATGTGCTGATATCAAAAATAATTTTTAAAAAATAAAAAAAATTATTAACATGCATTTTAATACAAAAAATTATTTAAAAAATAATTATTACTACACTACCAAACATACCCTATATAAAAACTAAAAATTGATTGGTTTGCTTTTGAATTATCCTTCTCACCTAACAAAACCATGGTAGATAACCTAATTGAGTTTTGAGAGGAAAAAAAAAGAGTAAGAAAGGACATGGAATTGAAGCTTGGATGTGTTTAAAAAGGTTGATTGCCCCCATGACCTTTTTGTGAGTGGAATTAAGGGATGTGACTTGTGATAGTGCCACCTGCAATTATAAGAAAGTTGGATTGTATGATTTTTTATTATTATTATTTTTTGTTACCTTTGTGTCTTGAACACTGTTTTGCAAACCATCAAACTGATCGCTTTCTAGTCAAAAGTTTTGGTGATTTTAAAGTAGAAAATACTTTGAAAATAAAAGAAAAGGGGCACTTACACTCTCATCACCCAACACGGTTTCATGCAACCTCATCATGAAGTGAAATTAAGATTTAAGGGGAAAAAATAGCCTTGTAAAAAAAAAACCATTATAGTATATAAAATATTTTAAAAAATAATATCATATTATTTATGTTAAATTGTTCAAAACAGCATAATTTAATTAACTCATCAAATTTAAATCAAGTTAAACTAAATCAACTAGATCAAGTAGCTTGCAACAACACAACATGTATATTTAAAAAAAAAAACACAAAATAATTATAAGAAGTAACTCAATTGATTAGGTTTTGGATTTACTCTTTAATAGTCATGAGTTTGAGTTCCCTTAGGGTCACTTGAGGCTTACATGATCATTAAATTTAAGGTCTGTGGGATTAGTTAAGGTACACGCAAGCTAGTCTAAACACCCATATTAATAATAAAAAAAAAAACCTAAACAAAATTGAGTTGCTCTAAAAGGAAAGATTTCTACAGTGCTATTTTAAATAAAAAATCAGTGAAATTAGTTGAAATTTTATAACTTCAAAATTAGGACATTGGTTGATGCTTGCCGACGTCGTCAGAATACTAAACTACTGTCTTTGCATGTCTACTACGCGGTTTTTGTCTCGAGCCAAATCTGTCCGAAAAGCATTTGTGGCTTTGAAATGTCTTGGGCAAAGACAAAAAGGGTAATAGGGAAATTGATAGTGGGCTTTGCTCACGTTCTTCTTCTACTTTTTCAAAAAAAAAAATGTTTGGACATTAGGAATGGCTTGATTATGCAAAGTAAGACTACTACAAGAAAGATGGCTGTCTATTTTGCATCTTGCTTGCCATTATTGAGGAATGAAGTACAGACATGAGTGGAGGACTCCACTGCTGAAGAATCACACAGAGATGAAGCCTCCTTGTATACAACGACTGGTAAGTAATGATTCATGCTAAGAAAACATTTGTATTTGATTTTTATGAAGATATTAGTTAGAATCACATCTCAGTTCATGTTTGAATTTGTTCATACCGACTGCAATAAACGAGAAATATCTTAATGAGACCTGTAAGAATACTTGAAGAGATCAATACCTTATTGAATAGTGGCATTAGTCTATAAACTGTTTGACAAGCATGCAATGTGGCCAGGATGAGGATGGTATGGTTGATGATGGATAATAGAACATGGAGCTACTTTTATACTGTTTTTTTTTTAAAGCTCCCTTGCTACTAACTGCATCCCAGGGTTCTGAAACTAGCAATTCTGAAATTCCTTTCTTCGCATTTCAATCTTAATGGTTGAATATCAGAACATGAACTGGTTTTGGGACGGAGTCTGTAAGGCTTCACTACAAAATAGATGTGAAAATCATGCATCATGATAATCCAACTTCCATATATAATTGAGTTTCCATCTTGCAGCCAAGCATCTCTAACAAAAGATCAACTTCCAAAATATTGTTTGATGTGTAATCCAAATTATGCACCAAAAATCTTTTTACAAAATTCAATCAAAACAAAGAAGTTTGTCAAAAATCGCAAAACAAGAAAAAATTTCGAACTTCAACTATCGCAAAACTGCGCATTTGATTATAAATATCTGAAAATAGAACTTCATATTTCAAATAAGATTTATACACTTTCTAGAATTAGAGGGGGGATGACTGCTCGTATCTGAAAAAGCTCTTCTGCAACCATTTTATTCACAGGAAAGAAAAATCGCTCAACACTCACTACCCCATTCAAACTTCATTTCAAATGGAAGGACTGACCAAAGATAAAAGCAAAAGCAAATCTAGGATCCATAAAAAACAGTTCACAAGCTGGTAATTTGTGTTCATCCATAAACATTCAATATGAAACACTGATCAAGATTGATAGGTTCAAAAGAAAACAAAAGGGGCAAATTTGCAGATGCCTACATGAAACACTCTTTATCATCCATGTTCTTTTCTGAACATAACAAATAGAACCAATCCTAGATTTATGGCGGAAAATAATTTGATGGATTTAGAAAACCTGACCTCAAAACATTTATTTGATGAGATCACAGGAACTACCAGCATTCAAAACAGAGGAGCCAAACAAAGAAGATGGCTGCAAAATTATTTTCTGCGCTTGAGTGGACCAGTCTTATACCCGCCTTTAGTTGGCTTGCCCCAAGGCGTTTGTGAGACCCTCCCCAAGGACCCACTACTTTTGCTCCGACCCTCACCACCACCATGAGGATGATCTACTGGATTCATTGCAACTCCTCTAACTGTTGGTCTTCGACCCAACCACCGGCTCTGTCCAGCCTTCCTAAGCTTTCGATCCTTGTGGCTTGGGTTAGAGACCATGCCAATTGTAGCCCGACACCGAGAATCGATCTTTTGCACAACACCTGAAGGCAGCTGTACCACAGTAATGGTCGAAGATGGCTCTTTCAGAATCTTTGCATTGGTACCTGCAGCTCGAACCAACTTCCCACCTTGACCAGGGTTCATCTCAATGTTATGTATTATTGTTCCAATACGCATAGCACCAAGAGGCATGCAACTTCCAATTTGTGAATTGATATCAAGGTGAAGCAGTTGTTTCATCATGTTACCACGCATTGAATTAGTATTGCCAGCTACATCTATGGTAAGCAACAAATAAGAGCAATCTCATCTCTGCTAACAATAATACATCATAAGAAAGAAACTGATCAACCCATCATGAATAACTTAATGAATGTCTCCTTTTTATGCAGAGAAGCAGAACACAAAAAGCAATGACAAAATCCAAACTTTCCTCTTCCCTTTATCCCTCTATATGTTTTTAAGAAATCTTTCTTAGTTAACAAATCCTTATCCATGTCTTAAATCACCAAATCAAAGTCACCATTTTACACCACACAGTTTGCTTCTTTTTCAATCCCCCATTCATTTCCCTCCCAAAAAAATTATCTGCAAAAAAGAAAAGAAAAGAAACTCTTCTCTTAGCTTAATAAAGACTTCATCAAAATGGGGTGTTTTCTTCTCTCTTTTTTCCCCTTTCACGTTTCCGAAACAACAAAAAGCAACAATTAAATGCAAACCAATTCCACCCCCATTTTCCTTCTCAATTCTTCAGCAACCAAACCTCAGAAACCTAATCTTTTTCAATGCCTTAGCTCACCATGTCAACCATTTCGACAACACAAAGTCTACTCCTTTCTCCATCTCCCCCCACCCCCCAAAAAAAAACCCACATTTCCTTCTCATCAGTCAAAGACGATTACCAGAAGAAATTCAAAAAACAAAGAAATAAACTGAATCTAATAATAAGAAAACTTGGGATTTAAAAACTGGGAGTGAAAGAAAAAGAAAGAGGAGTACCGGTGGAGAAATGGCGGTGGAAATCAGCGCTGGCGCTGCTGATGTTGTTGGGATGTTGAAGGAGCCTGTTGAAGAGTGAAGAAACTGTGCGAGCTCTACTCCATAGAGCCATTTTTTTCCTGTTCTCTGGAGAGAGACCTCTGCTTCCAGCAGTAAGGTTTTGGAGTGTTTTTTCTGAAGTTAAGGAAACGGCATCGTTGTGAATTATATTAGGGCTTCTTTGTATTTTGCATCGGATTACAGGAACAAGGAACCACTTTTCTTTTTCTTTTCTTTTCTTTTTTTCAAGTACAATGCCATGTACTACTTCTTTTTTTAAAAAAAATAATCTTTCAAAAAAGAAAATCCCATTAAAAAATCAAATTTTAAGAGATTGGGTTTTTTTTATTTTTAGAGTTAGTAATAAAAAAAACTTTATTAAATTCATTTAAATACATCGATTAAAATTATGTAAAGATAAATTTAATCTAGAAATACAGAAATAAAGGGAATAATCTCTTTTTTTTTATTTAAGAAAGAATCTTTCTAGTTTGCATTTTCTGGTCGTTGATCCAAAAATTTCTATTAGTTTTTATTCACAATGTTGTTTCCCCTTTCTGTGAACTTCAAGTATACCCTCAAAGATTTATTATATATCTTGAAGTGGCTCTTGCCAATTCCATTAGTTAATTTGACAAAGGTTCTACATTCTAATGCCTGGTTTGAATATTTTTCAGACAAGTGATCTCTTCGACCTCACACTTTGTTTTCGCTTGTTATGATCATCCTGAGTTCTTAACATCGTCGCTTGCTGGGGTTTTTGCTTCAAGGGCCTATAATATTCAAGCATGTATGTTGCTATCATTTGATTATTGTCTTGAAATAAAAAAGATCGAGATAGCAGAGATAGAGAAAACATCACATATCCTCTTGTACCGAAGACAGACAGTAGAGATATTTAGAGAAAACATTATTGTCTTGCTAATTATTTTCATTTGTTCTTGTAAGAGTTTGGCTGTTTGGCATGCAGAAACTGATCGGGGTATCTCTCGTATCACAACTGCATGCGAATTTGTCTGCACACAATAAGCATCAAGCATTTTATCTCCAACATTCTCCAAGTAAATAGATCCAAGCTGTTGCTTTGTGAAAGAACAGACAAACAAGGTTAATTTCCTCAGAGATGAATTTGTTCCTAGCTTGTCAAATAATTAAGCCAGACTATCCTGTATAAGAATTCTTGCCACACTCTTTGTTGAAATTCACGGTGAACAAATTAAGCCTTGCCACCGGTGAAATAGATCACCAAGGATTGAGAAATACACCATGAAAGACCCCTCCAACCTACTGTTCTATTCAATAAATTCTAAGAAATTGAATCCAGCATTGGCAGAATTCTTCTTTGAACTAAGAATAAGCATCTCATTTTTTAGAAAAGAAACACCCTACTAAATGGCTGCAATGTATGGTGTTAATTCTAGATATATAGGAGTCGGTCTAAGATGATGGAGCATGGCTTGACCGTGTAAAAAAAGGTTTTTTTAATTCATATATATATATATATTACAACTTCTCATGTTCACGTTGTTGCAGATGACACTTTGCATGTAACATGATTTCTGCCAAATGCCACCGTTAGCACCAGAGGATCACCGACTGCAACAACAGACAGTGACAGGTATTGCTCAATCATAAATTTCAATGGAAGGCAGTCCCCTGTTCATATGAAATTTTCTACGTAAATCTCAAGGAAGCATGATCTGATATTATCTCTCTGGTGGATCAGCATGTACAGAAACTTGAATTTTGTGGCAGGAGACTTGTTTTTTTCCCATTTCTTGGTAAACTTGAAAACAACAGCAGAAGTCAGGATATGGCTTTCAGGTCTTCAACTGCTCCCACGAAAAGGTCTTTCCTGGCTTCATTTTTCTTAAACTTCTTGGAAGTTCTCTTCTAGCATCATCCATTATGGGGCCTATGCAGCCGTAAATCTCACAACACAAGAACTAACTTTACTAACGCTAGTTGATTAATCAAATATTTTTAAAATTATAGTTAGGGAAAAATACAATTTCAACCATACTTCACTATATTATTAAATAATATTTGATATTGTAATAACAATTACTTTTTAAAATATTAATTTAAAAATTTAAAAATTTATCAAAATAATATTTTTTTTATTTTTTAAAATTTATTTTTAACAATAACATATTAAAATGTAATAAAAACACAAAAAATAATTTAAAATAAAAAAATTTAACATACGATTTCATTACAAAAACAAACACCGCATAAGTTTGAGTCTCTAGAGGACTTGACTTGAGGGTATGTTGAGAATGTAGTAGTGGTTGTTTTTCAAAGTGTTTTTCACTCGAAAATGCATCAAAATAATATTTTTTTTATTTTTAAAAAATTATTTTTGACATTAGTATATATATCAAAATATTATGAAAACACTAAAAAATATTAATTTTAAACAAATAAAATAATTTTAAATTTTTTTAAAAATACTTTTAAATTACAAAAATAAACAGGGATTTAATCAAAGTTGAGCTTGATACCCATGATCAATCCATCCAACATGATCATGCCTACTTGGTTATTCATGTTTTCGTTTCTTACCTGTTCTTTCAAAGCTTTAAAACCAAAAACTACAGCAAGATGTCAAACCATTACTGCGAGCGAAAATACTAATGTTGCTTAACGTCTAACTTGAGATGAAGGTCCATGCCCTCCTGCTGCTCAATATGGAAGTTTTCTGCACTAATAGCAAGTAAGCAACCCTTCTCTCTTGCGGACATGCTTATAGCTAGAAATGGATTTAATTAGGCCGTTGTTTGGGAATGTGGTTGTGATTATTTTTTAAAAGTTTTTTTATTTTAAAATGTATTAAAATAATGTTTTTTATCTTTTAAAAATTATTTTACGATCCAAAACAAAAACAATTAATTTTTAATAAAAGAAATTGAATTTTTTAGAAATATGCAGAAAGACTTTTCTTGTTGACTTGAAGAATTGAACCCGGCAGTCCATTCTCTCCAGTGAACTCCTTCCATTATAGCTAGTTAATTTCTGACATAAATGAGGAATAATAATTTTCATGCTAGTATTGGAAAAGCTTGGAAATTCTCAAAGCAAGTGCACCACCGTGTAACAACAGTTTTATAATTAAGCTATCAAACAATCCAATTATGCACGAGCATAGTAAATATATTGATATAAGGTTTCATTTTTTGCATGACTTGACTAGAGATGTAGTTGTTGAGCTGAGACATTGTAGCACACAAGAACAAATTACATATATTATGACAAAATCACTCAAGTTAGATATATTTTTAAAGCAAGTCATTGGATGTGTGCGAGGTACGAGGACTAAACTGAAAGTATTACTAGGGAGGCATTGTTGAGACTGTTGGGTTGTTGAAATTGTCAAAGTTCATTCGGTTAATAATCCCTATTAATTGGGACATGTAGACTAAGTTTTTAACTGATTTCCTTATTTGTTTGTTTACCACGTAAAACATGGGTTGTTATGTTTTCTATCTTATCACTATGTAAGGCTTATATAAGCCAACAAACAGTATGCTTTGAATTCAATAATAGAGTTTATCAGATAATTACTGTGAGTTGCTTTGTGCTTAGAATTTCCAACACATCAGACAGTGACAGGTATTGCTCAATCATTAATTTCAATGGAAGGCAGTTCCCTAGCTGTTCATATGAAATTTTCTACTTAAATCTCAAGGAGGCATGATCTGATATTATCTCTATGGTGGACCAGCATACACAGAAACTTGAATTTTGAGGCAGGAGACTCGCTTTTTTCCCATTTCTTGGTAAACTTGAAAACAACAGCTAGCAGAAGTCAGGATATGGCTTTCAGGTCTTCAACTGCTCCCACGAAAAGGTCTTTCCTGGCTTCATTTTTCTTATGCTTCTTGGAAGTTCTTCTAGCATCATCCATTATGGGGCTTGTGCAGCCATAAACCATTACTGGCTACTGCGAAAATTAATACTAATGCTGCTTAACGTCTAACTTGAGATGAAGGTCCATGCCCTCCTGCTGCTCAATATGGAAGTTTTCTGCACTAATTGCAAGGAAGCAACCCTTCTCTCTTGCGGACATGCTTATAGCTAGCTAGACATGGATTTAATGCAGAAAGACTTTTCTTGTTGACTTGAAGAATTGAACCCGGCAGCCCATTCTCTCCAGTGAACTCCTTTCATTCTAGCTAGTTTATTTCTGACATAAATGAGGAATAATAATTTTCATGCTAGTACTCTTGACGTATAACAATAAAAAATAAATTATGGATTATCAAGTTTAAAAATTAGAATTCTAAAGGAAGAAATTAAAGTTTCTCAACCCTAATTTTACTGATAAACTATAGATAACATCATTTGATAAATATGAATGTTATATAAAAACTCGTTTCACACCTAAGAACTTATTATACTTAAATTTTTGACACGCGTCCCTATCAACTATTTTCAGATACATCAAAATAACTTGTCCAAGACTCGGGACAGGACCCAGCTTTAATATGTCAGCAACTGCAAGTTGGTTCGCATGAAAACAAATCTCTTTTCTTTTTTTTTTTCCTTTTTTGTCATTGCTCAACTTTCGTTTTACGCAGAGGAATAGTATTGATGTGACGTCGTCCATTGCATTTAGATATTATTTGTAGATGCAACACCTTTGAAGAAATCAAACATTATGCACACCCACCTGTGATTCTATTATTAGTAGAAAGCTCCAGGAAGTCTGAAATAATTTCCATGGAAAGAATGACTTCTCGACGTTGTCTTCTCACTCTTCGTGAAATTTATAATCTTTTTTGTTAGCTGTTTTCTTATGTACAGATGGCTCTTAATGCAAAACTAGCTCTGCTTCTGACTCTTTTCCTTAGTGTTGCTAGCAATGGATACAGTTCTTTGCAAGAGAACAACGCAAGTGATGATGAGCTTGGTGGCAGATTACCCCTGGTACCCAGCAAAGAGCTCTGGACGAAGTTCGATTCTTCATTCAAAAGTGGGTTTGTAATAGGTTATGTATTTTCTGCAGTTTCCCTTTTAACTATTTTCCTGTCCTATTGTGTGCCTTGGGCTCGTCTCAACAAGAGGAAAAGGAACAAGGTGATGATGAAGACACCAATGACGACGTCTTTGATGGAAAGGCAGGAGAAGAAGAGAAAAGAAGCCGACATCCAGGTATCCCATGAGATTTTCCTTTCATCATATATTTGGTTTCTTGCTAGCTCGAAATCAACTATGTTCCTGTCAATTTACAAAAGATCATCGGTTATTTCATCCCCAGATTTCGACGTTTGATCAGATGTTGATCGCAAGAATCAGTTTTGCTGAACTACAGAAAGCAACCAACAGTTTCGACAGAGGCAAAGTCATCGGAGTTGGAAAGACGGGGACAGTATATAAGGCAGCACACCCTCATCTTCGTTTCACTGCCGTGAAGAGATTATTTGACTTCCAACATTTGGAAAAGCAATTCTTGTCTGAGTTAATGATTCTGGGCAAGTTTAGGCATAAGAACATAGTTCCACTCTTGGGATTCTGCGTGGAATCGAGGGAAAGGATTTTGGTGTACCAATATATGCCAAATGGGAATCTCTATGATTGGTTACATCCTGTGAAAGGCGAGCCTAAGATCATGGAGTGGCATTTTAGGGTTAACATCGCAGTTGGGATGGCAAGAGGTTTGGCATGGCTCCACAATCATAATACCCTCCAACTAGCTCATCTTAACTTAAGCTCAAGTTGCATCTTGCTTGACAAAAACTTCGAACCAAGGATATCCAATTTTGGAAGGGCAATGCACATCATGACCTCAAATGCCAGAATCTTCATGGCAAACATTGAGATGAGTGAATGGGATTTGACCAAAAGAGATGTCCATCAGCTTGGTGTTCTTCTTCTTGAGCTGATCACAGGAGAAGATCCTCTTAATAACAGTGGATTTTATCACAGTCTAGAAGGTAAGTTAGTGCAAAACAATTGTCTATTGAGTACTGTCTCGGCTGCACTGTATTGTGCGGTTGACAAATCTCTGCTCGGTCAAGGATTCGATCGTGAAGTCCTTTATTTTCTGAAGGTTGCCTGTAACTGTATTCAGCCTATTCCAAATCGAAGGCCAACAATGGTTGAAGTATACAAAATGTTGATGGCCATCAAGAACACACATCCCGACATCTTGGGCTAAAACTAATATATAAATGAAATTGGCTGCTCCGTGAACATCCACCATTGCCGAATTACATTACTAATTGTCAACATGTTTATGTACAGGATAGATTTAAAAATATCATAGATTTTCTCTAATTTCTCTGCAATGAAGTACCAGCCATTAATTTCTCTAACAATGTTGTTGATTCTGATTCCAGTGTGATGATAACTTGGAGCTCAAGATCATAGAAATAATGTGAAACATAGTGTGCATATATATGTTTCCAGGACTGAACATTGACCCGGTCTCTTTGGTGAGATGGTCAATTCGATCAACTTTTCGGTCATTAATAATTCACACCTTGTTTTTCCCTTTTCTTGATTCTTTTAACTTCATATATATATATATATATATATATATATATATATATATATATATATATTGTGAGGGTTGAATTGAAAGACAAAAGAGTGAAGTGTAAAATAAGGGTGGCGTGTTTAAATTTTTTTGTGAATTATATTTTTATCCCTCATATTTTTTTGCTATAAGGTGATTGGTCCTTTGTATTTTTAACAATTGCATTTCAATACTAAACTTTATTTTCATCATTTTTCAATTTTTAGTGGGTGAGAGGAGAGAGAGAAAATGGTTGGAATCCAGTCTAAAAAGGGAAAAATATCATTTCTTCAATTCCGGCCATCAAAATATTAGATTTTTATTCTAAATGGTTCCATACCTTGAAAGTGCCTAAAAAACCAAATTTGAGATCAGAAAAAAATTGGTTTTTGGGTTGAATTTGGGTTTTTTGCCCCTTTTTTGCACTTTTGGAGGTTAAGAATTGGTTTAAAAAAGTTATTAGGGTTATTTATAGGTGTTTTAGGTTGAAAATGGGTTTCTAGAAGAAAAAATCAGTCACCCCGATATCCATAGCATAAGCGTTACCTTGCCCGCATGGGGAGGAGAATCAATGGTTTTTCACTAACTCAACCCAACCTTATACGTGCGAGCCTACCATCTTTTCTTTGTTAATTACCAACCCTTATCAAAGTTCACTATATAAACATTAGAAGAAACTTTTAATTTTCTAATGTGGGATTGGAAGACCATTAATATATATACTCTATGTTCACAAGAAGAAAGTTTTTTTTTTTTCAATGTGAGATAAAAAATCTTTTTGATTTAAATATTCAGCTTAAAATAAGAAGATAATATCTTTTCAACATGGGATAAAAAACCTTTAGAAATAATCTTTTAAAGTTCATTATTTACAACATGTATAATCTACATTCACATGAATTGTTTCTTAAATTTTTAACTTGGAAAATTAAAACCCTAAAAAGTTTTTTTAATTTTCATGGGTTTATCAGGTTAACGGGTCGGGTTTGATAACTATGGTATTAGGTTGGTGTTTTATTCATTAATTGTTTTTAACAGTTTTTTCTCGATTTTATCCTTCAATATTGAATTGGTTAGGGAATAAACTGCATAATTTATTTTATTTTTTTTCTTTTTATAGGGTTATCATTGTTTCAAATAAGTTTTTATTTTTAGTTTGGTGATCAATTTTGTTACGATATATTTTTATCATATAATTAAAAAAATATTTTATAAAAAACAAATTAGTGAACTCAATGGAGTTCATGACACGGTTCGTTAGGGACTAAGAACGATCCAATATGTCATTATCTCAATAGTTTTTGTTAAAAAAAGTTATATCATCTTGAAATTTTATCAAAAGTTCAATCATTTTTTTTACCAATTATCAAGATTGCATTTGGATCCATAAAATCAATCATTTTAATTTGGGTTAACTCCTGCTCAATTTAATTTGAAACTCGAGTTAGCGAAATAGCTAGGTTAAAAAATTTGTCCAACTCGCGGTGTAGCGCGAACCAATGAACTAGTACGTTAATAATTTTGTACATCGATGCATATTTTATGCAACAAAAGGGCATCGTTCTTTTTTTATAAAAAAAAAAAGATGATAGTAAATTGATTAATGAATAAAAGGATTCAATTGAGAAATGATGGAAATATTGGGAATTGAATTGATAAAAAAAAATCAAATGGTTTATGGCTATATTTATGGAAATATTAGGAATTAAATTGATAAAAAATCAATTCATTTATGGCTTTATTCATTTATACATATTTGTATGTAATAAAATTTTTGCAATAAATATTTGGTTTTTTATTTTAGTTT
This sequence comes from Populus trichocarpa, assembly GCF_000002775.5. Classification (NCBI taxonomy): domain Eukaryota; kingdom Viridiplantae; phylum Streptophyta; class Magnoliopsida; order Malpighiales; family Salicaceae; genus Populus; species Populus trichocarpa. The sequence goes on along the minus strand of NC_037301.2, from coordinate 565,012 downwards.
TATCTATTTGAATTTCTTTCTAGTTTGTTTATTAGATTTTTTAAAAATTAAATAAATTACTATGGAATCATCGACAGGATAAATTCATCTAAGCGTTCCAAAACTTTTATAGGAATTGACAATATGTAATTTTAATCTCATCTCTAAAGTATCTAAAGAAGTTTAATTTGATTCTATATCTTCTCAATTTTACAATTTTATTCATGTAGTTTTAAGCACGTATATTTTAATCCTAGAACTTCATTATTATCACCTATCAATCCCTGAATGTTGAGAATTGTTTATTTGGTCCTTAAAGTTTTCACAAAAGTTCAATTTGGCCATTAAAATTCTTTATCCTTACATTTTTGGATCCTATGGTTTTAGGTGATTACATTCCAGTCCTAAAACCTCATTACCCTCATGCCTAGTCCTTGGATAAACTTTAATTTGATCTTTGAACTTTCCACAAAAGTCCAATTTGATCTCTAAAGTTGTGCTTTCATGTTTTTTTATCCTTATTGTTTTAAGTGCTTACATTTCAGTTTTAAAATTTTATTTCCCTCATGAATATTGAGAAAAGCTTAATTTGGTTCCAAGATTTTGAGTAAAAATCCAATTTGATCCTTAAAGCTTTCATTATTTACATTTTATCCCTCTAGTAAAAGCTTACCATTTTCTTTCGAAGAAAACCTCAAACGTATGATCCCATAATCAACTGATTTATTTTATCAATTTTGGATTCCAAGGAGAGAGGGTGAGTGTGTATTTTGTTTTGTAATAGTTTTTGTATTTTTAGTTAAAAAAAAAGAGATTTAAAAAAGAGATTAATTATAGTTCTTTTAAAATTAAATTTTTACAGCAATTTAAAGATAAAAAACAAGTTTGAATAATAAAAACTAAATAATTTTTAAAATTATAGTTAATTTAATGCAATAAAAAACAGGGCACAAGGAACCTAGCCTAGGACAATTGTGAAAGACACCGAAAACCTTACACGCATTTCGATGCAAAAGGACCCTCCTTTTCAAGGCATCTCCTTCTCTGCTCTTCTTTACTCCTTTAAAGCAGAGAGAGCATCGCTCCTTCTTTCCTTTCTTCACCTTGTTTTCACTCTTTACATTTCTCCCCTCACTCTCACTCATTTGCAGAGTGACCAAGAAAACCCAAAATGGGTTCATTAGTGAAAGGAGTGATGATCCATGAGTCACTTCTAATTCATGATTATGCCACCCCCTCTTTACACTCTTCAGCTCACTCTCTCCTCCGAAAGCTCCGCCACTCCAATCTCCACATTGGGATCTCTTTCTCACCGTCTCTCCCTCACAATAAGGTTTGTCCATCAATTCTTTATATCTTTCTGGTTTGTTTTCTTTGATGAGATGGTTGTTTGAAAGATCATTTTTTTTGCCTGCCCTTTTGTTATAGGTGAGTGTACTTAAAAAGATGGCAATGGAATACTCCTTTGATTGTTTTCTCTTGGATGATGAATCATCTGTTGATGGTGTTAATGAGATTACACTTTCTTGGGGTGGCATTGGAGGGAAAATTTTGTTTCTTGTTCCTAGCGACAAGAAGGTTGCTTTTGGTCAATTAAGCAATTTGGGTTGGATCATTGTTGTTTTTGGTGAGTTTTGTTTATACCCTTTTGTTATTTCTATGTATTAGTGACTTTGTTTTAGTAGATGACATCAGTGGATTCTGTTTTGTATCTTGTCTTTGTGGATTCAGGTTTGGTTTTTTTTAAAAAAAAACTGTGTATTCTTGTTTTCTTTTCTTTTAGATGTTGAAGGTGCTGGTGCATGTGAGAGTTCAGGAGTGGTTTGCATCAGTAAACTGGAAGAGTTGCCTATGATAATTTGCGCCTCAATTAGAAAGGTTATCATGATTGATTATTATCCAATTAGCAAATCCACTTCTACAATTATTTATGAATTTTAGTTCTTCTTAAATATTCTCTGACTGTTTTGTTTTTCCAATTTCAAACAGGCTATTGGTGATGGAGTTGTGACTGTTGGTTATATTATGAAGCCTTCTCGGGAAGAAGATTTTGCCAAGGTGAGTTCTTGATAGAGGAATTGGAAGCATTACTGATGTTGGAGAAAGACTGTGTCATAGATCATAGATGTTCTCCAGAATCCAGATATACAAAGAAATCAATGTGAAGCCACGATATCCTGATCGAGTTCCTTCTTTGCTATTGAAAACTGATTCATTATATTTTCTGGATCTAGAGTTCAATCTGAGTTAGCTCTTCACTGATTTTGTTTTAAACTTACAAGAAAATTTGTTAGTTTGACATTTTATGGTGCATACTCCATATTGTTTGTCTGTATCTTTACCCATGTATAAATTGTAGTTTAGATGTATGTCTACAATTGCAAGCTTATTCTTTGTTCTTGTTGCAGAGGGGTGCGTTCCCCATGAATCCTTCTCCAAATGGTTTGATGTTTCTACCCCTCACATTTGAGCTTCCCCTGCAATCTCAATTGCAACTCGTTGACATAGTTCTGCATAAAGCAACTGATGAAATAATCTCTGTTGACTTAAGTGGCTCTTCAGAATCCTCAAACAGAATTACTTTCTCTGCAGGCATGCAAGAATTGCAAAGGTAGTTTCAAATTCATTTTTATACATTTTTATGGTGATGATAAATCAACATGTTGCAAACAAAGTTGTGGATTAATGACATAATAATGTGCCTGGGTCCCTTTCTTCCGCAGGTATATGGAACACCATTCTGATTGCTTTGCAATTGATCCACTTGATAAAATATATCCTGTACTGGATCGACTAAAGATCCAACAAATTCTTCTTGGGCTGGATGCTCTCAACAAAGAACGTTGTCGGGCAATCAGAGGACCCCATTTCCTAAAGGTCTTTTGATCAGAATGGTATCTATTTAAAATAGTAAAACTGATCTCACAAATCATTGGACACGAAATGAAATGTTTAGCTTTGTTGTCATTGCAAAATCAACTTCGATGATTTTTGGTGTTGTTCATTGTTTAAGCATATGTTTCTTGGGTGTTTTCCATATTGATAACCAATTTTCTTGATGCACATTAAGGCTCCATTCAGGCATGATCTCTTGAACGTTTCACCATTTTATCCTCAAATTTAGTTACAACTAGAGTTCAAATATGCAGGTTAATGGATTTAATGACCCTGATTTGGCACAAAGTCTGTCTGAAGCTAAATTATCTCTTCCGAGTATTGTGAAACCTCAAGTTGCCTGTGGAGTAGCTGATGCTCACAGTATGGTAAGAATTTCTTTGATTGCAAAGGATACAACTGTAGGATAAAAAATGTTAATCAGGACTTCATCTCGATGCTGCAACAGGGACTCTGTAATGCTTGGTTTTTTTCTGTGGACTCACTAAGCAAGTTCCTTAATAATGAAATCTCAAGTTCTCCTGTATTTTCTCCAATTTTAGGTGCTTATCTGGAAAGATTTGTTCATCATTTTATAGTTAGATGCTTAGAGCTGCTATCAATTTTGAATATTGGTTATGTGGTCTGCACCAGCTGTATGGTTAAGCATTCTAGGTTACTGATAGACCAGCTCCATCATTTTGGGTTTGCCTGAACATTATTACATTTTTGACATTTTGGACATTGTTTGCAGTTCATCACTAGGGAGCTGCAATATTTTTTAGTTCCTTGTCCTTAATTTTCTGTCTTAAAAAAGTTTAATTCTCGCATTGCAGGCAATCACCTTTAGAGTTGAAGATTTTAAGGATTTAAATGTTCCTCTTCCAGCAATTGTTCAGGTGAGCACAAAAGTACTGTGCCAATTTTGGTTTGACTTTTTGGCCCTGCATTCTGGCATGACAGTAGTATGAACCAATGTGTGGCTATTCTGATTGTGTATGCTTGACTGGAAACAGTAGAACAATGATTAGTGCTTGTATTTGACATAGATACAGCATAGTTTTACATCATCCTTCCAGTAAGCTAAATGTAATTTAACATGACTGAAATATATTTCAAAGCCCTTGGTCAGAGGAGTTGCCAAGTGGTTGAGCCTTCTAAAGGGTCTTTTTGACAGCTGAGTTTCATGTTTTCTGTTCTCCTGGATCTGAACGGTTTGTTTGCCATTGCAGGAGTACGTGGACCATTCATCTACTATATTCAAGATTTATGTCTTGGGTGAGCAAGTTTTCTATGCAGTAAAGAAATCTATACCAAATGCAGATGTCTTGACCAAATCATCTGAAAGAAATGAACTCAGACCTTTACTCTTCGACAGGTAGCATTTAGTTTCTTTGTTTGCTTTCTGTTTTCTTGAGTTATGGTAATGTAATGTCTTATGTTTCAGTTTTGATAATCTTGTGCTTACCCTCTGCAGCTTAAAATCTCTACCCACCAGCACTGGGCACTCTACAGGTGCAGATTCCATCAAGACCAATGTTAATTCTTTTGATCTTGAGCTAGTCACAGATGCTGCAAATTGGCTTGCTAGAAAACTTGATCTTACCATCTTTGGCTTCGATGTTGTTGTAAGTAATGCTTCCTTGACTACATATCTTTTGCAGTTTGCATCTTTTACCAGTCAAACCTGATTAATGTTTGATGATTTTTCTTGATTATTTGATGAGTGATTTATAATGGTAGAAACCCCAAGATGAATACATATCTTTTGCAGTTTGCATCTTTTACCAGTCAAACCTGATTAATATTTGATGATTTTTCTTGATTATTTGATGAGTGATTTATAATGGTAGAAACCCCAAGATGAATACTGAGAAAGTATCAATTCAGAAATGCTTTGCAATTCTTGTATAAGATTGGCATCAAGCATGCGTACTGGAGCCAATTTTACTACTAGTTGATATTTCTGGTGTTCAGTCACTAGGTCTATTTTCTTTTTGGTTATAGACCCTGACCCCTCGGTGGGTATATATTTTGGCATCTGTGTAATTAAGAAGCCAACTGCAACTGTTCTATCGTCTTTGTAGTTGAGTTTAGGGTATTATATTTCTGAACTTGCATACAAATCTACATCCTCTCATGTCTTACCTCATCTCAGATCCAGGAAGGCACTAGTGACCATGTCATTGTGGATGTGAATTACCTCCCATCTTTCAAGGAAGTCCCTGATGATATTGCCGTGCCAGCCTTTTGGAATGCTATTAGACACAAGTTTGAATCAAGAAAGAGGAGATAGAAAGCCGTGCTTATGTGCTGGAAACTGAGCAGTGGTCTTTCCTTTAGCTGAATATGATCATAGACAGAGAGAATAACTGGAAAACTGGCAGAGCTGATGAGCGCTTATAGTTGATGGATAAAAGCATTCATATCCATCAAAAGTTGTCTTGATCGCTGGCTTTTTAAATTGTACACCCAGATAACCCTTATTAGGCTAAGCCTTTTGAGTAATGAACAATATGTGACGCTGTTTTTGCTACAACTGCCTTTCCCCCTACATGTTTGACTAATTAGATGCTCAACTTGGATAACAAATTCTTGCTTGCCATGCTGTAGCTGCTTTTCTTGAGGGATTTTATGGAATTGGGAGAGAACAGAGGAGGCACATGCAATGGATCCTAACTCAACAGTGTCAAGTCTATCAGGATATCATTGATATGGGATAATGATCTAGCCTCGATTAGTTTAATAAATGAATAGTCACTTCCCATCCCTTAAAAGATATCACAATCAGTATAGACCCCACAATCCATGAACCAGCCCGCCATTAATTATCTTTATCAACAAAGGAATGATGACGATCATGGTCATGATTAACAGGTATAAAATTAGGCTCCATACAATGTTCAGACACCCACCAACCATTTCAGGGCTTGGCACTCAAAACAAACACAATGGCCACTTCACCATCTCCTCCACCACAAGAACAACAATGAATGGACATTCAACCTTGGCTTGACTCGAGAACTAATGTGTGTCTGCTTCCCATATTATTTCTTATGAATAGATTAATCAATATCAGCAGACATGAATTAAATCGGGTTTAGTTCCATCACTAGATTTTTTTCCCCACTCTACACGACGTCGGTGGGTTAATTTTTTTGTTTTAAATAAAAAATATTTCAATGATGATAATTTAAGTAAATTTTGGTTAACTTGATTAACCTGCGATCCGGAATAACCTGGAGAAAAAAAATAAAAAAAATAAAAAACTCAAGACTCAATAACCTAATGTTAAAAGATAAAAACAAACAAAGTTAAATTGGGCTAATCTTTGAAACCAGTAACTCTGGTAAGGAGATGGAAATGACCATACAGAAAATCAAAAACAAATCTTAAAAAAATTCTTCAACCTTCAAAAAATTAAAAAGAAATAAATAGTAATCAAAATAATGAGAATCAAATCTCATATAAAAACTAATAAAAAAAATAATAAGACACTTAATCGAAAAATAAAATAAAATAAAAATAAAATAAAAGGGATAAAAAATAATAATTAAAAGAATGAGAACTAAAATTGGATTAAAAAATAAAATAAAATGTTGAGAGATAAATTCTAAAGAAAAAAAATTATAAAAAAAGGATTATAAAAAGGAGCAATTAAAAAAATAAGGACTAAATTTAAAAAAAAAGAAATAAAATAAAATGTTGGGGGATAAAATTGAAAGAAAAAAAACAATCAATAGAATGGGTACAATATATATATAAAAGATGAAGCTGGAAAAAAAATCTAAAAAAGAAAATTCAAAACTAAGAAAAACCAATCAAAAGAAATAATTTTTTCTCCATCATTTTTTATCAAAATAATATAATTTTTACTTTTTAGCTGAATAAAAAATCAAGTGATTAGTTAGGAAAAACTCATGTTAAAATCCATTGATTTCTTTTGCCATTATTTTTTTTTATCAAAATAATATCATTTTTACTTCTTGTACAATAAAAAATCTGATTGCCCTGATAACCCCGATGATTCAACCCAACTCGTGACTCAGGACATGATGAGGGTCGACTATTGAGTTAGGTTTTAAAAGCATGATAAGAAAATAAGCACCAAATATGATATGAAAATTTAATGAAATTAAACAATAAGGGATGAAATTGCCGAAAAAAACAATTAATTAAGAAGAGAACTCAAAATAAAAAGGATTTGCAATAATAAGAATGAGAATCAAATTTTTTTAAAAAAAAATCAAATGATTAGGGATTAAATCAAAAAATAAAATCCAATTAGAAAAAAGATTAAAAGCAAAATAAATAGGAATTAAAAGAATGAGGATTAAATTTGATAAAAAAACATAAATAAATCAAATGACAAGAAATGAAATTGAAAAACAAATAAATTAAATTCAGTATAATTAAAAGATTGATAATCACTCTGCAATTTTACAGGGCCAACACACTTTTTAAAATGGAGGAGAGAGAAAAGAGATGAGAGAATAAAAATTATTGTCGGAGTTATGGAGTATGACACGCGTCAACCCGCCGTGTAGAGGGTGGTGCGATGTTTCGGACACCACCCTGGAAGGCGACCAATAGTCACCTGGAGGCGCAACATGCATGGCTCAAAGGGAGAGGGCGCGTCCTAGCACACTTCAATTATTTTTTTTATTTATCAAAAGTCCAGAACATATTAGAACCCACATAATAATTGCAAAAAAAACTAATTCAACAAACCAAAAATAACCCTTGATCTTAGGGTAAAAAAAAAAAACTTCAACCCCAAAGACTAAATGGCAATTACATTATAAAAAAAATATGAAAAATCACAAAAAGCTCCTCAATTATAAGTTGTGTTTTTTTTTTCAAGAGCATGGGCGTAATTGCACTATCCAATAAAGTGTGAAAAAATTATTTTAACCTTAAATTTGTGTTCAATCATTTAGTTAATGAAGGGCAAAATCTTCATTTTACCTTGATTATAATCCACACTAAAATACATGATTAGTTTTAACTTTATATATAATAATTATGAATGAGCCTACCCAAGGATAAACCTACAGATGAAGATTGAAAAGACAACGGGGTCCATATAACTTTTGGGAAAACCTAAGTTTAGTCCTTAATGTATTGCCTTGTTATCATTTTGAGTCTCAATATATTTTAGAAAATTTCACCTTTTACAAATCAAAGTTAAAGAGATTCCATCCAATTTATGAACACTCCTCCTTAAGTGTTTCAAGTCAATTTGTCAAATAAGCACCAATCACTCCCCAACTTAATTCAATGCAAAGATTTTTCATTTGTTTTTATCCAATAGTTTGTAAGGAATTATTATACATTGAATGATTAAATAGAAACTCGTTTAATTATATTTTTCTTGTATTAATATTCTCAATAGCTATTAGCTATTCAAGATCTCAAATATAATTTTAACATCAAATTATAATATGTTTTTTTCACTTTGTTTCACCATAGCTTGTATAAAAATAAAATTTATCATCTACTTAATGTTAAGGACAAATTAAAGTTTAATTTAATATTTGGATAAAAAAAACTTAACAATCATGTGTAAATTATATAATAACTTCTAATTGTTACTAATAAAAACTAGATTGAAATTAACTCTGAGAGGTGTAGCTCAACTGGTCAGGTCTTGGATTTGCTCTCCAGAGATCACCAATTCGAGTCTCACAAACCTCAGGGCAACTGAAGGCTTATATATTCATTAACTTCAGGGCCCGTGAGATTAATTGAGGTGTGCGCAAGCTGGCTCGGATACCTATATTAATCTAAAAAAAAAGAAATTGGAAGGATGTCCTTATCTAGTGTTGTCAACTACGTTCATAGTAACATTGATAAAATCAAAGGATCAAGATTAAATTGATAAAAAAAATAATAAATTAGGAACTGAATTGAAGTTTTCCCTAAAAAAAGAGTTTGAGATTGTATAAATACAAAAGACGATGAAGCACTGAATTGAATCACGTGAATTTCTAATTGTCAATGAACTTCTACTTGTTATTGTTGAAAAATAGATGGGACTTGGAAGGGTGTCTTTGTTTGATGTCGCTAAACACGCTTATGGCAACATTGATAAAATCAAAGGATTAAGACTAAATTGATAAAAAATTCATAAATTAGGGACTAAATTGAAGTTTTCTCGACGAGAAGTGAGTTCCTCGGAAGTATAAATATGGAAGACGATGAAGCACTGAAACCGAGAAATCCTCTCCATTGTCTTCCCTCTCTCCAGGACCCCTCCCCCCAGAAAATAAAATTAAAAACCCTAGATACATCGAATCCCAAAAAATAAAAAAACTGAAGGAAAAAAACCCTAAAACTGTATCAAAAAATCGAACTTTTGATGGCACAACAAAATCAAGAAGAAGAAGAAGAGTTAGTGGCTGTAGTAGAATCTGTACCTGAAACCCTAGATCAATCTCCTTCTTCGTCTGATCCTTCGCTTTCTCGTAATGTTTCCTTTAGTAAACTCAACGCACAAGCTCCCGCCTTTGTCCCCACGCGCCCCCAACCTCAACCTCCTCCGCGATTGTCCGTGATCCCTCCCCCTCCCCCTCCTCCCGCGGGCATGATGCATATGTTCCCTCCGTCTCCGTTTCACGTTCCGATTCATGGCCCTGTTCCCTTGCCTCACGTCATCCCCGTTCCGAACCACCACCACCACAACAACCACCACCACCACCATAATCATCCCAATCAGCATCAACAGCAGTATGTTCCGGTTCGAAAGCATAATCAGCTGCATAATTCTAAAAGGGTGCCGCAGCAATTTGAGGAAGAGGTTGAAGTGGTTGTGAATAAGGATGCAGCAGCTTCTTCGGATCATGCGGCTAAGAGTGATGAAGCTATGAATAAGCTGTTGAATCAGGTTAGTTGAATTTGTATCTATTTGTTTTTCTTTCATCGAATTTAGGGTTTAGTAGATTAGTGAATAGTGACAAATTATCGGTGATGTAATTAAGTTGAGTGAGCTTAGAGCATGTGTTAAAGGAAATTCAAGTTAATCTTGATGGTTATTAGAAATAATGGGGAACTTAAGATGTACTGCTAATGATAATGGATTTGGTAGAAGTCTTTGAATACTGTGCCTATAGTGGTGATTGCGATACACTAGAGGAATGGAAGAACAGGATTGTCGCAAACCTGCATTTCTGATATAGTGGAGTCTCTGGCTTGAGAATGCAAGTGGAGTCTCTGGCTTGAGAATGCATTCGGACTGCATTTGAAATTGCTTTTGATCTGGATTCTGGAAAAGGCATCAAAACTATCAAAAAGCACATAAAAAGGCATTGAATAATCCAGTTGGGATTGTTGATGAATTGGGTTTGTTTGATAGTGACTAATAGATGCATTGATGTGGAGAGCTTGTTAAATTTAGTACAAGGGAATAATGAGAGAGGTAGTAGAATGACAATAGGGTGAATTGAAGTGAAACATGATTTAAGATACCTTTGGTTCCATGTTGGATTATGAAATCAACTGCCATGTTTTTTGGCATTTGCTCTTAACTGTTTGCAGGTGGAGTATTATTTCAGTGATTTGAACTTGGCCACTACTGATCATCTTATGAGGTTTATCACCAAGGATCCTGAAGGATATGGTAAGGTTTTTCAACTTCTGTCAGTTTGTTCTTTTATTTGGTATTTTATCATTATCTTCTTCTCACTGATTTTTTTTTAAAGTTCAGCATAGTGCTACTTTCTTTTTCTTTTTGATCTCTTGATAATGATTAGGAGAGGACATACTCTTTTGAAAATGTAGCTAGGATAACAATTGGATAAACAATCCCCTGATAACCAGCTACTTTCTTTGCATTTTGATCTCTTGATAATGATTTGGGTAGTACATACTCTTGTAGAAAATGTCCCTCGATAAGCTATAAATTAGCTATTTATTGAACTTTGAATCAAGAAATAACAAAATGTCACTTTTCTTGAGGTTTTATGTGAACTATATCCTTGCAGTTTGCCAATAAATTTCCAATTCAGTAGTTTTCTAAAGAAATCTCATGATAAAAAAAAATTAAGAAGTTATCACCTTTAGAGTCATGTGATTGTGCAAAGATTGTTTACCCAACCATTATTTCACAATAAGCTATGTGAAATATTATTATTTATGTGAACTATATTATACCCCTTCTAAGCCCTTGTTTGCTTTAATACAGTGCCAATATCTGTTGTTGCTTCCTTTAAGAAGGTTAAAGCTGTCGTAAACAATAATTCTCAGCTTGCTACCATTCTGCGGAACTCAACAAAGCTTGTAAGATTGCTTTTGATCACCCATAATCCTATTTGTTTATGCAACTTCTTTCAATTGTTTTTGTTGACCGCAGTGTAATTTTTTATTTTTGGACGTTACATCATACAGGTAGTTAGTGAAGATGGAAAGAAAGTAAGACGCCAGCATCCCTTAACTGAGTCAGATGTTGAGGAGTTGCAAGTATGTTTTCTTTTTTGCCCACTACCTTTTTTTTTTGTCTTGCATTATTAGTGTTGGAAATTATGTTAAGTTACTTCTTTCTGTCTATGGCAGAAGGCATGAAATTTTGTATTTTTTCCTTTGCTTCATGTGTATTGATAGTTTAGAGAGAGAAACGAAATTCTGGTTTTGTTTCTAACACTTTCCTTGATTTCTAGTCTCGTATAGTTGTTGCTGAAAATTTACCCGAGGATCATTGCCACCAAAACCTCATGAAGATCTTTTCTGCTGTTGGGAGGCAAGATATTTCTGTTCAGAATGATTTTTCATTGGATGGTTTAGCTTTTACGTAAACCATGCCAGATATAGTATTAGACATTTCATATTGTTGACCATTTCTTTTTCCAGTGTGAAGACTATTCGCACCTGTCCACCTCAACCTTCTGGTGGAGCTTCTTCAGCATCTAGATCTGGAAAAGCTGATGGGATGCATTTCAGTAACAAGGTACATTCATGCAGATATTCATGCATATGCATTCATGCAAAGGCATCAATTATGTTTGGCATACTTTTAATCCTTTTTTATCAACGTCATCATGCATTTCTTTCTCTTGGTGAGGTGTGTGAATGGCAGAAATCTGGCAGAAAATCAGCATGTTAATGGTAGAAATTATGGAAGCTCCTTTTATCTCCAAGGCAGCTTTCTTTGTACGACTTGTCTTCTGTGTTTGCTCTGCCTCCTGCTCTCTCTAAACCTCACTATTCATAATTGAAAATGGAGGACAAACTTTCTCGTGTTCACGCAGAATTTCTGCCAAGAATCAACCATAATTTCTGCCATTCACATGTTGATTTTCTGCCAGCTTTCTGCCATTAATTTTCCATTAACATCCCTCCTCAAATTGATGCTGGTAATTCAATTAGCAAAGATTTGCCAACAAAAAATTGATGTCATTAACTTCAAGACAAGAATAAAGAAATTTTCGAGACAAAATTTTCAAACCAAGAAAGTTTCAAGACCAAGTTTTCAAACCAAGGTAATTTTCAATACAAAAATTCAAACCAAGTAAAATTTCAAGAAGAAATTTTCAAACCTTAATGAGATTTTCAAGAAAATTTCAAGACAAGATGAAGAACAAGTGTTGCTCAAGACAAGAAGAAATCCCAAGACCTTAAAGAGCAAATTTGCAAGCATTAACAACATTTCAAAGTTGTGGCTCTACTGCAATGTGAAAATCAAGGATCTATGCAAAGAATCATCTCAACCCAGGTGAAGTTATGATTTATATTATTTAACAACCCTCAAGTTAATGCATTTTGGTTTGAAAATTGCACAAGCTTACACTAGCTTGTGTTATTAATTAATTTTAATTAGAAGAGAGAATGAGGATGGTGAGATTCGAACTTGAGACCATTTGATCATTCAGTCTCTTATATATCATGTTAGAATTATACAAGAGTTTGGAAGAAGGTTGTTGAAGGAAGTTCACAATAGCAAGAGGCTCTTATATAATCAGCGGGTTTGCAAAATGGCGAACAAAAAAGGGCAGAAGGAAGTTTACATTAAAAAAGATGTGAAATGTAACATGATTTTTGAATTATTGATAAAAATTAAAATAACCTGAAAAAAAAGACCCAGAGGAAGGTCTTTCTTGATGAATCTTGCATTTTTGCTTATCTATTGATGCCAGTACAAAATTAGGGTTAGTATAATTATTAAGAATTGACCTTCAAGGTTGTAGTATTCTTGAGAGATGTACACCAACCCACCCAAAAGGAAGATACATATGTTTTGCTTTGGCTGTTAATGCTTTCATTTTCATTTTCCATTCATCATTTCTATTTATCTAATAGCTGGTGGTTTTATTTTTTTTTTCTTGATTGTTTGTCATATGAACATGGAAAAGCATAACATCTAAACTCCTTGTATGATTTGCTGCAGTTGCATGCATTTGTGGAATATGAGACTGTCGAGATTGCTGAGAAAGCAGTAAGTATTTTGCTTTTCCATGATTTGCTTGGGTCTGCTTTCCTAACATCAATTGCTCATTGGACTAATTAAGTGCACATACTATTATGTAGGTTGCTGAGCTAAATGATGAGGGAAACTGGAGGAGTGGTCTTAAGGTTCGGTTAATGCTCAAGCGTGGGGTATGTGCCAATATTTTCTTTCTTCTTTCTTCTTTCTTTCTTTCTTTCATTCCTTTTTTTTTCCTGCTGTCATTTGTAAAGAATGATGCTAGAGATACCAGCTTTATTACCAAAGTATTCCAACTGATTAATGCAATACCTTATGCTGTAACTTAAAGGTTCCATGTGAAGATGATTAGCAGATCTTCCTATCTGATGATGCCAAATCAGTTAGGAACCAAGTGCTAATGAAATAGTTCCTAATTGCTGTATATCATGCTTCTGAATGCTCTCCTATTCAAATTTGGTACTGAACCATCAAAGTCAATCAGACTGTTTAAGGTTTAAACTGTTCGTGTTTGTTTGATAGTCTGATGAAAGGTTTATAATTCGTATTAAAAAGATTAGCAGTGGGAGAATAATTACTGGAATTGGAAAATATTCTAAAAGGGAAAGTAGAGATGACAGGATTGAGTGTCTTGTATTAAATATTTGATATGTAATCTTGGTGGGTGTTAAAACCCTTGAGTCTCCATTTAATGGTATTGGCATTTCAAATACCCCGCACTTATAGTTCCTCAGGAAGTCATATTGACCCTGTCAACCAGTGCCTCCCACTGTAGGATGACAGTTTCATGAGTCACAACATGCACTTTTGGATCTTAATACTGTTCTATCAATTTCAATTAATGAATTTGGAAGTTTATTATGTTTTTGGAGCTAGCTTAGTCCCCTGATTTGTGTTTGTTTGTTCCATCATTAATCGAAATCCACCCAGGCACAAGGAAAGAAGGGGCATGATGGTCAAGGGCATTCTGAGGAAGATGAGGTTTCTGCTTTTGAGCAAATGCCGAATGAAAAGCTGACAGAAGATCAAGCCCAGCAGCCTGATGTCCATTCACATGAGCATTCTGTGAGTGTTAGCAAAATTCCATTGAATTTGAACAAAGCAAAATTTTGGAAATAATTTTCTACAGAAATATCATTTTTCACATTGCCAGCTGGGACTGACTTGGCATAATGAAGCAATTAAGAATGAAGGGTATTGGACAATTAAGAATCTGGACTTATTTGCTGGTGTTTTCTGTTTTACTATCTGTAAAGCAAATGAAGTAGGAAGATTGATTAATAATAGAAACCGAATTTATGATATAGAAAAGAATCAGGAGAATTGAATTGGTTTTCCTTGTCTCATCCCATGAAGGGACAGAGGGGAGAAGGCTGCTTTGACTGGAAAGGCTACTGGTCTTTGATATGACAGAGAAATGCTTGTATCATGGGTGATACATTCATTGTCCGACACAACTGCCAGCATCCTAGATAGAGTATTTTTTTCCTCTAAAAAAAGATGAATTCTGGAATACAATTGCTTTAATTTTGACATCTTAAATGCATCCTTGTTATATTTATTGTCTCACATAAATGGTGTTTTAGCTCTTGATTGACTGAGATCCGTTTACTTGGGAAGGGAGAGGATCATGCCAATGACAAGGAAGGTGCACAGCGAAAGCGGAACCGGGGGCGGGGCAAGGGCCGTGGGCGAGGTCAATACCATCACAATAACCACCACAGTAACCACGGGGGAACTCCCCCTTCAAATCCAGTTCTTGGTGAGCATCTGACAATGGCTAAGCAACCACCTGGGCCCCGAATGCCCGATGGCACGAGAGGATTTGCAATGGGTCGAGGGAAACTAGTTGCTGTGAATATCGCATGACTTCGGTATCTCTACAGTGTTCAGTTTTGGTTATAATAGATGTGCATGTAAGTTTATGTTGGGGTGGGGAAGTACGTCTTATATATATATATGTTGTCGATGGCAGGGGTTTTAGAAAGTGCTGTCAATCTGCTGTAGTTTTGGCTGATATGGATCTGCTACTTTTATGTTGGTATCTTGCATTTGGTCATGGATGCTCTATAAACAGTTTTCTTCTTCTTCCGTAAAACTCTAGTTTCGCATGATGTAGAAATGAAAACAACAAAATCCTAGTGGGGGATTCACTAATTCTTATAGATAAATGTGACTTGAAATATCGAATAAAATTGTTCATTGAGTGCCTCTTCTTCACCCATCTCTTCTCTATAACTCGTGGCAAGTGGTCCGCAAACCAGCTTAGTGGCTTAGCCCTTGATTGTCTACAGGTGTTTTTGTACAAACTGTGTTTTTTAAAATTTTGAATTTTTTTTTACTTAAAATAATTTTTTTAATGATTTTATATCGTTTTGATATGCTAATATTAAAAATAATTTTTATAAAATAATAAAAATTATATTTTAATATATTTCTAAATAAAAAATATATTATAATTTCAAATATATCTTACATGATATGCCTCATTTCAATCCATGTAGACAAACAGGACTTTATATGCCGGGACAATGCCCAACCATTTTACTCACCTCAAGAGGAAATGCCCACGCGAGGAAGGCAGCAAGATGAGCTTATGATGAACAACACGAGACCAAAAGGGGGCATGATCATTGATCAGCCATATCCAGTTTAAGAACATCAAACCAACAAAAAACCACTCTTCTGGGTCAATCTAAACTCTCAAGCCATTATATTTGTTTCACGAAAAGAATGAGAGAGAATCATTTGCTCGAAATGCTTGGCATAACCTGCAGTTGCAAGCCCAAGAATTCCCGGTTTCCTCAGGCTTCTAATCGAGTTTTAGCATTATTACAACGTTTAAAAACGTGATGTCAACAAGGCCTATTAGCTCAGTTGGTTAGAGCGTCGTGCTAATAACGCGAAGGTCGCAGGTTCGAAACCTGCATGGGCCATTTGTTTTTTATTACCCAATACCCTTTTTGGCTCATCCAAAACTACATTTTAGTCCTTACAGTTTCATAAATATATACTTCCGCTCTCGCAAGTTTAATTCTTCCAATATCAGAGTTCGTTTTGGGGGACTTTTGGAATGGATAACTCTGTTCAATGCCAGTAATACCAAAGAGTAACATCATTTTATTTTATTAGTAAACCCCTCCCTTTTTTGTCATTTTGATTTAGTTTTTTTATGATCTAATTTCATAAAATAAAATTTTAAATTATAATAGAAAAATAAAATTTAAAGTAAGAGGAACACAATGTAAAGTATAGAGAAAATATGTGATCAATCTTAAAATTTTTAGAATTTTTGTTATTGTCTAAAAGTTTATTTTATTTATTTTTTAATTCATGAATTTGAGATAATATAGAGAAACTCGCTGGAAGATAATAAAGTTGTCGATTAGATA
Organism: Populus trichocarpa; assembly: GCF_000002775.5. Lineage (NCBI taxonomy): Eukaryota > Viridiplantae > Streptophyta > Magnoliopsida > Malpighiales > Salicaceae > Populus > Populus trichocarpa. The sequence continues at coordinate 548,353 of NC_037301.2, read as the reverse complement.
TTATAAAAAAAAACACAAAGTATAATTTTTGTATAAATAAGTTTTTTTTCTTGAGAGAAAATTATTGAAATTAGTTTTTTTATTTAAGCATAATGCATAATGGAAAAGACAAATCAAGTTTGATTTTGATTTATTTTTATTTGATTGATTTTTATTTTTGGAGTGATTTAGAGAAGGAGTTTTGAGGTTGTTAGATGAATTTTATAGGTTTTTATGGTAATTTTAAAGTATTTTTAAGTAAAATTAAGTTAAAAATACATCATTTTATATTGAACTAGATAAAAAGATTACTTGATTAAATTTAATCAATTCATGATCTAATCAAATAAACTAATGAAACCTTATTTAAATTTTTTTTAATTTATTTTTTTCAAAACATGTATCAATTTTTTTTAAAAAATTTTTAAAATAATTTCATTTTAAATTAACTCCTATCTAGATGGATCCTTTTTGACTTAGAGCACGTTTGGGAACGCGACTACGGCTGTGTTTTCAAAAAATTTGAATATATATATTTTTTTTGCTAAAATTTAAAATGGTTTGTATGTTTTGGATCGTTTTGATGTACTGATGTCAAAAATAATTTTTAAAAAATAAAAAAAATATCATTTACATATATTTTGATATGAAAAGTTATTTGAAAAGCACCCGGAACCACATTGCCAAACATACACTTACAATTCAAGCACTAAGCCGGCCGGGTCACTATAGGACGAGTTTTGTAGCTATGCCCTCATCCAAATTTCCGCCTTAAAAATCCAAAATTTCCTACACTCATTTCGCCCCCCCCCCTCTATCTCCAAACAAAACAAATTTTGGAAGAGAATCAAATATCAATCACCACCACCATGGCTGAATCTCCGCCTCCTCCTTCTCCTCCTCCAGCCCTTCCACCAAATCCTAACCACATGGTCCCACCAATCCCACATACAGATGCACCACAATCACCAGCATCTCCAATTTCCCTACTTTCAAAAAGACCAAAACTTAGAGTGACCTCTGAGTTTGACAGTGACACTTCTTTGTTCTTCCACAAAGTTTCCTGTAAGCTCCTTGATAGCTTTGCCAAGCTCAAACTTTCTTTTCAAAACAACAACAAGGGTGAACCCTCTCAACCCCAGTTTGCTCTCACTTCCAAATTACTCTCCATTCATTATGACCTTGAAGAACAGAATGCCCTTGTCAAGACTTCTTTTGATCTTGGTCCTAAGTTCCATTTTAAGGCTGCCCATGATGTCAAGGTTCAATCTTTTACTTAAATTTTATTTCTTTTATGCGGGTTTCTTCCTTTGCATTTTTTTGACATGGGTTTTTGTTGTTGTTGTTAGGCACAACAAGGAGAGGTGGCAATGGTTGCTGACTTGGGCGATCCTGGTTATGCACTTGAAATCTCATCTCCTGTTCCAACTGTTGGTGCGGTAAGTCCTAAGCAGTTCCATTTTTTATTCATTTTATTGTTGAACAGTGTAACATTTTCAAAGTTGGGAACTTTTAGGGGGGCTGAAGGGTTGTTTGTGTTGATTTCATACTTGTTTGGTGACTGACTATGGAATCTTGGCTTGTGGCTTGAATTGGGATCTTGATTGGGGTTTAGGAGGGGAAAAATATCTCTTTTTTGTATATTTATTCCTCCTTTTGTTCATATATATGATCTTCCTGTTGTTGCAGCCGAGGGCGACATTGAAATTCCCTCATGGTGAAGTTTCATTGGGCGAGAAAGAGGAGGAGGAAGCGAGGAGAACATTGTCTGTTAGTGGAATTGTCAAAAGTCAGTTAACGAATGGAATCTTCACTGCTCAATTTAACGATGAAGATTTGAAACTAAGATATTGCTACAAGGTAAGGTTTTCTCCTGGCTTAATATTTCATTATGATTAGTTTTGCTTGCACTGTTCTATTTATTGTTCGGCCATCCTCTCTTTGTGGTCTCTGCCACCTATACTTGTACAAATGAATATAATTTTTTTGGATGGATTATGAATTATGTAAATGAGAAAAATCTTGGACCAGGTGATCACATTCCTTGCTTTTTCTCAATTGGTGACATGCTTAATGTGTTGTTTTGGTGTCTTTATAGTGCCCTCTATATAGGTTCTGCTGTTAAAAGTTTTGAATTGATTGCAGGATGAGACAGTTTCCTTTATACCAAGCATTTCACTGCCTTCAAGTGCTTTATCGTTTGCATTCAAACGTCGGTTCACTCCTTCCAATAAGTTGAGGTACTGTTTCTATGCAATTTTTATCCAGATCCTGGGGAGGATCCTCACTCACTTTGTACTCTGAATTACTTGTTTTCTAGTCTCATGGTACTTACCTTTTGATTTTCTGGGTTATGTTTGGGAATGGAAATTTAATTCTAATTCGTATGTGTATATGTTTGCTTTTGACACGTTAACTTGGAAGATGCATGCCCCAGATTTTTATCACTCCCAAAGATGAATGCATGAATGCTGTCATCCTTATTAATTTTTTGTTTATGATATCCTCTTTAGAGGGATAGATGTCAATCATTCCCAAATTGTGGACAAAAGAAAAATAAACTGTAGTAAAATGTCCCAAGTTGCAGACATGCTGTGGAGCTTGATTTACTGTTTTTCAGGCTGTTGAACTGAGTGTGGAAGTTCTTCATCAGATTTTAGTATTATCATTTTCTTTTTTTGCACCTTCATTTATGTTATTTTGGTTTCTCAAGTGAGTTGTAATGTATCAATGTGCGATGCAGCTACCTGTACAATTTTGATTCTAACAACTGGAGTACTGTGTACAAGCACACCTATGGGAAGGATTTCAAATTTAAAGCTGGTTATGATTCAGATGCTAGTCTTGGCTGGGCATCACTTTGGGTAAGTATTCCTATATATTAAACTTTTTAACCTTTTGCTTTTTCCCTGACAAGAACTTCTAATTTTATTGATGATGTTATCTTTGTTTTCATTGTCTTTTATTGTAATCTTATCTCAACCTATTTGGGAAGTGACACCCTTTTTGCTAGCATAAATGTAGTGATGGAGCCACTTCTACCTTTGTTATGGGATTTGAAGTTACAGAACCACTCCATGTCTGTGACATCTCTATATGTGCTAAAGCGGAGAGGGTAGTGTATTTGTTGTTTTGACAGAACTTTTTTGAATTTTTGCCTTTATGGTCTTGTACAGATTCAGTCCCATTTTCCTAATGTGTATATAGTCTTGGCTCCTTAGCACCCAAAAATAAAGACAAAATAATTACATCTATGTATGAAATTGAACAACTAACATACTTTCACATGCATGTTCACCATGCTCTGTATAATCCTCTCCTTATAGATTAAGGAAAGTGCTTTGCTATAAATGATCTATCGATGGCAACTCTTGAGAATGTGTTTCTTTAACAAGGATGTAGGAATTTTACTCGCAGAACTATGACATTTGCCTCTGTGTAATGTAAATGCCACATGCTAACTTCTGTATGATCGGAAAGTGCAGTTTGAAGGTGTTTTAGTTCTGATACAACCCTAAATTGCTCAGATTCGAGCTCCTTGATGATCCTTTTGTTCTCCATTCCCAATCAGTTCATTTGCTACATAGGATGAATTAGATCATTCTGTGGACATGGTGTTTTAAACACTTGATTTTTTTAGTACAGTCTATAGGGTTACTGAATGATGTCTTTGTAAGCTCTATCTAGCAAAATTGCTTGCTTTTTTTTTTCCATAACAAGAAACTTTTATCTAGATTGGAGCTGAGCCATGGTCAAGAATCCTAAGAGCGCATCTCAAAAGCTAAAAACCTTTTAGCGATTAAGACGCTGTAATACTTGGAAGAAGGAAGTATAAATTGAAGACGAGGATCATAACCTTCTTTGCAACTTAGCATCTGTTAAGCAGTCATGTTTCTTATTTGTTATATGGAATTCAAGAGGTGTTAATATATGACCTCGTTATGCACAATCTCCATGTTGTAGGTTGGAGATGAAGCTAGCACCGCAAAGACCACCCCGATGAAGATGAAAATCCAGTTTATGCTGCAAGTGCCACGGGATGACATCAGAAATTCTGCACTCATGTTCCGTGTTAAAAAGAGATGGGACATATAGTAGGATCACCTGATGACGGAACTCCTTGTTTCTGTTAAATGTGGGTTCCACTCGAGTAGTTTTGGGCCATCCGTATTTGTAATATTGCTACATAATAACGCCAGTACCAAATCTCTTTGCAAAAAAATCTGTCTGTGTGAAAGCTAAGAGTGGCTATCTAGTGAAAGGAAGCTCCTCTGAATTCCCCGAAGGCAAGTTGTTGAAGGCTATCCTTCGGTTATTGGCATTAACATTATGCAGGAAAGTCTGCTATTCGATCATTTCTTTGCCAGAGTTCATTAGATCCATAAAATTGCTGAAATAAACGAGGGGTGTAAATGGTAGTTTCTACTAAGATCAAGCTGGTTATAAATGGCGGAGAAACTGTTGCTGCCGCAGAAATATTATTCTCCTTGCAAGCTAGTCCTGTTTTTGCATCAGCTTCTGTTCGAATAATTTGTCTGCACTCAACAGATGAAGAGCTTTTGTCTTAAGATAGAGACCGTCAACCGAATAAATTCTCATGTTACCACCCAACTAGTTAGCAGATAAATGTGATTTTTTGTTTTTAATCTTAAAATAAAAATGACATAACATATCCTCTTTGTCGGTTATTTTATATTTCTGTAAAGAATCTCCGTGCAAGCACACCATCACCACCTGCTGAGATTCTCCACAGTTGCCATAAACCCGGCCCTTTTGCACTGTGTTCTTAGGGAACCGGTGCAGATCGTCCATAACTTTTAGGCATGAAATACTTTACGAGTGAATTTCAAATCCTCGCAACTTTTCTAACTTCATATAAAGTTTTTTCATGGCAAAAGTTAAATCAGTGAGCTATAAAATTTAGATGATGAATCTTATAAATACAGGAAAATTGTCATTGTGGGTGAGCAACTTAATTATTATTATTCCTCATTCGATCCATGTGGTCTACGTACGAGAAACTTTGGTGACATAAACTAAACAATACAAGAAAAACAAAAAACACAATAACATTAGCATATTGACCGACACTCTGCAGCGGGTTAATATTATTTTTTTTTAAATATAAAAAAATATTAAATATATAGAAAATATTTTAAGTGTTTTTGTTTGGTATGACCTGATAACCATTCTACATCCAAGCGAATTGGGTCTAGTAACCATCCTAGACCCAATTTATTTTGACATGGAAGGTTACAAAAAATAAGAACAACACTAACAACAACACTAACAACAACTATGCTAGACCCAAGATGCTTGGGTCTAGCAACCACGCGTGATCTAAGTTTACTTGAGTTTAGCATCAAACATGGTTACCAGACCCAAGCAAACAACAAACAAAGAAAGGATAATTATGTACTTTAGTTGTCACGAGAAAGAAAAGAAAGAAAAAATACAAACAATCGATTACCGGCGGCAATCCAACCATAATATATCTACACGCACCGCTCCATACATCTAGTAATACAATGGATGACTAGATTTTACCTTCGGGAAACATCTCACGCGCCTCCTTAATGGCACAGGCGCCGCCTACTCTCTGGAGTGTTTGAACACGCACCAACAACTTTTTGATAAAAAAAAAATACAACATGAAAATATTAAAATACCCCCATAGTCCTCTTAATTACACAAAATACCCATTTAAAAACACCAAAAGACCCCCAAAGGCGAAGTTTTTTTATTGTATTTTCTGAGGCTAAAAGTGTTATTTGCTCGTACTTGAAAATTGAAAAAACCTAATTATCCTTATGGAAAAAAGCTAAAAAAACATTTATTCACTCACGAAAAGATAAAAAATTGAAAATAAAATTACTATTATAATCCACAGTGAAATGTCTCTTAATCTACAATAATTTCCCCACACCATTTAGCTTTCGATATAATAAAATTTTCAAATGAAAGACCATACATGAACTCTAATTCATAATTTTATTATTAAATATTTCTTTTCAAGTATTTTACTTCTTTGAAAAAGTTTATAACTCCTTAAAAACCAAAAAACTAACATAAACAAATTAAAAAAACTTGACAATAAAGGAAAGCAATAAAAGTTCTAAACAAGTTAAAAAAAATAAAATTATTAAACATATTATTTAATTTTCTAAACTACATAAAAAATAATAATTAAAGAAAAATAATTTTCTTTAAAAACCCCTCCATCATTTGTAGGTGCATAACTCCTTCAAAGCATTGCATGGAAAAGCCGCAATACAAGAACTGTCTGGCTTCAGAGGACTAAAATGGTCAAGCCTTGATGCATGATTACTGCCAAAAGTAAACATCTTGGTTTTAACATGCAAATGCTTAGAGAAAGCATTCCTGATAAAACATTCCCAAATTACTTTTATTGTTAAAAAATATTAAATTAATATTTTTTTAACTATTTTTCAATGGTTTTAATATGCTGCTATAAAAAAATAATTATATAAAAAAATATTATTTTAATATATTTTTAATAAAAAAACACTCAACACCATAAACCAAACGCATACAAATCAAAATAATGCAGCTTGAGAGAATGAAGATAAATTAAAGGAAACAAAGCTAAACATATTCACATAGTGCATTGTAGATTAGGTCAGTCATCATCGTCATCAAGGTAATTTTCATCGTCATCCTGCTCGTATATCTGATATTCCCCGTCACTACTTTCACCACCATCTTGCTTTTTGTCACCATTGGTGTCCATCGATGGAAAACTGCCCAAGAGTTGTTGCAGATAGCTTGTGGAGGTGTTCTCCATATCTAGATCCATGCGTGTAAAGGATACACAGAGTAACAACCGGACATGGAAATGTTTCAAGAAAAAGAAAATTACTATAGAAAGATGCTTAAAGTAAGTTCTTTATTGTTCTGTGCACACTTGAACACAACAAGGGATGTGCACAATAAAGGATACGTGAATATGAATTCAACGAAAGATTATCTGCCTCACCCGCCTACAAGCAAAAAGAAGCAACAAACTTCAAAATGATTTATCAAAAGAAGCTGCATGTAAAATGCATAAAGCAGATGTTTGATTACCGAATCCATTCCATATACATCAAACTCCTCTTCACCATCATCAGAATCGAGTTCATCCACCTCAACATCATCAGTGTCGATCTGATTTTCAATAGCTTCATCTACAGCTTCTGTATCGTTTTTTAAGGTTTCATGATCTACATTGAAATGAGAAAGCAGGCAGGAAAGAATTTAACAGCAACACACACATTCGTACAGTTTTCTTATGCTAACATTGATACCATAGCATCATTTAGAAAAACAACCTTCACAGATAGTTCAACCACATTTCAAAAATAAGGCATAAAATAATGAATGGGAAGAGGCAAAAAACTGTGAATAAATATGAAGGAAGAAAAAAAAAACTGCCGAGGGCTAGAAAACCAGAGCTTATATAAATATTATAGATATTAGTTAAAAAATCATTTTTGGTAATAATGGTTTGAAATTCTTAAGACTCGTACAATATGAAACAATTTTATAAAATATAGGATGGCACTAATAATCAGAATAGATAAAACTTCTTGAAAGATGAAAATTATTTTCTTAAGCAAAATTGGACAAACAAGTGCAGGTGTTAATTCAACCTTCATTAATTTGCTGATGCTCCTCCTGAACTGGTTTTGGTGCATCTTTGAAAATGCATGCTCTCTTTGACTTCATAAATTTTTCAGAAGCAGCTTTAAGAAATTTTTCTGCGCCAGTCTCTGGGAATATTGATAGGAACCTCACCTTAACACAAAGTCTCAAGCTATCATGCACATGCTGTGAGAACCATCCTGTTTCATACTGTTAACCAAGTTACATTAAATCTTGATCTTCTAACACGAACAAACATAAAACAACAGACAAAGTTTAGATAAAAATGAGAAAATTAACTGTATCGCTGTTCATGATCTGCTATAGAAATCATAAATTTAAATACAAACTATCCTCATCTGAAGAAATGCAGAAGCATGCAAGTCAGCATGAATAATAAATTATTAGAGGTTGATCCACCAGACCAAATAGAAAGAATGAAGTTTGATTTTTTGTTTGGGTTTCTTTTTGTTTGGGATTTTGTATAGGAATGGTAAACTACCAGCATGTTGTTCCAGTTCAAGCAAATATTGCCAGGAGGAAATATGAGAATTGAACAGCAATCGATGGAACCACAATTTCATAGTGTGTGTGTGTGTGTATATAATCTTTACATTTGTATCTAAGACCAGGAAATTTTGTCACCAGTAGACTGTTTATATGTTTCATTTTGTAGAAAAACCTGGTCTTATGGACTAGGGTCCTGAGGATGTGATGATGCTATTTCCTCCACTTTTCACTCAAAGATGTGCCCAAAAATATACTGTAAGAAAGCTCTATTTCTTTATGTGTTTTTCCATGTTGTTTACTTGATGGTCTAACATTGTGATCAAATAGAGTAAAAGGCCATAAGTTTAAGTACAGTGTTCAAAATTGAGAGATATATGACATTCATACAATACAATGGACATTACTATGGGATTTATAGTAGAAACAGAAGACCCTTTGAGAAGAATGACGCTGAAACATGTGTTGCATAGTTTCATAATAGATATGTGCACTGGGGTCACTGTCACTGTCATATGCTCAAAGTTCCAATAAGCACACGCAAAAAAAAATCAATATCAATATCAACACAGCTAAACATGAAAAACTCACAGTGCAACTTGTCTGCTTTGGAGGCTTTTGTATCTCTTGTTGAATGTAATCATCATCAAGTTCATACAGCTGGAACGAATACTGGTTTCTGTAAGGAAAAAATCGAAATTTGCACAAATCCTCCCATCTATGCTTCAAGCTGCAAAGCCACACAGAACAGATTTCAGTATTTGGACGAGCTTCGGTGCAGCACAAGCAAACAGTCTAGCCATGAAACATATGAGCAGCTTGTGGACAGTGCATATCAGTTATCATACGTGTAGTCACATTCAACAACGGTTTTGGTCAGAGGCCAGGTCAATGGGCAAATCATAAGCTTCAAGTACAGGCATCTATCATAGCCACTCCAAAGACCTTGCTATATGCATGAGGTTGGCCTAATTTGGAGTGGTTGAAGAAAATGATTTGTGGTCTTTGGAAGAGGTGTGGTATCATCCATCATCTCCGATGCCATCATGCCGGCAGTAAAAAAGTTACCTCAAGAACTTACAGGAAGTGAGTAAGGGACTGATATTAGTTCTCATACTTACCCTTTAGCAGCATTATCATCACAGTAACTTTTTAATTCAGGTGGTACTCGAAAAGCAACGCTTTGATATCTGCTAAAGAGAATACCATAGATTAGCATCTATAAAACACAATTCACATTTCTCCAATTCAAATAGGCAGTTCAAGAGTACTACATAGATAAACTGGAACTTAAGAGAACTCAATTTCAAATTTTGTTTACTTCTGAGTGACTCACTATTTGACGACAAGTTCTTCTAATTCTAGTAGAAAAGAAAATTTTCTGATATGACAGAGATATGCTTAAGATTCTCTTCCAAAAGAAAAGGGCTTAATCGGCACATTCAGAACCAACAGCATGCCAGCAATAATCAACATGGAAAGGAAGGAAATGTGACATAAAATACCAGAGGTTGTAAGCCTGAACTGTAAATCAAGTGAATGGAGGCTGGAAATTTTGAACCCGGACCAGCAATATCCGTACAAAGATGCCACAAACCATCATGTGCTTCCCAAATTACTTGACTGGATAAAGATACATCTTTTCTCCACCATAATGTTGAAAACATCCTGGTTTAGATTACTTAAGGTGATGAAAAAGAAAAAGCAGTTCCTATGTGGGGATGATTAATCATGATTCATGATGCAGCCTGAGCTACTTCTTTTATAATCTATAAGCAGAAGATGAGGAATTCCCAAAGAACACCCCTTCTAATGGATAATTGGAACATGAAGACTTATTCAATTCATATTCAAAAGAAACTAAATGACCAGTAAATTAAATGCCACCAAAAGCAAAACAGATTTAAGATCTGAGCCAAGAAAAGATCCAAAAAGAATGTTGAGGTAAGAGAATGCACATGCGAGAATCAGGATCTTTGCGAGGATCATATCCTTTTCTGATCCAGAACTTCTGAAATGGTCCGCCTGAAAAGTAGTATCCAACTGTGAGCAGAAGCCTGCCAGATCAAACAGATGAAAGGTGACTGTTCATACAAAGTGAAACCTATCAACATGTTAGAAAATAATCAGATGAAGTAACCATGATCAACCTGACAAAGAATTATCAGTAATAAGTGGCAGAATACCTTTTAAGCGTTTGATATGTAAATTTAAGATTTTTATCAAGTAAGCGTTCAATCAGTGAATATTTGGGCCATATGGGCCGCTCCTCAAACAGCTCAGATACAGCTATCTGCCACTCCCACATTGGTGTACCTTCTGTTATGAATTCCTTCCAATTTATTTTCTTAGGAATCTGTATGAAAGCTAAGGGCTACCAAATAAAATGAACAGGGCTTTGTAGGATATAATCCAGAACTCAAAAGAGAAATGAACACTACATCAAGAGGTCTACACAAAATAAATGCTCAACTTGTGGTCTGTACACACTTCACAAGAAGCACTTCTTTGAAAAAGGCGGCTCCCCTGCAACAGTTTAAAGAAATAAAACCGATCCAAAAAGTTGTAGAAATCACCCCTTAGATCATTAGGACGGTTGACCACATCAAAACAACCATCTATTCTCTTGACATTCATAAACAATGAAAAGACCATGGATACCCAACAGTGTTCTAACAGAAGTATCATTGTGGATAAAAAAGACCTAAACACACAATTACTCATGAAACAAAAACCACTTAACATCAGGATATCTTGAACATCTTTAAAATCAATACCAAGTGCTGGCTCAAAGGTCATCTGAAAAATGGAAAGAAACAAGATCATTAAATTTTAGCTTAACACGTGTTGGTAATGTCTAGCAAGAGTAAATGTAATGAGATCTAAATCACAGAATGAGGTTACAAGCTAATCTTATAATCTGTGTTTATGCCATTAGACCACATTTACATCCCTCCTTAGTCAGTGATGAACTGAAAAACCAACTATTTTTTTATTCAATACCTTTGAATGGGTTTCTGGAGGTTCATCTTGTTTCTTTTTTGAACTTGACGTTGATGGTGGTCTTAACCTGAAAAGCACGAAAGCAAACTAAAATCAAACCAACAATTATTTAGCAATCTAGACTCCAAAACAAACATTTAATCAATCCCCTCTAAAAGCTTATGTTCTTCCTCCTTGTCACCATAGGCAAAGCCCTTGATTAAAAATATGATAAATTGCTAGACCATTAAATAAACAACATGGCCAAACACAGAAACAGAGCCTCGTACACTATATTTTCTGGCACATCTTTGAGTGAAAAAAGTGGAGGCGATAGCATCATCACATCCTCGGGACCCATATCAATTAGACCGGGTTTTTCTACAAAAACAAGAATAAAGAGTTTACTAAAACAAAAGGTTTCCCAGTTTTATATACAAATGTGTGTGTGTGTGTGTGTGTGTGTGTGTGTGTGTATAACAAACCATTACTTTGAAAATGTGGCTCCTCCATCTCACTAGGATTCTTCCTCTTCCTCCTGGCAATATCAGCATGAACTGGAACAACATGCTGGTAGTCAGCCATTCCTACAAAAAATTCCAAATCCGAAAGAAACCGGAAGAAAGAATCAAACTTTATTTCTTATTCATTAACAAACATAAAAGAAGACAGTTCAATCCTAACCCTCAAAGTAATAAGCCTCTGGTATTCTAGCAACAATATCAGCATGAAACTCCTCTGATTCTTCCTTTGCTTCATTAATGGGACTAGAATTCTTCTTCTTTCTAGATATTTTCAGCAACATACTGTGACAAGAACGAAGCTCTCCTGACACAGGATGCGAGTATGGATCCTCAGGGCGAAAATACAGTTCCAACTTATTAGATTGTGAACTACGAGCCTAAAATGCCAAATTCACAGCATTAACAACCAAAATTAATCACTAATAACACAAAACAAAAGCTAATAAATAAAGGGTCGTAATTGGGATTTGGAGTTTGTTTGTTGCCGTACCTTAAGAATTGATTCAGTTCCTCCGAGAGTTTGGATAGCCCGAGATATTGAAGAAGGATAGCCTGGATAATGAACTGCAAAACCCTCTTTGCTTGGTATCAATCCACTCACTTTTCCTTCTTTTATCACTCCCATTCTCTTTGATCTTACTGCTCTTGTTCTTTGCAGAAGCAGCAGCTCATCAGAAGAGAAGAAAGGAAAGGAAAAGAGGGTTTAATAGTTTCTCTCTCAAGTCTCAGAAGAGAGCAAAAAATAAATATAAAGTTATGGGCTTTATGCAAAAAAGGAGCCAAATTTAAGCCTTAAGGTCTTCGGTTGAGACCCGAGAGGCCATATCAAGTCTGGCTTTTCTTTTGTTTAGGACACCCTTTAGTATGAGACTGCTCTCTTCCTCTTGGGTCTCACTCTCAGTGGCATCATCAAGAACTAAAGCAGCTGTTCCATATAGAAAATTGTGGATTGGTGCCACAAATCTGAGGATGGACAAGAAGAGAGAAGGAAAGGAGCCAAGTGAAAAGGAGAGAGAGAGGGTAGTTTTAAATTCAAGCCCGAGGTTCATCAAGTGCAACAACTCCTAACCACTGACAAGTCTGGTAACTTTCTCTCTCTTTCTTCTTATAGAGAACTGCCTTGTTTCCACTAAAAGATTTCATATTTGCTTCAAATTCCAGTTGCTTTTGAAGGAAAATAGCTGGAAAAACTAGAAATTTAACAGCATGTTTGGAGTTTGGAGCGTGGTTATGTTGTTTTTATTTATTTATAAATATATTAAAATAATTTTTTTTAATATTAATATATATTTAAAAACATTAAAAAATATTAATTTTTAAACTTTTTAAAAAATATTTTTAAAATATAAAAATAAAAATAACCTAAGTATTTTTATCTTATTCCAAAAGATACTGTAAAAAAGAAGACACCTTGCACATACACATCTTTTTGTCAATTTGTGGTCATTATCTTCTCTTAAAATACATGCCTCTGTCACATTCCTTGTGCATTACTGCATGTTGTTTTTGATGTATGTATACATTAATTATATACACACACACACTTATGTTGATTTAAGATTTTTATGATTAATTCTAATTAATTTTGCTCAAGTGTATTATCTTTATGATTTTGTATAAATATGATATATATTTGTAAAGTTTATCCTATTAGTGCTGATAGTACTAATTTATTGACTAACCGGCTTACGGGTGGTCCTTTTAATCCCAATTATTCTAATGGTAAACTAGATTTCTGCACATGCTTTCATCGTGACAAACCTAAAAATTTAAGGGGTGTGAACCTAAATAAAAAGTATGAAGTTTTTTTAGGTATTTTTTTTTATTAATATGGGTATTAGGCTCAGCTTACAAGTCCTGAAATTAACGACTATACAAGTCTTCAGTGATCTTGAGGTTTGTAAGACTCGAACCGGTGATATGTAGAGAATAAATCTAAAATCTGATTAGTTAAATTTAAAAATCTTTTAATAATAATAATAATAATAATAAAATAATGTTCATAGAAACTTGTTTTGCGTGCAACAAGTTAAGATAGCATAATAGGATGATTATCATCGTCATTGTAAACAGAAGAATGCTCAAAACAACACGACAACATGATTGAGAATGTTGAGGAGGAAGCTATAGAGCTTGCTATATTTATGTTAGAATTGGACAATTAGACCACCATGTTCTGAAATGAATAGTTTTTTTTGTCCTACTTGTGTAATAATTGGTAAAGAGAACAAATGTTCAAGTGTGCAAAGGTGGTGCTAATTAAGGATGATATCTAGAAAAGAGCTACCCTGAACAATGTAGTTCATGCTTATGATATTTGAAAGAACATGGTTTATGGCTTGCTATTGAGTGAGAACGGATTTAGGATGATTTGTGAACCTAATAAATTTGTCTTTATTAGGAGTGGAATGGTGGTGGTAAATTGATATTAATGTGATTGAGCTATTTAAACTAATGTTATGACTATTATATTGAAAAAGAAAAAAAGAAAATTAATAAAGCTTTTTCATCTGTTTATTTTGTTGATTATTCTGAGCTATTTCATGGATAGAAGTTACAAACTTTTATATTTAATTCATTCTAATATACATGATTTAAATTTTGTGTAAATTAGAGACAGTGAAAAGTATTTATTATTTATTATTGATAATTATATAAGATGTTATATCTATTAGCTAATAAGCAAAGAGATAAGACCTTGACGTGTTTAAATATTTCAAAAACAATTCAAAAACAAGGTTGAAAATTAACTTAGTAAGATGATATACGGAATAAAAAATGATATAAATGAAGAATATAATTCACCTTTTAATGAATTTTATTTTGAGAATGATATAATTCATCAAATAACGATATTTACTTTAATTAAATGATACTGTTGAATTTAAGAATCAAATATTAAAAGGAATGATGATGCTATGTTGATAGGTTTAAAATTAAAATAAAAAAATTTAAATTATTTTCATAAAACAAAAATAAACCACAATATCAAATAAGCTTCACCTAAGTTACACTTTTGAAAAGGCAAGGCAATATTTATGGTTGGGAAACCTTTTATTACTTATTAGTATTGAGACTCTTCTCCTCCTTCTCTTGGGTCCCACTCTTAGTGGCATCATCGACGCCTAAAGCAGCTGCTCCATATATGCAACTGTGGATTGGCGCCACAAATCTGAGGATGGACAAGAAGAGAGAAGAAGGAAAGGAGCCGATTGCAAAGGAGAGAGAGGGCAGTGTTAAATTCAAGCCTGAGGTTCATCAAATGCAAAAACTCGTAACCACCGAGACGTCTGGTAACTTTATTCTCTCTTTCTTATAGAGAACTGCCTTATTCCACTAAAAGATTGCAAATTTGCTTCAAATTCCATTTGGGTTTGAAGGAAAATTGCAGGAAAAGCCTAGAAATTGAAGTGTGTTTTCTCTTTTGGCTTGATGTCATGTGATTTTGTGTGTCTAAAGTTTTATTGTTTGTTTTGAGTTCAAAGTACATGGTTATAGAGATATGTCATCGTGTCTGTAAATGATGTAATCTAGGCGGTTGGGAGAATTGTTGGGAGCAGGGATTGACACCATGGGATTTAGGACGCCCAACACCTATTATCTTACATCTTCATCAGACAGGTGCCCTTCCTAAGGGCAGGGCTTTAGTCCCTGGATGTGGCTCTGTAAGTTACTTCTTCAGTATTTTTATGATCTCTTGCATGTTTATGCCCCCTTTTTTTTTTGTTTGGTGTAAGTTTCAACATGATCCTGAAATCAGCTATATGGTCGAATATCGCGCAGGGTTATGATGTGGTAGCAATGGCATGCTCTGAACGCTATGTTGTTGGATTGGACGTCTCGCACACGGCTATTGAGAAAGCAATAGAGGTAAGAGCAATCTGCTTGCCAATTCTTCAAATACATTGCACATAACAATGTGATTATGATCAGATTAAAGCAAAACGCATGATAGAGGAAATTAAGATCGTTTGTATTACTAATTCCCTTCTGCTCCCAAAGGAATTCAATGAAAGTACTACAAACGCATATCGATTTAAATTTCTATAGCTCTGATTTAATTCTGAGAAGCCTTGATCTAGTGTTACTGAAAAAGTCAGTTGGTAACAGAGTTGGCACCCGTATCCGTGGATTCTAAGTTGGTTTCAGATTAGAATGGTGACCTAAGTTAAGAAATTAAAAGATTCATGGTTTTAGTTTTTCTTGCTTCATTACTTATGTTAATTCTCTCTTTAAATTTTGAAACAGTTGTCTTCCTCATTACCAAATTCAAGTTACTTTACATTCTTGAAGGCAGACTTCTTCACTTGGCATCCACCTGAGTTGTTTGATCTCATTTTCGATTACACGTAAGTCAACTTGGTCATATGCATGTTTAGTCTGTGAGATGGGTTGCCTGATATGAACATGCTAATGGAAAATCTGCAGGTTCTTCTGTGCTATCGAACCAGGGATGAGATCAAGATGGGCATGCAAAGTTCAAGAAATGTTGAAACCTGATGGAGAGCTCATAACACTGATGTATCCGGTACTGATCTTTATCTCCTACATATTTTCACAGTTTCTCTTCCATTTGGCAACAAACCCTTTCTTTTTCTTTGAAGGAAGCAACAATAACTTGATTCATAATTATAAAACACTCTAGTTTCTTGGCTCTGTTTAATTTGGAGTTATGAACAATGGAGGATGGCTTTTTCTTGGGATTGTCAAGTCCATACTAAATACAAGTAAATCAGCTCAAATTATTGTGATCGTCTCTCTTTTTTATAACTAGTGGCTAATATTCCTATATAATGTAAACTATTTGGCAGATCAGCGATCATGTTGGTGGGCCCCCGTATAAAGTATCAGTCTCCGAGTACTTCTCTACCTATTTTGTTTTCCTTCTGCTTCTAATCTTATCAGTTATTACCATGACCTATAAAATTCTTGGTTGACAGTTTATTCTCTTCTTAGAAGATTGAATTTATCATGTCTTTTCCCCTAGCTATGAAGAGGTGTTGCATCCCATGGGCTTCAAGGCAGTAACCATTGTTGATAACGAACTTGCTATCGAAGCTCGCAAGGTACACTAGCAATGTTTTATCGTTTCGTGGTTTTCTGCTTGCAAAAGGGTCATGCTTTTCATGCAATACAGCTTAATTCTCAGAATACTGTATTGTAAACTGATTTTAAAGTTGTCCATTACCGCACCATTGCCGTTCATTTTGGATATCATTTGTGAAGGGTCTTCTGGATTCAGTCTAGTAGAGTAACCACCACTCACCATCGTTCCATGCTTTATTGCGAACTACCGATTGTTTTTATCAAAATTATATATTTAGGAGTTTGGTGGTAGTCCTTTCATGATTATGGGTATGGGTATGCAAGATGGGATGGACTGATGGAGGATCCAGGTGTGATTATGTGCTTGTGCAATGGGCATGGCTTATAATGTTCTTCTTTTCTCCTTACAGGTGCTTTTTTATTGCACAAAAGATTTTTCTTTGTTGAAATGAATTCTTAGATTATTGCAAAGATCTTGAAGAGACTTGAGAAATTTATTTTTGCTTGAGCATTGCTGCAGGGAAGAGAGAAATTTGGAAGATGGAGGAGGGATACAACCCAATCCATACTTTGACGAGTATACAAACACTCTTGATGCATGATCCTCATTTCTTCGGGAGGAGGGCACATTGAGCATCAACATGAATGATGGTTTCTGAAGGAGTTGAATCGCCATCTCCTTGCTGTACAGGATCCACGCCCATCATTGACTTGAATCCTCTGGGATTATACTGGCATGTGAATGTCTGTTCTATCATTTACTAGTGAGAATAATATCAACCTTGAAGAATAATATGATGAATGTCTGTTCTTTACATTGATTTAAGCGGTTCAATACCAAACCAAGATTGTTTTTGACATTAATCATAAGAAAATATATTGATGTAATATTATTCAATTTTTTTTTTTTATAATATACAAAAATGATTTTACTATTTTTAATTTTTTGTAATCTCATTTAAAAACTGTCTTTTTTGTTATTTTTATAATCAACATTAATTCTTGAAAAATCAGACTGTAAATTTTTTATGGGTCAAGTGGGGTTTCGTTGGCATTATAAAAATATCACAAGACATTGTTTAAAATCTAGACCAGTTCAATAAATTGACCCGGAACTCGACCATCCAACTTGTGGTCTAAATTAGTTTAAATTGAAGGAAAAAATAAAAAAAGTAAAAACCCCAAGTGATTCGGTTAAAAACCAAGATTGATCATGTGACAAGATAAAAACCAAACAACCAACCCGTTGATCTTTTCAAAAGAAAAAATTGTTTTGATTCTTTTAAAAAAATTAATCCGCCCGGTAGATCTTCTCAACCCGGCCTGTGCCTTGCAGTGGTCGGGTTTTAAAACCACTTTTAAGGTTGCAATTAAGCAACTAATTAGTCTAATCTAAATATATCAATAGATACAGTCCCACAAAAGCAACGTAACATTCCTGTCCGTCCACCCACCAGCATAATACGCCTAAGTCTTCGCTCTCTCTATTCTCTGTCTCTGCCTCCTCCTCCCCTTCCTCTTCCTCGTGAACAACTCCAAACCAAAGTGCTCTCCTCTTTCCTTTAGAGTCATTCTTCCCTTCCTTTTCTTCTCCTTTTCACCTTTCAATCTCTCTGTTTCTCAACCTTTCCAATATATATGTGATATATCCATCTTGATGATCATCAATGGGTCAGGATAGAAATGTTGACATTTTTGAAGATGAAGATAAGGAGGCTTTAAAAGGGCTATCTCCTGTCCCTCTGCCGCCGCGAAATATCCACTCTCATAGCCAGCAGCTACGTGCAACCTCTTCAGGACCTACTACTAAAAAACACCATCCAGGTACAAGAAAGCACAGTCTTGATGACATCCCTAAACCTGTGCTTTCTGATCCTTTTTATTATGAATCTTCTTCCGAGGACGATGAATTCTGCCCACGCTCCTCTTCTCCTTCTAACACCACCCGTTCTCGTGGTGGCAGCGGTGAAGATTTCTTCGTTGGTACTGCTGAGGATGATCAACTCATGCAATTCCAACCATTGCCTGAGTTCATTGCAAATGGTGGCGGGACTGGAATCTTTAAGTTTCCAACACGTTCAGCTGTGCACGCTGGCCGACCGCCTTGTCTAGAACTTAGGCCACATCCTTTGAGAGAAACTCAGGTGGGGAAGTTTTTGAGAAACATTGCTTGTACCGATAAGCAGTTGTGGGCTGGTCAGGAGTGTGGGGTAAGGTTTTGGAGTTTTGAGGATGTATATGAGGCTGGAAGTGGATTAGGTGGGAGAGCGAGAAGGGGTGATGAAGATGCTGCACCATTTTTTGAGTCAGGGAATACCTCACCTACAATGTGTTTAATCATTGACAGTGCAAATAGATTGGTTTGGAGCGGGCACAAAGATGGGAAGATTAGGTCCTGGAAAATGGATCAACATTTAGATGATGCTAATTCTCATTTTAAGGAAGGATTATCGTGGCAGGCTCATAAGGGTCCTGTTCTTTCTATAGTTATGAGCTCTTTTGGTAAGCTAGCTTTCATTATATTGCCTTTTTGGAAAATGATAATCACTGTTCTTATTGGGGCAAGGCATGGTATCTGGAATGTGATAAGAAAATGCTAGGGCATAACACCAACTATCTGTAAATTTCACGAGCAAGAAAATCTTTTAACGGTTTAATTTCATAATCGTTGATTAATAATCGTTATTGTCAAAGAACAACTTACCATCTTATCTGTTATACTTGCCCAAAACCTTCGATAAATTTGACATGATCTTGCTTTTCAAGGCTCTAATTTTAAACTTTGTGCTTTGATACATGTAGGTGATCTGTGGTCGGGTGGTGAGAATGGTGTTGTTAGGATTTGGCCATGGGATGCCATTGAGAAATCTCTTTCTCTTTCACCAGAGGAAAAACATATGGCTGCTTTATTGGTGGAGAGGTCTTTCATTGACCTCAGGAGCCAAGTCACTGTAAATGGTGCCTGTAGCATATCTTCTTCAGATATAAAGTGCTTGTTAGCTGACAATGTTAGAGCTAAAATTTGGTGTGCTCAGCCTCTTTCCTTCTCTCTTTGGTATTTTCTTTTCCTCCCTGAAGCTCCTAGAATGTCACTAGTTCTTTAAAAATCTTTCGATAAATGTTTAGTTTTTGGGCATTGTTGGTACCACTAGGCTATGAATTGGCCATAAGTTGCTTCAAGTTACATGTGAAGCTTTATAAGATTTATAATTCTGCAGGGATGCTCGTACAAAGGAGCTTCTGAAGGTATTCAATACTGAGGGTCAAATTGAGAATCGAGCTGACCTGCCATCAGTGCAACAGCAAGACCAGCCAGTAGAAGATGAGATGAAGGTAAAATTTGTAGTCCCATCGAAAAAGGAGAAATCTGGGGGATTTCTGCAACGTTCACGTAATGCTATAATGGGAGCAGCAGATGCTGTTCGCCGAGTTGCAACCAGGGGAGCAGGAGCATTCGCAGATGATGCCAAGAGAACAGAAGCACTAGTGCTGACTATAGATGGAATGATCTGGAGTGGATGTCCTAATGGCCTTCTTGTGCAGTGGGATGGGAGTGGAAATCGTTTACTAGAATTTAATCATCATTCTTCTGCTGTCCAATGTTTTTGCACTTTTGGAACACAGATATATGTTGGCTACGCAAGCGGTGTTATCCAAGTATTGGACCTGGAGGGAAAATTGATTTGTGCATGGGTTGCTTACAGTAATCCTGTGCTAAAACTGGCAGTTGGAAATGGATATGTTTTTAGCTTGGCAAATCATGGTGGCATACGTGGATGGAGCATTGCATCTCCAGGACCTATTGACAGAATAATACGATCAGAAGTAGCATCGAAAGAACTAGAGTATACAAGAAGAAATAGTTTCAGAATTTTAGTTGGTACATGGAATGTCGGTCAAGGAAGAGCATCCCAGGATGCACTTAAAGCATGGTTAGGTTCTACTGCATCAGACGTTGGCATTATTGTTATTGGGTTACAAGAAGTAGAGATGGGTGCAGGTTTTCTTGCAATGTCTGCTGCAAAAGAAACAGTAAGATCTAGTTGATCTGCTTTCATTGCAATGGATGGTCATTTGGTTTCTGTTCTCATTCTCTATCTTTTTTAATAATTAATGTAGTTTCATGACAAGTTGACGCACAAATAATACATATAAGTGCTTGAGTGAATGTTTAGCTGTATAAACACAAATATTGATGCTAGATAAACATCTCTAGAGCTTAGAAAAATCGACACTGTGGATTTGAATATCAAGAATTTCAACTACGTTGAATGCAGGGGGGGGGGGAGTTTTTTTCCTTTTAATGTAGCCTGATAATTAGTTGAAGAGATTTGTTCTATATTGTTCTGCACATTATCTTGTTTGCTGCTTGTTTTGTAGGTAGGACTTGAAGGGAGTGCCATTGGTCAGTGGTGGCTGGACAATATAGGAAAAGCCTTAGATGAAGGAATGGCTTTTGAACGTATGGGTTCCAGGCAGCTTGCAGGCTTGCTCATATCTCTTTGGTAAGTAACTGTGACTATAGTTTGTGTTGCCGATTTAACGTGTTATTTTCACACGAAACCTCCAGTCAGTCTTTTCTCCTTTGAAGAAGCATCTTAATCCTGTCTTCGTGTCCCAAGGGTTCATAAATTTTATAGTTTGTCGCATCTTATATTGTGAGTTCTCAATTAGGGTAAGAAAGAATCTCAGAAAACATGTTGGTGATGTTGATGCTGGGGCAGTTCCATGCGGCTTTGGACGAGCAATTGGCAATAAGGTACGAATGTCTACCTTCATGATGCTTATTTGCACATTACTGGCTATCACCTGTCACTAACAGTCTTTGCTCTATTCAACATTTAAAACCATCTTAATTGCAGTGTGCACATTTTAAAATTGTTGACTAATCTGTCTTTTTTCATAATGTTCTAATATGTCCTTGCAGGGAGGTGTAGGTTTGAGAATTAGAGTTCTCGACAGGATCATGTGCTTTGTTAACTGTCACTTGGCTGCACATTTGGAAGCAGTCAATCGGCGCAATGCTGATTTTGATCATATTTTTCGAAATATGTCCTTTGGTCGGTCATCAAACCCTGCGGCAGCTGGTATGGTGCGATTCCTGTTTTTGTGTTGCGTTCTTGCCTTCTCCACATTTTTATTTTGGCTGCTTTATGTTTCTGGCTTCCCCCTGGTCCTATCTATTGCAGCTGGTGTCTCAACTGCCAGTCACACAATTAAGGGAACAAATGTACGTTCTTATGACCTTTTTATAGTTGCTAGCAGAATCTTTATTGGGTATGACCTATGAGTTACAAGGTAGTGGTGCTTTCACAGGCTGCTAGTGCCAACAATGAAGAGCCAAAGCTTGATTTAGCTGAAGCAGATATGGTGGTATTTCTTGGTGATTTTAATTACAGGCTTTTTGGTATATCATACGATGAAGCAAGGGACCTTGTTTCACAAAGAAGCTTTGACTGGCTTCGAGAAAAGGATCAGCTCAGAGCAGAGATGCAGGCAGGGAAAGTTTTTCAAGGAATGCGTGAGGCACTCATTGTGTTCCCTCCTACTTACAAGTTTGCAAGAAACCAACCAGGTTTAGGAGGTAAAGATTCTGCAGAAATGGTAGAAGTTTTCACATCCCTTTAGTTCAGATGCTTCACATTACTGGAAATGATCTTAGGCTTGTTCAGAAAATCTTAAAAGATTTCCTTGATCGAGTTTGCCTATGAATTGTTATTCCTTTTTGTTAAGCAAAATTTTCTGTTAGTATCATTCAACCTCGACTTTTTACTATGTGCATTATCCACAGGATATGATTCTGGGGAGAAAAAGCGAATTCCAGCATGGTGTGACAGAATAATATACCGTGACAATCGATCAGCTCCAGTGTCCGAATGCAGTTTAGACTGCCCTGTGGTCTCATCAGTTATACAGTAGGTTTCACAATAGGGTGATTTTGATTCTTCCTTTTCCCCTTACAAGCAATCGTCAATTGTTTCTGATATTTGATTTTCATGGCCAAAAGGTATGGAGCTTGCATGGATGTCATAGAGAGTGATCACAAACCTGTCCGCTGCAAGTTTCATGTTCAAGTTGCCCATGTTGATAGATCAGTTAGGAGACAAGAATTTGGATTAGTTGTCAGGTCCAATGAGAAAGTCAGGTCTATTCTTGAGCAATTGCGTTATGTACCAGAAACCACTGTCAGCACCAACATCATCCGCCTTCAAAGCCAGGACACAGTCATCTTGCGAATCACCAACAAAGACGTGAAAGAAAAGGCTATATTCAGAATTGTTTGTGCAGGTGTTTGCACTGTCAACGAGGATGAAGACGAGAGTACTTATCATTCACGGGGTTCTTATGGCTTTCCAAGATGGCTCGAGGTACTTTTCTTATTTTTAAACTGGAAGATTGTAAAATTAACTGCCCTAAACCCAAGCCACACAGCAGTATCAGATCATGCACGACCAGCAAGTTTGCTGGCAAAGTAGCAAGGACATTTCGTCTGGAAAAATATTCTTTAACTTGTTCATGATCAGTTTAGTTTTTTGGAACTTCATTTCCACCTGCTTCACTATAAATCTTGAAGAGTTTGTGTTCATAATATACAATTTGTTTTAGGTTTTATCTCCCTCTTCAGCTTTTATACTGTTGTTTTCAACAATTCTCTCCATATCTGATTTCAAATGAATCTTTTCCTTTCATTCTGAAGTAGCTTCTTTCTTGTGTCTGGATATAGGTCACACCAGCAGCAGGCATAATTAAACAAGATCACTTTGTGGATATCTCAGTACATCATGAAGAGTTCCATTCCTTAGAAGAGCATTTTGATGGAATCCCACAAAACTGGTGGTGCGAAGATACACGAGACAAGGAAGCTATGTTGTCTGTGAATATCCAGGGCAGTAACGCAACAGGAATACAAAGTCACCAAATCATCGTTAGACACTGCTACTCTGCCAAGACAGTGCGTATCGACTCTATATCGAACAATTCTCGGAAAGGCCAAGGAGGCTCTGTTCACCGGTCTGACCTTAGGCAACAAAGTGGTTCCTCTGATGCTGTTGATGATTTCCGAGATTTTTGAAGCTTTAGTGAGGCCTCGTAGAATTGGACAGGAATAGATACATCACCTGGAAGCAGCACCCAGAGAGCTTAATCCGATATCTTTTTATGTAAATACATGGAGAGTGGTCTCCATTTCATCATGTTGAGAACAGGTTCCGTTTGTTTATGGTGATTTGCATATGCTGATGTCAGGTGGAAATTCTTTACCTCATTCATTTTCAAAGAACAGAAAAACACAAGCACTGTAATCGAAGCAAATTGCACTAAATGGTCTTTTCTACGATTGCAGTAAAAATGTTGATATTCAAATGCCAGTTTTCTTCGTGTAAGATTGGAACTATTTTGCATTTTGTTTTCACCTGTTGTAGCATTAACAGGTAGCTGAATTAGAATCATTTCCCTCTCTTGCGTTAATAGTTGGTTTGTAAATCCGGCCATGCCATTGTTGAATCCTTCTAATTTCTGAATTTACTTGACAGACTAAGCACTAGTTTGACATTGTGATAGTTTTTGTGGTTATAGTTGAAAAAAATATGTTTACAAAAAGCTACAAATTATAACATTTTTGTAACCAAAGTTTTAAAAGAGTTTTATGTGAAATTATAAAAATTGTGGTATATGTTAATCAACCTAACATTTTCAAAACAATAGTGGGAGCAAAACACAATTTCAACCATACTATGCCACAGCCAAATGAACCCTAAAAACCTAAGCACAAATTTTTTTTTCCAGCTAACATTAGATTCAAGCAAAACAGGGATGGAAAATTACTTCCATGTGGTAAGCTTTTCTCCATTAATTAGAGGGATCCTGTTATTACTACATTTTATACATAGTATGCATATAATTCAAGCAGACCCTTGTACAGTTTCAGTCATTGACACCTTTGTACCTGCTTTGAGCTTCGATTGAATCTGTAGTGAGTCATCAGGTTCAAATTCATACTAGATTTGAGCTCATCCAATAGGAAACCACAGAGCAACCAGCAGGCGAAGGAAACCAAAACCCTGTCAAGGAAGCTTTCTCAGAAGTTCATGTACAGCCAAAATGAGGAGATCAATGGCTTCCTTCAATTGCTGAACCTGAGTATTCCATTCATCCCCTAGTATTATCAAGTAAATCCACATCTTGGCTCCACTTCTGAAATTAAATGCTATAATCACCAGAGTATGAGCATAGCTATTTCATATATAGAGTGAAAAATAGGTCATAGAATCCCGCTTCACTTCTCCAAATTCTAAATTCTTCAGAGTGCATACATCCTCCTATATTCGCTGTTCAAAATCTCTTGATCTGATTCCACAGACATAGAATAAGAACCAGGCCGAGTTTCCCTCCTTATATTCCTTAACTTTGATTCTTCCATCTGATGTAAAACGACACAGTAGCACATGGAGCCGATCGTAGCGAGCATGATTAAGCCACCAATGACTGTTGCATAGATAGCAAGCCACCTGGAATTCTTACCCACCACCACATAAGTAAGAGAAATAAAGGCTGCTGAAATGAAGAGGCAAGCAAGCCACATGAGTTTGTTAATAACAAACACAAGCTGCTTCTTTGCCTTTTGTTCAATCACAACAATAGATGTTTGCACCACAACGACAGCCAGAGAGATGAATAATGCCAGGCTGTCAAATACAAAGAAGACTAAGAAAGCAGGATTTCTTGCTACATTGGCTTGCCCAATTGCAGCTCCCTCGATCTTCTCCTCAACATACTGGCCAGGGACGGTGAAAATGGCTGCAAAAGCAACTGTTGCAATGAGAACTGCAACAATAGTCGAATTGTTTATAGCATTGTTGAGGCCACTAATGTGGAGCTTCTTCAGCTTCTTGGCGATTTTCTGCACTCTGAAGCCAGTTTGACGGGTCTGTTGGAGCTGGGACTGGACATCATGTTTTATGTCACTGACAGTCTGCTTTAGTTGCTTTGCTGCATTTGGGGGCTTTCCACAGTCTTTGGAATTGTTAGCCCCTGCTTTCTTTAAAATGGAGACAAGCTCTTGAATTCCAAGTTTTTCTGCAATGTCAAGTGGGGTCTCTCCAGCTTTGTTAATGGCATTGATGTTAATACCCTCAACCGATAACAGACAATGCACATTCTGCAATTAAATGAAGAATCTCAATAAAGGTTGCCAAAAAAATATAACTTTTTGACTATTGGGGGGAAAAAAACTAAAAGGGCATGTAAAGAGAAACATGATGTTATCTGGTTACAACATAAGATCTCAATAATGCCATCATAAATAGTTCATTTTGTCACATCATATTTCAGAGATACTCCACCCAAAATTATGTATTATTTCCATTACAAGTCTCTTTTGAGATTACTTTCATCATCAATCGTACAAATTTTCAAAATTTGTACTAGACATTTCTTTCAACAGGGGTATAACATATTACAAGGTATCTCCTTAAAATCTGTTCAATGTATCACACAATAATGCCTGAGGTTTTCACTGAAAGTCTAGATTTCAAAATAGGAAACTGCAAATGATAGCCAACTCCATAAGCTATTGCCAGGCAATCAGTTTTTTTTTTTTTTGACATTATTATGCAAATCATTTCCGACATTGTTTGAGAAATAGGGTTGAATAAAACAAACAGAAGTTACTAATAATGCATTTTTATCATTTCTCAAAGTTGTTTGAATTTAACAGACTGAAGCAATAAGCTTTAGGAAGGGATCGGATTGTTAATAGTAGGTCAATTACTGAGCAACTAGAGTCATAATCGTGACAAATTCTACTGAAGGTTTTTTCATCTTACCTATAGAAAACTTAAGTTGTAAGGATCACCGGAGCTCATATATATATCACTATTGAATGCGTATGATGGAGCATAATTTATCACAGAACATATCCTGCAGTGCTGTAGTCACTAAGACATATAGCTAGCTAAAAAGAAAGGGTGAAAGATAAAGAAATGACGAAGCACCTGAGTACGGCCTTTCATAACTGCAATATGCAATGCCGTGTTTCCCTTATTGTCTTCCACATGCATAACAGTGCGGTCAGGTTTTAGCAATTCTAGCACAATTTCCTCATTTTGCCCTTTCACAGCCATGTGCAGTGCAGTTTGTCCTTTTTTATCCGTTCTAAAACCAGTGCTTGGATCCTTACTTAGGAGGGACCTCACAATTTCCAAGTGCCCCATCCTTGCAGCTGAATGGAGGACAGTCTTACCATTATTCCGGGCAATCTTAACAAGATTTACATCTGTTTCTAAAAGAAGATTGACCACATCAATGTGCCCTTGAGTCGCAGCTGTGTGTAGAGCAGTTGTACAGGATAAATCTGTTGTCATGACCAAGTTGGGGAATACACGCAAAAGTTCTGTCAAGACATCTGCAAGGTTTTAAAAAAATCAGAAGTGACAACCTAAGAGTTTTTCAAGTAGCAGAAAAATTTATCTTGCAACGCAGATCTAAACACAGCCTCTAGTATCAAGACCAGATAGAAAAGGTTTTCAGTGGGTTCATAGCCAAAGTAACAATGCTAGAAATTCTCCGAAAGATTCTAAGCAGAAAGAGCACGATAGAAATGCATGAGCACACTACTATTTAAATACAGAAAACTAAAAATATCTGGAGAAGAGAAGTCCTGAAACTACTTTGAGTTCTAATTTCATGCTCATCACAAAAAGAAGAAGAAGAAAAAGATATATATATGAAAATTTCATGCTCATCACTCGAAAATCTAGAAATTCATGCATGCTTGGGTTCAAACATCCATATTCGAGGCTTTGAACCTCAAACAGGCTAACCAGAATCCTTGTAGCTCATATATATGAAAAACACCTGACGTGTCTCATGAAATTGGGGGATTTTATCATCTTCTAGACAAGATTTGCATAAAAGTTAATTGAGGTCTTTCTTCTCTTATCAGTAGATGAAAAAATTTGATAGCAGGAAAAGAATGAGTAATTCATAGGAAAAATGATACATGGGGATAATGAAGCCATTTTGTCAGCTCAAACGAGTTAATGACCGTAATTCAAAAAACATACTACCAAATAATTTTAATGGAGAACGGAAGTTCAAAAATGCAAAATCAGAATGATTTCTCACCAAGATGACCCTGCTTTGCAGCCACGTGGAATGGATCATACCCATTCCTAGCGGCAACAGATGCAGTCTCCAGGTTCATATATTCCAGCATTTTAGCAACAACCCCAGCATGCCCATTCTCTGCTGCTGCATAAAGGGGAGTTTCTCCGTCTTGATTCTGCGTTGCCAACAGAACCTTCAAGTCATTACCATCAGAATTCTGAAGAATCTCTCTAACTCTACTCAAATTCCCCGTACGTGCTGCCAAATGAATTTGTGAGTCTCCTCGCTTTCCAGGTGAATCTTTAGGCCTTTTCCTCTCACCACCACCAATAAAACTAAGTTGTCTCTCCATCACCACACGAAAGCTCTTCTGTTTCTCCAGAAATCCACGAAAACCCTTCTCTACTCCACGAAAACTGGGGTGTTTTTCCATCACCCCATGAGAAGTTGACCCATTTTCTGTCACACCATGAAAACTCGGGTGTTTTTCCATCACCTTCTGTTTATTTGGTATTCCTTGAAAACTCACTTGCTTTTCATACACTTTCTGTTTGTTTGTTATTCCACGAAAACTCTGCTGCTTTTCCATTGTTCTTCCATTGAAACTGCTTTGTCTCTCCATGGTCACACACAGTAGTATCTCACACTATTATCAATCAATCTCAAAACCAATCCCCTGCTCCTAACTGAAACCTTGATTCCTTGATTTGAAACCCAGAAATTACTTTCTTTTCTCCATGATCATACACAAATCAAAGAAACTACTCTTATAATACTCTAAATCTTGATTCTATGGATTGTAAAGCCAATAACTCATTCTCATTTCACCAGGATCAAACATGAATTTCAAACAAATCTCACTCAATCTTATCCTTAAAAGTCTCTATATGTACTTGAAAACCCAATTTTCAAAACTTACAAGAAACAATCACCAACTTCTTTTAGATGATAAAGTCTTGAACTTTGATAAGCCAAACTGAACAGCACCCATCCACTGTAGATTTCCAAATACACTTTCTTTCTCACTTGTCAAGATGATAATCATTCAAACACAGAACACCCAGAAAGTGAAATGAAATTTGAATACCTGATGTGAGAAAAGAAATCCCGAAAACTGAAACTTTCAACTTCCTCAATATAAAATATGAAAAAACCAGTAAGTGATCTCCAAGAAAGCTCAAAAAATCTAACTTGTTTTGATAACCAGAAACTGAAAGTGACAAAATATCATCAGCAAGAAGCTTTTGTCATGTTTTTTCTTCTCTCCAAGTGAACCACTGAAAAATGCTATCCTTTTGGCTTCAGCGATTTACCAGTTCTGTATTTATACCTGTGACTGTCAAAGAGATCCTTAACTGTATCCGAGAGAGAGAGAGAGAGAGAGAGAGAGATACGCCATAACCACTGTTATTATTTATACTTGTCAACTATATCCTTAGTTGTATTCTACTTTTATTTTACAGGATAAAAAACATGTTAATGTGCATCACCAATCTAGTGTTAGTACAAAAGTACTTATCGATCCATCTATTCACTTCCAATAATTTACCACATTTATTTTCTAAAAAAATGGAGTCATCAATATCAATAAATATTCATTGAACAGCAACATTTTGTGGCCACTCGGACAATTACTCAGCCGCCATTGTTGTCTACTTCATAAACGTACAAAAACTTATAAATGGTGGGGGCACCTTTCGACCCACAATGTGGAGAGAAAAAGAAAAGTAATGAAAACTTTTTTCATAAAAAGTATTACTGGCAAATGGCAAACTGACAAATTGATGAACAAATTAAATTAAATTAAATAAAAAAACCGAAAAGAAAGACAAGAAAATGAAAGTGTGTGATTCTGCACGTTCTTGCCCTATCCTATCTATCCTCTCCACCGACCATTTTAGCTCATGTTTTGTGCCTCACAATTAACCGCCTCTATCTTGTCTTTTAGTAGCGTTGGATTAACGTCATATGCAAATTCTATTTAGAAAAGAAATTGTATTCTCTTAAATTTTATTTTTTTATTAAAAATTATTTTATTATATTTTTATATTGTTTTGATATGCTGATCTCAAAAATAATTTTTTAAAAAAATAAAAAAAATCATTTTAATACATTACTAAATAAAAATTATTTTGAACCGCAACCACTACCACAATTCCAAACAAGTTCTAAATATAAAAAACACACATAAAAAAACAAAATAAATATGAGAAGATAAAGATATAAAAATAAATGTGTTTCTATGATAATTTTAAAATGAATTTCTGTACTTATAAAATAGTAGTTATTGAGAAAATATGTCTTTAGAAATGATATTTATTATTTTTTATTTCTAAAATATCATTGAAAAAAACTTTTAATTCCAAAATTGTTTAAGTAAGATATGTAGAGAGAAAATTGTTATTATCATAATTTTAAAACTCAACCTGAGGATTGATTCGAGACAAAGCTCGGGTCATTGGTCAAGATCTGGGTCAAGAATTGAGTTGACCCGAGTCAATGTAAGAATTAAAGTAATTATTATCATAGTTTTAAAGCCCGATTTGAAGGTTAGCTCAAGGCAAGGCCCGGGTCACGAGTTGAGTTGACCATTGACCTGGGTCAACATATTAATAAAAATGATTATTATCATAGTTTAAAACCGACTCGGGGCTGACCCAGTGTAAGGCCCAATTTACATGTCAGTATGGTCAACCTGGGTTGACCCAAGTCAACATAAAATAAAAGTAATTATTATCATAGTTTTAAAACTTGATTTGGGAGTTAACTTAGGGCAAAACTTAAAACATGGATCGAGAGGGTCAACTCGGGCTGACTTAGGTCAATGTAAGAATAAAATTTGTTGTTATTATAGTTTTAAAATCAGGATTAATGTGACGGGTTGATTTTATAACAAGAGTTATTATAATATTATTAATTTCAACACTCAATATTAACTAAAATAAATAAAATATCTCATTATTTTTTAAAATATGTAAGTCTACCAATAATTAATACATATTAAGGGTAAAATATAATTTTTTATATTATATTTTATCTTGTTTACTTTAACTAAATATGATATAAAAACAATCACTTTATCATATTAAGGTTTAAATTTTAGAATCAATATCGGATTAGTGTAGGGATTTGATGTTAAAGAGAATTTAGTCTCAATTAATACATAAAATATCCAAGAACACCCATTATTTTAAATAAAAAGATTGTGATAAACTAAGTGAATGCTTTTAATTTGTTGTTTTGCAATAACAATACAATCTTTTAACATAGAGTATTGTGATTTTTAACCATGTATTTACTCAACCTTGAATGCATTTTTTTTCCTTCTTATTCTTATCCCATTAATTCATAGTTGAGGATTTCCCACCATTATATTAATTAACTATGTACCTTAATTAATTTCAACAAGAGAATCTCATGTTATAAAACGGCAACAACAATAGACATATGCACATGACTTAAAGGGAATCCATCCACATCCCAGGCACATTTTATATAATAATAATAATAATAATAATAATTTTGAAGAAAAATCAAGAGAATCCAATTGGGGCAAGTGATGAAAGGAGGAGAAATTGGAGTACGTAATGCTAATTACGTAATATAAATTTAGGCAGGTTTGGTGTGTGGGACAGCCAGCAACATTTGGAGGCATGTCCCACTACTGTTAATTTGTCCTTAATACGTGGACTAGTCAAAGCTGGCAAGCTGTCCATATAATTTGACCCTTTTTCAATTTCGAACCAAACCCCATCTCATCTCATCTATAATAGAATGAACACCTTAACTCAAATTAATTAAAATAATTTTAAGTTTAATATTACCTCGTACCAATTTTAATAACAGTACCAAATCTAACTAATTAAAGCTGTTTTTGTTGCGTGCATAGGTTTGGTATAAGGTTTTTCACCTCCCTTTAAGTTCATAAATCTGAGCATTACGATTAATATTAAAAAAATATTATTTTAAATACACTTCGCTAGATTATGCTTTTAAAATCATTTGTGAAAAATATTAATTTCAATTGATATATAATTTGATTTAATTGAAAGCTATAATAAACCCGACCGTCAAGCTAAATCATAAAAAACAATTATAAATATCCTTACAGCCATTTTATAGTTTCTTCAATTTCCTTCCCTTTTCACCGTCGGTTGAATGCCTTTGCATTTTATAGCAAATTTTCTTTTTCCTCTATGCTTTTGGATATATTTTTTATTTGATTAATTTGAATGTTTGGATTAACTTTCACGTATCTTTATTAATTCTATAAATTTTAAAGTTAATGATTATATAAATCTATAATAATCTTGGAGTTTGTGAGACTCGAACTGAAAATTTCTAAAAACTAAATTTAGAATAGTTAAACTACACATTCCATTCGTTTGATATTCTTGAATACTTGCTCATGGTAATTAAGGTGTACCCACTTTATTTTTTAATCTATTTTTCTTTCTGTGGTTTGCAATTAAGATAACAGTATAGTACAAATGATGAAATAGTAATATTCAATATAATACTAAGTGTGCTTAATTACATGTGTCTAAATCTTGTTTAAGAGATGGTGACTTGTGCTGATTAAGACCTTAACTAGAATTTAGTTAGTGGACTCTAATCTTTTTGAAAATGAACCCATTTTTTTGACTGATGTGCCTAGAGGTGCTAAAATAATATATTTCATCTTTGAAATCAAATGATTAACGACAGCCTAACTAGTGCTAATTACCAGCTAATTACGTTCTCCAATTTAATAACGAGTTGAATTATAATATAATAATCGATTGGATGCATTTTAAACTTGCTACCTAAATTTGACCGCAAACACGACCTTTTAATCGCATCATGAGAAAGAACAAGAAAATGTGAAAGAAAATTCGAAAACATTTTCAATTTTTGACTAAAAGTTTGTCATTTTTTGTGGTAAAAGGATGATACTACCCGGCTCTCTCTCTCTCTCATTTAATATTCATCACCATGCATTGTGAGGCCACCAAGAATTATTGAAGCGATTAAACCTGAGAACCCGTTGACTTTTTTTCCCCTTCTTCTGATCTTCTCCATTTCCCCTTTTCAATCTGTTTAAAAGAGAAAGATGCTCAAAGGAAACTTCTATTAACATTTACAGAGATGTTGTCAAACTTAGAGAAGAGAAGAGAAGAGGTAGACGATACAACTATTTTCCCATTTGACCATGACTAGCTAGGCTTAGCTTTCACATGAGTTGAAATTAGGCACTCTCTCATAATACATACATATATATATATATATATATATATATATGGAATTCAAACTTCACCAAATTAAAGCTAGCTACAAGACCCACCACCCCGTGGATTTTAGCTTATATAAATAAATATTATATATTTCATAGAGACTCGATCTTCAATTTGAAAAATCAAAATGTTTCATGAATTACTTTATTAAACTTGGATAGCTTTTGAGTATTGTCTAGCCAACAATGAAAGTAGTAATATATTCTGATATATATCTTTTATTTTAAGAATAAAAAAATTAATTTAAATAATATCCCAAAGATAGTCTTTTATTTTAATCTTTTTAACTAAATTTATCTATGAAACATTCCCCCCTTAGAAAATAAATGGTCAATGAAACATCCCCCCTTAGAAAATAAATGGTAACATCACGACGTTATATGCAATATTGTGATACAAAATTCAACAGCTACGTACAATTGAAGAACAATATTTACTGCCACACTCAATCATGTTAGGTGTGTTTCACTTTCAAGTTTCACCCACTAATCCAAAATAATTAAGATAATAATCAATCCTAATTAATTATTATATACAACTCTATGAATGCTGCATTGCATGTGTGTGTGTGTGTGAGAGAGAGAGAGAGAGAGAGTTAAAGACTCAATGAGTAATTGCTGCCGGGAATGTTGCCTCTTTTCAAGCTATTTCCAATCATCAATTATCAAATTAGCACTAATTAACACTATTCTCTTTCTTTCTTTTGGTGGATTTTTTATTTTATTATTATCTTTAGATGGGATTTCGTTTTTGGATTATTTGAAGCACGTAATATATTTATAGACATATTGGTCCCTCAATTATCGGGTGATTCTCTACTAGGACCAAATAAAACAATATTATCAATGGGATCCAACATCTATCATAACCTTAGCTAGCTAACGAAAAATGTTATATTATTCTTAAAATAAATATCATTGGTTATTTAATGAGACAACATTTTTTAAAAATAAACACAAACATAAAAGAAAAAATCGCATTTGAATTATAAAAATATAAGAATATCTTCTTTTAAGTTAAAAAATAGTTTTTTTTTCTATACACAAACATAAAAGAAAAAATCGCATTTGAATTATAAAAATATAAGAATATCTTCTTTTAATTTATTTTTTTATTTTCTCTCCTATATATATATATTTCTCTGTTTAGTAATTATCACTAATTACTTCTAAAATAACATGGCATTTCTCCCCGGTTAACTCCCACCATTAAAATTTATGATCAAAATGATATTTTTTTTAAAAAAATAGGTCCTTGTTTTCTTCTTTTCTTTTTAATGATTAATTTCAAAGGAAAAAAAAAACTTAAGTCAAGGATGAATTGAGTAACATCTATCATAACCCAATTTTTGATTCTCTTATTTTATCTTTTTTTTTTTAATTCTTTTTGAGAAAAGATGATAAGAAAATGAATGATAAAAAAAATACATAAAAATGGTGATAAAAATGAAATGAATGAGGAATAAATTAAGATTTGGATTAAAACAACATGATTGGAAGTTTAGAGATTTAATTAAACTCTTGACTAATTTAATTAATCAAATCAAGAGCTTAATTGGAGGATTGATAAGTTTTGACTTTTGAGACTTAATTGAGTTGGGAATTAATTTAATTAGTGAAATCAAGGGCTTCATTGAAGAGATATCAAAGTTTGGGGTTAATTGGGGTCAAAATTGCAACAGATTGAAGTCTAAGGACTAGTTTGTAAAAGGTGCCGAAATGCAAGGATCCAATTATATTTTAACCAGGGGCATGATTGCAAAATTACAAGAATCCCAAGGACCAAATTGAAAGCAACTTTTGAAATTTGAAAACGGAGTCGTTTTGGCAAGCAAGTGTTCGTCGTCTTCTTCCTCGGCAATGGCTTCGGCATTAAAGGCAGAGACGTTTCTCCATTGAATGCAGCGCCCCACGGCCCATACTGCTGGCCGTTACCAGCGCCGATTGATAAAGGCAACCTCGCGAAAAAAAAAAGAAAAAGAGGGGAAGAGAGGGGAGAAGAACAAAAAAAAACCAGACGGACAAAAAAAAAGAAGAAAGAAAGGAGTAAGGTAAGAAGATCGAGGAAAACAAGTATTGGTGTTTCTAGCTCTATCTTCGTCCCAGAACGCAGGCAAAAAAAATAGAGAAGTTGCATGCATTGATCAGTTCGGTCATTCGCCTTCAGTTTCTGCTCCGAGTCATTAGCAACAGAAGAAATAAGGCCAGAAGAACGCAAGGAAAGGTGGAAAGGGTGCCCTGTCAAGCGTGGTTCAATCACACAGAAGGAGCTTTGCCATCATCTTCATCGCCTCCGGCCAACCAGGTAAGCCGCTTTCTCTACCTTTCGCTTGGTTTCAATTAATTAGCAGCACACTGTGTAAGTGAATATTAAGAGAGTATTTGGTAGTGTGGTTGCGGTTGCTTTTTAAATAATTTTTCGTGCTGAAATACATGCCAATGATGTTTTTTTATTTTTTAAAAATTATTTTTGACATCAGCACATCAAAACGATCTAAAACATACAAAACATATTAAATTTTAGCAAAGAAAAAATTGAATTTTTTGGGAACGCGGTTTGCACCGCGTTCCCAAACGTATTCTAATTCACTTGCACAGTGTAGCAACATGCGTGGATTAGCGCACACGTGTTGCTTTGCTTGGCCAAGTCACTGGCTTGGGCCAGTGACCGGGCCGGGATGACTGGGTCCAGCCCAGCCCACATGGGTTGAACTAGACCCAACCCTAAAAAAATAAAAAATAAAAAATAAAAATATGGAAACAAAAATTGTGCATTAGAAAATAAAAAAATATATAAATATATTTTATTGATTTATTCACTGATGTCAGAATCAGGAATAAAAATTATTGATTTAAATTTATGCTTTTAGCTACGAATTTTTACGAACGCCAGAGTTGGAATTATTCGTAGTGGAATTTTTACCAATGCCAGAGTTGGAATTATTCGTAGTTGAGCAATTACCAACGTTAGAGTTGGAATTACCTGGAATTGAATATTTACCAACACCAAAGTTAGTAGTATGTGTAATTAAATATTCATTGACGCCAGAGTCAGGAATATTGCCAGTGAACCGCCATAAATCAAATAAACAAAATTTTTAGCAATTTAAGACAAGATTAGCAATGCAGTTTACCTCAGGTAGGGTGCGCTAGGAGTCCTAATACCTTCCCTAGCCACAACTAGTCCCGTACCATAGAATCTCTGTTTACCAGTTGGGGTTTCTAGTGACCATAATACTAGGTGGCGACTCCTTAAACAAGACCTTTCCTCATCAAAGAAAAAGATGCCAGAAATCTGTTCTTTTCAAAGTGTTATTTTTAAGGTTGTTGCGATGTCGGGTGTGACATAATGGCGACTCCGCTGGAGACTTTTAGGATGAGGCTTTGCTTTTTGTCTTATTATTGCTATCTTATTTGTTGTGTTTATTTGTTTATTTTTCTTGCATTTACTGCTTTAGCATGCATCCTTATTTATATTGTCATGCATCACTTTAAGAGCACACACCTTAAAATCTAGGATAGGTGGGGAAGTAACGGTACACCAACGACTTTAGCCTGGGTAAGACTCGTGAAACCACCAAACTCTTGCTTGATTGTTTACTTGGAAGTGGTTGATATGCCAAACTGATATTACTCAGGGCCTTTATTTTCACACTACTTGTAAACCTCATATCGACCTTTCAAGGACAATCACTAAGCATGTGAGAGACCTTTTGAAACTAGATAATGACCAACCCCTTGATGCACTCAACAATTAGGTTGTCATCCCGTGAAGGGCGAGTCCGCATTTCATACGCATTTTTTTAATTGAATCAACATTTTTGCATAATTGCATGATTTACATTTAGCAGGTTGAAATATAGGTTCCCTATTGAAACCCACCTATAACACTCGTTCGAGAAAAAGACAAATGGAAAATGAAGAAAGAGCCCAGTTGGAAGCCCAACACCAAAAAGAGGTGGACAATCTTAGAGAAGAACTCGCAAGGCTTATTAGTTTACTCGAACAGGCCTTGAGAGACAAATCTGGAAAAACAACACATATAGCTCAGCCTGAACCTATGCCCATAAATCCCTTCAATCCACAGAATCTAGGGGCAAACGGTTTGTCATATGATTTTCAACAAGCCATACCCCACTAGAACGCCTTTAACCATTGATTCTATAGAGAAGGAATCTCAAAAGGGCAAGATGGTAAAAGAAGATGGTCTGAACAAATTGGTTGCCCTAAAGAAAAGGATGAGGGCATTTGAGGGAATTCACCTATATGATAATATAAAGGTTGCTGAGATGTGTTTGGTGCCCAACGTTGTCATTTCCAAAAATTTTAGAGTGCCATAATTTGTCAAATATACGAGAACTCAATGCCTTATAACTCATTTCAAAGCATACTGCAACAAAATGGCTGAGGTGGTTGATGATGAGAAACTGCTGATTCATTTCTTTCAAGATAGCTTGAGCGACACTGCCCTCACTTGATATATACGGTTGGACAATACCAAGATAAAAAAATAAAAGGATTTAGTTGATGCCTTTATGAGGCAATATAAGTTTAATATAGATGTGGGCCCTGATAGGTTAAGCTTGCAAGTTATGGAGAAGGACAACAAGGAGTCCATAAAGGAATACACCCTAAGATGGAGTGAGGTAGCTGCACAAGTTAACCCTCCCATGTTGGAAAAAGAGATGATCAGTTTATTTTCCAACACCTTTAAAGCTCCGTACTTAGAATACCTGTTTAAAAGCTTTGCACAACATTTCACTAACCTGGTTGTTATAGCTGGGAGGATTGAATAAGCTATTGGGTTAGGTAAGATTGCTGACCTGACTGAGAAGAACGGTTTCACTGAAAAAAGAAATGACACTGAAGGTGGTTGCCAAGGCAATTATTGTTCCTATAACTAATTTCTTCACACCGACTCCCAGAAATCAACTATCTTGAAGATAAAGCTATGGTGATATTAAGTCGAGAATGGTTTACATATAACTTCAATTGACTGTTGAAAAGATGCCCTTGTCAAGGAGAATGAATGATTGAAAGATTCCAGAAATTCCAATCAATGATCGCTAAATGTTTAGCCCCTTTATGTGTTATCATGCCAGTATTCATAACTCAAGATATTGGCATAAGATCTTTGTTGTTGAACCTCTTTTTCAAAGTATCAATGAAATAATGAGTTTGTCCTTCAATTGTGTTTACGACCAAGCATTATTCATTTTCCTGAGAGAGTTTCCATTTAAGAACTCACAAATACACCTTTGCAGCCTTGCATGATCTCATAGATCCAATTCATTTCTTTTACCAAAATCTTTTCCGCTAGAATGAATTTTGAAAAATTGAACTTGTTTTTGGTTTCAAAAACATTTTGATGTTTATTTAAAAATAACATGAACCAAGCAACTCTTTCATCGAGGTGACCAATTCTAAACTAGAGAATATGAATAGAAAAATGAATCGTCACTCTCACACCATAACTCTTTAGTCAAGTATTTTAAATGTATGAATAATGATACGTAGTGAATTCGTTGTTCATGGACTCATGAAATGCATCTCTTTGCAAAGTCCAAACCATCACACCGGACAAAATAAAAGTTTATTGATCTTAATTGCTTGCACTTGAAATGAGAAAAGGCCATCTTTGTTATCCCTTTCACATTCTAAAATGAATATAACCCTTGTGGTCCTTTTTTGAGCCTGAATAAATTTTCTTTCATGAAAAATCTCGACTAGGATCACACCCTACACTAGAGGCAAGTGAAATTTCAATGATCAAGAAAGATGATAAAGCCGTGAGTCTGTTCTTCACCATGTGTGTTCTTAGGTTATAGCTCATCTCATCTTGGTTATCGTTGTCTTGATTTAGCTTCTCATCGTATTTATATCTCCCGTCATGTTCGTTTTCATGAAACTGTCTTTCCTTTTGCGAATTCTGAACAGATAACACATACCCCATCACCATCCACACAACCTACACACCTCCCACCCTTGCATCCCCCCCTAATTCCTTTAGCCTACCACTTTCCCAACTGGCCCAAACAACACCCCTATTCTGCCCTCTGTAACACCCCGCCAGAACCCCTCCTTGCCCATAGCCTCTGCCTCCACTTCACCCTTATCCAGCCCTGCCATACTATCACCAACTGCTTGTCTTTCAAATGATCATTATGCAGGAACAGGTTCCTCATTGGCAGATGCCCTTATCTTCAAGTCTGACGCTGTAGAGCAGCCCAGTTCTGCAGCAGCTTCGCCGATGTTTGGTGCCTAGTGCAGTCCCTCCACTACCTCTCCAGCATGCCTGTAGCTATGTGTTGACCTTTCCTCCTATCCTCTCCAGCAACTTTCAGGTCCTGGCTCTCCTTCTACACGCCCAGCTGCTCACCAACATCTTATGGTTCTTCGTCCGCGACAGCCTAAGACAACCATGTCCACTGCCATTACCACTGCCTCTACTGTCTCCTTCAGTAGGGCAGTATCTCTTCCTACTTATGAGCCACTTGGTTTTAATGATGCTAACAGGTATGAGGCATGGCATGATGCTATGCGGAAGGAAATTCAGGCCTTACGCGCTAACAGAACTTGGTCCTTGGTGCCGTTTCACCCTTCCATGAATGTTGTTGGTAGTCGGTGGGTGTACAAGATTAAACACAGATCTGATGGCAACATCGAGAGGTATAAGGCGCATCTAATTGCTAGAGGTTTCACTCAGCAAGAAGATATTGGTTACTCTGAAACCTTTAGTCCTATTATCAAACAGGCAACTGTCAAATTAGTCTTCTCCATTGTCGTTTCGTGTGATTGGAAAATTCATCAGCTTGATATCTATAATGCCTTCCTCAATGGTGTTCTTGATGAGGAGGTCTATATGAAACAACCTCCAGGTTTTGTTGATTCTGCTCTCCCCTCTCATGTGTGTCGATTGCATAAGTCTCTATATGGTTTAAAATAGGCTCCGCGGGCTTGGTACACTCGTCTGAATGATTTCCTGTTATCTATTGGTTTTCATGCCTCTAAAGTGGATATCTCATTGTTTATCTTCTCTGTTGGTACTGCTATTTGTTATCTTCTGGTCTACGTTGATG
The DNA here is from genome assembly GCF_000002775.5 of Populus trichocarpa. NCBI lineage: Eukaryota > Viridiplantae > Streptophyta > Magnoliopsida > Malpighiales > Salicaceae > Populus > Populus trichocarpa. The sequence continues at coordinate 508,214 of NC_037301.2, read as the reverse complement.
ATATTTTGCTTACGGGTAGCAACTCTCTTATACTCTAACGCCTCATACAGTTACTGAGCTCAGAATTTAAGATTCGCGACTTGGGTTATGTTCATTATTTTTTGGGTAATGAGGTTCAACCTACTAGTATGGGTCTTATGCTCCAACATCATAAATATACACTTGACATCCTCACTCGGGCTGATATGTTATCTTGCAAACCTGTTGATACTCCTATCTCTACATCTAAAGCTACCATTCTACAAGATCCCTTGTTCTCTGATGCTACAAGCTTTCGTTAAATTATGGGTGCTCTTCAATATCTCACTTTTACGCACCCAAATATTTGGTTTGCTGTTAACAGAGTCTGTGAGTTTATGCATGCTCCTACAGATTCTCATTGGGCTGCCGTTAAATGCATATTGCGTTATCTTAGGGGTACGACATCACATGGCTTACATATTACTCGCAGTTCTTCCTTTGCCTTACATGGTTTTACAGATGCAAATTGGGTAGACAATTTTGATGATAGAAAATCTACAGGTGGTTATCTTGTGTTCTTTGGTCAGACGTCAATTTCGTGGAAATCAGGTAAGCAACTTACCATTGCTCGCTCTTTTACTGAAGCTGAGTACAAAGCTTTAGCCGATGGCACTGCTGAGGTTATCTGGCTTCAGTATTAATTAACAATCTCCAGATTCCGTTTGCTTCTGCTCCTATTATCTGGTGTGACAACCTTGATGCCACTTATTTGTCTGCGAATCCTGTTTTTCATGCTCGCACAAAACATGTTGAGGTTGATTATCATTTTGTCCGAGATAGAGTTGCGAAGAAGGAGATTCAGATTCGTTTTATTTCCTCTCGGTATTAACTTGCATATGTCTTCACTAAGCCACTTCCTACTGCTTCGTTTACTGCTTTTCATTTCAAGCTTTGGGTTGATCCCCCACCCACAACTTGAGGGGACATATTATAGAATGTACCTATATAAAAAATATTGTATATAAAAAATATTGTAGTTATACTTTTATGTGGTAACCTCTATCATTACTATTATATATTGTCCTACACATATATATAAAGAAGGTTGGCTCATCAATATATTAAGCCTCCTAATTATTCTCAACTTTAGAGAAGAGGTAGACGACACAACTATTTTCCCATTTGACCATGACTAGCTTAGCTTTCACATGAGTTGAAATTAGGCGCTCTCTCAACATGATAATTTATGCATAAAGATCTTGGATATGGAATTCAACCTTCACAAAAAGCTAGCTACAAGGCCCACCCCATGGATTTTAGCTTATATAAATAAAAATCATATATTTCATAGAGATTCTTCCATTGGAAAAATCAAAATGGTTATGGTTTATTTTATTAAATTTATGTAGCTTTTGAGTATTGTCTCGAGACAACAACAATAATAATATATTCTGGTATTTTTTATTTTAAAAATATAAAAATTAACTTAAAAGATATTCTAAAAATAAATTTATTTTATATCTTTATCATTATTTTTTTAATTAAATATATCCCCCATAGTTATATGCAATATCTTGATATATACAAAACTCAACAGCTGCAATTGAAGAACAATGTTTGTATCAGCGGGATTTACTGCCACACTCAATCATGTTAGCTTTAATAGCTGCTTACACATGGTGTGTTTTACACTTTCACCCACTAATCCAAATAATTAAGATAATAATCAATCCTAATTATTATATACAACTCTCAGGCATAAGAACTCCACTGCTGGTTCCACCTATGTTCTTACATGATGATGTTGCTGCTGTGTTCATGTAAGTAAGTTTTATGTCTTGTAATTTGATTCCCCTGCAAGGATTACTGGAGCTGCAATCAAATGTCACTGCCTCTGGTGATGCTGATGTTCCTTGTATGTTCCTGTATGTCACTTGACTAATCTTCACCCCAGAGCTCTATTAAATTAAACACAAAACAAATTAATTAGATTTCATCATATGAATTAAGTACACTAATATGTTAGCTAATTGAAATACTGTAATTAATCACCTGACGAGGACAGCCCTGGTTATTTGGGCAATAATTTTGGTCAACGATTATTGGGTTCCTAACATTTTTCATAATCAAGTTCTGGAACACAACATTCCTCACAAATCCATTGCTGGGCCTAGCCCATGATTTTATCCTTACACCATTGTCTGATCCACTGAAGATTGAATTTGTCAAAGTTATGTTTTCTACACCACCTTCGTTGAAATCCTTGCCTAGACTTCCAATGCTGTAAGAATTTAAGGTACAACAAATTAATTAATCAATCAGAACCACTTCAATGTTGTACTGGTTAGGATTCTTAATTTGAAGTTAAAACAGTCAAGACATGTTATCATATCTTTTTCATTACGAAAGAATATAATTCATTCAGTCGAAAACATCATAGAAATACTAAATTTATTTCCATATCCCTGTCTCTTAGTCTCTTAAACTAAACATGTTTATATCATTTTTGAATACATTTCTTCTGTTGTAGGACACTATTAATGATGAAAACATATGTTACCTGATACCATGTCCAGGGCCACACTTAATGCTGCTCATGAGCATGTTCCTAGTGCTTGGACCGATTGATATGCAGTCATCTCCTGTCTGAAGTGTGCTGCCAGTTATTGTAACTCCGGTCGATGTTTGCACGTGAATACCGTCGGTGTTAGGGCTTTGATCTGGAGCAATTACCCTTACATTTCGGACCAAAACATTGTTGCAACTGTTGATAACAAGGTGCATTGATTGACTGTTGATGGATGTCAAGCCGCTAATCAGGATGTCATTTGCCCAGTTGAATGTTATAGACTGCATTAACAAATTCATCCTGTTGTTAGTTAATTAATACATGAAACCACATGGACTTGCCCTGCAAATTTTTTTTTTTTTAATTTGAACGTTAAGGATCTCTAGCATTAATTGAAAATATATATAATGCAACTTGTTGAATTACGATATTGATTTTAAATTTTCATATATATATATATACACATGTATATATAGACACACGCTTACCCTAGCTCCGACAGGGCAATTCTGTCCAGATTTCCGGCAAGCCCAGAAGCCAGCACCTTTAGCATCAAGGGTGCCACCAAAGACAGAAACTCGATTGACTTTTATGAACAAAATCCAGTACCCTGAGTTGCCTAGAGCACGATAATCTGTAGGAGCTACAAGGGTTCCATCTATCTGAACCGTAATTTTATTCTTGCATGGACCTCTAAACACTGTTGCCTTGAGCAAATACCTTCCTTTAGGCACATTAATTGTGGATGGAGAAGCAGAGCCACATGCAGCTGACCATGCCTTAAGAAAGGGTTGCGTTGAGTCAGTTTTGCCATCCGGTTTTGCACCAAACTTGATCACATTATAGGATGCAGAAGCTGCATTTGATTGCTGAAAAGTGCAGAAAAGGAAGAGTACTACATATGAAACAACAAACTTAGCCATAGAAGAGAGAAATTATGAGCTAGCTAGCTAGGCAGTTCAGTTGGATGGTACAAAAATGGCAGTTAGGGAAAATATTTAAAGGGAGGAGTGTACGGTGGTTTCATATCCACTCTTCCAAATGTTGTAGCTAGGGATTGCTGTTGCTTGAATATTTTTCTGCTGCAAATGATTATTATTAATTAAAATTAATTTAATATGTATCAATCTTGATCTTTAACAATTTGCACGTCTCCTTATGTACTTATAGTGATTATATGTACGGCCACATGCTTTCTTTACAAGTTACGAGTCTAGATGAAGAAAAATGAACGTATCCCATGTGATAAGTTGTTGAGCGCACAAACTGTTTGTAAATTATGATGTTCCACAATTGATTGATAACATGATTAAATAGTTCTTCGAACAATTATACGAACTCAAATGATCATATGATCGGTCTTAATTAATTGGTTCATGGCAATATAATCATGCATGCACTATATTATGTTAATGAATGAAAGTATATATATCTAGTAAGCAATTCCAATACAATAGTTTGATTTAATCTAAAAACAACCTAAATCATTGAGTTATTGAAAATATTAGATCAACTTAGAATACTATTTTCATCAAAACAATATTATTTTATTTTATTCTTGATTTTTTTTTAGTATTGAACAGTAATTAGTTAAGATTAAATTTAGTCAAGTTAAATAGATTATATACAATCAATTATCCAAGTTAATCAATGTAAATTAAAATTCAATCTAAATCATATTTTAAATTATAGATTTGTCAAGTGAACTCGGCAGAAAAAATTAAAGAATCATGTCCAATATACTACTTCACACCAAGTGTGTGTGTTTATAGCATTTACACAGAAGTTACTTTTTTGTTATATTTTGATATTTGATTCAAACACAAGATCGCAAAGGAAAGTACTAACGATCAACTTAACTAAACATTAATCTAGGTAGGTTTCAGGAATTAAATTTGGTTTCATTTTCAGAAATTATGTTCTTTTTTCTTCTCCAATGTCGGTATTTATGGTGGCAGCTTACGAAGGAGATATTGGGGAGACACATTATATGAATGCTGCATTGCATGTGTGTACTGTAAGAGTTAAAGACTCGATGAAGACGATGAATAGCCGCCATCTCCTCCTTTTCCACGTGATGCGTGAGTAATTGCTGCCGGGAATGTCGCCTCCGTTCAAGCTATTTCCGATCATCCATTATCAAATTAGAAGAGGAGGGAATAATGCCCTCATCATTTGGTTTAACCTTTTATCTCTGACCTTGCACCAATACTATTCTCTTTCTTTCTTTCTTTTGGTGGAATTTTTTATTATTATCTTTATATACATAGACATATTAGTCCCTCAATTATCGGGTGATGCTCTACTAGGACCAAATAAAAAAAATATATTATCAATTGGATCCAACATCTATCATAACCTTAGCTAGCTAACTAGAAATGTTATATAATTGGTAATTTTATGAGACCCTTTTTAAAAAAAATATACACAAACATAAAAGAAAAAATCACATTTGAATTACAAAAATATAAGAATATCTTCTTTTAAGTTAAAAAATAGTTTTTTATTTTTATTTTTATTTTCTATACACAAACATAAAAGAAAAAATTGCATTCGAAATACAAAAACATAAGAATATCTTCTTTTAAGTTAAAAAATAGCTTGTTTTTTATTCTCTTCTGTTCTATAATTTCTCTGTCTAGTAATTATCACTAATTGCTTCTGAAGTAACATAACATTTCTCCCCAGTTAACTCCCACCATTAAAACTTATGATGATCAAAATGATATTTTTTAAAACAAATAGGTCCTTGTTTTTTTTTTTTTTTTTAATGATTAATTTCAAAGGAGAAAAAGTCATGGATGAATTGAGTAGCATCCATTAATTAGATGAAAGCCCGATTATACGTTTTCGTCGTTTGGGGATAAACATATCATTTTTCCTTTTTTTTTTTTTAATAGTCAACCAATTAAGATTTGTGCATATAACGGAGGCACATGTACGTCCTTCGTACCTTTAATCTATACATCGTGAAGTACGGTGGAATGATAGTTGGTTGACTAATTAACAATTTAATTTTCAGTTTCTTAGGTAAGGCTTTGCATGTCTTCATGTTGTTGTTAATTCTTTGTGGATTTTGACCAACAATATCCAAGTTGCATATTTATAAAGATAGCAACTAGTCAATAGAGATATAGGCGCATGTGCCATGTGCAAGAGGGGAAAAACAGGAGTACACAGCATCCATTCTTACAAACAACCTAAATAGAAGTAATTTTTTATTTTTATTTTTATTTTTAATGAAATGCGAGAACAAATAGAGAGCGATCAATCCTAGAGTCCCTTGAATCATCTTTCCTGACAATGATTTGGATTCCATGGCTGACAAAAGATGGCATGCACTGACCGCATAGGAAGCAATTCAGCCATGTGTACCAAGCTAGAAACTAGATGCATGGACTACAATCATGTATCATAATAGAGACACCAACCCTTCATAGGCTAAATAAACAATACAAGAGCAATTATCATAACTTCTAAAGAAGTCCATCAACAAGTGTTCTTACCCATTGTAGAGATTAAAAAATTCAACAATGTAAGGCATTTTTTGCAAAGAAAATTCAATTTTAGAAGGAAAATAAAATGCGTGTGGACACCTCATAATTGCTCAGGAGGTCATATGCGACGATGATGTTACAATTGCTCCGATGAGACCTAAAAAATAGATAACTCAGTTAGCTCCAACAATGCAACTATCATGTAAAAAATGATTTGGTTTTCATGTGTTCATACACAAAGCCTCCTCAATGGATTCTTATCAAGGATTTACAATCTTTTTTTTCAAGATCAAGAGGTCACAAATAAATTCAAAATCTTCCAAAACCTTGGCAAAACCCTATAAATACCCCCTTCAAGTTTAGAGAAAAAAAAGGTTGAGAGAGATGAGGAGAAAAAAAAAAATTCAAGAAAAAAAATATTAATAAGAAACACAAGTGTAGAGGTTAAATAGCCTAAACAAAAGATTTATTAGCTTTGCAAGTTTATGAGAGGTTAAAATCTCTAAAAGAAAACAAAGAGAGAGTAGCTATTCTAAGTATACTTTTCTGGTTCAAAAGTAGGCTCTTTGTGGCATGTTTTTGATTATTTTTTTTTAATTTATTGTTGTTTTATATTTATGTTCTTAAGCATATAAAAGATGTTTGAATGCTTAACATAAGATTTCAGTTGTCGCAACCCTTGTTTTGGCGTTCTTCCCCTTGGGTTGTGTTGGCGTTCTTCCCCTTGGCTTGATGTTCTGCCACACAAAGATCTGAATGAAACCCTTAGCTTGGCGTTTTGCCACACAAAGATCTGAGTGAAACCCTGAGCTTATTAATAAGATTTCAGGTGTCGTAACCTTGGACCATCAGTCTCAGTCTGATTTAGACTTAACACTTGTTATGAGAGGTTTTCGAACACTATATCCTTAATTTTTTTATATATATAAAAAGAAAAACATACAGTAGGAGAACGACATTGAATAGAGCTTTTTCCTTTTAAGGTTATTCTCTATCCGTGGATTGAATAGAGCTTTGTTCCTGTTAAGGTCATTCTCTATCGTGGGATTTGCTAAGTGTATTAAGCTTAGTGCCATTACCCAAAGACTGATGAATCCCTCCAGCATAGCATAGCCAGAGAACAACATTAGTTTTACTCTAAAGGTGATCATAATGGTATGAGTACTTTTTTAAAACTTCTCATAGCGGGTGTTAAGTCTAAATCAGACTAAGACCGATGGTCCAGGGTTGCGACACCTGAAATCTTATTAATAAGATCAGGGTTTCACTTAGATCTTTGTGTGACAGAACGCTAAGCCAAGGGTTTCATTCAAATCTTTGTGTGGCAGAATGCCAACACAACCCAAGGGGAAGAATGCTAAAACAAGGGTTGCGATAACTGAAATCTTATTACAACACCTTTTTTTTCTTTGTTTTTATTTAATGATATTTATTTTAAAGTTTTTATTTTGATGTTTTTGATACATTAAATTTGTTTAAGTTTATTTTTGATATATAATGTTGTTTTAGTTTTTGTTTAACTTAAGCTTTGCATATTAAAGAAAAGGTGTTTTACCTTGGGTTTGCTTGTCTATTCATACACAAAATGAGTTTAGAAAACTAATTTTAAATATATTTTATGTGAACATATAGTCTGTTTTAAGTTTATGTTTTTTTTGGATTTGGTACATCTTACTTGATTTTGATGTTTTTTGTTAGTTTTTTTTTTTCAAACATGTTTGTGTATGGTATTATGACTTGTTAGGATAAAAAAAGAATGTTTTAGAAGCCGAAAAGACCAATTTCTAGGTTTGGCAGTGGCTGTAATTTTTGGGCATGATTGAGTTTTTATTATGGGTTTAAGCAATGTTCTTCATGTTATTAGGAAGAATAGTGTTTTAGCCCCTAGATTTGGATCAATTTTGGTCCATTTCTTTGCATATACACCTTTCTTATGCATAATTAACCAATAATCTAGTGTTTATTTGTATCAATAACGTGTTTAAATGTTTTTTAATCATAGGGTTTTTGTTTTGAACCAAAACCCATTTTGGCCAAACGATGATGATTTATTGATAATTAAAATGAATAGATACTAGATTATTGATCATTGCATGATTTCCAACATGTATGTGCCTTTGGTTTGTCCATATCTAGTATGGTCTGGTTTGAGAGCCGCGTTGCTGGGTTCACATTGAATATTCATCATTTTTTCTTTGTGTTCTTTCTAAAAACATTATCTTAGCTACATGATTTTGACTTGTTTTGTTTCATTTATTTGCCCAAAACCTTTCCTTATGTATGATTAACCAATAATTTAGTGTTTATTTGCATCAATAACAATGGCTTTTAATCCTAGGATTTGGATTTAAAACCGAAACCTATTTTAACAAAATCATGACGTTTTAGTGATAATCAAAGTGATTGGATGCTAAATTATTGATCTTTGCATGATTTTCAACATATACGTGCCTTCGCTGTGACCAAATCCGGTCCGATTTGGAACCTGTGTTGCTGGGTTCGTTTTGGGCGTTCTTGGTGTTTTTCATTTTTTTATGTGTTTGATCCATCTTGTTCAAGAGTTTTTGTGTTTTTTTGGGTGTTTAATATGCTTCTTTGCTTTAGTTTTGTTTTTTGAGTCAAACCAAAATTTTAATGCGGTTTATGGTCGAATAAAATATTTCAGGTTCATCTGATCAAGTCTAGTAAAAAAAAAGTGGGTCAAAGGGTTTAATACCCTTTTTGGTTTGCCATAATTTTTGTTAAAGGATTTTTTGGGTTTAAGGGTGTGTTTGACAAACACCCTTGAAGCCTATTTTTGATTGTTTTATAACAAAGAAAAAATAAGTTTTTGCCAAACAAAGCCTAAAAAATAAAAAAAGAATTAAAAAAATATTTTTTTTGCACTTGGCTAAAAACTCTAAAGTTATTTAGGCATTTTTTTTAAAAAGAAATCTAAAATACTTTGATGTGTTTTTCTTTTAAAAACATTGTATGGATTTTATAATAAATTTGTAAATTTTCAAAGGATTTTGGCTTACATTTTAAAAATACCAAAAATTATTATTTTGTTTCTTTTAATACGCATGATTATGAAGTTATACGTAATACATGTTTTTTATATTAAATAAAAAGAAAGTTTATTTTATTTTTTTATGTTGGTATTAGAACGATTAGGTTTTTAACCTGATAAGATTATAACTTACTTATTGACGATGACTTTTCTTAAATCTTAAACAGACCAACGGTTAGAAAACATAATATTTTCTTAGTTTATATCAGATAAATAAACAATGCAACTTACCTCAGGTGAGATGTATTAGGGGTGGGGTGCTAATATCTTCTTTTTACGCAATCAGTACGTACCTTTACTCAGACTCTGAAACCAATTAGAGTTTCTAGTAACCAAAATACTAGGTGACGACTTCCATTCTCATTCCTCGTTCTTTCCATCCACATCATTCTCGACTATTTCGATCTGAGAAGATGCACTTGTGCAACAACAAGCATCACGAAAGGTTGGACTCTAACCTACATAGCCCTATACACATCAAGACAAGCCCAACCAAGTCTTTTCCTTTTTTTTACACCATATCTACATATGATCAAATTAGTTCCTCGTTTCTATTATAGAAGTCAAGTTAATCTTATGTATTATGGTGAGGATCAAGCCTAGCCTCCTCTCACAATGAATCACTTAAAAATTCATTGATGTCTTAATAGATAAAAATAATGAGGACAAATGATACAAATTTTCGTATACATTTAGTTTTGAAAGTATAAAAATTCATTTTAAAATTATCAAATTTTTTTTTATTGATGTCTTAATTTTTTTCTCATAAACCAAACATGTTTCTAGAAAATCTAGAAAAACCGTAAAAAAAAAAATACTCCTTTTCAGCCCCTATTTTATAGAGGATTTTGGAATAAAAATACTAAGAAATTAATTCTAATAATCATCAAAATTAATTCTCACCTTTATCAAGTTTAGTTATCTATCATAAAACAATAAGTAAACATGATATTTTTTTTGTTTTAAATTTGATGTTTTTTACCTGAAAAAACTGTCCAAGTTTGATGAAGAAGAAGACTAACTATTAAGACTTTATTCATGGGTTGGATAAACTATTGGGCTAAAAATTGATTCATTATGAGTCAAAGAATTATAAACCCAAACCCAAGTTTAAAAATGAAAGACTTGTTGATTTGATTATTTATAGAATTTTTGGCATTGATCCTAATTTCAAATTAAAAAGATATTTATAATTCACAAAAAAACGTTGATATTGGTCCTAAACAAAGAAACTTATTGAGAAAGGCCAAGTTAAAGTTGTAGTTTTTAATTTTTAAATTAATACCTAAAACTTCTAAAATTTTATTTTTAAGGTCTAATTTGCTTCAAGTATTGAAAAAGTAAATAACAAAACATGTTCTTTTTAGAAAAAAAAACCAAGGTCGGGTTTTTGAGTTTTGAGTTTTTTGATTCTGATAAAATCTTAATAAACTTGTTATTAAATCCAAACATGCACGCAATAAATATTTTGTTTTCATAAAAAAATAACATAAGAACATTTTATTTAGATGTTAATGCAAAATAATTTTTTTTTTATTTTGGATTTTTATGTCAAGACAAGTATTTTTAGCGAGTGCTCAAATACAAAAATATTTTTGGTGTTTTTCTTATTATTTCTCTATTCGTTTTTTAAAACAAACGCACTAGAAGGCAAAACTTTTTTTTCACGAAGATGGAATATGCAAAAAATTGATTTTGTTTTTGAAAGACATGGACGTGAATTTTTCTTTTAGGAAAGAACACTTGCTATTTTTATTCTAGATCATGAACTACTGTTATACTTGCAAGTATGAAATAAAAAGGAATGCCACCAAATTCCTCGTTCATACATGCGTATTGACTTTTCTTAATTATGACACTAGTTTGCAATGACGTGACTAGAGTGAGTTTAGGACAGCAATCGATACAACTATTTCTTCCATTTTCTCCCACTGGAATATCATGCTCAAATGGTGTGAAGGAGACAAGAGTCCATATACGTGATCATGCATTTCACAGGAAGACCAAGTCACCAAATAGAGGTTTGTTAACAAATTAAGAAGCGTTATTATTCCTATATATTGCCACAGTCCAGGAAGCACTTATTAAGACCACGACTGATCACAACAAATTTTAAGCAGATGGAACGTGATTTACATTAACACTAATTCTTCTCGCTGCAATTTCTTCCAAATCTCGGCTTCTGTCTCCCTTTGTCACTCTCTTTGTATATTTTCCTTCCCTATCTTTGTCTTTCTTGTGCTGTTTAATGGTCTTTTATAGGTGAATGCTAATTCCTTTTTATGAAAGGAAACAATCACCGCCTTTATAAGGATCAAATCCTTGAAGGTAGTCCTGGAAATCAACTTAGGTCCTGGCCAACGATCCCTCTTCGCTTGATTTGTGGAGAGAGAATCAGGTTTGAAAGCTGGATCTTTGTATCAGAATGGAAAAGCTAGGCTGTTGGTCTAGAAGAGAGGCTGATCGGGTTAGTATGTTTGACACGAAATATATAGTGGATTTAGAGAGTTAATTCCTCATTTTTTGTACTCCTCGTGGATAACACATTTCTTTCTTTTTATGTTATCAAGAGAATCAATTAGGATCAGAAACTAAGCCCTAAGATCGCATAAGAACCAACTGTTTTTGCCTGTATTATAGGATGTATATATCTAGGAAATATAAATATGATTAATCTAGTGTTGTAATCTCTACATTTGCTATTGTAAATTATCATACATATACAAATAGAAAAGGTTGACTAACTAATAGATTAAATCATATTTCTATTCAACTTGGTATCAGAGCCTTAACACATTAAAATTATTTTTTCCTCTCCCTAATGGACTCCATGGCAGCCGACTCTTCCCCACACCAGACCGGTGATGCAACCCCATAGGCCGACCACACACAAGCTACCATTGGTGCATCCCCTGCTCTACAGACCTCCTCTCTTACATAGCAAAACAATGGTTTTTGCCAATAATGCTTTTGTTGTGCACCTTACCCCTATGAAGGCTTCAATTCCAGCAATCATTTCCTTGTCTAATACTCAACAAGTTATTTCGTTGAAGCTTACGAATAATAATTACCTCTACTGGCGAATGCAAATGAAGCCATATTTTTTTGGATAACGTATTTCCACTTTATTAATGGCTCCTTGCCATGTCCTCCTCCTCATGTGACCAAATCTGATGGTTCTTCTCTACAACCTAATCCTTTATTTCTTTGTTGGAAGTGTCATAACCTAATTTTTGAATTTCAAAAATAAAATAATAAAAAAATGATGAAAAATAATTTGAGAATTAGGTCAAGACAATACAAATTAGAAGTTTGAGGACTAATATGGATGAAATTATAAATTTGGGAGTCAATTTGGTCAAAATTAAAAGAATTGATAAGTTTAGAGACTTAATTAAACTTTTAATTAGTTTAATTAATGAAATCAAGGGCTTAATTGAAGAAATACAAAAGTTTGGGGCTTATTTGGGTAGAAATTATAAGAAATTAAAGTCCAAAGACTGAAGTGAATAGACGGTGATACTATAGAGGAGTTAATAGATTTTTCTAGGGGTAATCTTGAAAGAATTAAAAGTTGAAGAACCAATTAAAGATTGAATTGATTATTAAATTGAAAATCAAAGACTGTTTTGTAAATGACACCGAAATCCAGGGATTCAATTGCAATTAATTTAGAGACGAAATAAAAAAAGAGATTTTCATGAATAAGGCCCCAATTGCTAAATGTCAGAATATTTATGGTCCAAAAGTAGGTCCTTTGTGGCTTACTTTTGATTTTTTTTATTTACTTTCGTTTTATATTTATGTTTATAAGCATATAAAAGAGGTTTGAATGCTCAAGAAGTAATGTTGTATTCACCTCTTTGTTTTTATTTAATGATATTTATTTTGAAGTTTTTTTTTATGCATTAAAGTTGTCGTTTAAGTTTGTTTTTGATATATAATATTGTTTTAGTTTTTGTTTAACTTAAGCTATGCATATTAAAACAAGAGTGTTTTACCTTTAGGTTTGCTAGGTCTGTTCATGCATAAAACACTACCAGAAAATCGATAAATACAAACGGAAATATCGAGGGAATATTTCCGTCGGTAAATTTCCAAGGGAATATTTCCGTTGGTAAATTTCCGAGGGATTTTACCGACAGAAATATTCCCTCGGTATATACCGAGGGAATTACTGTGAGAAAAAAATTAAAACAAATAAAAAAAAATGATGACGTGCCATTTTTACCAACGTAAATTCCGTCGGTAAATTCGTTGGTAAACTGTGAACACTGTTCATCATGTCAATTACACTGTGAACACTGTTCATCATGTCAATTACAAAGGGAATCACCAACGGAATTTTCCAGAGAGCTCCAGAACTGTTCACTTTCCAATTGCATTGTTAATTGTTGTTCTTTACAGACAAAATCACCGACGGATTGAAAAGTCGTCGGTGTTATTTGGCGGTTTTCTGAAAAAAATCAATTAATTTAAAATTTTCATTTAAATATTACAGACGGAATCACCGACGGATTGAAAAATCATCGGTAATTGTTGGTGGTTTCTGAAAACTTTTTACGAAATTGAAAATTTAAATTAAATATTACCGATGGAATTACCAACGGAATACTTAAAAAATATTAATATTCAATTATCCGTCGGTAAATCCGTCGCTAACGCGCCCCAATAAAAAGCCCGAATCCCCTTATTTCACAAGAGACAGACTCATTTCTTATTATTATTATTCTTCTTCTACTTCTTCTTCTTCTTCACTATATGTAAAAAACATCAATATCTATTTCTTTCTCTTCTTTTCTCTCCTCATCTCCTTCTCTTTTCCTCCATGCTCGGTTATGTCTTCTTCTTCTTTCTTCTTTTATCCTCTTAGTTTTGTTTTAATTAATATGCTTTATGAATTTTCTCTCTCTCCTTAGCTTCACTTGTAACTACATTAAGGTAAGATTTTTCTTTTTTCTTCTTTTTTCATGATTTTTTTCACTGTATTTGTTTTTATTTTATTTTTAATTGTTTTGTTCTTAATAATTGTATAAATGTTGTTGTGAGATTTTTTTTTCATATGAGATCAATTTTTAGTTGAATTTATTTTTTCGTTTTATTAATTTGTTGCAAATTTGTTTGAGTTGATTTTCTTATTCTTTTTTCCAAGCATTTTGAGTATATATTATAGAGTGTTGATTTATGTTAATTTAATTATTTTATAATTTTATAAAATTAATTTTTTTTAAATAATTACTGACGGACTTACCGACGGAAATTCCGTCGGTATATCCCTTGGTAATTCTGTTGGTAATAAAAAATATTATTACCGTCGCGTCTGTTCCGTCAGTAAATCCGTCGGTAATAATATACCAATGAATTTACCGACGGACAAAACATTCCCGACGAATGATTCACCGACAGATCATTTCCGTATGTGATTCCGTCGGTAATATAATTACCGATGGAATATGTGTCTTACACCGACGGAAAAATTCCATCGGTAAAACTGTTAAATCTTGTAGTGAAATAGGTTTAGAAAACCAATTTTGAATCCATGTTATGTGAACATATAGTCAGTTTTAAGTTTATGTTTTTTTGGATTTGGTACCTTTTGCTTAATTTTGATGTTTTGATGTTTTTTTGTGTCGCACCCGACATCGCGGCGGCCCACAAATTAATCTCTTGGTTATGGAAAAAGAACAGATTTCTGGCATTTTGTTCTTTTAGGGGAAAATGTCTTGTTTAAGGAGTCGCCACCTATTATTATGGTCACTAGGAACCCTAACTAGTCAGCAGAGATTCTATGGTACGGGATTGGTTACGTAAAAGGGAAGATATTATCACCCCTTAAACGTTCTGCCTGAGGCAGACTGCATTGCTGATTTTTGTCTTAAATTGCTAAATATTTATTGGTTTATGCTCTGATGATTTACTTGCAATATTACTGACTCTGGCGCCAGTGAATATTCAACTACGAATAATTTTAACTCTGGCGTTGGTAAATATTACGTAGCTATAAAATAAATTTGGATCAATATTTTTATTCCTGACTCTGACGTCAGTGAATAAACAAATAAAATAAATTTATTTTTACACATGCACATATTTTTTATTTTTTTCTAGCTAAATAAAATAAAATATAATGAATAAAAATAATATAAATTTAAACCGGTATTTTTATTCCTGACTCTGACGTCAGTGAATAAACTAATAAATTTATGTTATTTTTATTTATTCATAAACATCTTTTATTTTTATTAATTTTTTTTTGGGGGCTAGGCCGGCTCAGCCCATGGGGCTGGGCTGGGCTGGACCCAGCCGGCCCAGCCTGGTCACTGGCCCAAGCCAGTGACCCGGCTGGGCAAAGGCACGCACCACGCGTGCGTGCCAAAGTTAATTAAATCCAAGCTGCACAGTAAAAGGAACGAAAACAAACTTACCTGATCTGCAGACGTTGGTGGAGGCGATGAAGACGATGGGGATGTTGATGTTGGTCTCTGTCTCCTGCTTGCGTTTTCCCTTTGCTTCCCCGGTCTTTCTGTTTTGGACTTCTTCCTTTGCTTTTAACTCTGCTCGTCGCCCCGGTTATTGGCGATGGAAGGGACGAAGACGATGATGAAATGTTGGTTCTTTCCTGCTGGGAATTTGTTTTGATTCTGGGTTTTCGTTGTTTGCAGGGACGAAGACAGTGGCAGAGCCAATACTCGTCTCTGTGTATTGCTGTTCTCTTGTTCTCCCCGTCTCTCTGTGTATTATTGCTTTGGATTTGTGCTCTGCTTTTTCTCTCTTCTTTGCTCTGATTTTCTTCTCTGGTTTTTTTGTTTGGGTTTAGCTGAAGTTTTTCCTCAGTTTCTCGTCCAAAATCCCACTGTTTTCCCCCCTTTCAGTCCCCAGTTTTTCTTCCTTTTTCCCCTTCGCGGTTCTGTGATTCCCTCTCCTTTTATAAGGCCAGAACCGGTGGTAACGGTCGCCTCCTAAATGCCCTGTAACAGGTCGCCTTCAATGAGTAAGCGTTGCTGCCAACGGATGAAATGTCTCTGCCTTTAATGGCAGAGCCGTTGCAGAGGAAGAAGATGGTGAACAGTTGCTGCAAAACGACCCCGTTTTCTAGTTCTAAAGGCTGCTTTCAATTTGGTCCTTGGAATTCTTATCATTTTGCAATCAAGCCCCTGGTTAAAAGGTAATTGGATCCTTGCATTTCCGCGCCATTTTCAAGCTGGTCCTTGGATTTTAATGTTTGCAATTTGGACCCCAATTAAACCCCAAACTTTGATATTTATTCAATTAAGTCCCTGATTACATTAATTAAATTAATTTCAAGCTTAATTAAGTCTCAAAACTTATCAATTCTTCAATTAAACCCCTTAATTGGATTAATTAAATTAATTCCAAGCTCAATTAAGTCTCAAAACTTATCAATTCTCCAATTAAAACCTTGATTGGATTAATTAAATTAATTTCAAGCTTAATTAAGTATCAAAACTTATCAATTCTCCAATTAAACCCTTGATTGGATTAATTAGATTAATTTCAAAGTTTAATTAAACCCCAAAACTTCCAATCATGTTGTCCTTAACCCAAATTTTAATTCATTCTTCATTTATTTCATTTTACTTGTTTTTCATCATTATTATTTTTTTATCATC
Organism: Populus trichocarpa; assembly: GCF_000002775.5. Classification (NCBI taxonomy): domain Eukaryota; kingdom Viridiplantae; phylum Streptophyta; class Magnoliopsida; order Malpighiales; family Salicaceae; genus Populus; species Populus trichocarpa. Next base: position 491,504 of record NC_037301.2, on the reverse strand, counting down.
ATTTTTTATCCTTTTTCAGTAAATAAAATAATAATAATAATTAAAATAAAAATGATCAAAAATTGGGTTATGACATTTTGTTATGGTAGTTAGGGAAAATATTTATATATAGGGAGTCGTTTTACACATTTTTTGGTCCCCATAAAAAAAAGAAAATACAAAAAGTCAAAAAACATTATTATATATATTCGGAAGAAAACCACAAAATAAAAGCAGTGAAAAGAGTGTGCCAGAATACTCAGAAAATAATCAAAGATTAGTTGAGGAAGCTCTACAAATACAAAGATTGAAATTTGACAGTATATTTTTGACTGATAAATGCCTTATTGACAAAAACAATTCAATTTGAGGAAGAAAAGTTTAAAATCAAATGTTTAAGGAATCGATTAAATTTTATTGAAGGTTAAATTGAATTTATAGAGGGTTTGATTACAAGAAAAAATGATTTAAATCAATTTAGGTTTTAATCGGAAGAAATTAAAGTTTAAGGGTCAAATTATATTTTTTAAGAGTTTATATTGTCAAATCAGGGGCTTAATTGCATAAATATTAAAGTTTGATGAGCAATTAGGGATTTGATTGAAGAAATCCAAAACTAAGGACCAAACAAGAAAAGGGGCGTAAATATAAGGGCTGAAATTGACTGAATCAGGAGCTAAATTGAGGAAATTGAAAGTTTATTGATAAATTAAGGGTCAAAATGCACAAATTCAAAACCAAGGACTAAAGTTAAAAAGGCAGCCAACTTCAAGGCTGAAGATTGAATTTGACAGGGATGTAATTGAATTGATTCTTAAAATCAAAATTGCAATTGAGGACTTGATTGAGCAAATAAAAAATTAAGGACTGATTTGGAATTTGACATGTTTTGGCGTCATTTTCTTTTAAATAAAATGACGTATTTTGTACAAAACTATGCCGTTTCATGCGCTGGTCACATAAAAAAGAAGCACACAATGGTGTTGTTTTTAACGGCACGATGTATCTTCCTCCTCCCCTGGACCCACAAAGGCAGGGGAAGAAGGTTTTTTCCCTCTTCTTTGCAGAATTTCTCTCTCTCTCTCTCTCTCTCTCTCTCTCCCCCTCCCCCCTCCCACTTGCCTAAAAACCTCAACATAACCAACACCCCCTCATGACCTACCTCATAGAAAGTAATTCAGCCATTTGTACCAAGCTAGAAACTAGATGCATGGAATACAATCATGTATCATAATTAATAGAGACACCAACCCTTCACAGGCTGAATAAATAATACAAGAACAATTATCATAACTCCTAAAGAAGTCCATCAACAAGTGTTGTTACCTATTTTGGATCCCCATATAAAAAAAATCAGAAAAAAAGAAAATTGAACATTGAAAAAATTGAAAAATGTTGGAAGAAAATAAAATAAAAATATCAATGACAAGAGTATATTAAAATGCTCATGAAATTGTTGAAGACTGGTTGAGGAAGATCAAATATACAATTCGACATTTGACTAATGAAGGCCTTATTAGCAAAGAAAATTCAATTCAAGGAGGAAAAATCAAAATTGGATGTTTAAGGACTCAATTAGAATTTTTCAAGGTTTATTTGAATTTAGTGAGGGTTTAATTGCAAGAAAAATTGATTTTTAAAGTCAATTTAAGCTTTAATTGGAAGAAATTAAAGTCTAGGGTTCGGATTGTAATTTTTAGGAGTTAATTTGGTCATATCAGGGCCTTAATTGCATAAATATTGAAGTTTGATGGGTAATTAGAGACTTGATTAAAGAAATCCAAAACCAAGGATCAAATTGGAAAATATGCGTGAATATAAGGGTTGAAATTGACCAAATCAGGGGCCAAATTGAAGAATTAGAAGTTTGTGGTCAACTAAAGGTCAAGATGCATAAATTCAAAACCAAGGATCAAAATGAAGAAGGTAGCCAATATAAGGGCTGATAATTGAGTTTGGTGGGCATTAAATTACATACAATCATCTACTTTTCAGCTGTTCATGGACCTCTCTTCTTTGGAGGATGATAAAATCTTGGCTTCATCTACATAAAAGAATGTCGACCATTAATAATGCAATTCATGGTCTTCCTTCTGGTAGAAACAACACTGCTAGCAGAATGCGAAGAGTCTCCCCTAGTATTCTTATCTACTTGATTTGGGAAGAGAGAAACAAAAGAGTCTTTGATAACTCTTGTAATCCAGTGCCTTTTGTTTTTCGCAGATTCCAGGTTCTGTTCTTCATGATTTTACACTTTCATGAATAGTTTCTTAGCTGCTGACGTCTTTTGATTGAGGATGCTTGTTTGTTTGGCTTTTGTTTGGCTATTGTGCATCATTTGAGAGTCTGGCTGTGTTATTTATCTTGCTTTGGTGCTGTAGCTAAGAGCTCCTTTTTGTTCTGGTTGCAACTTTAGTCATTCTCATTGTTTATACTTTTTTGTGCTATGTGTTAGGTTCGGCACCTTGTCCTTGATTAGGTTACTCATCTAACCATTGTCAGCTAACAGATTCAGGGAGTATGTTCCCTCTTTTGTAAATCTTGTATATGAACTTGCTGGTTCTCTAGCCTTGTATATTTTTTGATTTGATATATATTTACTTACCTTTGATCAAATTTTTTTTTATGTCAATTAAGGGTGCATGTGTCACAGTTAGAAGAATAAGAACTAAATTTGAAACTTTAGAAGAACAGGGTGTCGTTCAACCTTTGTTCATCTTCTTCTTTAGTAGTTTACGATGATTAGGTGACACCTTCTAAGAGCTCATTGTGGAGTTCTAGACCTTCAAATGACATCAAGATTTTGAAAATGGAAGATGAACATCCCCTCTACAACTCTATTTCCATGAAATTAGATGTTTACTTTCCAATTTATCCATACAAGTCCCCAACATCTTGTCCCTGATCAACCATCACTCAATTTTCAGATTTCGGGCTGATCAGGTTGACAACTTCAAACACATGATGTGGAGTTACAAACCTTCAAATTGAGCGAGGTTGGACCCAAATGCGAAGATGATATTAGAATTGCTTCGACGAGGCCTCGAAAGTAAGCAACTCAGTTAGCCCTAGCAGTGCAACCATCATTCAAAAAATGATTTGGTTTTCATATGTACACATATAAATAGAAAATGTTGGTTAACTAATTGGTCAAGTCTTCTACTTCTTCTCAACTTTGTATTAGAGCTTTAACACATCAGAACTCCTCTCTCCGTCTCCCTAATAGACTCTGTTGCTGTTGACTTCTCCCTCCACCAAACCGGCGGTGTAGCCTAGTCGGCCAACCACTCACAAGCTGTTGCTAGTGGTGTTTTCCTACACCAGTAGCCTCCTTCACTTGCAGAGCAGAATAATGGTTTTTCTTCCCATGTTTCTGCCATCCCTCTTCATATCACGGGGACATCAACTCCAGCTATAGTTGCTTTGTCCAACACTCAACAAGTTGTTTTGTTGAAGCTTACGAACACCAATTACCTCTATTGGCGAATGCAGATGAAGCCATATTTTCTGGTCATTGAGACCTACAAGTCATAAAATTATTGCCCCGCTTGATTTAATATTTAGTGATGTTTAAGGCCTTGCTCCTATGTTTTTCTCTGATGGTTTTCATTACTTTGTTATCTTTATCAATGCGTATACAAAACATATATGGTATTATCCTCTTGTTGCCAAATCAGATGTGTTTTCTACATTCCATCATTTTCAAGTGCTTGCTGAGCGTCAGTTTTCACGCAAAATAAAATCTGTTCAAACTAATTGGAGTGGTGAATATCGTAAGTTAAACAATTTCTTCCAAACTATTGGTATTCATCACAGGTTAATTTGTCCTTATACACATAAGCAAAATGGCACCATTGAGCGTCGCCATCGACATATTGTCGAAACTGGCCTTACCCTCATAAGATAATAAAGTGCCTAGTTACGGTTTTGGAATTATGTGTTTGAATCATCATTATCTCTTATCAATCATATGCCTACTCTTGTCCTCCAAAATCAATCTCTGTTTGAGTGTCTGTTTAATCGTACTCCTAATTATGATTTTTTTTTGTACTTTGGGTGTCTTTGTTTTCTTTTTTTGCGTCCATATCATGCTTATAAGTTGGATTTTTGTTCATCACCATCTGTTCTTAGGATATACTTCCTCTCATCTTGGTTATCGATGTCTTGATTTAGCATCTCATTGTATTTATGTCTCCCATCATGTTCATTTTCATGAAGATGTGTTTCCTTTTACAAAATTTGAAAACTATATGTTGGAAAGCTGAGACAATTTTCCAGAACTTTTATGAAAACTATCTGTTCAAATTCTGATGTTAGCAATGATGTTTTGTTCAGACAAAAAGATAAGGATTGTCACCAAGTCAAGATGTGGCCACCCACTCAACAATTAGTCATCAAATCAATAGTTCCGAATTTTAGCCTATAAAAGGAGGCATTTGCCATGCATTTAGGCATCTTGATTTTCAGATCAAGATCATTTCCTTACTTGCTTTCTTTCTTTGTAGTTTTAATGTTCTAGTTTTATTTCATGTTATAGTTTCATTAATCTCTTGTTTATGCCTTTCATTTCCTTTACTATACTTATATAATCATATTCTCCTCTTGTTTATTTATGTTTCTCTTCTTCATTATGTTTAGCTAAGTTTATTATGTCAAGGTGAAAATGTTTCACTAATGGTATTAGGATAAGTATAATATAAACTCAATATGGACTTCAATGATTATATCCTTAACAACTTGCTATTAACATGTCTTATCATTTTTATCTTATTAATTCTTAATACCTTACTTGTTAAATGGTTAATCTAGATTTGTGTTGTATAACACCTGGTACAACAAATGCTTGTCACTTTCATAGCCAACCGTATAGTATAACCTACACTTGTGCTATAAAAGGAACTTGATTTGTTGTTAATATAAGTTAGCATCATGAATTCCTGATAATATTTAAAAGTTTGGTGTTACTTGAATAAGATAATTAATATGATCATGTTAATAATTTATAATGAGCTATTAATGACAAATCATTCGATTGGAACTTCCTTTGTGTGTGGTTCCAGTTGAGTAATAAAAATAGTTTATATTATACTCATTTGAAATACTATTAGTGGATCCTCTAACCTTGACAACTGTTTTTATCATTATTTAATCTTCACATTAGTCTTACATCTTTAAATTCTCTTTAACTCATTATTATTATTATTATTATTATTATTTATAATTTATATAGTTAACGTCCCTGTGGTTCGACCCCGGTTTTGCCGGGTTATTTATTACTTCGACACTCCTGCACTTGGGAGAAGACATCAATCTTTTGGTCGTGTCACTAAGGTTGACACTTCCTTATTTATCTTGTCTGTTGGTGCTGATATCTTTTATTTTCTGGTTTATGTTGATGACATTTTAATTACGGGTAACACCTCTACTATGCTTCACCTCCTAATACAGTTGTTGAGCTCATAGTTCAAGCTTCGTGACTTATACGTCGTTTATTATTTTTTAGGTATTGAGGTTCAGTGCACCGACATGGGCCTGATGTTACGATAACATAAGTATATTCTTGACATCTTCACTCGGGCTGGTATGACTTCTTGCAAACCTATTGATACTCTTATCCCTACCTCCAAAGTTACCATACTGTCAGATTCCTTGTTTTCTGATCCCACATGGTTTTGTCAAATCGTGGGTGCTCTTCAATATCTCACCTTTACGAGACCAAATATCTGCTTTACTGTTAACAGAGTTTGTTAGTTTATGCATGCTCCTACAAATTCTCTTTGGGCTGCCGTTAAATGCATTCTGTGTTATCTTCGGGGTACGACATCCTATGACTTATATATCACTCGCAGTGCCTCCTTTGCTCTACATGGTTTTACAGATGCGAATTGGGCATGTAGTATTGATGATCGCAAGTCTACGGGTGGTTACCTTTTTTTTTTTGATTAAACGTTGATTTCATGAAAATCAAGTAAGCAACACACAGTTACCCACTCCTCTACGAAGGTTGAGTATAAAGCCTTAGCAGATGACACTGCTGAGGTTATCCGGCTTCAATATTTATTGACAAATCTGCAGATTCCTTCTTTCTCTACTCCTGCCATTTAGTGTGATAATCTTGGTGCTACTTATTTATTTGCAAATCCTATCTCTTTCATGCTCGTACTAAATGTTGTAACCCATTTTTGGGTCCCCGCAAAATATATATAAAAATATATAGCCAAAGGAGGTTAGAAAAATAACAGGAGGCAGAAGCGCTCAGAAAATGGTTGGAAAATTGGTCAATAAGGTTAAAAATACAAAGATGGAATTTTTGATAATATATTCTTGAAGGAGGAAAGCCCTGTTGACAAGGAAAATTTGAAATTTGAGGAGAAAAGCCCAAATTTAGATGTTTATGGACTTAATTGGATTTTTAAATGAATTTATAGGAGATTTGATTGGAAGAAAAATTGATTTTTAAGTCAATTTGGGCTTTAATTAGAAGAAATTTAAGTTCTGGGGCCAAAATATATTTTTTAGGAATTTATTAGGTCAAATCAGGGGCTTAATTGCATAAATATTGAAGTTTAAGGGCCAATTAGGGACTTAATTAAGAAAATTCGAAACCAGGGACCAATTTGGAAGAGGCGCGTAAATGGAGGGGCTGAAATTAATGGATTCAGGGGCCTAATTGAAGAAATTAGAAGTTTTTGATCAATTAAGGGCTCAATTGCATAATTCAGAGGCCAAGGACCAAAGTGAAAAACGCGGCCAAATATAGGGACGGGGTTCGAATTCGGCAGGGATGCAATTGAAGACAAAAAAGATGATTGAGGGCTGATTTGAATTTTGGCGCGTTTTGGCGCCACATTTAAATGAAACGGCGCGTTTTATCCAAAACGACGCCGTTTCATACATTGAAAAAAAAAAAAAAAAAATAAAAATAGGAAAGAGCAGAACGGTGTCGTTTTGAACGACACTGTTCATCTTCTTCCACCGATCACGCAGCGGGGAAGAAGGAAGAAAGGTTGCTTTTTTTTGAATTTTTGCCGGCCACTCTCGCCTGGAGCCCACCGACCGGACACAATGGCCGACCACCCACCGCGCACCTGCCAGAAAACCGAGGGGGAGGGGGGCCGAGCCTTGGCAGTCGCGCCCCATGGCCGACCGGCCGGTTGCTCCCCATGCTCCACAGTACAAACCCACTCACTTGGCCCTATAAATAACAGCCAACACAGCAGCAATGTGAGGGGGGACGGGGGAAGACAGACGGAGAGGAGAACGGAGGAGAAGGAGAAAACAAAAGAAAAAAAAACAGAGGAGAGAGAGAGGAAGAACCGAAAGAAGAGAGAAACCGAGGGAAGAAAAAAAGAAGACCAAAACATAGGAAGAGGAAGGAAGAGTTGAAAACCGGAGGAAAACCAAACGGGGAGTGTCACGGGAAAACACTGAAAAAAACAGAGCACCGCTGCCGCTGCCTGGAGCCGCCGTCCGTGAGCCCAGGCGCCGCCACCAGCCTCCGCCAAAGCACCGCCAGCAACGACAGCGCCACCACCTCTTCCGCGCCAGGTAACCCTTCTTCCTCCCCTATTCTGCCGTTTCGTTATTTCCTTCTCTGCATGCAGAACGAATAGCGTTCTGCATGCAGGGGCGGGGGGAAATTAATTCCCCCCGCCCGTTTTGTTGCTGGGCCAGGCGGGTCCTGGCCCAGCCCAGTCTTCTGGGCCGGGTCTGGCCCAGAAGAGAATATTTTTGGGCCGAGATCGGCCCAATACATTTTTTTGGGCCGACCTCGGCCCATCATTGTTTCGGGCTGAGTCCGGCCCAGTGGTTTGGGCCGGCCCAGCCCGATTTAATATTATATTTATTATATATATATATATATTATATTTTGTATTATTTATATATATATATATATATACATGAAAAAATTATAAAAATTATGCAAAAATTATAGAAAAATATATGTGATTTTGTTGTAATTTTATTACTGTATTTTGATTAATTTTGGTTGGTATTTTATACTGTAAAGATACAAATCCGGTATTAACATACCCGGTTTTCATCAAAACATCAAAGATTTTCAAAATAAAAAATTTCTTTTGCTTTCAAAAATTTTCTAAAATATCTTTGAAAATATTGTTGATTTTTCTGCATTTGCTTTATAAAAGTGGATTAATATTTGGTTGTATATTTTTTACAAACCCAGTATTAAAATACCCGATTTGCGCCAAAGCGTACAAAAATACATATTTAAAAAATGTTTTGTTTTAAAATACGGCCTAGTCTCTCCAATATATATATATAAATATTATAACATCATATTTTCACACAACAAAAGAAATTTCAAAACAATATATGTATTAGCATGCATTTCGGCTTTAATAACCAGTTTATTCAAGCCATGAGAACTAGGCCAATATTCCAAAAATTCTAAAAAAATCTTTTTTGTCCTCTGTTAGTATATGGGATTACGAATTTATACGTAAAACGTATTCCTGAAATTAAAAATATGTTTTTTTTACATAGACGTTAGAACGGTTAGGTTTTACCCGATAAGATAAGGACCTCCTTATTAAGGAGGACTTTTCTTGAACCATAGACGGACCAACAACTAGGAAACACAACGAAAACACCTTAAATTTTATCAGACAATTAAACGATGCAGCTTACCTTAGGTAGGGCGTATTTGGGGTGCTAATACCTTCCCTTTACGCAACCGGTCCCCGTACCCGATCTCTGAGACCAGTTAGGGTTCCTAGTGACCAAAATACTAGGTGGCGACTCCCATACCATTTTTCACTGCTAAGAGACAACGAATTCCTTGTCTCCCTACATTGACCAGATATATATCCCCCATATTACATTTTTTGTGGGTGGACGATCGCCGCGACGTCGCTCACGTGCGACACTAAACATGTTGATATTGATTATCATTTTGTATGAGACAAGGTTGCAAAGAAAAAGATTTAGATTTGTTTTATTAAGCCGCTTTCTATTGCTTTTCAATTCAAGTTTCGGGTTAATTCTTCACACTCGACGGGCATATATATATATATATATATATAAAATACTGTAGGACTAGTCTAGTGTTGAATCTCTACGCCCTACACATATATGCAATATTTTGGTGTGTTTCACTTTATATACAACTATAAGGCATAAGTACTGGTGTGTTTCACTTTATATACAACTCTCAGGCATAAGCACTCCACTGCTGGTTCCACCTATGTTCTTACATGATGATGTTGCTGCTGTATTCAAGTAAGTTAGTTTTATGTCTTGTAATTCGATTCCCCTGCAAGGATTACTGGGGCTGCAATCAAATGTCACTGCCTTTGGTGTTGCTGATGTTCCTTGTATGTTCCTGTATGTCACTTGACTAATCTGCACCCCAGAGCTCTATTAAATTAAACACAAAAAAAATTAATTAGATTTCATCATATGAATTAAATACATTAATTAATTAGCTAATTGAAATACTGTAATTAATTACCTGATGAGGACAGCCCTGGTTATTTGGGCAATAATTTTGGTCAATGATTATTGGGTTCTTAACATTTTTCATAATCAAGTTTTGGAACACAACATTCCTCACAAATCCATTGCTGGGCCTAGCCCACGATTTTATCCTTACACCATTGTCTGATCCACTGAAGATTGAATTTGTTAAGGTTATATTTTCCACACCATCTTCGTTGAAATCCTTGCCTAGACTTCCAATGCTGTAAAATTTAAGGTACAACAAATTAATTAATCAACCATAACCACTTCAATGTTGTACTGGCTAGGATTCTTAATTTGCAGTTAAAACAGTGATCAAGACATGTTATCATATCTTTTTTATTACCAAAAAAATATAAATTCATTCACTTGAAAACATCATAGAAATATTAAATTTATTTTTATATCTTTTTCTCTCAAACTAATCATGTTAATATTAACATATTATTTTTGAATGTATTTCTTCTATTTTAGGACAGTACGAAGGATGAAAACATAGGTTACCTGATACCATGTCCAGGGCCACACTTAATGCTGCTCATTAGCAGGTTCCTAGTGCTCGGACCGATTGATATGCAGTCATCTCCTGTCTGAAGTGTGCTGCCAGTGATTGTAACTCCGGTCGATATTTGCACGTGAATACCGTCGGTGTTAGGGCTGTTGTATGGAGCAATTACCCGTACATTTCGGACCAAAACATTGTTGCAACTGTTGATAACAATGTGCATTGATTGACTGTTGATGGATGTCAAACCGCTAATCAGGATGTCATTTGCCCAGTTGAATGTTATAGACTGCATTAACAAATTCATCTTATTGTTAATTAATTAATACATGAAACCATATGGTCCATGGACATGCCCTCTATTTTTTTTTTTTATTTGAACGTTAAGGACCTCTAGCATTAATTGAAAATATATATAATGCAACTTGTTGAATTACTAAATTGATTTTAAATTTCAAGTGTATGTATGTATGTATGTATATATATAGATACACGCACTTACCCTAGCTCCGACAGGGCAATTCTGTCCAGATTTCCGGCAAGCCCAGAAGCCAGCACCTTTAGCATCAAGGGTGCCGCCAAAGACAGAAACTCGATTGACTTTTATGAACAAAATCCAGTACCCTGAGTTGCCTAGAGCACGATAATCTGTAGGAGCTACAAGGGTTCCATCTATCTGAACCGTAATTTTATTCTTGCATGGACCACTAAACACTGTTGCCTTGAGCAAATAACTTCCTTTAGGCACATAAATTGTGGATGGAGAAGCTGAGCTACATGCAGCTGACCATGCCTTAAGAAAGGGTTGCGTTGAGTCAGTTATGCCATCCGGGTTTGCGCCAAACTGGCTCACATTATAGGATGCAGAAGCTGCATTTGATCGCTGAAAATTGTAGAAAAGGAAGAGTACTACATATGAAACAACAAACTTAGCCATAGAAGAGAGAAATTATGAGCTAGCTAGCTAGGCAGTTCAGTTGGATGGTTAAAAAATGGCAGTTAGGGAAAATATTTATAGGGAGGAGTGTATGGTGGTTACGTATCCACCCCTCCGAATGTTGTAGCTAGGGATTGTTGTTGCTTGAATATTTTTCAGCTGCAAATGATTATTATTAATTAAAATTAATTTAATATGTCAATCTTGAACTTCAACAATTTGCACGTCTCCTTATGTACTTATAGTGATTATATGTACGGCCACATGCATTTTTACAAGTTACGGTTCTCTAGATGAAGAAAAATGAACGTATCCCATGTGATAAGTTGTTGAGCACACAAACTCTTTGTAAATTATGATGTTCCACAAGTAATTGATAACATGATTAAATAGTTCTTTGAACAATTATACAAACTCAAATGATCATATGAGCGGTCTTAATTAGTTGGTTAATGGCACTATTATGTTAATGAAGTATATATATATAGTAAGCAATTCCAATATTGGTGTTTGTGGTGGTGGCTTACGAAGGAGATGGGGAGACATATTATATGAATGCTGCATTGCATGTGTGTGTGTGTGTGTGTGTGTAAGAGCTAAAGACTCAATGAAGATGATGAATAGCCACGTGATGGGTGAGAAATTGCTGCCGGGAATGTTGCCTCTTTTCAAGCTATTTCCATTCATCAATTATCAAATTAGAAGAGGAGGGAATAATGCCCTCATCATTTGGTCTCTGACCTTGCACTAATACTATTCTCTTTCTTTCTTTTGGTGGATTTTTTTTTATTATTATCTTTAGTTCGTTTTTGAATTATTTGAAGCACGAAATATATATATATATATATATATATTTTGGTCCCTCAATTATCGGGTGTTCGATCTCTACTTGGATCAAATAAAAAAAAAAATTATCAATTGGATCCAACATCTATTATAACTTTATTATAAAAGAAAAAACCAACATCTCTACTAGGACAACTTTTTTTAAAAATATACACAAACATAAAAGAAAAAATCTCATTCGAATTACAAAAATATAAGAATATCTTCTTTTAATTTATTATTTAATTATTATTTTCTCTTCTCTATTTTTTTATATCTATTTTAGTAATTATCACTAATTACTTCTGAAGTAACATAGCATTTCTCCCCGTTAACTCCCACCATTAAAATTTATTATCAAAACGATAATTTTTTAGAACAAATAGGTCCTTGTTTTCTTCTTCTTTTTTTAACGATTAATTCAAAAGGAAAAAAAAGACTTAAGTCAAGGATGAATTATAATTTTTCGGTTGGGGATACAATTAAGAAAAAAGGGAGATAGCTGGCTAATAAACATATCATTTTTTTTATAGTCAACCAATTAACAATTTAATTTTCAGTTTCTTAGGTAAGGCTTTTGCATGTCTTCATGATGTATAATGGGAAACCAATGTCGTTGATAATTCTTTGTGCATTGTGACCAACAATATCCAAGTTGCATATTTATAAAGAAAGGGACTAGTCAATATATAGAGATATAGGTGCCTGTGCCATTCATTCTTAATTACTAACAACCTTGAAATAGAAGGCAATTTTTATTTTTATTTTTATTTTTATTTTTATTTTTGATGAAATTAATTCTATAGTCCCTTGAATCAACATCCTGACAATGATTTGGATTCCATGGATAACAAAAGACTAACAATGAATGACATGCATTGACCTTATAGAAAGCAATACAGCCATTTGTACCAAACGAGAAGCAAGATGCATGGAAAACAATCATGTATCATAATTAATAGAGACACCAACCCTTCACAGCCTTAATAAATAATACAAAGAACAATTATCATAACTCCTAAAGAAGTCCTTTAACAATTGTTGTTACCTATTTTAGGTCCCTACATAAAAAAAAAAGAAAAAAAAAAGAAAAGAGGAAATAAAAAAAATTGAAAAATGTTGGAAGAAAATAAAAAACATATATTAGTGACAAGAGTATACCAGAACACCCATGAAATTGCCGAAGACTGGTTGAGAAAGATCAAATATACAATATTAAAAATTTCAACAATGTATTTTAAACTAATGAAGGCCTTATTAGCAAAGAAAATTCAATTCAAGAAGGAAAAATAAAAATTGGATGTTTAAGGGCTCAATTAGAATTTTTCAAAGTTTATTTGAATATATTGAGGGCTTAATTGCAAGAAACTTTAATTTTTAAAGTTAATTTAGGCTTTAATTGGAAGAAATTAAAGCCTGGGAGTCGAGTTGCAATTTTTAGGAGTTAATTTGGTAAAATCAGGGTCTTAATTGCATAGATATTGAAATTTGATGGGCAATTAGGGATTTGATTGGAGAAATCCAAAACCAAGAATCAAAATGGAAAATACATGTGAATATAGGAGCTAAAATTGACCAAATCAGGGGTTAAATTGAAGAAATTAGAAGTTTATTGGTCAACTGATGGTCAAGATGCACAAATTCAGAACCAAGGACCAAAATGAAGAAGACAACCAACTTAAGAGCTGATAATTGAGTTTGGCGGGAGTTAAATTGCATGCAATTAAAAGTTTTTGTATCAATTAAAGGTGCATGTGCCACAATTGGAAGAATAGAAACTAAATTGAAATTTATCAAATCCTAAATTAAAAACTTTAATTTTTAGGGTTTAACTCATACAATATGTCGTTTAGCCTTTGTTCATCTTCTTTCTTGGTAGTTTATGATAATCAGGTTGAGACATTCCAATAGCTCGTTGTGGAGTTCTAGAGCTCCAAATAATATGAAGATTTTGCAAATGGAAGAGGAACATCCCCTCTACAACTCTATTTCCATGAAATTTGATGTTTACATCCAAATTTATCCATAGAAATCCCCAACATCTTGTCATTGATAAACCTCACTCAATTTTCAGATTTCGGGTTGATCAGGTTGGCAACTTCAAACACATGATATGAAGTTACAAACCTCTAAATTGAGTAAGGTTGGATCCAAATGTGATGATGAGTTAGAATTGCTTCGACAAGACCTCGAAAGTGGGTAACCTAGTTAGCCCTGATAGTGCAACTATCATGCAAAAAATGATTTAGTTTTCATATGTTCACACACAAAGGCTCTTCAATGAATTCTTATCAAGGGTTTACAACCTTTCTTTCAAGATTAAGAGGTCACAAATGAATTCAAAACCTTCCAAAACCCTATAAATACCCCCCAAGTTTATAGAGAAAAAAAAGGTAGAGAAAGGAGAAGAGAAAAAAAAAAGAAAATAAAATACAAGAAAAAACAAAGAAATATCAATAAGAAATACAAGTGTAGAGATCCAAGAGCCTAAACTAAAGATTTCTTAGCTTTACAAGTTTATGAGAGGCAAAAATTTCCAAAAGAAAATAAAGAGAGAGTAGCTATTCTAGGTATACTTTTATGGTCCAAAAGTAGGTTCTTTGTGGCTTGCTTTTGATGTTTTTTTTATTTACTTTTGTTTTATATTTATGTTTATAAACATATAAATGAGGTTTGAATGCTCAACAAGTAATGTTGTATTCACCTTCTTTTTTTATTTAATGATATTTATTTTGAAGTATTTTTGTTTTTGATACATTAAAGTTGTTTAAGTTTGTTTTTGATATATAATGTTGTTTTAGTTTTTTTAGTTTTTTTAAGTTAAGCTATGCATGTTAAAACAAGAGTATTTTACCTTAGGTTTGCTAGGTCTTTTCATCGAATTTTGAATTCATGTTATATGAACATATATTCAGTTTTAAGTTTATGTTTTTTTAGATTTGGTACCTCTTGCTTGATTTTGATGTTTAGATATTTTTTGTTAGTTTTTTTTTTTTAATTCAAACATGTTTGTGTATGATATTCTGACTTGTTGGGATAAAAAAATGTTAGAGAATAATATAAATCATATCTTGAAACCTCACTTAACAGCTTAAGTTATTAGGTTGAGATGGTTCTTTGACATGATATCAGAGCCTTGATGACCAAGTGGTCACGAGTTTGAATCTCATCATCCCTATTTATTTGATAATAATTAAGCACAAGGTAATGTGGGCCTGTGCAAGTTTCAAGTCCAAAGGGCTTTCACTTGAGGAGCTGTGTTAGAGAATAATATAAATCATATCTTAGAACCTCACCTAACAGCTTAAGTTATTGGGTTGAGATGATTCTTTAACAAAAAAACATGTTTTAGAAGCCAAAAAAGCCCATTTCTAGGCTTAGCAGTGGCTATAATTTTTGGGCATGACTGGGTTTTTATTCCTGGTTTAAGCAATGTTCTTAGTGTTATTAGGATCAATTTTGGTCCATTTCTTTGCATATACACCTTTCTTATACATGATTAACCAATAATTTAGTTTTTATTAACATCAATAACGTGTTGAAATGATTTTTAATCCTTTGGTTTTGATTTTTAACCGAAATCTATTTTGGCCAAATCATTATGATTTATTGATAATCAAAGTGAATGGACACTAGATTATTGATCATTGCATGATTTCCAATATGTATGTGCCATCAATTTGCCCATATCTGGTCTGGTTTGAGAGCCACGTTGTTGGGTTCACATTGAATATTCTTTATTTGTTCTTCGTGTTCTTCCCAAGAACATTACCTTAGCTACATGATTTTGACCTATTTTGTTTTATTTATTTGCCTAGAACCCTTCCTTATGCATGACTTCAATAATTTAGTGTTTATTTGCATCAACAACATGATTTCAATGGCTTTTAGACATAGGGCTTTGGTTTAGAACCGAAACCTATTTTGACAAAATCATGATATTTTAGTGATAATCGAAGTGATTGGATGTTAAATTATTGATCCTTGCATGATTTTCAACATGTATTTGCCTTCGTTGAAACCAAATCTGGTTTGATTTGGAACCCACGTTTCTGGGTTTGTTTTGGGTGTTCTTGATTTTTTTTGTGTTTGATCTGTTTTGTTCAATAATTGTTGAGTTTTTGTGTTTTTCGGGTGTTAAATATGTTTTTTTTTGCTTTAGTTTTATTTTTGGATTGTTTTTCAGGTCAAACCAGAATTTTAGTTCAGTTTATTGTCGAATAAAAAATTTCGAGTTTTGTTAAAAAAAAGCGGGTTAAAGGGTTTAATACCTTGTTTGCCTTGCCATAATTTTTGTTAAAAGGTATTTTGATTTAAAGATGTGTTTGACAAACATATTTTAAGTCTATTTTTGGTAGTTTTATAACAAAGAAAAAAAATAAGTTTTTGCCAAACAAAGCCTGAAAAATTTTAAAAAATTAAAACAAATATATATTTTTGCACATGGCTAAAAATCCTAAAGTTGTTTAAGCATTTTTTTTAAAATATAAAATACTTTGACATATTATTTTTAAAAATATTGCATGGACTTTATAACAAATTTGTAAATGTTCAAAGGATTTTGCCCTATGTTTCAAAAATACCAAAAGTTTTTATTTTGTTTCTTTTAAGATTTGAGATTATGAACTTATACATAAGACATTCTTTATGTTAAATAAAAATAGTTTATTTTATTTTTTATGTTTGTATTAGAACGGTTAGTTTTTTAACCTGATAAGATAAGGACTTCTATATTGACGAAGACTTTTCTTAAACCTTAAATAGGCTAACCGTTAAAAAACACAACATTTTCTTAGTTTATATTAGATAAATAAACAATGCAGCTTACACTAGGTAAGACATATTTGGGGTGCTAACACCTTCATTTTAAACAATCAGTTTTCTTATCCAGATTTTGAGATTAATTAGGGTTTCTAATGATTAAAATACTAGGTGACAACTGCCATTTTTTTTTTCTACTGATAAATAACAAGAAATTCTTATTCTTTCCACCCATATCATTCTCGACTATCCTGATCTAAAAGGATGATCATCACGACGCCGTACTCGTGCAACAACAAGCATCACAAAAGGTTGGGCTCTAATCTACACAACCCTATAAACATAAAGACAAGCCCAACCAAGTCATTTCCTTTTTTTTTTCTTTTCTTTTTACACCATATCTACATATGATCAAATTAATTCCTCATTTTTATTATGGAAGTCAAGTTAATCCCATGTATTATGGCGAGGATCAAACCTAGCTTCCTCTCATAATAAATCATCTAATATTTGGTTACTATCTTGAGATAGAAGATTTAAAGATAGTGGAGACAAATAATATAATTTTTCTTGTATATTTAGTTTTGAAAGTATAAAAATTCACTTTAAAATTATATAAAAAACATATTTATTTATGTCTTCATATTTTTCTCTTCAACCAAACACGTTTCTAGAAAATCTAGAAAAATTATCTAAAAATACTCTTCTTCAGCCCCTATTTTATAGAGGATTTTGGAATAAAAACTAATAAGAAATTAATTCTAATAATTAACAAAATTATTTCCCACCATTATCAAGTTTAGTTATCTATCATAAAACAAGAATTAAACCTGATTTTTTTTGCTTTAAATTTGATGTTTTTTAACTGAAAAAAATGTCCAAGTTTTATGAAGAAGAAGACTAACTATTAAGACTTTATTCATGGGTTGGATAAACTATTGGGCTAAACAATAATTCTTTATCGATCAAAAGAATTATAAACCCAAACCTAAGCCTAAGAATAGATTGATAAAAAACAATCTTTTGTAAAATAAGAAATTATTTTATAGTAAAACTAAACCCAAGCCCAAGACTATGCCTATGGCCATGCACGATTATGATTTATGTCCAAAGCTACTTTACTTAAATCCCTTTTCTTCTAAAAATTTGAGTGCTCTTTAAATCTAATTTTCTTCTCACTACATCAACAACAATTTTTTTTTTTATTGTAGTGTCACACTATGACGTCGACCGAGACCCCCCAAAATTGATAAGGTAAAAACATGGATCACAGAAAATTAGGAGTTGTCACCTAGTAATTTTAAAAAACTAGAGATCTTAAAATATGCATTAGTTCTAGAGATTCAGGTAAGATGTTAAATTGAGAGTTGTCACCTAGTAATTTAAGAAAACTAGAGATCTTAAAATATGCATTAGTTCTAGAGATTCAGGTAAGATGTTAGTTATGCATAAGAAAAAAATAATGTCATCCTTACAACATCATTTCTTATGAAAATTTACCTTTATTATGTGTTTTTCTCTTAAATCCATCGTTTTGATTGCCTTTAATTATCTTAATTGTTTTTAACTTATCATTTTTTTACTTATTTCCTAATTATTTTATAAAAATCTGACGTTGGTCCAAAAAAATGAGAGACCATCAATTTGGTTAATTATTTATAGAATTTTTGGCATCGATTCTTTCAAAAAGGAGATTTATCTTTCACAAAAAAGCCATGGATATTGGTCCTAAATAAAGAAACTTATTGAAAAAGGCTAAGTTAAAGTTGTAGTTTTTAATTTCTAAATTAATACCTAAAACTTCTCAAATTTTATTTCTAAGGTACAATTTGCTTCAAACATTGAAAAAGTAAATAACAAAACATGTTCCTTTTACAAAAACCAGGATTGAGTTTTTGAGTTCATTGGGTATATCGGCCTAATGAGCCTTTTGATTTTGGTCAAGTCTTAATAAACTTGTTATTAAGTCTAAACATGCATGCAACAAATATTTTTTTTCTTAAAAAAATAACACAAGAACATTTTATTTGGATGCCAACGCAAAATAAAAACTGCCTTTTTTATTTTGGATTTTTATGACAAGACAAATATTTTTAGGTAATGCTAAAATATGGAAATATTTTTGGTTTTTTTTTAATTTTCTTTTCTCTTTATTTTGTTTTATAAAAAAAACACACTAGAAAGCAAAACTTTTTTCATAATGATGGAATACTGAAGATTCAAACGCATAATTCTAAAACCATAACGGAGCATTACATTGTCCTAGGAGGGTAAGGCTAGTTTCGATAATATGCTGATGACGACGCTTAACGATGCCATCTTACTCATATATATGAGGTCAAATTAGCCTGTGATGAATACCAATAATCTGAAAGAAATTGTTTAACTTACGATATTCACCACCCCAATAAGTTTGAATAGATTTAATTTTTCATGAAAACTAATACTTAACAAGAACTTGAAAATGATGGAATTTAGAAAACACATCATATTTCACAACAAGAGGATAATACCATATATATTTTGTATTTTATTCTTGATAAAAATAACAAAGTAATGAAAACAATCAGAGGAAAACATAGGATCAGGGCCCTAAACATCAATAAAGATTAAATCAAGTGGAGTGGTAGTTTAGTGACCTGTACGTCTCAACGATAGACGCAACGACTTATCTAGCAGACAAGTTTGACATTGAACAAGAGAGTGTCTAGAAGTACAAGATATTTTATTTTTGGAAGCTAAAAAATTAAAAACAAGAGAAGTAGGATGATCTAATTGATGATGTCACAGATCAGTAGTTGCAGAAACACAATGAGACAAGTAAGCCTGAGGGATGGACATTGCAGAAGACTAATATAGAACATAGAGACCATCATTACTCTAACAGGAAAGGAGCACTGTCTTGGAGGTGAGATCCTTTACATAAAATGCATGAAATTCAAAATAGACATTATTTTCAAAATAAAATTTCTGAACAGAAAGTAGTGATTTGGTAATATGAGGAACATGAAGAACATTAGATAAGGTAAATGTGTGTTTTGGGAAAAATAACATGGTATGTCCAATATTGGATAAGGAAAGGCCCTTACTGTCATCAACATGTAAATTATCATTACCGAGATAGGGTGTAGATTCGGTTAGAGTCGCAAGATCAGGCGTAACGTTTGGTTTGCACTAGTGTCCGGGAACCAAAAAGAAGCAGAAACGTTACCAATAACAAGATGAGCAGTCAGCTGCTGTCCACTGCTGCGAAACTGAGCGCATTAAGGGGTTGTGTGTCCGAAGGATAAGCAGAGCTGACACTTGACATTATGCTCAAAGGACCGGCGAGGAGACCACCACAAATAACCTGAGGTCCTTCTGTTTTGCTGCCAGTTGCTCTGCTTCCAGTTGGTGGGAGCAAAGCCCTAAAAACCACGAAAGTCAGACCTACGTTGGTGGCTATGGCAGTTGTTGTTGTTATGCTAGTTGCCCCGAGAATAACCTTTTTTATGGTTAAAGTTGGGACTGCTATGATATTGGGCAAGATTGGCTAAAGGCAACAAAGACGACGTGGGTAGCAGACTTGGGTTAATAGCCATGGATTGAAGGGAGGTCTTGTGTAGAAACTCATGGGTAAGGAGATGACTATGAAGATATGCATACGACAGAGGTTGTATCTTGGTCATGAGGTTCAAATGAACTCATAATGAAGGCCACGAAACACATAGAGGTTCAAATCTTCAAGAGAGATTGGTCGGAAGAAACAACCAATTCATCAAATAAGGATTTTGCTTCTTGCATATACATAGCAACCGAAGCATCACCTTGCTGAAGATCTTGAAAAGACCCATGGAGTTGCATAATACGAGAATATTTAGACGGAGATGTAAGAGCTTGCTCAAGAGTATGCCAAACACAATGAGAGGTCTGACAATCTACCACAAGATGTAGTACATCCATTGAAAGAGAGGAGAGCAACATGCTCAAAATAAGTTGATCTTGTTGCTTCCAACGAAGAAAAGAAGGGTTGATGGCCGAAGAAGAACCAACAGAATTGTCAGAAACATGAGAAGGAGGACACGACATCAAGCCATCAACAAAGTGGAAGATACCTTGACCCAGAAGATATGACTTCATCTGCATTCACTAATAGAGATAATTGTTGTTCATAAGCTTCAACGAAATAACTTGTTGAGTGTTGGACAAAACAACTATGGCTGGAGTTGAGGTCCCCATAATATAAAGAGGAACGACAGAAAAATGAGAATAGAAACCATTGTTTTGCTCTGCAAGAGAGGAAGTTTGTTGTTATGGGAAGGGGCCGACTGGCTGTGCTGCAGTGCCAGTTTGGTGAAGGGAGAAGTCAGAAGCAGCAGCAGCAGAGTCCATTAGAGAGAGAGGAGTTTTAATGTGTTATGACTCTGATACCAAGTTGAGAAGAATTATGAGGCTTAATTTATTAGTTAGTCAATCTTTTCTATTTATATGTGTAGGGCAATGTACAATAGTAAAGGTGGAGATTACAACACTAGAGTAGTTCTATAATATTTCATATATATATATACATTCCATAATAATATTAATGTTTATGTTAGAGAATAAATTCCAACAAAGTTTTACCTCAAAAGTGAACTCTACTTTAATTTGATCTCAAATGTGTTTATTAATCATTTTTAAAACAAAATTCCCAACACCTTTTTCCTAGTATATTAACTAATTGCAACCTTATTTATAGACTTGTAAAAACAAAGGAATTGGAAAGAAAATAAAAGGAAAAGAAAAAGAAAAAAAGTCAATAATTGATAGAAATATTATTCTTCTTGCCCTTTATACATAACACATATATTATATCCAGTCACATTCTTTGAGTTTATTAATGAATATAAATGAATTTGAATATGAAGAAAATAATTTACTTCTGTCTTCACAAACAACTCGGGGGAATCACTACTCCCTTTTTGCTCCCATTTGCATTCTTACAAAACGATGTGGCAGCACCTGATTTTTTGTAATATGTTAGGTTTATGTCTTCCAATATGAGTCCTTTACATGGATTACTTGAGCTGCAAACAAAATTCATTGCCAATTGTGTGGCTGATGTTCCCTTTATGTTCTTATATGTCACTCCACTAATCTTCACTCCAGAGCTATGCTTAGGACAACCTTTGGCGCTAGGGCAGTAGTTTTGATCAATGATGATTGGATTATAGACATATTTCATGATAATGTTTTCAAAAACAATGTTTCGAGCATACCCTGTGCTTGGTCTTCCCCATGATTTTATCCTAACTCCGTTTTGAGTACCCATGAAAACAACACTCGTTACCTTCACATTCTCCACACCATCTTCATTTTGATGCAGGGCTAGACTACCAATGCTGCAAGAGCATGAAGAATGTTTTATAACAACGTTAGAAGGAAAATTGTTTTTTCTTTTGGAAGAAGCTGTCTCATTATGAATTAATCAATCGGGATTAGGATCAGAAAAATAGAAAAAAAATTGAAGTGAAAATAAATAGACCTTATTCCATGTCCAGGACCACAAACAATGCGATGGATCCTCAAATTCTTGGAGCCTGGACCTATGGATATGCAATCATCTCCTGTCTTTATCATACTGTTGGTGATGGAAATTCCAGTTGAAGATTGCATGTGTATGCCATCGGTGTTGGGACTCCAACTGGGGGCACTAATCTTCATGTTTTCAAGTGTAATGTTATGGCACTGGTCTATAGAAATGTGAAACATTTGACTGTTGATTGATGTTAATCTGCTAACCATGATGTTGCTAGATGCCACAAATGACATGGACTGCATCATTGATTAATCAAGAAATTAAAGACCTTTTGTTATCCATACCTCAATGATATGCAATTAAAATACTAATAAGTAGCATACCCTAGCTCCTGGTGGACAATTTTTTCCAGCATTCCGGCAAGCCCAAAAGCTACCTCCTTTTGCATCAATAGTGCCACCATAAACAGTAACCCCAGTGACCTTGTAGAACAAAATCCAAAATCCAGAATTGCCGAAAACCCAGTAATTTGATGGTGCCACAATTGTTCCATCAATGGAGAACAATATTTTATTCTTGCATGGACCACCAAACACTACAGGTTTGATCAAGAAACTCCCCTTAGGAACATATACCATGGCTGGCCATGTTGAGCTGCATGCTAACGTCCATGCCTTCTTAAATGCTTCGGTAGAATCGATCTTGCCGTCTGGCTTCGCTCCAAGTTTGACGACATTGTAGACCACATTTGATGCTTGGTAGGAGGCTGCAAATAAGAGGAAAAGAACACAATATACTAGTATTATCTTCACCATCCTTACGGTTTCAATTTCAAGAAATGATGAAAAGGAGATATTGGAATTGGATGAACACAATATCTATATTTAAAGCCATATATATATATATGGTTTCAGACTAGCTAGCTAGCATACGAATTAAATATTGTTGTCGTACAAAACAAGTGAAATTGCATGTTCCACTCATGTTGTCATGTTCTTAACGTAATTTGTGTTATGTACGGTGTCAATGAGTTGTTTGTATAATTTCTTAAGCTAATATCTGTAAATGCTTAAGAATTAATTCAATGCGATTAGGCCTCTGGTATGTCGTATATTAACTAGATGATTGAGTAGAATAACTTATGCC
Organism: Populus trichocarpa; assembly: GCF_000002775.5. NCBI lineage: Eukaryota > Viridiplantae > Streptophyta > Magnoliopsida > Malpighiales > Salicaceae > Populus > Populus trichocarpa. The sequence continues at coordinate 468,371 of NC_037301.2, read as the reverse complement.
CATGTTTTGATATGCATTAAAATATGATCATACCGTCTAGTTTTTCATTTTCTTGCATGTATAAACTATATAAGAACATGGGTAATTTGCTTTGTAATTGGAGTTTCTGGTTGATTGGCCAGGTGTTTAATTTGCTTGGGTGGCTTACAAAAAAAGCATGCATGTTCTTCTTGAGTATGGAGCACTCGTACATGTTAATTCAGCCATGTGAGACGTACGTGTAGGAATAGTGGAGAAGAATTAATTATGTCGGAAATTGGATAATGTTTTGGGTTATAAGATATAATTGCTCAAAATTGCCGTACTATGGAGCTAATCTTAGAAATCAAGAGCACATTAAATTTTAAGAATTTCACTTAAGTAATTAATTTGGTGCAATATAGCTAGTCAGCCATGGAAGGAAGAGCTAAAAGACAATAAGATAGAGAAGAGGAAAACAAAAGAATTACAGTATCATGGATTAAGAAGCAGCACCACAAAAGGTAACCTAGGCGAGAACTGCAAGCAAAATAGATTCAACCTGAAACTACAGCAGGCATACATGCTAGTCATTATCATCTTCATTCTTTCTTGCACAATGACAAGCTGAAAAAAATAGTTGGCACAAAAATGACATATCCCACATCCTTTATTTTTTAAAATTAATAATGAAAATTTATTTAAAATTATCTCGTAAATAAATTTATTTTTATATCTTTATTTTTATCTTTTTAATTAAACACGTTTCAATTACTTTGTATTTATCCTTTTTATCATGAGATATTAACCAAACGCAGCCAAATTTTACTAGTTTATAATGAAGGGAGACATCCAGTAAAATGTATTACAATGTCATCAGCTGGTCCATTTCTGTAAGTGAGTTTTACATCTTCCAATGGAATCACTGTTATTCTCAGATCATTAAGAACTGATGTTACCTGACCAGGACAATCTTTATTTTCATGGCAGTAATTTTGATAAATGACAATTGGATTTTGGACATTGTTCATAGCAATATGTTGGGAAAGAATGTCTTTGGCAAAACCATTACTAGGTCTCCCCCAAGACTTTATTCTTAAACCATTTTGGCTACCTGCGAGTGTAACCTTTTTAACCATCTCATTTTGCACACCAGACTCTTCAAGATCCTTGCCTAGACTCCCATTGCTCCATTTAATGACAAAAAATCTTACTATAGTTACCACAGTAATTTTCAAAGAAATGTTTATGAGTTAATTATGAGTTTGTAGTCTAGCTATCAACCATGCCCCTCCTCTCCCTTACAGATATCAGCTTCGATTCTCTCCTTTGTAATCCATAGAAAACAAATAAGAAATGTATATAAAATTGTTTTTATTACCTTGTTCATGACAGGACCACATGCAACATTTTCGATAGATAAATTAGTGGTGTCGACACCAATTGATAAAAATTTTCTCGTGTTTTTATTTTTTGTGTTTAGTATAGTGACACCAGTAGATAATTGCACGTGAATACCATCTGTATCTGGGCTTTTACGGGAAGCTGAGAGCGTCACTCCTTGCATATTTATATTTTGGCAGCCATTGATGACTATATGAAATATCTTAATCCCATGATCACCATACTTTTTGATTTGGTAAATCCAAATGACTATAAAATACACAACGAAATTAAGTCCGATTAATTTCTTTTTTATATTGAAATAAAAAAACAAATCATAGTTAATTAAGAAATTAAAGAAGAAGGCTGTAGCATCTAGACCAGCTACTGAGCCCGAGGAACCTGCTGAAGCAGTTGCAGAGGCAGCGCGCAGGACCTGAAAAGGTTGAAGTCAATGGTGAGGTTCCTGTTCCAGTGAATGAAAAAGTTCGGAGAGAGAATACAGATTCATCTATGGAGGTTTTTGCAGCAGCAATGCCTTCCAAAGCTGCAGTTGAAGCCAGCTGAGAAACAACAACACTTCTCATTCGTCAGCCAGCAAGAGTAGCTGCTCGTGGGATACGTTTGTTAGCAAAAGTAGGAAGAGAAAACCATGCTTTCATTGTAGAAGCTCGTGCAATTCTTCACCTTCGTAAACTGCTGTCTTCTACAAACTCCGTCGCACAAGAGAATTCTGTAACAGTAATACTCAATTAATCCATTCATAACAAGAATAAAAGACGAATTATGAATGAAAAAGGGTGTCTGTTGCTGAAGTATTGCGCTTATAATCTCTCTATAAATACAATTGCCATGTATTCAGAATTGTGCGTGTTGCTGTGTGTTAGAATGTAAATGAATAAGAGCTTGAGCAGTTAAATACTTGAGTGTATAGTGTTTTCAACATTTCTTAGTTCCATGGCATCGAACATGAAAGCCAAGTTGATAGATATTGAAGCAAGTGCAGTTTGGGTTTGGCAGTAGCAGCCATCTTAGATCCTCGATTCAAGATGAAATTGGTGGAGTATTATTATTCCCAGACCTATGGGAGTACTGCCGTGGATCGAATCAAGGAAGTTTCTATGTAATCAAGGAGCTTTTGAATGCATATTCTATATGTTCAATCATAGTGAAAATAATAAAATAAAATTATTCGGAAGTCCTTAAGATCCTGTTAGACAGATTTAGAGTTGTATAGGGATTTATTACCTGAAGATCCGTTCTTCTTAGGCTTTGAATATTTTTTTAAAAGTTGGGTTGTCGCATATCACAAGCCATCCAATTGTCTGGCCTCCAACGGTAATCCACATGAACCACCAATAAGAATCTCCTAAATCCGTATTTAGGAAAGATGAACTGTTATGTCTAGAGTGCTAACTCTAATTTTGTGTTTTTTTAGTTTTTCTATCTAATAGACAATAACTCTTTAAAAAAAAGCGTAACTTACTATTTATATAAAAATCTAAAAACCCTATAAAATAGTAAAATATCATTTTGCCCTTAAATAATATCTATACATTATATTATTTAAGGATCATTTTAGAAATTTAACTAATAAAGTCATTACTTGAATATTCTAATACTAGAATTATAATCTTTGAATTAAATATATTTTAGTGCTTAACTTCTAAAATTATTTTCAATCAAGTTACACTTGATTAATTATCTCAGTTCAATTTTTGATTAATGGTTCTTAATGTGAGTTGAGAAGAAGTAAGAGGCTTGACCAATTAGTTAGCAAATCCTTTTCTATTTATATGTAGGGCAATATATAATAGTAAAGGTAGAGATTACAACACTAGAATAGTGCCTATAATATTTTCTATATCTATACATTCTATAATATGCCCTCTAAAGCTAAGAGTGGAGGATCAACCTGAAGCTTGAAGTGAAAAACAGTAAAAGAAGCAGTAAAAAGTGACCTAGTAAAGACATCTGCAAGTTAATCCTGAGAGGAGATAAAACGAATCTAAATCTTGTTCTTCGCAACCATATCTCGTACAAAATGATAATCAACCTCAACATATTTTGTATAGGCATGAAAGATAGGATTTATAGATAAATAAGTAGCACCTAGATTATCAAACAAAATGGTAGGAGCAGAAACAAAAGGGATATGTAGATCTGTCAATAAATACTGACACCGGATAACCTCAACATTTTTGTCTACTAAGGCTTTATACTCAGCTTCAGTAAAGGAGCGAACAACTGTACGTTGCTTACCTGATTTCTATAAAATTGGCGTCTGACCAAAGAAAACAAGGTAACCTTCCGCAGATTTACGATCATCAATACTACCTGTCCAATCTGCATCCGTACAGCCATGTAATGCAAAAGATGAACTGCGAGTGATATGTAAGCCATAAGTTATTGTACCCTGATATAACATAAAATACGTTTAATGGCAACCCAATGAGAATCTGTAGGAGTATGCATCAACTAATAGACTATATTAACAGCAAAACAAATATCTAGTCTCGTAAAGGTGAGATATTAAAGAGCACCCATGATATGACGAAACCGTGTAGGATCACAAAACAAGGGATATGGCAATATGGTAACTTTGGAGGTAGAGATAAGAGTATTAACAAGTTTGCAAGAAGTCATACCGGCCCGAGTGAGGATGTCAAGAATATACTTATGCTATCATAATTAACATCAAACTCATACTGGTGGACTGAACCTCAATATCCAAAAAATAATGAACGACGCCTAAGTCACGAAGCTTGAACTCTGAGCTCAACAACTGTATTAGGAGGTGAAGTATAGTAGAGTTGCTACCCGTAATCAGAATATCATCAACATAAACCAAAAGATGATATCAACACCAAAAAATAAGATAAATAATGAGGTGTCAACCTTGGAGGCGTGGAAGCCAATAAAGAGAAGAAAATCATTTAGACAGGTATACCAAGCCCGCAGAGCCTGTTTTAAACCATATAGCGACTTATGCAATCTACACACATGAGAAGGAAAGGCAGAGTCAATAAAACCTGGGGGTTATTTCATGTAGACCTCTTCGTCAAGAAAGCCATGGAGGAAGGCATTATAGATGTCGCACGTCAAAATCCGCACGGCGTCGGCCTGGCGATTTTTCTCTGTTATGTTAGATTTGATCTTGTTGGATTCGTTGGGAGTCGCCACCTAGTATTTAATTGAGGGTTACTAGGGAACCTGGGTGTACTGGTCTTGTCAGAGATTCGCAGGTAAGGGACTGGTTGTGGTTAGGGAAGGTATTAGCACCCCTAACGCACCCTACCTGAGGTAAGCTGCTTTGCTGCTGTGATGTGTTAAAGAAGTTTTAAAAATTTTGTTTTTTCATCGGATATTAGAAATACAACTTCCGTACAAGTTTGTAATTCTAGTCCGTGAGCCAATCAAAATATTAAATTCTTCTTTATTCTTTACAATCTCATCATAAACAAAATATATATAAAAAAATAAAGCAAATACGAACACACATTCACTTTTACTATATTTTTGCTTTTTTTCCTTTTTCGTTTCTTTTCTTCCTTTTCTTTTTCTTTTTTTTTCTTTTTTTTACCCACGTTTACAAAATACAAATAAAAACTCAAACTAAACAATTATTACATTAAATAATTTGAAAATTACAAAATAAACCCTCAGAAATCCATAACAGTGCCGGGAAGCCTTCTAGAACCGCAGCAACAGTGCTGGAACAGTGGCAGCGCGTTGCTCCACGCGCCCCCGCCACTGGCGGCGCGTGGTTTCATGCGCTGCCGCAAGCAAAGACAGGAGACAGTGGATCTGTTTCGACTTCTCTCCTTCTTCCTTTCCTCGCCGACGGTGAAGATCAACGTCACCTGCAACCAAAAGAAAACGCACAGGCAGTCTGTTTTAGTTAAGTTTTTAGATCTGTTTCAGTCTTCCTTTTTTAGCTCAACCCAGTTTCACTGCCTTCTCCCTTCTCTATTTCAGGCGGCGGCAAGACCAAGGGGTCACCGGCGACTAGGCTTCTGTCGATGGCCGATCTGGCAGTGGTGGTCTTCGGTGGCCGCTGCTAGGTCGTGGATGACGGGTGGATCTGTGACCGACCGGTTGAAAGAGATGACCGGTCTTGGCTGGTCTGTGGCCGTTGCTGTTGAAGAGACCGAAGGAGAAGAAGACGCCGCTGAGGGGAAGGCTTCGGTGAAGGGGAGATGGAGATGAGAGTGTGCGGCTGCTGTGGTTTTGGTAGGGGCGGCTGCTGGTTTCTGTGAGGGAGAGGTTGAGAGAGACCCGGCTGAGGGAAAGGGAAGGTCTGTGTTTTGGCCAAAGAGAGAGCCGAGACAGTGGGGGGAGTGTTGGCTTTTTAAGTGAGGGAGAGGAAGATTTGCGGGGAAGATGAAGATGGTGAGCGACGGCTTAAAAAAAAAATGAAAGCCGGGGGGGAAGAGGCGGCAGGCTTGTTTTTGCCGAAAGAGAGGAAGGGCTGCGGTCTGGGAGCACAAAATCAAAACCACCGGGGGGATCCCTGGTTTCAGCCTTCTTCCCCTAACAAAAAGTGGCGGCTCTGGTTCTGGCCGAAAAACCAGAGGAAAGGGAGGGGGGCGGCGCTCCCTTGAAAAAGATGGGTTTAGGGTTAGGGTTTTTTTTTGTATTTTTCTAATGTTTCAAAATTATCCCCCCCTCCTTGTTTTAACTTGAAGGCTGCTATTTATAGGCAAAATGTTGCTTAAGCCTCAAAATTGATCCCTCAATTTTTGTAAATTTGGCCCCTAATTTCAGTCAATTAACTTGGTAAAAATTAGATTTGGTCTCTTAAAATTTCAATCTTTTCAATTAAGTCCAAATTAGGCTCCCAAACTTAATTTTTCACCAATTAAGCCCCCAAATTAATTTGACCCATTTAAAGTATAATTAAGTCCTTGCACTTAATTAAATCCTTCAATTGAACCTAAATTAATTCTTAAACGTAATTAAAATTTAATTTGTCCCATGATTAGATCAAATTGGCCTATTAAAAATTTAATTATGTCGTCGGACTTAACTTTTATGCAAATTCATCCAATAATCATTTCATTTGACCTTTGAATTTGCATTTTTTCTATTTTTGGGCATAATGGGGTATAATTAGGCCTTGAATTTCCTCCAAAAGTTACAGCTTGATTTTTGCCTATTTTTGGAGTCTTTCTTGATCAGCTTTCTCCACATTGCCAGCCTTTATTTTATTTTTTTGATTTTTATTTTGAAAAAGAAATTGATTTTGGGGAATAACCCAGAATTGGGTTATGACAATAGATATCAAGCTAATGTATCTTCTAATTACGCGAAACCACAATGGAGAAGACTAATTTGACAGTTGTCTACTTGATAATAAGACTGGAAATTTTAGAGTAATCAATACCTTTTTGCTAAGTAAAACCTCTAGCAATCAGGCGTGCCTTATACCTCTCAATGTTGCCATCAACACGACGCTTTATCTTGTACACCTATCGACCACCAACAACATTCATCGAAGGATGAAAAGGAACCAAGGACCAGGTGTTGTTAAAGCGCAAGGCTTGAATTTCCTCGCGCATAGCAGCATGCCAAGCCTCATACCTGTCAGCATCAGAAAAAACAATGAGTTTATAGGTAGGAGGAGACACTACCTGACAGATTGGAGCAACAGAGGTAGTTGTAAATGCTGCGAGCAAGGTGGTTTTCGGCAGCCGAGGATAGAGGACCATGGGATGCTGACGAGCGATAGATTGAGGGGGAGAAGAACCTGAACCCGTGAGCTGCTGAAGAGGATATGAGGAGAGATCAACACAGAGTTGCAGATCAGCAGGAGAACCTATCGAAGGACCGAATTGCGCAGCAATAGAGAGTGGAGAACCTATGGTAGAACCAGGCTTCTCTGCAGTAGCAGAACTAGAAGCATGCAACTCTAAATAAGGAGAACTTGTTCCTGCACAATGATTATTAGAAAACAAGCAAATGATGATAGAGGGGCTGGGTGGCGATGGAATGGTAGCAAACATGGTGGGCAAGTGGTGGATCAGAAAAGGTGAGGTAGGTGGCCGGTTAGAGCTGCTGGTTTGGTGAATTGGTGGGGAAGTATGGTGAAAATTTAAGGAAGGACCTAAGGTTGGGAGGTGTGTTTATTGGGAGGAGATGAATGGTTGTTATGCTATCTGTTCAAAATTTGTAAAATGAAACACATCTTCATGAAAACAAACATGACGGGAGACATAAATACATTGAGACGTTAAATCAAGAAAGTGTTAACCAAGATGAGATGAAATATATACTAAGAACATATATGGAGATGAATAAAAATCCAACTTATGAGCATGAAATGGACGGAAAAAAGGAAAACAAAGACACCTAAAAGTACGTAGAAAATCATAATCAGAAGTACGATAAAACAAACACTCAAATGGAGATTTATTTTGGAGGACAAGAGTAGGCATGCGATTAATAGATATAATGATGATTCAAATGCATAGTTTCAAAATCTTAACGGAGCACTACATTGTCCTAGGAGGGTAAGACTAGTTTCGACAATATACCGATGGTGATGCTCAACTATGCCATTTTATTCATGGGTATGAGGACATATTAACCTATGATGAATACCAATAGTATGAAAGAATCGATTTAAGTTATGATATTCACCACCTCAATCAATTTAAACAGATTTAATTTTACATGAAAACTGATGCTCAACAAGTGTTTGAAAGTGATGAAATATAGAAAACACATCTAATTTTGATACAATAGGATAATACCATATATGTTTTGTATATACATCAATAAAGATAACAAAGTAACGAAAACCAAAAGAAGAAAACATAGGAGTAAGGCCCCAAACATCACTAAATATTAAATCAAGTGGGGTAGTAGTTTTGTGACCTATAGGTCTCAACGACAAACACGACGATTTGCCTAGCGAACAAGCTTGATATTAAGCAAGAGAGCATCTATAAGTACGAACTATTTTATTTTTTGGAAACTAACAAATTTAAAATGCAGGAAGTAGTGTAATGTGATGGTTTATGCCGGTGTCCGGGAACTAAGTGCTGCCAAAAACATTACCAACAACAAAGGTGGGCAGAGGGTTGTTGGCCACTACCCCAAAGTTGTGCATAATATGGAGTTGTGTGGCCAAAAGTGAAATACAATTGTCACTTGACATTCTACTCAGAAAACCGGTGACAGGACCACTGTCCAGACCCAGAGGGGTGCCTGTTCCACTACTAGTTGCTCTGCCTCCAGTCATAGGAGCGGAGGAATGGAAGCCACGATTGTCAAACCTATTTTGGTGGTTATGGCGGTTGCTGTTGGGACGCTAGTTGCCACGATAACAACCCTTGTTACAACTGAAATTGGGTTGTGTTGAGATGTGGCAAGGTGAGCAGAAGGCGTTGACAGTAGCAATGGTTGAGGCAGCAGAGGTGAGATTGTATCCATGGATAAAAGGGAGGTCTTGTGTAGAAATTCATAGGTAAGGAGATGGCTATGAAGGTCGGCATATGACAGCGGTTCTGCCTTGGTCATGAGGTTGGTTACTAAGTTTGAACTCACCATGAAGACCATGAAAGACATAGAAATTGAAGTCTTTAAGAGAGATGGGCCGATCAGCAGTAGCTAATTCATCAAATAAAAATTTTGCTTGTTGCATATACATAGTAACCGAAGCATCACCTTGCCCAAGATTTTTAAAAGACCCATGAAGTTGCATAATGCGAGAATTAGATAGAGACACAAGAGCTTTTTCAAGGGTGCGCCAAATACAATACGAGGTATGATAATTGACAACAAGGTGCAACACATCTATGGAGAGAGAGGAGAGTAACGCGCTTAAAATAAGTTGATCTTGTTGCTTCCATCGAAGAAAAGAGAGGTTGATTGTCGAAGAGAAACCAACAGAATTGTCAGAAATGTGAGATGACACGGCACTGAGCCATCAACAAAGTGAAAAACACCATGACTAAGAAGGTATGGCTTCATCTGTATTCGCCAATATAGATAATTTGTGTTCATAAGCTTCAACGAAATAACTTGCTAAGTGTTAAACAAAGCAACTATAGCTGGAGTTGATATCTTCATAATGTGAAGAGGAATGATAGAAATATGAGAAGAAGAGTCATTGTTTTGTTCTGCAAGTAGAGAAGGTTGATGCTGCTATGGGAGGGCACCACCAGCAGCAGCTTGTGAGTGGTCGCTCACCTGGTTGCAATGCTAGTTTAGTGGAGGGAGAAGTTGACAACAACAATAGAGTCCACTTGGGAGAGGAAGAGAGGAGTTATGAATGCAGGAGGCTCTAATACCAAGTTGAGAAGAAGTAAGAGGCTTAATTTATTAGTTAGTCAATCATTTTCTATTTTTATTTGTGTAGGGCAATATACAATAGTAAATGTAGAGATTACAACACTAGAATAATGCCTATAATATTTCCTATATATATATATATATATATATATATATATATATATATATACATACATTCCAATAATTCCAATTAAAAAGAAATAAACGTTCGTAATATGTTGGCCAAAATAAAAATTATAATTCCAATTAAAAAGAAATAAATAAATTAAACAATTTAATTTACTATCAATTCAACAACTAATACCCTTTCAATAACCAGTTTCTCAATTTAATTAATATATTTTCATCAATAATGTTCCAACTTAACATAAAAGCATGGAGTATGTTTGCCATGTTAAACATGTTTGTTCTCTACATAATAGTCATTGATCGTTTGAATAAGATTTGAATTCCTTATCAAATCTCATTCCACCTGGCTAATGATTTCTCAGTTAATACTATTTCAGAACAAATGAAAAAAAAATTTTAATTCACCTAGGGTGATGAATCCTCTTTTGATCACTCAAGTACCTTCATATAGTTCATGTTATACCTAATGTCAACCATTTCGTTACCCATAAGCTCAAGCAACAAACTCCTTATCTAATCTAATCGCTTACATACAAGATATAGTTTCCTTGTAGGACTGGTACTAATTAAAGGCAATTATTAGGCCGAATAAAACCCAAAGTTGTTCTATCATTATTGTTACTAGAATCACCTGCTTGTTGGTTCTTGAAGGTTAGCCTCATGTCCTCCATTTTGATCCCAGTACATGGAGACTTTTTACTACATGGTTTTCCTTCTTTATTATTATTATTATTATTATTATTATTATTAAAAAAGAAGAGCAAAAATGAAAAGATATGCCAAACATGGGTGGCGTGACAAAGATTGCATGAGAAATACACTTATGTCATTGATCTTTAAAAATAATGTTATGTATACAATTCAGGCCCTCTTAAATTTTAAAAAATAAATTTTGATACACAAGTTCATTTGTGTTATTTTTCAGTTTTTATTTAGAAAGAGGAGAGAGAGAGGGGTTGTTGGAATCTAATGATGAGAGAGGAAGTCACCATTCACTTCGTTTCCGGCCACCAAAATGGGTTTTCTTGGTGTCCAAGGGTTCCATGAGATGATAATGGCTTTATGGTGGTTGTCTGAAGTCTCGATGTTGCATGAAAAACCATATTTGAACCAAGAAAAACTATTTTTTTAGGTATTTGGAGTTGATGGAATGGTTTGTGGATGTTAAGGGTGTTGATGAGGTGTTTTTAGGTTGAAATTGCTTGAAAATTGGGTTTTTTTTTTTTTTTTTTTTTTTAACTAAAAGACTAGTTGCATAATTTGGGCTTCTAGATGGTATGTTGTCTACCTTGACGAGCGACGTGTCACCGACTTAATTTATTTCTCAAAAAAATAGGAGCCCTTTTAAAACATTAATAAAAAAAATAAAAATAAATCCAAGCTCGCGGGCCTGAGCTTAGAGGCTCGCTAGCACTCCTAGGCTCTTCATTGTAGTGGCCCAAGTGCGGTGGGCTATAGACCCATGAGTTTTTTTTTTTTTTAGGTTGAATATAAATTTCAGGAAAAAAGAATTGAACCCAGTTGAGTTCATGATATGAGTCACGAGTTTGACGAATTAAGTCGCAACAACTTGGCAATTATTTTTTCTTTATGATATTGTTTTTTTTACTGATATATATATATATATATATTAAATAATTTTTAAATTTATGATTCAATTAATATTCCTCATTTGTACTTTTGTTTTTGTTTATTTAATTTTTTTTTTATAGGGATTGTTTTTTGATCGTGTTGTCCATATTTGATTTTTGAAAAGATTATTCTAATCTATTTATATTTTTTTTTTATCTTTTGTATACAAGAACTTTATTTTTGAAAATAAATTCAGATAATATTTCTGATATGTGCATATTCCTTGTATAATATGTTTTTTGCACTTTTATTTTATTTAACCAATTTAATATGCTTGTTTATTTTTAATATCATTTGATTGAATAAAATATTAATTTTAATAAACAAATTCAATAAACACAACTAGACAAATGTTCCGTCTTGCAAAAATAAATATCTTGATCTATACCTGTTTTTAAATTTTTCTAGTTTTATTTTTAGTTATTGTTAATATTTTTGTGACCAAAAAAGGTTCACAATGTTCATTCTCTATTGCATATATATTTTCAAAGTGTCTCTTTCTAAAATATCATTGTCTTCTTTCTCTAAAAAAATATTCACTTAAACATCTGAGATTTTATAAATCTATCAAAGAAAACTTTTTACAGGTACCAGCTACTTTGGTCAGAATAAATAAATAAAATTATTATAATCAAGAGATTAACAGATAATCCAACATATAAACCTTACTCCTAAACTTATTAAATTTTTTAAACATAATCAGATGTCAACTTAAAAAATTATCCAATAGATGAGACTATATTATTTAGAAACTATATAACTAGCCACGTATCCCAAGGGAAAAAAGTAGGCAGCTAGATCATTTGTGTAGCTATCTAGAAGAAGCAAATCGATGTGAAAAGACAGGTATGGTCATAAGTGCACCTGCCTTGTTTAAGGGCTTCCCTGTTTTAGGCAGCCTGTATTTTTGGAGTATCAAACTAATTAACTTACCACATGATCTTGGTCATGTTTACTGTACGGCACATCATATATACTGGAAATTCAACTCTCCTGATCTTGAAAATAAATGCAAGGACAACATAAACAAATAGATTAATATTCAAGTTCATCACATGGGGCCTTCTTCTTCAATAATCTAATTTAAAATGTCATGCATGCATGTGACCTATTTCCATCGTTTCAATGGTGACTAAGAAGCTCCATTTACACACGCACATATATAAATGAGGTATATGCATTTATAAGCTTTCTTTGGTATGTACATTGAACAACCTGAGCGACTTATTAATTATTCAACAACCAATCTTGTAAGTTAGGAGGCCATTTACTGTGCAATTATGACTTCATGCTACTTAAACCCAATGTCATTAAATTTAGCTGGCTAATAACACAAATAACAGAGGGAGTTAACCTAGATTAAACAATATTTTTTTATTTTATTTTAAAAAAAATTAAAATAATATAGTTTTGAATTTGTTTTTAAAAAATTAACCTGGGTTTTGACAGGATAATGAGTTGACTCACTCAGTTGACTAGATTAAGTCCTATGTAATTTAAATTGAAATTCAGCTCAAATTAGATCTCGGATTAATGAATCACCGAGTTTAATAATATTGTTTGCAACAACACTTTTTTTTTTTTTGCGAATTAAACTAAGGCTCTTACCCTAAAACCTTAATCATGGATTATGAATTTGGCTTCAATGGTTAAGAAGCGTATTTAGTGCTGACCCTAGAGCATTTTTTTCAGGAAAAAATGAACTCTTATTTGACTAAGAAGTTGATGCAATATTTCAAAGGTTGATAAGCTACTAGATTCTATGTGGTGATGCAATATTTCAACTGTCCTTCATTTGATTTCGCTTCGGTCTTCTACGCTTTGAAAATAAATGAAAGGTGAAGAAGTCTTCAAATATGTGTGACAAATTAAACCTACCCCCTGCGACTGCGAGCCCTCGCAAGTTGAAACGCTGCTTAATTTAAATGAATTAATTAATTAGAGGTAGTCTTCCAAAATCAGATGAAGTTTTTTCCGCAAAGACTAACCCATTTAATGGGCAGGCTTGTGGAATGAATTTTCCAAAATTTTCATGTTCATACACATAAGGAGAGAATAAGCTATAAATTAAAATAATAATAATAATAATAATAATAATAATAATAAGGGAACTGACATGTCTCTCAATTTTCACATAATTCTCTACTAGATCCACACAAACAAAAACGATTCCTAATCGAGTCCCACATCTATCAAACACTACCATTAAGTTTATGACAAAGAAAAAAGGGTCGTTTGAAGAGAAATAGGCTCCTCTTTTTTATGATTGTAAAGGCTAAAACTTTAAGGCAAGGGTTGATTGTGTATTTTTCAATAGATGATAGATACAGTTTTTTTTTTTTTTTTTTCTAGAATTCAATTGAGAATTGGTTGATGTTGAGGGGATAAGAATATAACCCAAAAATTAATCTTGAAATTTAAAAGCATAATTAAATGGATTCATCAATTAATTACCAGGTTTGTTCCTGTCCTTGGGACAACCTTCCAGCATCAGGATGTTATGGATGTGTGTAAATATCGATTCATCAATTCCTATAAGTAACATGTCTTTTAAATTTATTTTAATTTTAACTATATATATGAGCAATAATATCATGGATAATTTGGATCTTATAATTCAGGGCCTTCTCTTAAATTTTCTCAATCAAAACTTTAAATTCCTTACAAAACAGTACCTTCTTCTTCTTTTTTATCCAAAACACACAATTTGAGTGGAATCTATAATCAAATATGAATGGAAAGATTAATCAAATATGGCAACATGAGGCTTGACTTAGCATCGATCCTTACTTCATTGACACATTCCATTTTTGTGACGCTACTCAATTACCAAAGTCTGGATCAATGTTTGAAATCCATAAATTATTTCAACAATAGATGAATTGCACTGGCAATGAAGCCCTTGAGAGTTTTGGGACCATAAGTCAAGTCAAGATGATAATTTGAAATCCATCAGTTGTCAATATATTTATCGTGTCTCTTTTAACAGTCTTCAATATACCAGGTTGGCCTGTCTCCACTAACTCAAGGGGAGTTACTTTCAGTATGATTTGGTCGAATTTATTTCAATTTAATGTTTGATCTTCGCCGGCCCATGTTTAATAATGCACCCAGTTGAAAAGCAAATGAGTACTTATACAAGATAATCACGTTACTCTCTAAGGTATGATCAATAAAGACTCATAGATGTTCTTCATACTAGCTAGGTCTATGAGGTATGACACAGATTAATTTGATTTTCAGCACAAGAATCTCAAAATGAATTTCGGCCTACGGAAACAATTATTTTTTTTTCCCATAAAATTGCTTGAAACAAGGAATCCCTAAAACAAGGCAATTGCAATTAAGCTATAGCTTTCACAAATCAAACATGGCAACACGTGTTTAGTGTATGTGCCGAAGACAGGGGTTCAAGACATGGAAGTTTTTGTTCTCAAAACACACCAAAAGTTGTCACTTCGAAAGGGCCATTCTGTGTCTGTCTATTGGTCAAACTCAGCCATCAAATTTGGGTTTTTAATTTGAGAATAACAACAATATTACTATTCAAAATCGAAAAATATTATCCTAGAAGGTGTTTGTTGAGATGTGAAAGGATTAAGGACTGTACTTGTTTAAATAATATTTAATACATTCTGATCACCCAAAGTCAATAGTTAGCAAAACTAAGAAATTAATCATATATAATAATATAGCAGCTCGCCATGACCATATCAAGATTATTCATTGACCTCATTTAATTCAATTTAGCCTAATTAATGTCTTTTTCAGCATTAATAAGTTAATAAAATGCATGAACTTGTTAATCTTTAGGGTTGATGTGATATTTGTTATAACCCAATTTTGGATTCCCTAAAATTCTTTTATGTAAAAAATAAAAATTCAAAAATATTTTAGGGTCACAAATGGACAAGTCATTCAAGAAGGTGGCAAAAATGGGCCGAAGAGGGACTTAATCGCACAAATTAAAAATTAGTGGACCAAATGGAAAAGTTTGGGAACTCAATTTGCATTAATGGAGAGCCTAATTGAACAAAACAATGACAATTTAAGACCAAATTGAAGAAATATATTGAGTGTTGGGGTAGACTTGTAAAATAATTAAGTTCAGGGACTTAATTGAACATTTGATAGACCAAAGTAAAATTAAGTTTGAAAGTTAATTTAGCTAAAATTAGAAGGATTAATTAAGTTTAATGATTTAATTAAACATTTAATGAGTTTAATTGACTTAATTGAAGGAAAATTAAGTTTGGAAGCCTAATTTGGGTCAAATTACAAGAACTGAAAGTTTTGAGGACCAATTTTGAATTTTAATAAGCTAATTGGTCAATTAGGGGGTTTAATTACAAAGAAAAGAAAGTTTGAAGGCCAATTAAGGATTTAATTAAAGAAATTCAAAACCAAGAATTAAGATGCAAAACATGCGTACATTTAGGGGAAAAAATTGACTAAATCAGGGGTCAAATTGAGATAAATTAAAAGTTTAATGGTCAACTAGGAAACATATCGCACAATCTAGAAACTAAAGATCAATTTATAGAGGTGCGCAAATTAGAGGATTCCAATCGACATTGCCTGGGGTATGATTTCATGAATTAAAAAGTTTTTGTTATTAATTGAGGGTGCATGCGCCAAAATTCAAAGTCCAAGTCTAAAATGAAAATTCACAAAAACCTAATTGAAATCCTAATTTTTAGGGATTTAAAATAGGATACAAGTTGTATGGGCTTTAATGAAGGGAAGAGATGATGCATCATTCAACCATTGTTCTTCTTCTTCGTTAGCCAAGAAAGTTAATTAAGGAGTCATCTTTAAACGAATAAATGTAGCATCACTGACTATCTTAGGAGTTCTAATTGGCACCAAACGATTGAGAAATACTTTTTCTATAAGAATCATCCATCCTCATCAAATGTTTATACCCCATTTGTCTCGAAGAACTCATCAACATCTTGTCCCTAGTCATCCTCATAAAAAAAACATCTTGTCTCGAGGGATAATTTTTAAATTTATGTTTTTCAGTTAAGAGTGTGTTTAGAAAATATACCATAACACATTTTTTCACAGCCTTATTTTATGTTTTTTTGTGTGTTTTGCCAAACATGCCCTAGTTTAGTTTTAATTAATTTTTAGATTTTTGGAGGATCATTTTGGATTTAATTTTAGGTGTTTTATCCACTTTTACCCTTTTATATTTAATACTTGAGATTGTTAACATATACTTGAAATACTTTCCTGGTATTAGATAAACCAAATTTAAAATATAGAAAACAACAATAAAAATCCTTCTTTAAAAAAATTGCATATGGTGAAATTGTAAGATGATTTTCATTCATATTTTTTTATTCAATAAAAGTAATTTTGAATTTTTCTTTAGAAAAAATCAATTAATGGATTTTACAACTAGTTTGTAAATATCCATTAAAATTTAGCATAAATTTTAAAAATACTAAAAAAATCAATTTATTTATTTTTAATATAAGGATTTACAAACTTACATAAGATGTATTTTTAATATTAAAAAAAAGCTTGTAATAAATAAAATAACCTCCTTCTTTCTCTTCTTTTATTTACTTTTAATATTTGAAAATTACAAACTTATATATAAGATGTATTCCTAGTATTAAGAAAAATAAAAATATAAAATATAATAAAATATATTTTACCTTTAGAAATGTTAGGTTGGATCTATAAAATCATGATTCACGTTACTGAGATAGATTTGCTTTAACCAATATATAAAAAAATACAACAGAGCCTTAATATTAATAAGATAAATGAACAATGCAATTTATTTTAGGTATGGTGTATTAGAGGTAATATTGTCATTTCTATATACAACTTGTTCTCTTATCGAGATTTTATTGAATAACTAGGATTACTAATTACTGAAACACCAAGTGACGGCTCTAAATCTTTAAAATATAAAAAAACTAGAATTATTTATTTTTTCCGTACTCAAATAAAAACGATCACTACAAAGTCATACACGGACGACAATATATTATACACCATTTCTTTACACAATACTTTGATTTAGACTTCCTTTTTGATTTATCAGCATAACTAGATCAAGTTACCTTAATCAGTGGTCATTTTATAATTAGTAATGGAGTGATAAGACACCAAAACTACAAAAGGCCTTAATAAGATCGTCCATTAATTTTGACTCACATATAGTACATGATGTCATTCGTTGGATACGGTGGGATTTATTAGATAAAAAGAAAAGAACTTGAAATTAATCCCTGGTAATGTGTGGAGCTTTGTGCCTGTCTACGTAGCTAGTGATTTCAGCTCACATGGCTTCCTCTGATTTGAATTCAGTCCCAGCAATCATGCCATAAACTCATGGAGTCAATTTATCAAGCAATCGAACCCATGAAAAAAAAGATGGGGATGAGGGATAAATGGCTAGTGAAGGCCACGCACGCATTCTTTTATTTTATTTTATTTTAAATCAAATGAATGATATGCAACTTGTGAAGCAGATTTAGAATATATCATTAAGGATGAACACTCCATTTCTTTAACTTTCTAGACTTACACTTTGGAGCTAACATCTAAGGAATTTTATTAAGAAGAGTCAAGAGACTAAACTATAAGTTTCAAAACAAGAAGGGCTAGGATGCAATATCTTTCAAAACACAAGGACCAAAGAATAAGGTGGTCAACAAGTTAATGGTAATTCAAATATGAACTGAGGAAATAAAGATGGCAGTGAGTTAGGCGGCGTTTAGAAGAAAAGTGACAGAAAACAAGAAATACGTGCATTCAACAAGCAATATTTACGGCTAATAGTCAAAAAAATTGAAATACGGCTAATAGTTAATTTATGGAAGAAACCATGATTTAAGGTAATGATCGATGGAAACGAAAAAGAAGCCTCAGCTTTCCCCCCGTTCTTTGCTCCACCTGTCACGTTTAACATCCTTCAATATATAATAATTATCCAACATTGACCAAAATATTAGTGGTGGTTTAATTCGTTCTTGCTTAATTAATCTGAAATTACATCATTAATTTACCTTTTTAAGTTAGGCTCAACAAAGATTTAACAAGAGATATGACACCAAGTACAACTCAGCACGTCGATTCAATATTGACCTGCCAACCTGATCAAGAATGGAATTTAAGAAAAAAATCAAATTAAAAATGATATAAGTTAATTTATAACTCGGATAATCGAGTTAAAATCTTGTTTAATTTTTTTTTTTTTAAAAATGAAAATTCACTTCTAAGACATAAACTCCATGTTTATGCTACATTTGTACAAAGGAGTGATGCATGGTACAATAATATGTACTATGTGAATGACTCAATTAAGACAAAGAGCAAGAAAGTACATGCCTTGTGATTCTATCAAGGAGACAATGATCATCCTTTCACTCAGATAATAATGACAACATTTTTAGATATATATATATATATAGGATATTCTCATTTCATTCCATTAATGAAAAAAATAAAAAAACAAAACCCACTATAGACCGTATCTACAAATCCAGAATATAATTAAAAACATTTTATACAAAAACAAAAGTTAATTATATTGTTTTATAAATCAAGTAATAGCATATCGTGGAAAATATGTAGGGTGTATGGGAGATGTTATATATATATATATATACACACACTTTTTAATTCAAAATTCTTAATTAATATGCAATACAATTTATTAAATTTCTCTAGAAAATATATCTTTGAAATTATTTAAAAAACATAATTTTAATTAACGTATAAAGTAAAATCATAACATCTTATATCATTGAACGCAAACTAATTGTATTTTATAGCCCTGTTTGTTTACTGTAAAATAATTTTTTTAAAGTGATTTTCATGGAAAGTAAATTATTTTTTGATATTTGATAGTGTCATGAAAAATAAATTGAAAAATATTTTTTAATGTTTGGTTATGTCATGAAAAATAAGTTGCAAAATAACTTATTTATATTTTAATTTTTTTAAAATTATTAAAAGAATGAGGATCAAACCTAACATATGAAAAACTTGAAAAATAATGAAATTGAAAAAAAAAATTTAATTTCATAAACTATTTCAAATAAAATAAATAGAATAAAAAAATAAGATCAAATTTGACAAATAAAAAAAGTTAGAAGATGATAAAATTAAAAAAAAAATCTAATTTTATAAATTATTTCAAATAAAATAAATATCAATTAAGAATTATGACAATATACAATAGATAAAAAAATTCAATTAAGAAAAAGATAAAAGAAAAAAAAATGATAATTAAAGTTGATATAAAAATCAAATTTTAAAGGATGAAATTAAAAAAAAAATTGAAAATAAAATATATAAAAATAAAAAAATTAAGAATGAAATTTGATATAATCATCAATAAATAATAAAATATCTTTTTATAATATTTAAAAAATATATCACATCTAAAATATATATATATATATATATATATATAAAAGTGGAGTTGTACCTGTCATTTTTTTCTGCGTGGTCAAATTATTCGGAGCACTTCACTTATTTGCCCTACATAGGATCCGAGCTGACCAATGCCATACATCACCATGCTCCTCACGGCGTGGGTTGGTCTACTTTTTCAATTTGAAAAAGGTTTCATACCCATGTTTAACTTTGGATTGACTTTTTAATCCGGTAATCAAGGAAGTAATCTAGACCAACATTTATTTATTTTTTTACCATAAGAACACCCATTACCTAATTAACCACTCTAATTAACAAGATTATTTAGTTAAGTAATTAATGACTCTAAACAAATCATTAATGTTTCTAAGTAGTAGCTAAGCTAGCACATGGGATATGTTATTTTTCAAGAGCTTGTTTCTTTTATATATTTAGCCACACAACAAATAACAACTCTCCTCTCCTAATGGTCTATTCTTTCCATTTCTGTCATCAACAATGCTAATGAATCTTATTTAATGGATCTTATTAATTATAGACCGTAACTAATGGGATTTTATTTGTTATATAGATATGGGATCGTTCAATTACAAGGTCAAAAAGTTTTGATTAAAGTTATTAAATCCAATTTAAAACCCATGCCGTGCGTTGTTTGTCAATTGTGTAGATTAACTCGAATCAACTTAAACAATTTTATTTTAATATTTTTTTAAAAATCAAATTAAATTTTTATTTTGACTAAATTGACCTATTAAGTCAATCCTATTTGCTAATTTATTTTAAAAACTCAGTTAAGATCACGTCTTGAATTGTTGAGCTGGGATGGGTTTTACAACAATGGTCTGATTTTTTGCAAAATGCTTCTCCAAATCGGCTTCAAGGGTATTTTGGTGAGGAAACCTCCAAAAAAATGAGACAAAAATCCTTCTCAAAGTACGGCGCTGATTGTTGTCAATCTATTTCCACCTCCAAACTTCCTATAAATACCATCTTTAACGGCTTCAACCTCCCCATCACAACTCTCTCTTTCTCTCAGTTTCCACCGCTGATCGCTTGCATTAACTCATATCATTCTATGGCATCCCTTCGACTTCCAATGAGCCCTCTTCTCCTTACCCTTCTTTCCATCATTTTCCTTGCCTCCCCTTCAGCAAAGGCAGCACAATTTAGTGTGTTGAGTTATGGGGCCAAGCCTGATGGAAAAACTGACTCAACCAAGGCCTTTGCTGCTGCTTGGTCACAAGCATGTGCCTCTACAGGGCCAGCCACAATCTCTGTTCCTAAAGGGAGTTTCTCTCTACGTCAAGTGAAGTTTCAGGGTCCTTGCAAGAATAATGCTATCTTGGTACGTATAGATGGAACCCTAGTCGCTCCATCAAATTATGGGGTCCTTGGTAGTGCAGAAAACTGGCTAATCTTTGAGCATGTTAATGGGGTTACTCTATCTGGAGGGACTCTTGACGGTCAAGGTGCTGGACTGTGGTCTTGCAAGAACTCCGGCAAGGGTAATTGCCCCAGGGGCGCAACGGTATGCATGCATGACATAATTATCTTACAACTTTGACTATAGTTAAATACACAATCTATTCTTAAAGTCTTGAATCTTTTTATTGTGCAGTCACTTGAATTTTCCAATTCAAAAAACATTGCAATCACCGGATTGGCATCATTAAATAGCCAAATGTTCCATATTGTCATCAATGGCTGCCAAAACGTCAAATTGCAAGGAGTCAAAGTCTCTGCTGACGGAAACAGCCCTAACACGGATGGCATTCACGTTCAATTATCAACCGCTGTCACCATCTTGAATTCTAGGATTGGAACGGGTGACGATTGTATATCTATCGGCCCCGGCACGTCTAATTTGTGGATTGAAAATGTAGCATGTGGACCAGGCCATGGAATCAGGTAATTAAGAAAATATCAGTCCAGTAGTCATCAGCTATACATTCATATCAATTATCATGAGCACATGATGTCTGATTTGTTGCTAATTCTGGGAACTGAATATAAAATAACGTGTGCATGCATGGTCGATGTAGCATTGGAAGTTTGGGCAAGGAGTCCCAAGAGGCTGGTGTGCGAGATGTTACAGTCAAAACCACTACATTTACGGGTACTGAAAATGGACTGAGAATTAAGACTTGGGGAAGGCCTAGCAATGGTTTTGCTACAAATATTCTTTTCCAACATGTAGTCATGAATAACGTCAAAAATCCCATTTTGATAGACCAAAACTATTGCCCCGGCAAAAAGAATTGCCCTGGCCAGGTATGTCAAATCTACTGTCTTTATACTCTTTCTTTAATTTCATCAAATTATGAATGTAAAATTAACATAAAATATACTTGAATCTTTCTACTAATTTCTTGTGCATTAAACAGGCTTCTGGTGTGAAAATCAGCGATGTGACCTATCAAGACATTCATGGAACATCAGCTACTGAACTTGCGGTGAAATTTGATTGTAGCAGAAAATATCCGTGCACTGGGATTAAATTGCAGGATGTGAAGCTCACTTACGAAAATAAACCCGCTGAAGCATCATGTAGCAATGCTGGTGGAGTTGCTTCCGGCGTGGTTCAGCCTACTAGCTGTTTGTAGGTGTCTAAAGATGAACTAGTTGACTAAGCAGTAAAGAAGAAATCGTAATATTCCTATGGGAAAAAAAAAAAACAATATGGTGAGCAAAGTATAGCTCATTGAGTCGAAGTTTATTGCTTGAGCCTGAGGCAAGTTTGTGCCCGACCTTTGCAATTATAGTTGTAGTGAAAACTAAAATTTCCAAACTACTACAGTTTGGTTATTTCTTGTAACTTTTTATTTGATATTTATGGGAGTTATATTCTCTACTTTATTATATACAATATAACCTAGATAAATTAGTAACTTTGATTAATTACATAATAATCTTGTTCGATCGTTATTTAAATTTAAAGTTTAAATCATTGTTTTAATACTCAACCTAACTCAAGAGGTTGACTATGATCCAGGGTCTAGGATGAATTGGGTTTTAAAATAAATAATGAGAGAATTAACTCGGTGTGACCTGATTAAAAATCCTCGTTGACCCATAACCTGGTCATTCCGAGAAAAATCCGGTCAAAAGATGTTGAATTGTTTTAATTATTTTAATGATATTATCTTTAATTTTTTTATAAAATAAAAAAATAAATTAACCTGGATTAAGTTATTTTAACCTAACCAGAGACTGATTAATTTTTTAAAAGATGAAATAACTCAATTAAATAATTTCAATTTTTTATAGACTCAAATGATAGCTAGTACCTATGCTTCATTAGGGTCGTTAGTGCCATTGAAACAAGAGACCAAAAAAACAAGCTGTTAGCTGTATCTCTTAACACGCCGCCGATACAAGCCCGCCCTCCCTGGTTTACTATTGGAAGCTCCATCCACTTTCCATTTCAAGACACCAGAAGGTGGATCAGTTCCCTACTTTCGGGAATATTTAACAAAAAATAAACCCCTGGATTCATGTATTCATTCCAATCTCTCCTCAGATGTTGGGAAAAGATGAACCTGGGAAAGTATGTTTATAAGATGATCATACAGGTCTACTTCATCAGTCTGAAATTCTCTCCTCCATGGTAAGTTCCAAATCACCCACATCAGCAATCCAGCCATCCTTCTTGCTAAAATGACTATAAACAGCCTAGGGAATAAGTTCCTCAGGCTCTGATTTTCCACCCAAATATCACTCCAAAAATGAACTCAAACACCATTACCAGCAGCGAAACAGATACTTTCCTTAAGAGCAATGCCAGCTACTAATGAGTATGAAAAAACAAAAAGAAACAATGTCTTTCCAAATAGGAGACAAATTATGATAGAAAGGTAGCAATCCATCATGAAGGAACGATCATATTTCTGAAGGACGAAAGACCTCCAACTTTCAGTGTTAGACTTGCCAAGGCGCCATAAAGGATATGCGATAAAATGGCAAATATTCATAAAAAAGCTGTAAGATTTTGCTCCTCGCTGATTCAAACGACTACTACCATGATCATTAGCCTAGAGAGTTTCATTATAGTTGCCAATGAAACACTAAGGAAGCTCGAAAGTATATCGCAACATACATGGTTAGGGACCGATTTGATGGCTTGGTCTCATGGTTATAGCACAGTAATTTTAAGAAATAGACTCATTGTTAGCTGCTAACAAGCTGCCTTCAAAACATAATTTGGCTTTGAGTATGCATATAGGGAGGAAAAACTTTTTTAAACCTTGGCCTAGTTCTAAAAATATTAGCAGGCCATCTGCTAACATCTGTCCAAAAAGTTTATGGAAGTTTGATATTTCATTTTCTTTTACTTGATGAAAAATGTTCAACCTACCTCGGCTATAATTAGAAAAAATATTTTTAATCTATGTTAAATATAATCTAAGATGGTTGATTTTATTAGAACTCAGAACCCTTTAAGTTAGAGATTCTTAATTGGATCCTCATCATTCCCTCCTCCTTCAACAGGATCTTTGTCCCCAAGGTCGACTTCCAGGAACTTCATATTCATCATGGCGTGGTTTTTCCACTAGCTTCTTCCACATCCTCTTTAATATCCAAATCAAAATCTTGTTCGGTCTGGTGGTTGGATCAAACATATTATTTAACAACAGACACTCGTTGGGTTGCCTAATAGATTTATAGGTGTTAATGTGTATTATGAGATCAAACACAGAGAGATAGGAAGAGAGATGGGAGATGAGAGATGAGAGAGCAGACTTGTTAATCTTCTTCTTCTATTTTCATTAACTGACTTTTACGAGATAGTTATATATATACAGCTGTAAATAACAAATTAACAGCTTCATATAACTAACTCTCTAGCTAACTAACTAACTAACTATTTTATTAAGATCATAACAAGTGTCACAATCTGATGCACTATACTCTAACATCTCCCCTCAAGATTAGGCTCATGAGGAACCAAGCCTGAGATTGCAGTAATGAGTGCGAAACAGAGGACCACTCAACCCCTTTATGAGAATATCAACAAACTGCTCCTACGAGGATACAAACTGCACTAAGAGTTGTTTTCGTGAAACTCTTTCACGAACAAAATGCACATCTACTTCAATGTGCTTGGTCTTTTGATGTTGAACATGATTAAAGGACAAGGCAATGGCAGACAGATTATCATAGAAAAGAATAGGTACATGAGGTAGTGAAATGTGCATAAATGTTAATAACTGTTTGATCTAATCCACCTCAGCTGAGGTAAAGGATAAAGTACGATATTCAGCTTTTGTTAATGATCTGGAAATTGTTTGTTGCTTTTTAAAGGACCACGAAATGGGATTGTTACCCAAAAAGATCACCAAACCAGTAGTAGATCTTCTGTCATTAGGATCCCCTGCCCAATTAGCATCACTAAAAGCCTTTAACTGCAAATCTCCTCTAGTATATGAAATACCAAAATGCATCATGCCCTTTAGATACAGTAATATATGTTTAACTGCAGTAAAATGAGACACCATAGGATTCTGCATAAACTGGCAAACTCGATGCGCATAAAAGGCAATATTAGGCCTTGTAAATGTTAAGTATTGCAGAGCCCCTACAATGTTGCGATACACCTTAGGATTGGAATAAGGTTCCCCATCCTCTTTGAGTAGTCTATGATAAGGAAGACATGAAGTATCACATGGTTTCGCATCAACTATTTTAGATTTAATCAACAAATCCTCAACATATTTGGATTGTGACAGAAATAGACCAGTTGGAGTTCGAGTGATTTGTTTGCCTAAGAAATAGTGAAGTGATCCTAAATCTTTGATATCAAATTCAGTAGTAAGAGCTTTCCTAAATCTTTGATATCAAATTCAGTAGTAAGAGCTTTGATAACCTGTATAATTGGCACCAGACACATTTCCTGTTATAATAATATCATCCACATAGAGAAGCAGCACCACAATCTCATGACCAAATGCTTGACAAACAAGGATGAATCATAGTATATGGTTGCAAAACCCAAGGAAGGTAGAAATTGAGTAAACCGATCATTCCAGGCCCTAGGCGCCTGTTTTAACCTATATAGAGATTTATACAGTTTACACACAAGATGAGGATGCTGCAAATCTTCAAAACCAGGAGGTTGGGACATGTAGACCTCCTCTTTGAGAATGTCATGCATGAATGCATTTTTGACATCTAATTGTCTGAGAGGCCAATTGAAATGAGCAGCAAGCGCAAGAACTAACCTGACTATGGCAGGTTTCACCACAGGATCAAAAATGTCCCCATAATCCAATCCAGGTTCCTGACTGAACCCTTTACCTACTAACCGTGCTTTGTGTCTAGCAATAGATCCATCTGAGTGTCGCTTAATCTTAAAAATCCACTTGCATCCCACCAGGTTCCTGTCTGCTGGTAATGGAACAAGACTCCAGGTGCCTTGAGTATGTAATGCATGAACCTCTTCCTTCATGGCCTGTAACCACACATAAACTTTGATGGCAGACTTGTAAGTAGCTAGTTCCATCAAAGACATTTCATTTGCCCCAGAATCATGAATACTTGTTAAGAGGGCCTTCCTTTTAGTAATTCCACTCTTGCTTTTGGTTTGCATTGGATGCAAGTTGAGAGGAGGAATGGACAATACAAATTGTAAATTATCAGGATTGAAACTGATATCAAGCGCCACAAGAGTCGAAGGAGAGGCTTGAATGGAAGCAGTAATGGGCTGAGAACTGGGAGAAACTATAGATAAAGCAGGTGTATTGTTGCTAGTATGGTGAGAAGAAGAACTTGTGATAGAGGTGACAACTATATTCTCTGTAGTAACAATAGGCACAGGACAGGTGGAAGGTGAAATGATGGTGATGACAGGAGTGTGGTTGAGGATGTATGCAATACGTTAGGATAAATAAACTGTTGTTCATAAAAAGATAACATGTCTAGAGATAAACAATCTCGTTGTAGGCACGTGATAGAATAAATAACCTTTGTATTTGGTGGCATACCCAAGAAACACACATTTTATAGTTTTGGCCTGCAATTTGGTGTGATTATAGAGTCTGAGGAAAGGAAAGCAAGCGCAGCCAAAGATTTTAAAGTGAGTAAGAACTTGAGAAGACCCAAATAACATCTCAAAAGGAGATTTGTGAAGAAGAACAGGAGTTGACATACGGTTTATGAGGTATATAGCTGTTAAACATGCATAGGACCAGAATTAAGATGGTAATTTGGCTGTTTGTAATAAGGTGATTGTGGCTTCAATGATATGTCTATGTTTCCTCTCAGCTACCTCATTTTGTTCAGGAGTATATGGACAAGAGAGGTGATGTGAAATGCCCTTGTCAAAAAGAAAGTGTTTCAAATGAGTGCAGGTATACTCCCCCCCCCAATCAGTTTGAAGAGTTTTAACGGTAACAGAAAATTGAGTAACAAGAAAGGAATAAAAGGTGTCGCACGTCAAAAAATCCGCGCGGCATCGGCTGGCGATTTTTCGTTTGTCGTTTTGCTTGAATTGATTGGTTCGTTGGAGTCGCCACCTAGTAATTTATTGAGAGCTACTAGGAAACCTGATATACTGGTCTTGTCAGAGATTCGCGGGTAAGGGACTGGTTGTGGTTAGGGAAGGTATTAGCACCCCTAACACACCCTACCTGAGGATAAGCTGCTTCGTGACTTTGATGTGTTAAAGAAGTTTTAATAATTGTCTTTTCATCGGATATTAGAAATACAACTTACATGTAAGTTAATAATTCTTGACCGTGATCCAATCAAAATATTAAATTCTTCTTTAATCTTTACAATTTTATCTTAAATAAAAATAAAACATCCATAAAACAAATACAAACACACTCATACACTTTCACTATATTTTCTTTTTCTTTTCCTTTCCTTTCCTTTTTTTGTTTTTTACATACATAATTTTTACATGTAAAACAAATAACAAAAATTCAAAATAAATCAAATACAATAATATCTAAATATACACATCATCTGAAAGTTACAACAAAAACACAAAGAAATCCTCGGGAACAGTGCTGCACAGCCTTGGTGTCGTCTGAACAGTAGTGGCGCGTTGCTCCACGCGCCTCCGCCACTGGCGGCGCGTGGGTTCACGCGCCGCCGCCGATGAAGACCGAAAACCAGTGGATCGGGAACGCCTCCTTCTTCTCTTCCCTTCCCTGCCGGCTGTGAGGGACACCACTACCTGCAATAACAGAAAACGCACAACACAGTCGATTTTAGTTTTATTTTTCTTAGATCCGATTCCTTTGGGTCTGTCACGGTTTGTTGCCCAAGAGTTCATCCCTGTAGCACATCTGGTTGTTGGACATCGTCGGCGCTGATGGCGGCTGGATCTCGGTCTAGATCTGCTGCACTGGTTTGAATCGGAGGAGGACCGGTTGCTGAAGGGGTTTGCTGAGGATGAGTTACTGGCGGTGCGATTCTGCCGGCTGCTGAAGCTGGGGGAACGGCTGGAGGAGGGCTGTCTTTTGCTGCCGTTGTGTTCGGGCCGCCGTTGGAGGTCGGTTGAAGGATGAGCTCGGTGGCGGTGCTGAGGAGATCGGGTCTGTGGGCGCGGCCGTGTTCGTAAGTCTTGCTGCTGGAGCTGGGTTGGCCGAGAGAGGGAAGAACGGTGGTTGGCCGAGAGAGAAGAAGAGGGGATCAGTGTGGAGGCAGTGAAGGGAGACGGCTGCTTTGTGTTGATGAATGGAGGGGAAGTGGCCGACTATGGGAGATGACCGGCGGTGTGGGAGAAGGAAGGAAAAGGAGAGCTGCGGTGGCTTGGTTTGTGGGGGGAGAGGAAGTCTTTGGCCGGCCAGGAGAAGAAGATGGGGAACCGGCTGAAGAGGAAAACCAAAAACGTGGGGGGCGGCTCCTCTTGAAAAAAAGATGGGTTTAGGGTTAGGTTTTTTGTATTTTTTATGATGTTGTCAAAATTGCCCCCCCTCTGAAATTCAGTGTAGCATGGTATTTATAGGAAAAGTTTTGCTAGGTTTTCAAATTAGTCCCTCAACTTTTCTTTCCTTCTCTTTTCCTCTTTTTTTTTTGTAAATTTTGATTTTTCTTAATTTTTTGTATTTTTGAAAACGAGCAATATCAACGTCGACTCAATGAGGAAAATCAATGATTTTAAAATTAACGCGTTAAAAGTTGAACGCGTTCCAAATATCTTTGAAAATTTAAATTCTTTTGAGACGATGCTAAAAATGATAAAAAACGATGCAAATGTATTAAAAACGTATTTTTTTGGATTTTCAATGTTTTTCGCTATTTTTGAATTTTTCTGAAAATTTATCAAAACATGGGTCAAAAATTGGGTAGCAACAGATGCCCCCTCTTTACAATTCTTACGAAGCAAAACTCCTCAATGTTTTGCATAGTAAGCTTTGTAAAGAAAATCTTTTTTTTTTCGTTTTGTCCTAAGATCCCATCGGGCGATCTCCTTGAACCAGAACCAAAATTCTGTGTGTGGTTGGGCTAACCTGAGATCCCATCTGGCGATCCCCTTTAACCAGAACCAATATCCTGTGTGTGTGGTTGGGCTAACCTGAGATCCCGTCCGGCGATCCCCTTTAACCAGAACCAATATCCTGTGTGTGGTTGGGCTAACCTGAGATCCCGTCCGGCGATCCCCTTTAACCAGAACCAATATCCTGTGTGTGGTTGGGCTAACCTGAGATCCCGTCCGGCGATCCCCTTTAACCAGAACCAACATGAGATCCCATCTGGCGACCTCATTAAACCAAAACTAAGAAAATGTGTGTAGCTCGGTCAACCTGAAATTCCATCTGGCGATTCCCTTTAACCAAAGCTACATGAGATCCCATCTGGCGACCTCATTAAACCAAAACAAAGAATGTGGAACAAATGGTCTCATTGTAATGGGTGACCTACCCAAATGGAAAGAATGTGAAGTGCGGTCTCATTATAATGGGTGACCTACCCAGGTGGAAGATAGAAAAAATGTGAAGTGGTCGCGTTATAATGGGTGACCTACCCAGGTGGAAGATAGAAAAAATGTGAAGCGGTCTCATTGTAATGGGTGACCTACCCAGATGGAAGATGAGAAAAATATGAAGCGGTCTCATTATTATGGGTGACCTACCCATGTGGAGGATAGAAAAAATGTGAAATGGTCTCATTGTTATGGGTGACCTACCCAAATGAAAGATGTGATGTGACAAGTGTGAAAAATGGGACTTACCTGGCGAAGTCCTGAAGGGATGATAGAAGAAGGGCCGAAAAACTTGGTGCTTCTTGATAATTCTTGATCGCAGGGTTTGAAAACTCGATGCTTCCTGATTGCAAGGTTGATCTTTTCATTTCTTTGAGATTTTCCTAACAGTAAGGTTTATCTCATCTTCTTCCCGTTTCAAGGTCACAACCATGATTCTCTGTTATTATCAACTCAATGATTCTTTCTTTGTCCACAATCTTGCTGGACTTCATTGAGGATCTTTCTGTAACAAATCACAAGTATGTGCAATGCTTTGAGGTTAGATGACATGCATGCATCCTTACCTGATATGAAATATAGGCCCCCCCCTTTGATGATCCATCGTCATAGGGTGCCTTTGTTTGCATTCCAAAGCTTTATTGGTTCTTTCGATGCATTGGCTCATTCATGTGCTAGCCATCCCCTCAGTTGTAAGTGCAGTGCACATCCTGGGCTGTCCACAACAATTACTGCTCTCGCTGTTTATCAAGCTTGACTCTGCCCCCAAGTGCGGTGTTGCTCGATTCATCATGAAGGAGTTGAACAAATCATCCATCTCCTAGATTCTCTCAAGAATTGTCCTTTGATTTGGTGCATGTGTTTTGCCAACACCCCTCAAGAGGTTTTCTGGTGTTTAACCTCCTTTTAGATTGTCAATCAGTCATGAACTTGCCCCCAGTTGAAACAATACTCTTCAAGTATATATTATCATCAGTCTTCATTGAAACTATCCAATCATCCAGACATGCATCTCATAGCTTGCAGTGAAAGACTCATCGTTGTATGCTCAATGTTCTTTCTCATGGATTTCTCTCAGCTTGTCAAATCAGATAGTGGAAAGAAATGTCTTGACATCATCAATGATGTTCATGTTATCACCCATATTCATACGGTGAAGTGCGCATTTGAGCTCTAAAATAGATGGTCCCACAGTCAGTCTTGGTGGTGTGCATCTTTCTGACATTCATTCCAATGCAACTATGCAATAACATCTGTTGATAACCATGTTTCAAAAAATGACAATATGAGATTGTCCTTTAAGTGCAGCTTTGATCCACCGTCAGTCTTGGTGGTGTGCACATCTTTTCCATATTCGTTCGAATGCAACTGTATGCCCACATCGGTCGATAGCCATGTTTCAAAAGATGACGATATAAAGATTTCCTTCAAGTGTATCTTTGCTTTCCCGATTGTTGACGGGGTTCACTAGATCATGGACTATCTTTGAACAACATTGCCCCCAATATGATCTGAATGTGCTCGTTCATTGATTATCTTTCTTTGAACACCATTGTCTTCAGTACACTGATTCATCATTTAATCATCTTTCATTGCCCCCAACTGATCTGAATACTGTTTGTTTTCCTACCCATGATCCACTGTATTGCCTCCAGGTGGTCAACTTTTCAAGGAGTGTCGAGAAATGTTGATGTCATTCTTGTCAAGGATTTTGCAAATTCGGTCGATGTTCTTGTTGTTTAACAATCTTTCTTGTTCTGGAATCAACTCTCATATTTCAAAGATCATGTCAATTCAAGTCTAATTGTTGAAATGAAATCAAAGAGATATCAGTTTTGGAAAAGATCTTTTGAAAATCAAGCTTTTTGGTCAAAGACCCAACACACACTATTCAATATAGTCCTTTGATTGTCTTGTATTTTGAAAACAGAAATGACCCGTTGTAAGATTAAAATGAATTTTCCATGGTTTTTTTTTTGTGTCAGTTTTAATCTTTGATCTTGGGTATATCTTTTGATGGTCTGTGATGAGGTGATATTTTGTGAATTTCAAAAAACAAGATGCTTAGGCTTTATCAAGAAAGGTTGTTTCTTCTCTTAGCATTTATTTTATCAGCATGCATAATAACTGGTAGCTTGATTCATGAAGTCACGACCCTTATGGAAAAAACTCTTCAAGTTTTGAGATCGCCATTTATCGGTTCAGATTGCTTACTTGATCAAAAAGGGCTTTTAAAAGCACGTAATGCAGGCTATGGTTCATGGCTTATGAAAGAAAGGAAATTTCAGGCTCAAAAGGTGTTTGAGGGTTTCAAAGACCTAGGATCAACATCAAACTATTCATCAACTCTTTTTCTATTGTTGTCTTTGTGGAGAAAGTGACCTATAACCTTGTTAATCTCAAAGATCAGAATTCTCTTAACATAGGTCATAATGTAAATCCAACTTTTTCTATGATGAATAATCAATCTAAAAAATTTTTAAGACACTAAAGGCTTTATCCTAGACACACCAAAAGACATGAAACTTGATTTTTTTAGTGTTGACTTTTGGCATTTGTTGTGTCTTTCTTCAATTGAAACCTCTTTTGCCACTCTTGGAATTGATAGGCATTCTCCTTCCTTTATCTTTGACTTGCCTTTAAGTGAAGGCAATTTCATCATCTTCTTTTTTCAATCTTTTTTTTGCTTTCTCACAGCCTTCCTCAAAGTTTTCTTGGATGGCCCTCAATCTATGGCTTTTATTCTTCTAGCCCTTTCTCAATCATTTGACTTTTATTCTAAGCCTTTCTTTTATCCATTAGTCCAATCAGTGTCTTCAAAATATCTCTCATTTTCCCCCAATGTAGGGTGTGATCCTAGTCAGGGTTTCTTTTTGAAAGAAAATACTTTACCAGACTCAAAATGGGACTGCAAGGGATAATATTTCAAGAAATGTGAAAGGATAACAAAGATGGCCTTTTCTCATTTCAAGCAAGGTCGGTTAGAACCGATAAATTTTGACCTCATCCAGTGTAATGATTGGGACTTGTAAGAGTCAATGATTCATGAGTCCATAACTACTGAATCCACTACATGTCATTATGCATACTGTTAAAATTTAGCTACATCATGTGTGGTTCAGTTTCAGGAGGTATGAGTTCAAAAGTGTTTGGTCACCTCATGTCATTTTCAAGCATCGAGTTATTTCTGCAATCAAAATACTTTTAATCTTCAGGATTGATTAATCTTAATCGCATGTTGGAGCTTGATCAAAATATTTTGTAAAAATACCCTTTGAAAGAAGCATCTCTTGATTTCAAAACAACAGGAAGAAAAAGGAAAGACATGTTTCGTTAAAGGATGAGATGTGACCCCAAAACAAAATGCAAGATGGCAAAATCCATAACAAAAATGATTGACAGTTTAACCCCTTCTTAGATCAGCCTCTTTGGCAATATCTCTGTTTTGCCAAGCAATTCCGATCACTCGTCATTCTGAGGATGTTCTGGCGACAAAATGATCGATGACAAGCTCCTTCACAGATTCCTCTCGTCTTTTGCTCACCAACTTCCGGACTCGATTCTTGCAATTGTTCAATTGAAATGGCTGAGGACCCCACCATGACATCACATCTCTTGTTTGGATTATACCACCTAGAAAACGGTGGTTGCATGGGATCTGTCAGAGTCAGGCAAAAGTCTGGAATCTGGCAGATGCTAGTAAATAAACCCACATGGCAAAGGAATGTCTATCTTTGGCAAAGACATTGGAGTAGTTGGTGCTTTGTGAGACTTGACTAAACCACATAACTATGGTTTCCCGTCTTCAGAGTCATCTCCTGATTCATCTCTTCACAGTTCTGGAATCCATGGCAGATCCTTCAATCTTTCCCATCTTGACAGCTAGCTTAATTCTTTTGGCAATCTTCACAACATCATGTCAATCTTTCCATGTTGTTGTGGTCGTTTGTGTATTGTTGGAAACCTTCCAACAGCTAGGTAATCTTGCCAGCGCATAGAATCATGCAGCGCAGTGCTATCACTGTCAATGTGTGAAATGATGCATTGTTTTTATTGGAGGAGAAACTGATGAATCTGAAACTTCTTTGTCTCCTCTTCGATTGCTCACAGACAGTGCAATAAACAGACACCTCTAGAGGGAGTTCTCCTCTATTGAAGTTTCAGTCTTCTTCATGTTGTTTAGTCCAGGCTTGTCTTTTCTCCCTACTTTTGTATTTCAATGCTGACACTGGTAGGAGAAAATTATAGACGATCTGAAACTATTCCTTCTTGGATTTCCCACTTGCGGA
The DNA here is from genome assembly GCF_000002775.5 of Populus trichocarpa. NCBI lineage: Eukaryota > Viridiplantae > Streptophyta > Magnoliopsida > Malpighiales > Salicaceae > Populus > Populus trichocarpa. The sequence continues at coordinate 434,345 of NC_037301.2, read as the reverse complement.
TCCACAAACAGATTCCTGCCGAGAGAGCTCTGCCACGGTGAAGTTCTATATTTGCTCCTGTTTTCTAGCTCAAATCTGGCTTTTCTGCCTACTACAGTGTTTCGATGCTGAAACTGGTGGGGGAAAGTTTTAAAGCATATGAAACTACTACACCCCCTCTTGCATTCCCACTTTGCAGAGCCATAAACGGATTTTTGTAGAGAGAGCTCTGCCACATTGAAGTTTGACGACTGCTAATATTTTCAGACCAAGTCTGACTCTTCTGCCTACTACAATGTTTTGCTGGTGCCACTGGTGAGAGAAAATTTCAAAGCATATGAAACTACTACATCCCCTCTTGCATTCCCCACTGGCAGATCCACAAACAAATCTCAACAGAGAGAGCTCTGCCACATAGAAGTTCAGTGTATAATCATGGTTTTTTTTTTTAGATCAGCATCTTGTGCCGCTGAACTGGAATTGAGCTCAAAGTGGGGTAACTTCAAAGAAGGCTAATGCACCATGCACAGAAGGCTAGCAGTTATTTAGTGTCATTGAAAGATGTGGAGGCGATGAACAATTAACAGGGCAATTGACCGAGAACAAAAGTTGTCATTGGTTATGACTGAAGGCATAGTTGTCGTTGTTCATGACTGAAAAGGAGAGGTGCGGCTTCAATGGGACGTGGACGAGCGGTGTTCCCACAAAAGATTGTGCAGACATTCCCTTTCCATTTGATGCTCAACACTTGTTCAGGGAGATCTGAGTCTAGCTACTTCACCTTTGATGCTCTCAACTTCCCTTTGATAATGAGCTTCTCTTTGACCCCTTTCTTCATTTCCCATCATCTTTGTTCAATCAGGTGTAGCAAAGCTCAGATGGGGGAACCTATTTTTCCTCCCGGTACATGCATGATAAATGTATGAACATGCAAACTATATGATGAACTTGCCCTTCGAGAGGTGACATATGGTCGTAACTCTTGCATGATGAAACAAGAATCTTGATTCTTGCCCAAACTCTACAATGAAAATTTTCTGAGTGACGGCCATTGGGTCACCCACAAGTCTTGAGTTCAAGATGCTTCAAGAAGGGTTTGCCCTTATGCAAAACAATGTATACGGAGCACACATCCTAAAGGCAGGTTCTATTCATTATGTGAACATGGGTAGGTTTTCTACCTGGTCTCAAAAGGGTCTCATATCTGCCCAGTGACGATCTTTGTAAAGACAGTATAGGGGCGTTGCAAGAAATAGTTAAGGTACATATACCCACCATTACTAAGCAGGCACTCAGATATGAGTTCGGTTTTTCACGCATCTGAACCCTGACCAATAGTCATAGGGCAGATCGCTAATTCACCACCTAACTTAAAAGCTCGTGTGTGCTTTCAAAAATAAATACAGGTGATGCATGAAACAATTCTAAAAATGCATGGAAACAAATATTGAAAAAAAGAGATAAAATTGCAAAAATTTAAACATATCAAACACAAAGCTTAGTCCAATAATGTCAGAAACAGTACCTTCCCCAGTGGAGTCGCCATTCTGTCGCACGTCAAAAAATCCGCGCGGCATCGGCTGGTGATTTTTCGTTTGTCGTTTTGCTTGAATTGATTGGTTCGTTGGAGTCGCCACCTAGTAATTTATTGAGGGCTACTAGGAAACCTGATATACTGGTCTTGTCAGAGATTCGCGGGTAAGGGACTGGTTGTGGTTAGGGAAGGTATTAGCACCCCTAACACACCCTACCTGAGGTAAGCTGCTTCGTGACTTTGATGTGTTAAAGAAGTTTTAATAATTGTCTTTTCATCGGATATTAGAAATACAACTTACATGTAAGTTAATAATTCTTGACCGTGATCCAATCAAAATATTAAATTCTTCTTTAATCTTTACAATTTTATCTTAAATAAAAATAAAACATCCATAAAACAAATACAAACACACTCATACACTTTCACTATATTTTCTTTTTCTTTTCCTTTCCTTTTCTTTTTTTGTTTTTTACATACACAATTTTTACATGTAAAACAAATAACAAAAATTCAAAATAAATCAAATACAATAATATCTAAATATACACATCATCTGAAAGTTACAACAAAAACACAAAGAAATCCTCGGGAACAGTGCTGCACAGCCTTGGTGTCGTCTGAACAGTAGTGGCGCGTTGCTCCACGCGCCGCCGCCGATGAAGACCGAAAACCAGTGGATCGGGAACGCCTCCTTCTTCTCTTCCCTTCCCTGCCGGCTGTGAGGGACACCACTACCTGCAATAACAGAATACGCACAACACAGTCGATTTTAGTTTTATTTTTCTTAGATCCGATTCCTTTGGGTCTGTCACGGTTTGTTGCCCAAGAGTTCATCCCTGTAGCACATCTGGTTGTTGGACATCGTCGGCGCTGATGGCGGCTGGATCTCGGTCTAGATCTGCTTGCACTGGTTTGAATCGGAGGAGGACCAGTTGCTGAAGGGGTTTGCTGAGGATGGGTTACTGGCGGTGCGATTCTGCCGGCTGCTGAAGCTGGGGGAACGGCTGGAGGAGGGCTGTCTTTTGCTGCCGTTGTGTTCGGGCCGCCGTTGGAGGTCGGTTGAAGGATGAGCCCGGTGGCGGTGCTGAGGAGATCGGGTCTGTGGGCGCGGCCGTGTTCGTAAGTCTTGCTGCTTGGAGCTGGGTTGGCCGAGAGAGGGAAGAACGGTGGTTGGCCGAGAGAGAAGAAGAGGGGATCAGTGTGGAGGCAGTGAAGGGAGACGGCTGCTTTGTGTTGATGAATGGAGGGGAAGTGGCCGACTATGGGAGATGACCGGCGGTGTGGGAGAAGGAAGGAAAAGGAGAGCTGCGGTGGCTTGGTTTGTGGGGGGAGAGGAAGTCTTTGGCCGGCCAGGAGAAGAAGATGGGGAACCGGCTGAAGAGGAAAACCAAAAACGTGGGGGGCGGCTCCTCTTGAAAAAAAGATGGGTTTAGGGTTAGGTTTTTTGTATTTTTTATGATGTTGTCAAAATTGCCCCCCCTCTGAAAATTCAGTGTAGCATGGTATTTATAGGAAAAGTTTTGCTAGGTTTTCAAATTAGTCCCTCAACTTTTCTTTCCTTCTCTTTTCCTCTTTTTTTTTGTAAATTTTGATTTTTCTTAATTTTTTTGTATTTTTGAAAACGAGCAATATCAACGTCGACTCAATGAGGAAAATCAATGATTTTAAAATTAACGCGTTAAAAGTTGAACGCGTTCCAAATATCTTTGAAAATTTAAATTCTTTTGAGACGATGCTAAAAATGATAAAAAACGATGCAAATGTATTAAAAACGTATTTTTTTGGATTTTCAATGTTTTTCGCTATTTTTGAATTTTTCTGAAAATTTATCAAAACATGGGTCAAAAATTGGGTAGCAACAAAAGGCAACAAAGGTAGAGAACAAATCAGACTTATTGACTAGCGGAAACATCTAGCAATATCTGGTACATTCATTTACAAAGATGGTGTAATATCTATAACCATCAACTGATATACATGGTGTAGGACCCCACAAATCAGTATGGATAATGTCAAAGGGAGTTTTAGATTTATTGTGATGCTGTGGGAAGGGTAGTTTGCTAACTTTCCCTGCAAGACATGTGTGACACAACATAGGGAAAGAGGTTTTGGGAACACGTATATTAGCTTTATTTAGCATCAGAGAAACAACAGTATTTGTTGGATGTCCTAACCTATGCTGCCACAAATTGGACTGAATGAGTTGGCCAAGAAACGCCTTAGCTGGAGATGTCTGTTTTGAATTTGAAGGTGCGAAGGCATGGATAGGGTACAGTCCATTAGTGCACAAGCCTCTATAAAGGATCCTCCTTGTGGCTTTGTCCTGAATCCAAAAACAAAATACATCAAATATAAGCCAGCAATTATTGTCAAGGCAGAGTCGATGTATTGATAGCAGATTATGAGTTAATTGAGGAACAAACAACACATAATTCAATTTGAGTGGATATACAGATGAATTAATGGTAGAATGACCAACATGAGATACTTTCAAACCTTCATCATTTGCAGTGTGAATTGTGTCAGCTGTAGGATATGGTGAGGCCAATGTCAGATTAGTCAAATCTGCCGTCATATGATTGGTGGCACCAGAATCAGTGAGCCACTTGAGAGGAACCTAAAGAATTAGATGATGGAGATGTAGAGTTAAGCATTGTGTGCATGGCTTGCATAGGAGGTTGTTGTTCTTGAAACTGAGAAGATGTGAATGATAGATGTGGTGAAGGAGCTCGATATGAAGTATACTGCAGATTTTGTGGTTGTATGGGATAAGAGGTCTGTAAAGAATAAGCAACAATGGCATGCACCCCAATGTAGTTTGGGCCCTTGTCATTATAGAAGTAATACCAGGTGGTATGATTATTTCTACCACATATGTGACATTTGGTTTTCTTATAAGAAGAAGCCTCACAGAATGGGGCAGTGTGTCCCTCAGAGTTGCATAATTGGCAGATTGGAATCATGGATGCAGAATGACTTCGAAATTGCTGACCAGGGAAGGATCAAGAACTCCAGGATTATAGTTGGGAAGTGCATGTGCCATAGGGGAAAATACTGGTCTAGAATTAAAATGTCTAGATCCCTGAGTGAATCGACCTTTACCATTGTTCTTGTTCCCGTTATAAGGCTTAAAACCTCTATTAACAACCTGAGATGGACCATGATTCAGAGAGAAACCTGTATTAGAAACCATTGCTGTCATGAGAGGAGCATTAACTGAAGTCTCCACAATCACTTCCTCTGCAAGTAACTGTGATCTAAAATCGTTTAGTGAAATCACACTTTCACGCCCCCTTATAACACATCTGAATGTGTTATACTCAGCATGTAAGCCATTCATGGCAAGAATAACAATGTCTTCATCCGCAAAGTATACACCAGCAGCAGAAAAATAGTCCCTAGCTTCTTTAATGCGATGAAGATATTGTGAAATCGAATCTACCCCCTTTTTAATTGTTTGCAGATTAGATTTCATTTGAAAAATGCTAGTTCTAGACACAGTTGAAAATTGTTCCTTTAACCGATTCCACATATCCTTGGAGCTAGTGCTACCAATCGCACAAGACATAGCATGAGGTGATAATGTGGCAGTGATCAACTGCATAATAGCTCGGTCTTGCATTTTCCGTACTATATATTCATCATTCTAAGAAGAAGTGATACCAGATTCACTTGAAGTCGAATTGTGCTGAGGTGGACAATGGATGGAACCATCAATATATCCCATAATTTCATTGCTTTCAAGCAGAAGTTGCATCTGAAAGTTTCAATTGAGGTAGTTCGAATCATCAAGCTTGACATTAACAGACTTGGGAATAGAGAAAATGAGAGCTGTAGTTGGAGATTGAAGTAGCTGGAGTTGTGAAGCAGTCACCATCAAGATTTCAAGATCAATCTGTGAATGAGCTAAATTACCAAACAAAGATTAGAGAAGAAGTAACAGAGAATGCGGAAGCAATAGAGGATCTTCAAGCGTGAGCAACAATTGTTCTGACACCATGTTAACGTGTATTATCAGATCAAACACAGAGAGATAGGAAGAGAGATGAGATATGAAAGAGAGCAGACTTATTAATCTTCTTCTTCTATTTTCATTAACTGACTTTTACGAGATATATATATATATATAGATATATATATACATATATATATAGCTGTAAATAACAAACTTAACAGCTTCATATAACTAACTCTCTAACTAACTAACTAACTAACTGCTTTATTAAGATCATGACAAGTGTCACATCTGATGCACTATACTCTAACCATAGGCAGGGGAAGGTAAAGCTGGTGTTTGAAGTGCTGCTGCTCCCATAGTAGTTTGCCCATTGACAGGCAAGCTAATGAATTGTTGATTTGGAGCTGACCCATTTAGCAAAGGTACTCCAAGACAGCCTGCAATGCTTCTGGCAATACCAGTGCTATTTATCTTCTGTGTAAGCAATGCTCTTAATTGAGCACCAATCCACCCTCACCATCTTGATGAATTGCTTCAAAAAGCTGTCTAAGCTGCATTTCTGTCATGTAAAATGCATATTCCCAACATATAGTTTTCTGTTAGTACATACAATTCATCGTAGAACTCAATATGCCCAACCCCTTTTGACAGCCTTGAATTTCTTTCCATTATTAGTCGAACATCCATGACCTTGCCTGCTTTCGAGAAGAATTCATAAAAATTTCTCTTTGTTGCCTTCAAATACATATGGTACGCAAAAACAGTTCTTTGGTCCCTTTTTGGATCGGTTTCAGGCTCCATCAGAGGTGAACCTGCAACATAAACTTTTTTTTTTAAAAAAATGAGATTTAATTTTCAAACTTTTACAACCCGAAAAAACCAAGCATAAAATTGTTGTTTTTTTTTTATATATATATATAGTAATTGAGAGATTTATTGATATAACTAGATTATCATTAAGCCAATTGAAAGCTAGCAAATGAAAACTGAAGTTGAAGGAATACAAAGTTTTTTCTTTTTGGATTTGAGAAAATCCCACCTCCTGAAAAGCGTATTTTATGGGTTCAGGTAAGCGAGTAAAACCCCGGTTGTCCCAGGCTCTTACTAGATGTGCACGCCCTGACTCGAATTCGAAATCTGCTGTGCAGATCTCAAACCCTTTACTATCACGCTATATCCTGTGGGAACGAAGGAATACAAAGTTGATAAAAAGAAAAACAGAGGAGTAAAATCCAAAGCTTATAACATAAAGCAAAATTACAGTTGGAAGAAATAAAACGTGTTACTTGGTCGACCATAGCAGGATTCCATCTGGGTCTCTAAATAAATCCATACCAGTGTAGGTAAAATTGCCATCAATTTCCTTTTTGATGATGAAGAATCAACTCAAAAATTGTATTTCAATCCAGGATCGTATATTCAAAAATCAATATGTTTTTAGTTAGCCAAATACCATAAAAAAGAATGGTGAATGCCTTAGGACGAGACTTTCCTCTAGCATGGATCCAAAACATAGGTAGCCCAACTCAATTCAAACACTTTCGATGTAAAACATTCTTAAAATACAAATTCTTTCTTTCAATACTCTATTTCCCTCTCACGACAGCAACTAGAAGGGTTGTAAGGTTGTCAGGTGTCTTTTTTGCATCTGGGGTTTTAATGGATTTTAGTGAAATATATAAAATTAAATTATATAGAGCTTCATTACTTAGATTGATAATTATCATGTATTAAATATATTAGTTTTATTTTGATTTTGATTATTCTACAAGATTAGTTTTTGAACTAATAGTAATGAAATTGTAAAAACATTATTAAAATCATGATTTTACTTTATTTTAATTGATTTTACCGAATTAGATGATTTAAATCTGATTTTATCAATTTTCAAGTTAATTCTTACAATGATTCAGTATATAATTCAATATGATAAATATATTTAACTCGTAAAAATTTTAAGTTTTTAAAGTGATTGCATAATAAGTATATTTTACTCATAAAATTTTATATAATTTTATAATTCAACGTGCGATTTTAACAGTATTGACGTGGCTCATCCCCTTCGCAAGATAAAATTCAAAAGAGATGGCACTTTTGCAAATCTCTCATCTCCATCAAAACCTAATGAATTTGCTATCACTGTAATTATAAATTAATCTTTCCTAAAATTAGAACATAAACGTTTTCTGGATTTCGATCTGTTGAGAGCTTCCCAGTCAAGAAATTCAAAGCATGGAAGTTGAAGCATTCAAGGGAACTTTACAAAATGGAAAATTGACAGCATGCGCAAAACCGATTGATGATCTAATCAGGCCACTTGAATTTTATTACAGATAACATTAATTTTACAGCAATATATATAGCTGCAGCACTATAAAAGGAGTAAAACAGTCTACTTCATTGAAATTCAGATATGACATATATTTTATTTAGTTGGGCAGAACAGTGTTACAATACTCCACCGTTCTAACTCAAAACTATGGAAAAGATACTAAAGGAGGCCGATCGCTCATTGGAAACCTTCTCTACGTGCTAGTATTGACACAGTACCATATGTAGCATGTATGACAAGCAATGGCATTGGCAAGAAGACATGTAAAGGGAGACTGATCACTCCTGAGCAACTTTCACTACTTGCTTGCCTACATTTCGGCCGCTGAATAGGCCTATCAATGCAGCAGGGCCACTCTCGAGTCCTTCAGTTATGTCTTCCACATAAACAATCTTCCCTTCTTTAATATACGGCAGAACAAAATCCAAGAACTTGGAGTATTGGTCATAGTACTCGTAAACCGCAAACCCTTCCATCCGGATCTGCTTAAAGAGTAGAGCGATTAAGTTCTGCACACTTTCAGGCTGCTCGAGATTGTATTGAGAGATCATTCCACACAAAGCAATACGGCCATGGTGTCTCATGTTTAGAAGGACAGCATCAAGCATTTTTCCTCCAACATTCTCAAAGTAAATGTCGATGCCTTCAGGGAAGTACCTGGCAAAGGAAACAATCATTCCTTTTTCCACTTGAGCCAATCCCCACAAGATTAACATTCAAAAACAAAAAAAGTAAAGCACATAATCACAGATTAATTAAGCTGCAGAACTTCTAGAGGTTCTGTAAGGCTTGAGAGTGCTATTTCAGATTGTCTCTTATGCAGACTTCATACACTAACCTTTTCAAGGCTGCATCCAAGTCATGCTCCTCTTTATAATTGAAAGCATCATCAAATCCAAACTTGGTCTTCAATAGTTCAACCTTTTCTTTACTTCCAGCACTTCCAACAACATAACAACCTATCAGCTTTGCAAATTGCCCAACAAGCTGACCAACTGCGCCTGATGCTGATGAAACGTAGACACGGTCTCCTTCCTTGGGAGAACCAATGTCAAAGAAGCCAAAATAAGCAGTCATGCCAGGCATTCCTGTAAGATCAAAAGCACAAATTCAAAGAATATGGCTCATTACAGTCATAACAAAACAACTTCACATAAGAAAATCATATGGGCCAAGAGCATGCATACCAAGAATTCCAGTGTAGTAGGAAAGGGGTATATCATCAGTATGGTTGATTTTGAAGAGGTATTCAGGTGTTGTTATTAGACTGTATTCTTCCCAGCCGATTGTCCTTCCCCAGACCAAATCGCCTTTCTTGAAGTCAGAGTGCCTGGAATCAACAACTCTAGCCACTCCATATCCAACAATTGGCTGCTCAATGTCTCCAACAAGAGTAAGTAAATTCACAGTAACTAACAGTAAAATTACCATAAATAATCGTAATATAAATTATAACAATTCAACAATGAAAGAGGGAGATTGGGAACATACAGAGCCAAGGGAGTAGGAAGATAGTTCAGGTTCACCGGGTGGCAGATCTCTCTGCATGCGTCCACGCATGAAAGGATCACTAGACAAGTAGAGATTCTTAACCAGCACAGCATCTTTACCACTCTCTTCTTCTGGCACTTTGAGTTTGATGTTACTTGTCGTCAGGTACAGGTTTGATTCTCTTGGAAAACCACTCACATAGTCCTTGAGGATCACTTGTTTGTTGCTGATCACTTCCTCACCACCGACACTATGATCACTAGCCATGCTTTATGGTAATGTTCTTAGATTAATTTGTTGCTGAACAAAATGGTGATAAAATATTGCTGATGATGTACAAGGTTGCAAAAGGCAAAACATTATATAGACATGCATTAGCTAGATCTTGTTGAAAAGTCAATTGCAAGCACAAGATTGCAGATATTATTCGAAGTACTGTTGATTTGCTGATGATGTAAGTGCTGATTGTAGTGTTAATCATGACCTAAGTGCTGACCAGTAGCCTCACAAGATTTTCTTTTAGAATATGGGCCTGTCAATTTGGAAGGAGGGCTTCAATTTTTAGAATATGGGTCTGTCTCATAAATCAAAACTTACACCTAATAGAGACGGGCTTGTCATTCCAAATAGTTGTAGGAGTAGCCCTTGGTATTTAATCAATAAAATATTTTCTTACAATGTGAATATTTATGATCAGGATCTGAGATTCTTCACACTGTAATCTGCAATAATATTTAGTATATTACAATCGAAGATATTAATTTGATTCTATGCACCTATAAAACTCAGTTTTGTAGCTTAACAATTATTTGTTTTGGTATTAGAACTTATTTTTCAATTTCATAATTTATGTTATTTTCGCAAAATTATAATGTTGATAATTTACGTTGTATATATATCAAAAGAATTTTTTACATCTAGTATATTATTGCATTCACTATTATGCTAGACTCACCAACACTATTGACTACTACAATATTGATGAGTCTAGTCTTTTATTTATTTATTGAATAGTTATTTTTTTGGATTCTTGAATTTTTTTTTAATTTTATCCTTCTATGTTATATTTTTATATGTATAAGCCTGATAATTTGTTTTAATTTATATTCTATGTTATATTTGTGATGTAAAAAAAAAAAACCTTGTATAGATTGATGCTTAATTTTACAAAATATAATTTAATTTTATTAATTGAGAAAATTTAAATAACAGGGACCCGACTTCAATGCTGGAACAACAGAAAACTTATTTTTTTTAATTTTATTGTTCAATTGCAATTAAATTAATTTATTTGTAGCTGGATTATAGGTTCTGAATAGGTTTTCTAGGTTAGCTGAAAATTTTTTAATGCTAAAATTGAGAAAATTTAAATAATAGGGAGCAATTTTAATGCTAAAAAAAAAGAGGCCCTTTAATTTTTACTATTTATGAAACATGAAAAAGTATAATTTGCTCCTTAAAGCTTTTACTTTTCTATTTTTTATCCTTTTAGTCCACTAAACTTTATTTGTTTTATATTTTAATTTTGAAATTTTTAAGAAAAGAGAGAGTCACTAAAATAAATTATTGTATTGGTTCATGTTGATTGTCTAGCACGTAAATATTTTTACCAGATGGATAGGTTCAAGTAGCTGGCTCACGCCCAACAATTTATTTAACAAAAACAATTAACTCATATTAAGTCTCAAATGTATAAAAAACATTAACCGAACTAGGTGTTTGGAAAATTAATTTCCTCCTTTGTACTATAATTGCAATCGTCGTCGGGCGGAGACGTGCCACAAGATCAAGCAAATAAACTCGCTTCATGAGCTAAGGACGTATTACATTGTTTTTAAGCTAAGACAGAGAGAAAATATCCCATTTGTATATGTATATATACTATATGTGTTACGTAATAATTTATTTTTTTTTGCTTGATCAACTTTATATTCCCTCTCTAATTAGGCTCTTATACACAGCTAGTGGGCTGAACAAGTCCTGAAGCAACTCCACCAGCATTGCTGCATGATGCTTCAGCTGGCTGATTCTTGTAAGTGAGCTTTACATCTTCTAATTTGATCCCAGTGCATGGATATTTTTTGCTACAATCAAATTTCACCGCCACTTCTGTTGCTGATGATCCATGAATGTCTTGGTAGGTCACATCACTTATTTTCACACCAGAAACCTGTTTAATGTACAGCAAAATACAGCAAGATTTATGTACATGTTTTGGATGTTAGCTTTCAAAATGAAAAGAACGGTATAGACAATAGATTTGACGTGTACCTGGCCAGGGCAATTCTTCTCGCCGGGGCAATAGTTTTGGTCTATTACAATAGGATTTTGGACGTTATTCATGACTGCATGTTGGAAAAGAATATCTCTAGCAAAACCATTGCTAGGCCTTCCCCAAGACTTTATTCTCAGTCCATTTTCTGTACCGGTAAATGTAGTGGTCTTGACTGTAACATTTTGCACACCAGCCTCTTGGGATTCTTTGCCTAAACTTCCAATGCTACAATGTCAACCATATACACATCATTTCAGTTCCCATAATTAGCAACACATTAAACATTAGGAGCAGATGATAATTGATATAAACTTATAATTGATGTTATAATTTCTTATTTACCTGATTCCATGGCCAGGTCCACAAGCCACATTTTCAATCCACAAACTTGAGGTACCGGGGCCAATCGATACACAGTCGTCACCTGTTCCAATCCTAGAATTCAATATGGTGACACCGGTTGATGATTGAACGTGAATACCATCCGTGTTAGGGCTGCTTCCGGCGGCAGAGACTTTGACTCCTTGCACTTTGACCTTTTGGCAACCATTGATGACAATGTGAAACAACTGGCTATTTAATGATGCCAATCCGGTGATTGCAATATTGTTTGAATTGGAAAATTCAAGTGACTGCACAGTAAATAAATCAACAAGAAAAATTAAGACCTTGAAAATATAACATCTATCTTTAGTCTACTAACCAAAATATTGCAAGATGATTATGCCATGCATGCATGTGCTTTATTATCATACCGTTGCGCCTCTGGGGCAACCCTTGCCGGAATTCTTGCAAGACCACAGTCCAGCACCCTGGCCATCAAGAGTCCCTCCAGATACAGTAACCCCATTAATATGCTCAAAGATTAGCCAATTTTTAGCGTTACCAATGACCTTATAATCTGATGGTGCGACCAGGGTGCCATCTATACGTACCAAGATAGCACGGTTCTTGCAGGGACCCTGAAACCTCACTTGACCTAAAGAGAAACTCCCTTTAGGAACAGAAATTGTGGCTGGTTGTGCTGAGGCACATGCCTGTGCCCAAGCAGCAGCAAAGGCCTTGGTTGAGTCAGTTTTTCCATCAGGTTTGGCACCATAGCTTAACACACTATATTGTGCTGCCTTTGCTAAAGGTGAGAACGCAAAGTAAATGATGAAGAAAAGGGTAATAGGATGGGGGATCATTGGAGGTGGAAGGCCTGCCATTGATCTTTTTGGTATGGGATAATATTTGAATTGATGCAAGTGATGAGTAGTTGAAATGGAGAGATGGGAATCTGAAGCAGCTGAAGGTGGTATTTATAGGAAGTTTGGATATAGAATGCATGTGGAGATTTAATATTGGGTATTTGAAAATATAAGGCATCTTTTATGAAAAATAAAATAACGGATGCTATTAATGCATTCATATTGATTAGTTTCTCATGATAAAATAAATAAATTTAAAAAAACAAAAATTTAAAATATAAAATAAATTTATTGTTAGAATAGTTTTAAAATAAATTTATGTCAATTTAAAGTATAAATTAATAACAGGTAAATATATTTTTTCTACCTCGAGATAGAAATTAAATGCTATTTAAAAAACTAATTATTATTACTTAATTGTAATTAATGTTGTAGTAGTAATTAGTGAAATTCTCATATCAAATTTTTAATCTAACCATAGAAGTGATTAGATTAAAAATTAGAAATTAAAGATTATCTAATTATTAGTGTTTATATATATATATATACCGATTAATTTATTCATCATTACAAAATTTTAAATTATTTAATTCGAACAACATTTAACTACCATAACCTTACAATAACTAACTCCATGATAATGGAAAAAATTAAGATAGATTAGGAAGTTAATTCATTCTATGTCTTAGTGCCTCAACCTTGAAAAGTTGATTACGTAGATAGTTTTCCACATTATTTTGGTTATTAATACACATTATTTAGTATATATGAAAGAAGTTTTGCCAAATGAAATTGTTGAAAAGTGGGATTGAACGTGACAGGTGGAGCAAAGAACGGAAAGAAAAGTGGGTATTTCTTTTAATTAAGTTTTTATTACCCAAAAATCATGGCCTTAATCTCACAAATTTTTTCTCTTCTTGCGCGTAATTCTTTCACTTTTCGTGTTTTTGATGGGACACAAAGGATGGCATAGGTTCTTACATGTGCCTAACAATTAATGCAATGGAAACAGTATACTTTTTATTTCCTTTGTTCCCATTTGAAATCGCATTAGCTTTTAGGTTTTTTTATCTAAATTATTCTTTATTCTTGAGTTCTGAAAGCAATTACATTGTAGTTCTTTTTTTGTTTGAAATCCTAAATAAAAAAATAAAAAATAGTGTTTTGTATAAAATAAAAGGGTTAACCTAGTGTGGCAAACTCTCTTGGCAACATATAAATAATTATGTAGACTATACTACACAAAATAACTTTATATAAAATAATTATGATATTTTATATAAAAGAACACATTCCATAATATCTTATAGCATTGTCCATTAACTCTTGTTAACCAATATTGTTTCATTGAAACATCCAGGATCTCATAGGATATGAAGAGGTAGTTCGGGGGAACATTGACAAAGAAGTAGACAAGTGGACATCAGTCAATCAGCTATAAGGTCTTTTTTCTGTTAAGTTTTGATCTGGCTTGGTTTTTGCTCTATCTATGAATATCTTTGCTTTGAACAGTTGTTGGTTACGTATGTCTAACAAACGATATTCCATCCAAAATAGGTTGTTCAATAGTAATGTTGATATCTGTTTTCTATTAGAAACAAAAAAAGATAACTGCTGTGATTCCTTCATCAGAAATTTGTGGAATAATGTAACTGTTAAATGGGCTTTTCTAGAATCTATAGGCAAATAAGGAGGGATCATAGTGATGTGGGACATCTCTATCTTTGAGGTCAGTTCCATAGAATTTGGGGGGCAGTGGATCAATTTATGCGACAAACATGTTAATTCTTTCTTTAACTGCATGGTAATTGGTGTATATGTTGCATCTTCTATGCAAGATCGTGCTAAGCTATGGGAAGACATCACCACTCCGAAGTTTGCCTCCAAATTACCAATGGTGGTGATAGGTGACTTTAATGAAACCCTTCATGCTCATGAGAGAAGTAGCATCTACTTTAATCATTTAAGGTCAACTTCGCTCCGTAATTTCTTGTCCAATTGTGATCTGATTGAATTCAAACTGCAGAGCCATCATTTCACTTGGTTTAGGGGGGGCTCCATGAGTCGCATCGACAGGGCTTTTGCATCTCCAGAATTCCATCTTCAGTTTCATTCTTATCACTCTACCGCTACCTTAGAGGGATGTTTGATCATTGTCAACTACTTCTTTAGACATCAAAGGAAGATTGGGGGTGGAAGCCTTTCTGCTTCATAAACTGTTGGTTGTCACACCCTTCCTTTTCAGCTGATTTTGAAGTCTTTTGGTTTGATAGCTATAAGGAATTTCCAAGTGACTATAGATTGGTAAAGAAACTAGGAACTCTGGGAAAAAAATGAGACAGTGGAACAAATCCACTTTTGGTAATCAAAACTCAAAATTTGCAAACATTCAGAACTCCATCACAACCATCGAAGATTTAAGCGAGGTGCGCCTCCTATCTGAGACTAAAAAAACAAAGCTCA
This sequence comes from Populus trichocarpa, assembly GCF_000002775.5. Classification (NCBI taxonomy): domain Eukaryota; kingdom Viridiplantae; phylum Streptophyta; class Magnoliopsida; order Malpighiales; family Salicaceae; genus Populus; species Populus trichocarpa. The sequence goes on along the minus strand of NC_037301.2, from coordinate 419,120 downwards.
AGAATATGAACTCTGAGCTTTGGGAGGTTAGCAGGAAGGTTGAGGATATTTGGAGGCAGAAATCCTGCCAAAACTAGTGCAAAACGAGGGATAAGAACACCCGTTTCTTCCACCTTTCAGCAAGTTTGAGGAATGGCCACAACCACATCAGCAAGTTTGAGGAATGGCCGCAACCACATCAGCAAGATTGAGCAGAATGGCAGAATTTTAGTCTCTCTAAATGGCATCAAAGAGGGCACTATCAACTACTTCTTAACTCTGTTTGCCAAGCCAAAATCCAGAAGAATTGAAATGGGAGGCTTGGGGTTCTCCAAAATTTCAAAAGCAAGATCAGTTTCGTTAGCTTACCTTAGGTAGGGTGTAGTTGGGGTGCTAATACCTTCCCTTTACGCAACCAGTCTCCATACCCGATCTCTGAGACCAGTTAGGGTTCTTAGTGATCAGAATACTAGGTGGCGACCCCCAGTCCATATTTTACTGATAAGAGACAAGAATTCCTTGTCTCTCCACATTTGCCAGATAGACCATGATATTTTTCCTTGAGAGGGTGGACGATCGCCGCGACGCCACACACGTGCGACACTACCATGGGCTATATGGGTTTTGGCTCTCATTGGAGGAAATTGATTTTCTATACTACATGTCTGTTTTTCATATGCCAAAGGGCATTACAAAAGCCATATCCTCCATCAACCGCTGTTTTCTCTAGAAGGGCACCTCGAATTCACATGGTATCTGTAAGGTCACTTGGCACAAGGTAATCAAGAGTAAACCCCTTGGAGGTCTCGGGCTGGGATTTCTTCACAGCAAAAATTTGGCTCTGCTGTTTAAATGGCTTTGGAACCTTGATAAAGGAGTGGCAGGAGGTTGGCAAGAACTTATCCTATAAAAGTATCGACCTCATTTTTCAAATGGTCTTCCTGTGTTTGCAGGTTCTTTATCTCCAACTTGGCATCCCATGGTATCAACAATCTTTTTAAATCATAACATAGCCACTCCTCTCCAATTCAATATCGGGTTCAAGGTGGGTGATGGGAGAAACATCAGGTTCTGGACCGATTCCTGGCTAGGCTCCACAGCCCCTCTCTAGTTCATGTTTCCCAGGCTTTACAACCTCTCCCAGCAGGAATCATTAAGCCTTACAGAAGTTCATAGCCCAACTGATACCTCGCTCAACCTATCTTGGAGAAGACCCCTTCAGTCCCGTGAGCTCTGCAAGCGAGAGAGCTTGATAGCAGAAGTGGAATGTGGTCTGGTCTTTTTTGATGGTGAAGACAACATAATATGGAAATTTCACAGCTCCGACGTTTACTCAGTTTTCTTAGGATGCCATCTTTTTTATAGTCTTATTGTTTCAGAAAATAATCACTCCCCTGCTCTGCTTTGGAAAGGGTTTGCGCCTCCAAAAGTAGAAGTGTTCATGTGGCTTCTTCTAAAAGTAAAAAGGGCTTCTTAGCTGAGAGGAGGATTATCAATTATGAGGAAGCTCTTTGCCCTTTCTGCTTCAAGGAGATTGAGACTATACATCATCTTTTCCATCTTTATCCTACGTCATAGACTCTTCAGTTGGTTTGGGTGTTTAGGCTGTCTGCCAAAAGACCCAAATCATAACCTTCAAGAAAGAACTGGCCTGGTAAAAGGAAAATTTCAGTGTCAAGTCATTACCCTTCTCTGTAAAGGATTGTACTAGTTAATATGGATAACATGCAACCATCTAATCTTTGAGTCCAAAACTCCAGAATGGGATGTGATTACTAGTTGCGGCAATCATTGCCTCGCTTACTTTATTTTTTCGGATCCCCCCCTGTAATCTCCCTTATCTTGCAGCCCTCATTTTCTTAACGGGGACGCTTTATTTATAATATTCTCAATTACTATATAAAAAAAAAACATTTGTTGTTCTTTTTTTCTTATGTCCCAAATATACTTAAAAACACTAACAAGAGGCCAAACATAAGGAAATAGATAATAATTTTGAAAATCCATTGGTTTCTGTTTTAAACTAGCAAAACAAGGCAGCATATTCTACTTCAACTTTACATTTTGCATATGGAAGTTGGGTTGTAAGTCTATGGGTTGGAAGTTGGGACCGAACCAATCAATAGCCAATGAGCATATTTGCGGCCTTCACTATCCATTTTAATTTCTCCTTATCGCCATGCATGTTTCCTTAGCCAATGATGCTCGGGACAGGTTCTGAATATTAATTAGTATATATCCTCCTGACCTTGAGCTATCAGAATTTACTAAATATTATTTAACAACAAGCAGTACAGGCTGTACAGCACAGTAATCCTATCATATCTCGTCTGCATCTTAGATTAATTTCCATGATCGTTCGTCAGTACCCTTTGAAGATGAGATCATATATACTACATTTAAATTTTGGAATAATTAAGGTTGTTGTGCAATCACATACATAGTTCAGAAACCAAAATTCCTGTCTGATCAGCCTGAACAATAGACGGACAAGGAATGGCCTTTTGGTGTGTTTTTAGTGCATGTCTTCAAAACACACACACAAACGCATGCATTCACAACAATGCTTGATGTGTGAAAGGCGCTGGACGTAGCTTACTCGTTGTTCATGTATCAACCTTTTTTGAAGACTAACCACTTGTAAAGCATGTGCGTAGCCACTTTTAATTTGGTCCCTATTCTTGCCTAACTTTAATAAATCAATCCAAAATGACTTAACCTAGGGGTCAAGAGATCAGTAACGTGATTATCATGTTTAGGTCAATTTCTCTTGTCAAATTAATATAGCTGATTCAGACTTGAAACTGTTTTCAACTAACTCAGAGTGACAAGTAACCTCCCCATGGATCGGAGCAGGCCAACCTATGTAACAAGCTTTCCACATGGGGTTTCTTGTCTTGTGTTCCAATTTCGAAGACGGTAAAAAAGAGAAATCAAAGTTCGCATCTTATCTTGACTCCACTTATATTTGTTCCCATAACTGTCAAATTCTTGTTCAGACTTTAAAAGATATTAGCTAACTTCATTAGTTTTATGTGATTTGTAGAGTGATAAGACTTGAAATACTAAAAAGCATAGTTATATAACCAAATTGGGTTTTATTTGAATCAATTTTTTTATCAATGTTGTTTTTTATTTTAAATATTTTGATTTTAAAAAACAAAATTCTTGAAGCGATATTAAGTACTTGCCAGCTCTTAGGCCAACTGATCTTTTTTTTTATCACTCTACAAAAAACAATATTTTTTTATCAATGTTGTTTTTTATTTTAAATATTTTGATCCAAGTCTCGAATAATTAAGTCATGGTGTGAATTGGGTTTTCTAACCATGCTAAGAAGTTTGATCATCCGTTAAAAAAAAAAAAAAAGTGTATTTGTTTGCCTTTTCAAATGTAATCGATATAGCATGGTAGAAATGATTAATGGATTTCGAACAATGATCCATCCAGATTTGGGTAACTAATTAGCTAAACAAAATCAATGGGGGATAAGTGCAGAGTGAAATCAGTTAGGTTTCGGGCACAAAGTCAGGCAATTTTCGAAGACTCCGTCTTACATCATGAAAAATTGAAATGGCTCACGCATATTTGAGGCCTTATCCATCTCTCGTTTCTTTTCTAATAATAATAAAAAAAGAGTGAAAGCAATCGAACGTCGATTCATACAGAAAAAGTCTATAATTGAATAGTTAAATAAACTTTAACAGTATAAATGCTCGCCAAATAAACTTTCAAGGATCGGTTGCTGATGAATTAAATTGTTCGTGCATGTTCTTCCATGTATAAATGCATGCCTCATCAATATGTGTGTGTAAATGAAATACCTTATCATCCACTGAGATTACAGAATATATTCACATGCATGAATCTCATTTTTTACTAGACATTTGAAGAAGAAATCCCCATGTGGTGAACTTGAATGATTATACAAGTCGATCACTCCTCATCTTCTTCACAAATTTAAAGGAGCTGAAGCCCTAGAGTCCAATTTCTTCCGCTTAACCCATATGTTAAAGTCTCTTTATATTAATGGTACGTAATCTCAGCATGAACTTGGACCTGCATCGATTTGCCATCATATGCTACAGGGAACTATTTATGCCCACATAAATATTTGGTTATTAGCACTTATACAGACATACATAGATTGAACATATTTAGTTTATGGGGGTGTATTCTTAAAATGATTAAAAAAAAATTGATTAATTAATAAATATAACTGAGGATACCCATTATCGTTAAAACCATATATAAAAATATATATTAGAGTTAGCTGGCTCAATATTACCTCCTATCCTAAATAACTTGGTAAAAATTATAAGCTCCTCCTCCTCCTCCTCCTCCTCTTCTTCTTTTTTTTTCAATTAATATTATTATTATTATTATTATTATTATTATTTTCTTTTTTATTTTGCTTCCTTTTTTTCTTTTAATTTCAATTTTAATTTAACGTATAAAGTAAAATCATAACATCTTATATTATTGAAAGCAAAATACTTGTATTCTATAGGTCCTGTTTGCTTGCTGAAAAGTAGTTTTATTTTTAGGGTGATTTTCATGGAGAGTAAATTTTTTTTTTATGTTTTGCAGTGTCATAAAAAATAAGCTGAAAAATATTTTTCAGTGTTTGGTTATGTCATGAAAAATAAGTTAGAAAATAATTTATTTATGTTTTAATTTTTTTAAGTTTATTAAAAGAATGAAGACCAAACCTAACATATGAAAAACTTGAAGGATAATGAAATTGAAAAAATAAATTTTAATTTCATAAATTATTTCAAATAAAATAAATATTAATAAAAAAATAGAATCAAATCTGACAAATAAAAAAAGTTAGAAGATGATAAAATTAAAAAAATCTAATTTTATAATTATTTAATAAATAAATATCAATTGAATTACATTGAAAGATTGAATTTATGTAAAATGTGATAGATTGCCTAATGACAGCAACCCTTCCTTTATATTTATATCTTTAGGGTTGTGTACAATACAAGAGTGGTATGTACTACACATGATAACTATTCTTATATAAGATATTTACATATATATAGGACTCTTTCCATAATATGCCTTGTCAAGATGAAGGTGGAGACTCCACCCGAAGCTTGGATAAAAAATAAGCAAACGAAACTGGAGGGGGAGGCTTGGTAAGGACATCGGCTAGTTGGTCCTTGGAAGAGATGAATTGTACCTAAATTTCTTTCATAGCAACGCGATCACAAACGAAGTGATAATCAACTTCAACATATTTAGTATGAGCGTGAAACACTGGATTGACAGGTAAGAAAGTTGCCCATAAATTATCACACCATAACATAGTGCTGGATGAAGACGGAAATCGTAGTTCTAACAATAAAAAGCGAATCCACAAGATTTTAGCAATACCATCAGCTAAGGCTTTGTATTCAGCTTTCGTAGAGGATCTAGCAACAGTGTGTTGTTTCCCCGATTTCCAGGAAATAGGAGTAAAACTAAGATACACGAGATAACCACCTGTCGATTTTCGATCATCAATATTGTCAGCCCAATCAGCATCAGTAAAGCCATGAAGAGACAAGGAGGAGTCCCGAGTAATGTGCAGACCATAGGAGGTTGAAGCTTGAAGGTAACGTAAGATGTGTTTAACTGTAGCCCAATGGTCCTTAGTAGGAGCATGCATAAACTAACACACCTTGTTGACTGTATAACAAATATCAGGTCTAGTGAAAGTAAGGTACTATAGAGCACCAACAATCTGTCTATAACATGTTGGGGTAGAGTAAATAGTACCAGGCACGAATCCCAACTTAGACGAGGGAGACAATAGAGTGTCAACCGGTTTGTAAGAAGTCATACCTGCTCGTTGGATAATGTCTAGCGTATACTTGTGTTGATTGAGTAAGAGACCCATAAAAGTATATTTAACTTCTATTCCCAGAAAGAAATGAGCAGAACCTAAGTCCCAAAGCTTAAACTCTGAACTCAACAGAGTAATCAATTGGTGAAGCAAGGCTAAGTCACTCCCAATTAACAGAATATCATCAATATACACAAGCAAATAAATCATTACACCACTGAAAGAGAGAATAAACAGAGAAGTATCAACCCTAGATGCCTAAAATCCAAATGAAGATGAGAAACTCACTTAACAAGTTGTACCATGCTCGAGGTGTTTGTTTCAAACCATATAAGGATTTATAAAGACGACATACATGAGATGAAAGTGTAGGATCAACAAAGCCAGATGGTTGTGCCATGTACACTTCTTTCTAAAGAATGCCATTCAAGAAGGCATTATTGACATCCAACTGATAAATTTTCCAACCATAAGTGACAGCAATCGTGATCACAAGTCGAACCGATGTAACCTTAACCACCGGACTAAATGTCTCCAAATAATCATTCCCCACTTGCTGCGTGAAACCACGGGCAACCAACCGTGCTTTATATCTGTCAACTCGACCATCAGTGTGCCGTTTAATCTTATAAACCCACTGACTGCCTACCGCATTCATGGACGGATGGAAGGGCACCAGCGACCAACTATGATAACAATGAAGTGCCCGAATTTCCTCTTGCATAGCATTATGCTAAATCAAGTATCGGTTGGTATCCTTAAAAGAAAGTGGTTCCTGGTGAGGTAGAGAAGCCACCCGGGAGGCAAAGGAAACACTAAAGTTTGTTGTCTTGGATACATGTGGGCGAAGTACCTTAGAATGGGTGTGGGCAACTAGAGGGGGAGTGGAAGACTCACTGGCCGTGGCTTGCTGAAGAGAGAATTGAGACAAATCAACATATAAGTTAAGTCTAGGAGGGGAAACAGAGGAAGAACCTGGCAATGAGGAGCTCAATATAGGACTAGGCCGACAAGGGGAAACAACATGTGAAACAGCAGGGGTAATGTCCATAATCTGTTCACTCTTGGGGAGAATAGCAAGAGAGCTAGCAAGTGAAACAACAGGGGTGACGTCCACACTCTGTTCACTCTTGGTGGGAACAGCATGGGAGAAAGACAAGTCTAAACCTGTACCTGAGGAATGATCATGACAGTGATATGCAGGTAATGGTAAGGGAGCCTAAATGGTTGTGTTATGTGCAGGGGGCGTCGAGTGAGTGTCTCGATAAGGTGGTGGGATGGGTTGTAAAGTAGCAGTAGAAGTTGTATGGGTGGAGCTACAATCTGTTCAGATTTGTCAAGAGGAAAAACTGTTTCATGAAACTAAACATTACAAGCAAGATAAATACGATTTGACGATAAATCAACACATCGATATCCTAAATGAGAGTTGTTATATCCTAGAAAGATACAAGGAGATGAGCAAAAATTTAACTTATAAGCATTGTATGGATGAAGAAATGGAAAACAGAGATACCTGAAAGTACATAGAAAAGTATAATCAGGAGTCGATTGTAAAAGACATTCAAACGGTGATTTATGATTAAGAACATGAGTTGGCATATGGTTAATCAAATACACTGAACTTTCAAATACATAACTCCAGTATTTTAAGGGAGCTTTACATTGGCCAAGAAAAGTGAGCCCAATTTCAACAATATATCGATGACGACGTTCAACCATTCCATTTTGTTCATGAGTATGCATACAGATTACATGATGATGAATACCAATTGTTTTAAAATACGTATTAAGTTTTTAATATTCACCACTCCAATCTGTTTGAACAGACTTAATTTTTAAAGAAAATTGGCGCTCAACAAGCGCCTGAAATTGATGAAATATAGCAAACACATCAAATTTTGAAACCAAAGGATAAAACCAAATAAATTTTGTATGGGCATCCACAAAATAACAAAATAGCGAAAACTATCAGATGACAACATAGGGGAAAGACCCCAAACATCACTAAAAATCAGGTCAAGAGGAGCTTGAGTTTGATGACCTGTAGTTTTTAAAGTCAGACGAGATGATTTTTCCAAAGGGCATGCTGAACAATTAAAATTAAATTGTTTTGACATACAGGACACCTGTTTAGTTGACGCTAGAAAATGAAAAATGCATGGACTGGGATGTCTAAGTCGACGATGCCACACATTAGTAGAAGTAGAGAGACATGTAGATGAGAAAACTTGAGGCAACGACATTGCAGACAACTCGGATAAAATATATAGATCATCTCTACTCTGACCAGAAAGAAGCACCACTACCAGAAAATTGATAAATACAAATGGAAATACCGAGGGAATATTTCCGTCGGTAAATTTCCGAGGGATTTTACCGACGGAAATATTCCCTCGGTATATACCGAGGGAATTACCGTGGGAAAAAAAATTAAAACAAAGCAAAAAAAAATGATGACGTGTCATTTTTACCAACGGAATTTATTCCGTCGGTGATTCCGTCGGTACATTTGTTGGTAAATTGTGAACATTGTTCATCATGTTAATTACAAAGGGAATCACCGACGGACCCGTTTCTTATTATTCTTCTTCTTCTTCTTCTTCTTCTTCTTCTTCTACTTCTTCTTCTTCACTATATGTAAAAAACATCATTAAGGTATGTCTTCTTCTTCTTCTTCACTTTATGTAAAAAACATCATTTCTTATCTATTTCTTTCTCTTCTTTTCTCTCCTCATCTCCTTCTCTTTTCCTCCATGCTTGGGTATGTCTTCTTCTTCTTTCTTCTTTTATCCTCTTAGTTTTTTTTTAATTAATATGCTTAATGAAATTTTTTTTCTCTCCTTAGCTTCACTTGCAACTACATTAAGGTAAGATTTTTCTTTTTTCTTCTTTTTTCATGATTTTTTTCACTATTTTTGTTCTTTATTTTATTTTTAATTGTTTTTGTTCTTAATAATTGTATAAATGTTGTTGTGAGATTTTTTTTTCTTATGAGATCAATTTTTAGTAGATTTATTTATAGGATTTTTAAATTTTTAGCAATTGCAACTTCATTTTTTTCATATGAATTTTTTTAGTTGAATTTATTTTTTTATTTTATTTATTTGTTGCAAATTTGTTTGAATTGATTTTCTTATTCTTTTTTCCAAGCATTTTGAGTATATATTATACAGTGTTAATTTATGTTAATTTAATTATTTTATAATTTTATAAAATGAATTTTTTTTAAAATGTTTTTCAATAATTACCGACGGAACTTCTGTCGGTAATTCCGTTGGTACTTCCGTCGGTAAATCCCTCGGTAATTCCGTTGGTAATAAAAAAATTATTATCGACGCGTCTGTTCCATCAGTAAATCCATCGGTAATTCTATTACCAACGGATTTACCGACGGACAAAACATTACCGACGAACGATTCACCGACGGATCATTTCCGTCTTTGATTCCGTCGGTAATATAATTACCGATGGAATATGTGTCTTACACCGACGGAAAAATTCCGTCGGTAAAACTGTTAAATCTTGTAGTGCACCTCCTTTGTCATGAGGTCCTTAAAATAAAATAGAAAGGGGTGAAATTCAAAAAACACGTTATTCTCAAGATAAAACTTTAGAACAGAAAGTAGAGGTTTTTTAATGTCAGGCACATGTAAAATATTGGATAAGGTAAACGTGTGTTTGGGTGAATGAATTTTAGAGTAAGCAATATTAGAAATAGTAAGGCCCATACCATCGCCAACATGTAAATGATCATTACCACGATAAGGTTCTAAGCTCGTCATACTCACAAGGTCCGATGTCACATGATGATTTGCATCTGTATTAGGAAACCAAGTAACAAAAGCAGTTATAGGAGCATTGTTAAATGCTAAATTGGCATTAGCTTGTAGATTATGAGTAGCCAATTAAAAGCACTGTTGGGCGGTATGTCCATAGTCATAAACACAACTGACACTTTACAGTTCGGTTATAGCCTCCAAATCAGTTTCCTTGCTGCCCAAACTGCTGACCAGAACCAGATGAGAAACGGTTCTGGTGCTGTCCAAATTGCTGACCTGAAGCATAACTATAGCCATGATTCCTATAATTATAGCTACGATTACTTTGTCTCCAACCCCCACGAAATCAGCCCCTTTGTCCAGTACTGGTAGGGGTGAGCAAAAAAAACCGATTAAACCGAGAAAACCGGAAAAAAATAACCAAAAAAACCGAACCGTGAAAAAAAACCGATTAAAATTTTAAAAAAACTGACCAGTTCGGTTCGGTTTCGGTTTTATAAGCCTGAAACTGAAAAAACCAAACCGAACCAAACCCAAACTGAAAAAAACAGGAAAAAAATCAAGCTAAACCAGAAAAAAAACCGAGCCAAACCGAAAAAACCAAGCCAAACCGGTTTGAACCGGTTTTTGTCCTAAAAAATCGAACCAAACCGAACAAAAACTGGTTTGTTTGAACCAGTTTCTGTTCGGTTTTGTTTTTTTTAAATTCGGTTTGGTTATTTTTTTTTATAAAAACCGAATCGAACCGAAAATGATCACCCCTAATTACTGGAACCAAACTGATGCTGCCCAAAGAATGCAGATGCTGCTGTGAAGGAGTTGGGAACAGAGGAGCTGTTATAGTTGATGAAGAGAAGCCTTGTAGAGAAATTCATGTGTGAGGAGGTGGTTATGGAGGTCAGTGTAAGAGATGGGATCGACCTTAGTGGACAAGTTGGTTACAAGATCCTTAAAATCGCTTCATAACCCCCAAAATACATACCAATTAAACTCTGCCATGGAGATTGGTCTACCAATAGCAGCAAGTTCATCAAACAAGGCCTTGGCCTTCTGCAAATAAGTGTTGATAGAGTCATCATTCTGTCGTAAATCTTGGAATGCACCGTGGAGTTACATAATTCACGAGTTGGAAGGAGAAGCAAAGGTAGTTTCCAGCGTTGTCCAGATGTCGTGAGAGGTTTTACAATCCATAACTAGATGCAGAACTTCCGTAGAGAGCAAGGATAAAAGAGCACTCATGATTAAGTGGTCTTGTTGTTTCCATGATAAATATGAAGGATTGATCGATGGTAAGGATGTGGCAGTAGATATAAGATGAGAAGGAGGACATGGTGAGGTGCCATCAACAAAGAAGTGCATGCCTTGGCCCAAAAGAAAAGGTTTCATCTGCATCCTCCGATACAAGAAATTAGTATTGGAGAGTTGTAAAGAAATTACCTGCTGAGTATTAGGAAGAGGAATGATGACAGTCCTATTCATGATATCTAGAGAAGAGTTCAGAGGAACTATGCTAGCAGTAGCAGCCGCTAAAGAAGACTGAGAGATTGGTGCAGCAGCAACAACACCATGTTGAAGTTCTTGGTTGTCCACTGTCAAGAGAAAAGGAGAGGCAAACCGGTCTGGAGGAGACAACCAATAATAAAAGAAAAAACAGAAGAATGGAAGATGGAAGCAAATGAGTGCAGGACGGTTTGGAAGAGATGACCGAACAATAAAACAGAAACATGAAGGGAGATTTTGTTGAAGCTCTGATACCAAGTTGAATGACGTTGAAAGATTGAATTTATGTAAAATATAATAAATTGCCTAATGATAACAACCCTTCCTTTATATTTATATCTTTAGGGTTGTGTACAATACAAGAGTGGAATGTACTACACATGATAACTATTTCTATATAAGATATTTACATATATATAGGACTCTTTTCATAATACCAATCAAAAGAATGAGGACCAAATTTGACAGATAAAAAAGTTAAAAGATAATGAAATTTTTTTAAAAAATTATAATTTCATAAATTATTTAGAAAAAATAAATAGCAATCAAAAGAATAGAACAATATATAATAGATAAAAAAAAATTCAATTAAGAAAAACATAAAAGAAAAAAAATAACAACCAAAAGAATGATGACTAAAGTTGATATAAAAATCAAATTTTAAGGGATGTAATTTAAAAGAAAATAAAGAAAAAAGGATTGAAAACAAAATATATAAAAATAAAAAAGATTAATGATCAAATTTGATATAATCAATAAATAATATATTTTTTATTATTTTATAATATTTAAAAAATATATCCCATTAAAATAAAGAAGGGAAAAAAAACGTGGAATGTTGCCTGTCATTCTTTTGTGCGTGGTCAAATTATTCGGAGCACTTTCACTTATTTGCCCATGGATCCGAGCTGACCAATGCCATACATCACCATGCTCCTCACGGCGTGGGTCGGTCTACTTTTTCAATTTGAAAAAGGTTTCATACCCATGTTTAACTTTGGATTGACTTTTTAATCCGGTAATCAAGGAACTAATCTAGTCCAACTTTTTTTTTAATTTCTTACCATAAGAACAGCCATTACCTAATAAACCCCTCTAATTAACAAGATCATTTAGTATAGTAATGACTCTAAACAAATCATTAATGTTTCTGCTATATATTTAACCACACAACAAAGAACAACTCTCCTCTCCTAATGGTCTGTTCTTTCCATTGCTGTCATCAACAATGTTAATGAATCTTATTTAATGGATCTTATTATAGACCGTAACTAATGGGATTTTATTTGTTATATAGTTATGGGATGGTTCAATTACAAGGTTAAAGAGTTTTGATTAAAGTTATGAAATTCAATTTAAAACTCAGGTCGTGGATTGTTCATTAGTTATGCAGATTAACTCGAATTAACTTAAAAAAATTTGTTTTAATATTTTTTTTTTTAAAATCAAATTAAATTTTTATTTTGACCGAATTTACCTATTAAGTCAATCCTATTTGATCAAACCAACTTCAATCTAATTTATTTTAAAAACTCAGTTAAGATCACGTCTTGAATTTTTGAGCTGGGATGGGTTTTACAACAATGGTTTGATTTTTTGCAAAATGCTTCTCCAAATCGGCTTCAAGGGTATTTTGGTGAGGAAACCTCCAAAAAAATGAGACAAAAATCCTTCTCAAAGTACGGCGCTGATTGTTGTCAATCTATTTCCACCTCCAAACTTCCTATAAATACCATCTTTAATGGCTTCAACCTCCCCATCACAACTCTCTCTTTCTCTCAGTTTCCACCGCTGATCACTTGCATGAACTCATATCATTCTATGGTATCCCTTCCACTTCCAATGAGCCCTCTTCTCCTTACCCTTCTTTCCATCATTTTCCTTGCCTCCCCTTCAGCAAAGGCAGCACAATTTAGTGTGTTGAGTTATGGGGCCAAGCCTGATGGAAAAACTGACTCAACCAAGGCCTTTGCTGCTGCTTGGTCACAAGCATGTGCCTCTACAGGGCCAGCCACAATCTCTGTTCCTAAAGGGAGTTTCTCTCTACGTCAAGTGAAGTTTCAGGGTCCTTGCAAGAATAATGCTATCTTGGTACGTATAGATGGTACCCTAGTTGCTCCATCAAATTATGGGGTCCTTGGTAGTGCAGAAAACTTTCTAATCTTTGAGCATGTTAATGGGGTTACTCTATCTGGAGGGACTCTTGACGGTCAAGGTGCTGGACTGTGGTCTTGCAAGAACTCCGGCAAGGGTAATTGCCCCAGGGGCGCAACGGTATGCTAATCACATGCATGCATGACATAATTATCTTACAATTTTGGTCTCTGGACTAAAGTTAAATACATAATCTATTCTTAAAGTCTTAAATCTTTTTATTGTGCAGTCACTTGAATTTTCCAATTCAAAAAACATTGCAATCACCGGATTGGCATCATTAAATAGCCAAATGTTCCATATTGTCATCAATGGCTGCCAAAACGTCAAATTGCAAGGAGTCAAAGTCTCTGCTGACGGAAACAGCCCTAACACGGATGGCATTCACGTTCAATTATCAACCGCTGTCACCATCTTGAATTCTAGGATTGGAACAGGTGACGATTGTATATCTATCGGCCCCGGCACGTCTAATTTGTGGATTGAAAATGTAGCATGTGGACCAGGCCATGGAATCAGGTAACTAAGAAAATATCAGTCCAGTAGTCATCAGCTATACATTCATATCAATTATCATGAGCACATGATGTCTAATTTGTTGCTTATTATGCGAACTGAAAATAAAATAACGTGTGCATGCATGGTCGATGTAGCATTGGAAGTTTGGGCAAGGACTCCCAAGAGGCTGGTGTGCGAGATGTTACAGTCAAAACCACTACATTTACGGGTACCGAAAATGGACTGAGAATTAAGACTTGGGGAAGGCCTAGCAATGGTTTTGCTACAAATATTCTTTTCCAACATGTAGTCATGAATAACGTCAAAAATCCCATTTTGATAGACCAAAACTATTGCCCCGGCAACAAGAATTGCCCTGGCCAGGTACGTCAAATCTACTGCCTCTATACTCTTTCTTTTCATCAAATTAGGAAAGTAAGATTAACATAAAATATACTTGTATCTTTCTACTAATTTCTTGTGCATTAAACAGGCTTCTGGTGTGAAAATCAGCGATGTGACCTATCAAGACATTCATGGAACATCAGCCACTGAACTTGCGGTGAAATTTGATTGTAGTAGAAAATATCCGTGCACTGGGATTAAACTGGAGGATGTGAAGCTCACTTACGACAATAAACCCGCTGAAGCATCATGTAGCAATGCTGGTGGAGTTGCTTCCGGCATGGTTCAGCCTACTAGCTGTTTGTAGGAGTCTAAAGATGAACTAGTTGACTAAGCAGTAAGGAACAAATCGTAATAATCCTATGCGGAAAAAAAAAAAACAATGTAGTGAGCAAAGTATAGCTCATTGAGTCGAAGTTTATTGCTTGAGCCTGAGGCACGTTTGTGCCCGACCTTTGCAATTATAGTTGTAGTGAAAACTAAAATTTCCAAACTACTACAGTTTGGTTAGTTCTTGTAACTTTTCATTTGATATTTATGTGAGAGTTATATTCTCTACTTTATTATATACAATATAACCTAGCTAAATTAGTAATTTTTATTAAATAATAATCTTGTTCAATCATTATTTAAATTTGGAGTTTAAATCATTGTTTTAAAACTTAACCCGATTTAAAAGATTGACATGTGACTCGAGGTCTAAGATGGTTTGGGTGTCAAAAAAAAATAATGGTGGGAGAATTAATTTGTTGTGATTTGGTTAAAAATCCTGGTTGATCTGTGATCTGGTCAGCCCAAAAAAATTCAGTCAAAACTTGTTAAATTTTTTTTAATTATTTAAATAATGTTATTTTTAATTTTTTATAAAATAAAAAAATATATATATCCGGATTAAGTTACCTTTATTCAGAGACTTACCCTGATCAACATCAGATCAAGTTTTTAAAAAATCAAATGAAATATCTGAATTAAATAATTTCAATTTTCTATAGACTCAAATGATAGCTAGTACCTATGCTTCATTAGGTTCGTTAGTGCCAATGAAACAAGAGACCAAAAAAAACAAGCTGTTAGCTGTATCTCTTAACACGCCGCCGATACAAGCCCTCCCTCCCTGGTTTACTATTGGAAGCTCCATCCACTTTCCATTTCAAGACACCAGAAGGTGGATCAGTTCCCTACTTTCGGGATAAATAAAGCTGCATTTGCAGCATGAGAGGAGTGGATCAGTTCCCTAGAATATTTGACAAAAAACAAACCCCTGGATTCATGTATTCATACCAAGCTCTCCTCAGATGTTGGGAAAAGATGAACCTGGGAAGGTATGTTTATAAGATGATCATACAGGTCTGCTTCATCAGTCCGAAATTCTCTCCTCCATGGTAAGTTCCAAATCACCCATATCAGCAATCCAGCAATCCTTCTTGCTAGAAAGACTAAACAGCCTAGGGAATAAGTTCCTCAGGCTCTGATTTTCCACCCAGATATCACTCCAAAAATAAACTCAAACACCATTACCAGCAGCAAAACAGATACTTTCCTTAAGAGCAATGCCAGCTACTAATGAGTACAAAAAAACAAAAAGAAACAATGTCTTTCCAAATAGGAGACAAATTATGATAGAAACGTAGCAATCCATTATAAAAAGAATGATCATATTTCTGAAGGACGAAAGACCTCCAACTTTCAGTTTTAGACTTGCTAAGGCGCCATAAAGGATATTCGATAAAATGGAAAATATCCATAAAAAGGCTGAAAGATTTTGCTCCCCACTGATTCAAACGACCACTACCATGATCACTAGCCTGGAGAGTTTCATTATAGTTGCCAATGAAACACTAAGGAAGCTCAAAAGTATATCGCAACATACATGGTTAGGGACCGATTTGATGGCTTGGTCTCATGGTTATAGCACAGTAATTTTAAGAAATAGACTCATTGTTAGCTGCTAACAAGCTGCCTTCAAAACATAATTTGGCTTTGAGTATGCATATAGGGAGGAAAAACTTTTTACCTTGCGCCTATTTCTAAAAATATTAGCAGACACTCGCTGGGTTGCCTAATATATTCAGAGGCAGGGGAAGGTAAAGCTGGTGTTTGAAGTGCTGCTGCTTCCATAGTAGTTTTCCCATTGACAGGCAAGCTAATGAATTGTTGATTTGGAGCTGACCCATTTAGCAAAGGTACTCCAAGACAGCCTGCAATGCTTCTGGCAATACCAGTGCGATCTAGCTTCTGTGTAAGCAATGCTCTTCATTGAGCACCAATCCACCCTCATTATCATCATCGAAGTCAGCAGATTTTACTCCACTATCTTGCTGTCCGCCATGTTCTTTAACAGATGAAACCTTAATAGTTCGAACTGCAATCTCCAATTTTCCATTGAAAGCACTTTGTACAGCCTCGGCATTTTCAAGTTGAGTAAACTGAACAAATCGAAAACCTTTGCATTGTCCTGTCTCAAGGTTAAGAGGCAATTGTATGATAAGAAGAGAATTTGGGACAAGAGATAAGGAAGGAACAGAGGAGAGAAAGGAAAGATTGTTTTATTAATTCAATGGTCTCCTTCCATACAGAGTTTGTGAGCCTAAATAGGCCACCCAAAATAACAATAATTCGACGAAGTGGAGCTGAAGACCAGGATTGCGATTAGCATTCCTACTTCCACCACTTTGATTATTTGACTAATTCAACTTGGCGATAAAAACAATGATAAAACCAAAATAATAGCAGTCCACGAACTCAGCTGCTTCCACGTATTCAGCTCCTTGAGCCATGCAACACTTCCTCCACGTACTCTGCTACTTCTTATCAATCCATCCCCCTGCGAAGAACCTTGTCCTCAAGGGTTAAATTGAGGATATGTCTTGGCGAAACGCCACAAATTCTCCCACGAAGCATCTTCTGGCAAGGCTCCCTTCCACTGAACTAAGACCTCTGTTTTGGGACGATATTTGCCCTTTTGGACCACCCTTCTATCCAAAATCAATTAGGTTCTGGTAGTATGACGTCATCTGTAGACACAGGGGGAAGAGTTATCACGGTATCGTCAACAACCGGTCCCCATTTCTTTTTGAGCAAGCTGACGTGAAACACATCATGAATGTGTGCCCCTGCTGGTAGGTCTAGCTTGTAAGCCACAGCCCCCACGCGAGCTAAAATTCTGAATGGTCCAAAAAACCTGGGAGAAAGCTTCAAAGAACTCCTGAACGCTACAGACTTTTGACGGTAGGGTTGAAGCTTAAGAACACATAATCTCCAACATCGTAGGTGACCTCCCGTCGATGCAGGTCAGCTCGAGACTTCATACGAGTCTGTGCTTCCAATAAATTTCTCCTGAGGTCGCGCATGATGACTTCCCTTGTTTGCAGTAAGTTATCCACTGCTTGGACCTTTGTTGTGCCTGGAATGTAAGAGGTCATGTTCGGAGGAGGAACCCCATAAACTGCTTCAAAGGGAGACATTTTTGTTGCCGAATGAACTGCTGTGTTATACCCATATTCTGCCCAAGCAAGCCATTCCACCCAGCCTTTTGGTTGATCCGAAGAGAAGCAACGCAAGTATTGCTCAAGAGTTTGGTTGACCACCTCCGTTTGTCCGTCGGATTGTGGATGATAACTGGAGCTATAGCACAGCTTTGTTCCCTGTAATTTGAACAAGGACTTCCAGAAAGTGCTAAGAAAAACCTTGTCACGATCACTCACAATGGAGAGAGGCATCCCATGAAGCTTCACCACGTTATTGAGGAACTTTTTTGCTACTGATACCGCCGTGTAGGGATGTTTTAAGGGAACAAAATGGGCATACTTTGAGAGACGATCTACCACCACCATGATCACATTATATCCTTGTGACAGCGGCAATCCTTCGACAAAATCCATGGATATATCTGTCCAGATTCGTTGAGGAATAGGAAGGGGTTGAAGCAAACCTGCTGGTCGGAGAGTCTCATGCTTGCAACGTTGGCACACCTCACAATCTCGGATAAAGCTTTTTACTGAGGTGCGGATACCAGGCCACACAAAACTGGCTGAGATTCTCGTGAGGGTCTTTAAATAACCAAAATGGCCACCTGATGGTGAAGAATGTCCATCGGCCAAGACAGCAGGTAACAACGTGGAATTGGGACTTAAAAGAATTCGTCCATTTTGCATCCAAACTCCATCTCGTTGAACACAATTTAAGGGTTGATTAGTAAGCAAGGAATTATAATAAGGATGATTGAGTACCTCTTGCTGCAAGATTTCCCACCAATCGGCAATTGGCACAGTCAAGGCCTGAAATTGGAAGGCCGCCACGCGTGAGAGAGCATCAGCACCTTGGTTCTCCTTCCCTTGGCGATATTGAATGGTGTAATCAAAACCCATTATTTTTGGCAGCCACCGAGCTTGAGACGGCGTTGTGAGGCGTTGCTCTAATAAATATTTGAGGCTTCTGTGATCTGTCTTAATCACAAAGGGTCTGCCCAACAGGTAAGGTCGCCACTTCCTCACGGCTTTCACCAATGCCATCATCTCCTTGTCGTAAGTGGATAATAACTTTGATTTGCCCTTCAAAGCCTCACTGTAGTAGGCAATCGGTTGGTTGTCTTGAGATAAGATTGCCCCTAACCCGTCTCCGCAAGCATCACATTCAACGACGAATGGCTGGGAAAAATTGGGCAGTCGTAAAACTGGGGGGGAGACGAGAGCTTCCTTTAATTTGTCAGAAGCCAATTCACATTCTTCAGTCCAACAAAACCCATCTTTAGTGAGAAGTTTTGTTAAGGGGGCCGCGATTACACCAAATCCGCGTACAAATTTGCGATAATAACCGGCCAAACCCAGGAAGCCACGGACACCTTTAGGAGATGTTGGCACCGGCCAGTTCTGAACGGCGTGTATTTTCTCTGGGTCCACTGCCACACCCTCCGAAGAAATGAGGTGGCCCAAATACCCCACCGATAGCACCCCAAACTGGCATTTGGAGAGTTTGACAAATAGCTGGTGGTCAGCCAGAATTCCCAGCACCTGTTTAACATGCAGCAGATGATCCTCCCAAGACCTGCTATACACCAAAATATCGTAAAAAAAAACGAGGATAAATCTTCGCAAATGTGGCCTGAAGATATCATTCATGAGACTCTGAAAGGATGCTGGAGCGTTGGTCAACCCAAACGGTGTTACCAAAAACTCATAGTGACCATCATGAGTGCGGAACGCCGTCTTCTGAATATCCTCCTGATGTACCCTGATCTGGTGGTAACCGGAGCGCAAGTCTAATTTTGAAAAATACTTCGCGCCATGTAGTTCATCCAAAAGCTCATCAATGACAGGTATGGGAAATTTATCTTTGACCGTAATCTCATTAAGTGCCCGATAATCGACGCAAAAGCGCCAAGACCCATCTGATTTTTTTATCAATAAGACGGGTGATGAAAACGGACTCCGGCTTGGGCGAATAATTCCGGACTGAAGGAATTCTTTGACCAATTTTTCGATCTCATTCTTTTGATAGTGGGGATACCTGTAAGGTCGGGTGTTAACTGGTGGTTGATTTGGTAGTAAAGGAATGCGATGGTCGTGGCTGCGCGTAGGTGGCAGGTTGGTGGGTTCATCAAATATGTGAGAATATTGTGATAGAATTTGCTCCAGGTCTGGTGGTAATGGAGTGTCTTGGCTGGACTGCACCTCCGAAACCATGTGAACAAAGAACCCCATACCAGATAAGTGCAACAATTCCTTCTCACTCAGCAGCGCCAACTCTGAACCTGTTATTCCGTGTAGAACGTGGGTTCTGCCTGATTGTTTGAAGGACATCCGAAGCTTCTTGTAGTCAGTCTTGATTGGTCCCAAAGTTTCTAGCCATTGGACTCCCAACACTACTTGACAGGCAGCCACGGGCAGAACAAAGAAATCAGCCCGAATCGTGATTCCTTGGAGAGATAATGAGAGTCCAAAACACCTCCCCGTACATTCAATTACTTCTTTATTCCCTACTGTCACTTTGAATGTCTTCCCCTTAACCACATGCAATCCTAACTTAATGACCACCGATTGATCAATAAAATTATGGGTGCTCCCCCCATCAATGAGCACAATTAATTCCTTGTGGCCACTCCTCCCTGTTACCCGAAAAGTTCATGGGTGTGATGTACCCACTAATGCATGGAATGATATTTCGGGTAATGCTTCTTCGTCAGGCTCAATATCCATGTCCACCTCATCTTCATCCCCCTGCGACTGCACATCTACCATCATGAATAATTGGGGTCTGGAGCAACGATGCCCTTGAACATACTTTTCATCACAGTAAAAACATAAGCCCTTTTCCCGCCGTTCTCGTGCCTCCTGTCCAGTGAGTCTTCGTGCAGGTCCACCAGGGAAATGGGAAACCTGTGGTGGTCGCTGAGAAGGGGCAGGTCCTAGTAGTCCCATTGTGGAAGTTTGCTTGTCTCACCTGGCCTGAGGTTGCCGTAGTTCTGAATGTGTTGTTCGTCCTCCTTTGGAACTGGTTGCGTTCCTCATTTAGATGAGCGACGCTAATGCATTCCGACAGTGTTTTTGGATTGCTTCACTCGCACATCCAAACGAATTTCATCCTTCAGCCCTGCAATAAAACAGCCCACCAAAAACGTCTCTGGGAGCTCATCGACCTTATGAGATAATTTCTCAAATGCCTCCTGATACGCATTGACAGTAGTGACTTGTTTAAGACGGGAAAGTGCCTCAGATGGATCGTCATAATCAGTTGGTCCAAAACGATGGAGCAGAGCTTGGACAAACTCATGCCAGCGTAGCTGCCCTTTGCCCTTGGTATACCAGCGATACCATTGGAGTGCTACACTTGTTAAGTGAAAAGAAGCCAATTGAACCTGTCGCGGAGCATCAACATTCTGAAATTCAAAGTACTGCTCTGCCTTAAAAATCCAACCTGTTGGGTCTTCACCCTCACCAGCATAGGTTGGAAAGTTCAGCTTAAGGTTGGAATGATTTCTGTTGAAAGTAGAAGTGTGTGAAGAAGATGACCTGTCATGAGAAGAACTTCCCCCAGCAAAAGGATTTACTTCCCTCTCACTGGAACGATGGGTCTGAGCAATTCTCATTGCTTGGAGTTCAGCCATGACTCCTTGAAGAGCGTCGTTGACCCGATTAAAATTCTGATTTAATTCATCAAAATTGGCGTCGTGTCGTCCGAGAGCTTCAGTGATCTCAGCACGAAACTCTGCATTAGTTTTACCACGCGTGTCCATGGGTTGAACCGCGCTCTGATACCACTGATAAGAAGAGAATTTGGGACAAGAGATAAGGAAGGAACAGAGAAGAGAAAGGAAAGATTGTTTTATTAATTCAATTGTCTCCTTCCATACAGAGTTTGTGAGCCTAAATAGGCCACCCAAAATAACAATAATTCAAAATAACAGGGATTCCCGAAGTGGAGCTGAAGACCAGGATTGCGATTAGCATTCCTACTTCCACCACTTTGATTATTTGACTAATTCAACTTGGCGATAAAAACAATGATAAAACCAAAACAATAGCAGTCCACGAACTCAGCTGCTTCCACGTATTCAGCTCCTTGAGCCATGCAACACTTCCTCCACGTACTCTGCTACTTCTTATCATTGTACAAGCTCCACAATACCAAATGGTTCAGAAAGCTATCTAAGCTGCATTTCTGTAATGTAAAATGCACATTCCCAGCATATAGTTTTCTGTTAGTACATACAATTCATCGTAGAATTAGGATATCGGTATGTAAACCCGACAAGATAAAAAATAAGAAACATGATAAAATAAGAAATAACACACAAAAATTTACGTGATTCATCTAATTAGACTACTTCCACGGGCAAGTATAGAAGAATTTTACTAAGTAATGTTGGAATTACAACCTCTCTCTACTAATAAAAGAATAACTAAAATCTCTCTATTAATAAGAGAAAATACCTCACTTACTCTCTCACTAATTCCTTGTAACTTTGTGGGAACTTTCCCTTTCTTACTCTCCTCTTCTTTCTCTCTTGAGATGTATTTAAGGCTTGAATGCATTGGCTATTTATAAGTGTCGCACGTCCCCCGCGCGACGATTCTGCAATTTTTCGTTCTATTTGCTTAATTGGTTCTTAGGAGTCGCCACCTAGTATTTAATGAAGGGTTACTAGGAAATCTAGATGTACTGGTCTTTGTCAGAGATTAGAGAGTAAAGGACTGGTTGTGGCTAAAAAAGATATTAGCATTCCTAGCACACCCAAACTGAAGTAAGCTGCTTTGCAATTTGATGTGATTTGAAAATTTAAAATATTAATCAATTTTAAGGTTTTAATAAATCAGTTATTAAATCCCAGAATATAGAAACATGTTTTTACATTTTCATGAAAAATATAACATAATTTTATTTATCATTGAGATATTTAATTATATTCAAATTAAACAACATTAATTATTATTTTTAATTATTTATTGGTTTGTGGTGGCTCCAGCAGGGCAAAAAAAGGAAGGCTCCCTTTGGTTTGGGAGAGAACCAGGAGACCAGGGAACGGCGGCCCCCTCTGAAAAAAAGATGAAAACCTTGGGTCTTAGGGTTTTTTGTGTTTAGCTGATGGCCCTGTTAATTTTCTCCGCCGCCTTTGCCTCTAAATTTTTCTCCCCGTCAATCCCCCCTCTCTTTTTTACACTGTAGCTTGTATTTATAGGAGAAGTGTGACTTGGCCAAAATCATAATGGTCCCTCCACTTTTCATTTACTTTTTTGCTAATTTTGATTTTTTTTTTTTTTTAAAGTGGGCAATATCAACGTTGACTCAACAAGAAAAATCAGTGATCATAAAATTTACGCGTTAAAAGTTGAATGCGTTCAAAATACCTTTAAAAATTTAAATTCTTTTGAGATGACGTTGAAAATGCTAAAAACGATGCAAATATATCAAAAATATATTTTTTAGGTTTTTTTTTATTTTTTTGCTATTTTTTATGTTTTCTGAAAATTTATCAAAAATATAGATCAAAAATTGAGTAACAATAATAGGCAAGATTCAATCTTTGTTTTGCAAAAAACATAAGAAATAAGTGGCACCAATTGGTGCTACAAGTGACACCGAGTTGGTGCCCACATTATTTACTTATAGCCAATAATGCCTTGGAGGCTCCACATTTTACAGTTGGAAGAAATAAAACGTGTTACTTGTTCGACCATTGCAGGATTCCATCTGGTCTCTAAACAAATCCATACCAGTGTTGTAGGTAAAATTGCCATCAATTGTCTTTAACTGAAGAGCAAGATGATGAAGAATCAACTCAAAAATTGTATTTCAATCCAGTATCGTATCTTCAAAAATCAATTTGTTTCTTCTAGCTAGCCAATTACCATAAAAAAAGAATGGTGAATGCCTTACGACGAGACTTTCCTCTAGCATGGATCCAAAACGGAGGTAGCCCCAACTCGCTTCAAACACTTTGGATGTAAAACATTCTTAAAATACAAATTCTTTCTTTCTGTACTCTATTTCCCTCTCACGACTAGAAAGGTTTTATGGTGTTGTGGATTTGTACCTCCTTGATTTGTTTTTTTGTATTTAAATTCTAATTTTTGGTGTTTGGAATCTTATATATTTTTTTATTTTTATTTTTTTGCATTTGGGGTTTTGATGAATTTTTATGAAATATATAAATTTGAGTTATTTAGAGCTTTAAATACCTGAATGTTTATTGATACTAACTAGATAAATAATTATCATGTATTCAATGTATTAGTTTTATTTTAATTTTGATTATTTTACAAGATTGATTTTTGAAGTAATAGTAATATTATTTTGGTGGTAATATTTATATTTATAGTTAGATTACATATTTTAGTCTGATTTTACCAGTTTATGGATATTTAAAGTTAGTATATTTTTTCAAATTAACTCAAAACCACGTAGATATGGCTCATCCCCTTCCCAATATAAAATTCAAAAGATATGGCACTTTTGCAAATCTCTCATCTCCATCAAAACCTAATGAATATGCTATCACTGTAATTATAAATTAATCTTTCCTAAAATTAGAACATAAACGTTTTCTGGATTTCGATCTGTTGAGAGCTTCCCAGCCAAGAAATTCAAAGCATGGAAGCTGAAGCATTCAAGGGAACTTTACAAAATGGAAAATTGACAGCATGCGCAAAACCGAGTGATGATCTAATCAGGCCACTTGAATTTTATTACAGATAACATTAATTTTACAGCAATATATACAGCTGCAGCACTATAAAAGGAGTAAAACAGTCTACTTCATTATAATTCAGATATGACATATATTTTATTTAGTTGGGCAGAGCAGTTTTACAATACTTATCCGCTGTTCTAACTCAAAACTATGGAAAGGATACTAAAGGAGGCCGATCGCTCATTGGAAACCTTCTCTACTTGCTAGTATTGACACAGTACCATATGAAGCATGTAAGACAAGCAATGGCATTGGAAAGAAGACATGTAAAGGGAGACTGATCACTCCTGAGCAACCTTCACTACTTGCTTGCCTACATTTCGGCCGC
The DNA here is from genome assembly GCF_000002775.5 of Populus trichocarpa. Classification (NCBI taxonomy): domain Eukaryota; kingdom Viridiplantae; phylum Streptophyta; class Magnoliopsida; order Malpighiales; family Salicaceae; genus Populus; species Populus trichocarpa. The sequence continues at coordinate 394,449 of NC_037301.2, read as the reverse complement.
TGAATAGGCCTATCAATGCAGCAGGGCCACTCTCGAGTCCTTCAGTTATGTCTTCCACATAAACAATCTTCCCTTCTTTAATATAAGGCAGAACAAAATCCAAGAACTTGGAGTATTGGTCATAGTAATCGGCAACCGCAAACCCTTCCATCCGGATCTGCTTAAAGAGTACAGCGATTAAGTTATGCACACTTTCAGGCTGCTCGAGATTGTATTGAGAGATCATTCCACACAATGCAATACGGCCATGGTGTCTCATGTTTAGAAGGACAGCATCAAGCATTTTTCCTCCAACATTCTCAAAGTAAATGTCGATGCCTTCAGGGAAGTACCTGGCAATGGAAACAATCATTCATTTTTCCACTTGAGCCAATCCCCACAAGATTAACATTCAAAAACAAAAAAAAATAAAGCACATAATCACAGATTAATAAAGCTGCAGAACTTCTAGAGGTTCCGTAAGGCTTGAGAGTGCTATTTCAGATTGTCTCTTATGCAGACTTCATACACTAACCTTTTCAAGGCTGCATCCAAGTCATGCTCCTCTTTATAATTGAAAGCATCATCAAATCCAAACTTGGTCTTCAATAGTTCAACCTTTTCTTTACTTCCAGCACTTCCAACAACATAACAACCTATCAGCTTTGCAAATTGCCCAACAAGCTGACCAATTGCGCCTGATGCTGATGAAACGTAGACACGGTCTCCTTCCTTGGGAGAACCAATGTCAAAGAAGCCAAAATAAGCAGTCATGCCAGGCATTCCTGTAAGAGCGAAAGCACAAATTCAAAGAATATGGCTCATTACAGTCATAACAAAACAGGTTCACATAAGAAAATCATATCGGTCAAGAGCGTACATACCAAGAATTCCAGTGTAGTATGAAAGGGGTATATCATCAGTATGGTTGATTTTGAAGAGGTATTCAGGTGTTGTCATTAGACTGTATTCTTCCCAGCCGATTGTCGTTCCCCAGACCAAATCGCCTTTCTTGAAGTCAGAGTGCCTGGAATCAACAACTCTAGCCACTCCATATCCAACAATTGGCTGCTCAATGTCTCCAACAAGAGTAAGTAAATTCACAGTAACTAGCAATAAAATCACCATAAATAATCGTAATATAAATTATAACAATTCAACAATGAAATAGGGAGATTGAGAACATACAGAGCCAAGGGAGTAGGAAGATAGTTCAGATTTACCGGGTGGCAGATCTCTCTGCATCCATCCACGCATGAAAGGATCACAAGACAAGTAGAGATTCTTAACCAGCACAGCATCTTTACCACTCTCTTCTTCTGGCACTTTGAGTTTGATGTTACTTGTCGTCAGGTACAGGTTTGATTCTCTTGGAAAACCACTCACATAGTCCTTGAGGATCACTTGTTTGTTGCTGATCACTTCCACCCCACCAACACTATGATCACTAGCCATGCTTTGTGCTAATGTTCTTAGATTAATTTGTTGCCGAACAAAATGGTGATAAAATATTGCTGATGATCTACAAGGTTGCAAAAGGCAAAACATTATATAGACATGCATTAGCTAGATCTTGTTGAAAAGTCAATTGCCGGCACAAGATTGCAGATATTATTCGAAGTACTGTTGATTTGCTGATGATGGAAGTGCTGATTGTAGTGTTAATCATGATCTAAGTGCTGTAGCCTCACAAGATTTTCTTTTAGAATATGGGCCTGTAAATTTGGAAGGAGGGCCTCAATTATTAGAATATGGGTCTGTCTCATAAACCATAACTTACTCCTCATAGGGACGGGCTTGTCATTCCAAATATTAGAGGTAATTATTTTCGGTTCGGTTTGGTTTTTATCAAAAAAATAAGTAAATTAGGTTTTTTATAAAAAAACCGAAACGAAACTTGTTCAAACCGACTGATTTCGGTTCGGTTATTTTAGAACAAAAATTGGTTCAAATCGACCAGTTTCGGTTCGATTTAGTTTTGGTTCGGTTCAGTTCGGTTATTTTATATTAAAAATCAAAAACTAAATTTTTTTGGGGTTATTTTTGTAATTTCTAATGAATTTGATTTCGGTTTAACTCGGTTTTTTTCCGGTTTGGCTTCGGTTCTGTTTTAGGCTTATAAAACCGAACCGAATCGAACTGAACCAGTCGGTTTTTAAAAAATTCTAATCGGTTTAATCGATTTTTTTTCACAATTCAGATTTTTCAATTATTTTTTTCCTGATTTTCTTGATTGAATCAGTTTTTTACTTTTTTTTCTTACCTCTACCAATTAAATAGTTGCAGGAGTAGCCCTTAGTATTTAATCAATAAAATATTTTCTTACGATGTGAATATTTATGATCAGGATCTTCACACTGTAATCTGCAATAATATTTGGTATATTACAATCAAAGATATTAATTTGATTCTATGCACCTATAAAACTCAATTTTGTAGCTGAACAATTAATTATTTATTTAGGTATTTTAACTTATTTTTCAATTTAATGTTATGTTCGCGAGATTATGTTCTATATTGTATTTGTGTGATGTCAAAAAAAACTTTTGATATCACTAACACTATTTACTACTAGTATATTATTGCATTCACTATTATGCTGACTCACCAACACTATTGACTACTATAATATTTTAAATAATTATTAATGATATTATCGATGGATTAAATCCATTGGTATATTTTAGAGTGTTGAAAAAAAATTTCTAAAAATATCACAGTGTCACTGTATAATCACCAACAAAATTGCATACGATATTTCTGTCAATTATATGGTAAAATTCATTAGGGAAATATCGACAGAATGAAGCGGGAAATACCGAAGAAATGAAGCGGGTAAATTTATTTTTTTACGCGCTTTTACCGTCAGTAAATCTAGTGATAATTTTATTACTGATGGACTCATCAACAGACAAAAATTATCGATGATAATTTTTTCGATGAAGTATTTCCGTGCATGAGCTTGTCGGTAAATTTATTGTTGAAAAAAATGAGAATATAAATACTAACAAAAAAAAATTGTTAGTAAATCTAAGAATACTGGAAGTGCCCCTTTTCATGGAATTTCATTGTTTGATTTCTTCTCCGAAAATAGAGTTTCTACTTCTAATAATATCGATAAATAAAAATATTGGTCTTTCTAGTTAGGGCTCTAATGTAGGAGAATCAAACCAATTAGTTATAAATTATTGTATTGGTTAATGTTGATAGAGGTCAAAGTCCAATAAATCAAAAGCTCAATATTTTCTAAGTTGTTCTACAGCCAAGTATTACAATGGGTCTGTTTTTAGTAACTTAGAGAGGTCAAGAAAGCTTTCAAATTAGGTTTAGAAAATGTTATTTTATTAGTTTTGTTATCTTTCTGGTTAATTTTAAAATTTTAGCTTAATTTTTATGTTTATGTTATTTCATAAGCCCATTAATAACAACAATTCTGATGCAAGCTTCAAAAGAACTGAACGTTATAAAGGAGAAAATATATTTCTTATATGAAGTCTCAAATGTATATAAAAAAAATTTAACCGAGAGACTTGCCACGGACGTATTACATTGTTTTTAAGCTAAGACAGAGAGAAAATAGCCCATTTGTATATGTATATATACTATATGTGTTACGTAATAATTTATTTATTTTGCTTGATGATCAACTATATATATAGCCCCTCGTTAATTAGGCTCTTATAGACAGCTAGTGGGCTGAACAAGTCCTGAAGCAACTCCACCAGCAATATTGCTGCATGATGCTTCAGCTGGCTGATTCTTGTAAGTGAGCTTTACATCTTCTAATTTGATCCCAGTGCATGGATATTTTTTGCTACAATCAAATTTGACCGCCACTTCTGTTGCTGATGATCCATGAATGTCTTGGTAGGTCACATCACTTATTTTCACACCAGAAACCTGTTTAATGTACAGCAAAATACAGCAAGATTTATGTATGTTTTGGATGTTAGCTTTCAAAATGAAAAGAACGGTATAGACAATAGATTTGACGTGTACCTGGCCAGGGCAATTCTTCTCGCCGGGGCAATAGTTTTGGTCTATTACAATAGGATTTTGGACATTATTCATGACTGCATGTTGGAAAAGAATATCTCTAGCAAAACCATTGCTAGGCCTTCCCCAAGACTTAATTCTCAGTCCATTTTCTGTACCGGTAAATGTAGTGGTCTTGACTGTAACATTTTGCACACCAGCCTCTTGGGATTCTTTGCCTAAACTTCCAATGCTACAATATCAACCATATACACATCATTTCAGTTCCCATAATTAGCAACACATTACACATTAGGAGCAGAGGATAATTGATATAAACTTATAATTGATGTTATAATTTCTTATTTACTGATTGATATAAACTTATAATTGATGTTATAATTTCTTATTTACCTGATTCCATGGCCAGGTCCACAAGCCACATTTTCAATCCACAAACTTGAGGTACCGGGGCCAATCGATACACAGTCGTCACCTGTTCCAATCCTAGAATTCAATATGGTGACACCGGTTGATGATTGAACATGAATACCATCCGTGTTAGGGCTGTTTCCGGCGGCAGAGACTTTGACTCCTTGCACTTTGACGTTTTGGCAACCATTGATGACAATGTGAAACAACTGGCTATTTAATGATGCCAATCCGGTAATTGCAATATTGTTTGAATTGGAAAACTCAAGTGACTGCACAGTAAATAAATTAACAAGAAAAATTAAGACCTTGAAAATATAATATCTATCTTTACTCTACTGACCAAAATATTGTAAGATGATTAATGCCATGCATGCATGTGCTTTATTATCATACCGTTGCGCCTCTGGGGCAACCCTTGCCGGAATTCTTACAAGACCACAGTCCAGCACCCTGGCCATCAAGAGTCCCTCCAGATACAGTAACCCCATTAACATGCTCAAAGATTAGCCAATTTTTAGCGTTACCAATGACCTTATAATCTGATGGGGCGACTAGGGTACCATCTATACGTACCAAGATAGCACGATTATTGCAAGGACCCTGAAACCTCACTTGACCTAAAGAGAAACTCCCTTTAGGAACAGAAATTGTGGCTGGTTGTGTTGAGGCACATGCCTGTGCCCAAGCAGCAGCAAAGGCCTTGGTTGAGTCAGTTTTTCCATCAGGTGTGGCACCATAACTTAACACACTAAATTGTGCTGCCTTTGCTAAAGGTGAGAACGCAAAGAAAATGATGAAGAAAAGAGTAATAGGATGGGGGATCATTGGAAGTGGAAGGCCGCCTGCCATTTATCTTTTTGGTATCGGATAATATTTGAATTGATGCAAGTGATGAGTAGTTGAAATGGAGAGATGGGAATCTGAAGCAGCTGAAGGTGGTATTTATAGGAAGTTTGGATATAGAATGCATGTGGAGATTTATTATTGGGTATTTGAAAATATAAGGCGAAATCCATATTCATCTTTTATTGGAAAAAAAAAAAAAAAAACTAACGGATGCTATTAATGCATTCATATTGATTAGTTTCTCATGATAAAATAAATAAATTTAAAAAAACAAAAATTTAAAATATAAAATAAATTTATTGTTAGAATAGTTTTAAAATAAATATATGTCAATTTAAAGTATAAATTAATAACAGGTAAACATATTTTTTCTACCTCGAGATATATAGAAATTAAATGGGTAATTCTTTCACTTTTCGTGTTTTTGATGGGACACAAAGGGATGGAAACAGTATACTTTTTATTTCCTTTGTTCCCATTTGAAAGCAATTACATCCTTAGTTCTTTTTGTTTGAAATCCTAAATAATAAAATAATAAAATAAGGTTTTGTGTAAAATAAAAAACTTAAGCTAATGTGGCGGACTTCCTCTCTTTCTCTATAAGGGCAACATATAAATGATTATACTACAAAGAATAGCTCTATACAAGATAATTACAATATTTTTTATAAGATAACACATTACGTACTACATGATATCTTATAGCATTGTCCATTAGCTCTTGTTAACCAATATTGTTTTATTAAAACATTTGTTGTTCTTTTTTTCTTATGTCCCAAATATACTTGAAAACACCAACAAGAGACCAAACATAATTAAGGAAATAGATAATAATATACTCAAACTTCTGTTGAATATTGAAAATCCATTGGTTTCTGTTTTAAACTAGCAATCAATAGCCAATATACTTTACATGTGTGCGGCCTTCACTAACCACAATTTACGGCAAGATGCTCGGGACAGGTTCTGAATATTAATTAGTATATATCCTCCTGACCTTTGAGCTATCAGAATTTACTAAATATTATTTAACAAGAAGCAGTACGGCACAGTAATCCTATCATATCTCGTCTGCATCTTAGATTAATTTCCATGATCGTTCGTCAGTACCCTTTGAAGATGAGATCATATATACTACATTTAAATTTTGGAATAATTAAGGTTGTTGTGCAATCATATACATAGTTCAGAAACCAAAATTCCTGTCTGATCAGCCTGGCCGATAGACGAACAAGGAATGGCGTGTGGTGTGTTTTTAGTGCTTGTTTTCAAAACACACACACAAACACATGCATGGGCAACACTGTTTGATGTGTGCAAAGCGCTGTACGTAGCTTACTCGATGTTCATATATCAACCTTTTTTGAAGACTAACAACTTGTAAAGGATGTGCGTAGCCACTTTTAATTTGGTCCCTGTTCTTGCCTAACTTTAATATATCAATCCAAAATGACTTAACCTAGGAGGTCAAGAGATCAGTAACGTGATTATCATGTTTAGGTCAATTTCTCTTGTCAAATTAATATAGCTGATTTCAGACTTGAAACTGTTTTCTGTTGGGTAATTCCCAGAACTCAAACACACACAATTTACGTGGTTCGGCAACTTGCCTACTCCACGGAGCTACTGGTTTGTATTAATGAAGCTTACAAACAATACAAACAAAGGAGGAGGAGATAGAACTCTCTCAACTCAACTCTACTCTCTCAAGCTCTCTCTATTCTTCTCTGTTCTCTCTTCTCTCTGTGTTTCTCACGCTGCTCTCTGTGTTCTTCATACACACATAAGCACACACACACACATAGCTATACATATACAATGGATGATTGAAGGGGCATGATTGATGCCCACCGTTGCCTCCACTTTGTGTCCTCCACCATGTGCCAAGTGGGAGATTAGGTATTCCCACTTGCATATGGTGGGACATTGTTTGTCTCCACTAACTAACAATCTCCCACTTGGAGACAAACAATGAAATCATCATTTATCCTTGAAGACCAACTGAAGTTTTACACAACTTCAGTTTATCAAGTGTAACTCCTTTGGTTAACATGTCAGCTGGATTCTTGCTTCCACAGACCTTTTCTAGCATCAGTTGCTCATCGTCTAACAATTGTCGGATGAAGTGATATTTGATCTGAATGTGCTTAGTCCTGGAGTGAAATGCTGGATTCTTTACAAGGAAGATTGCACTCTGATTGTCGCTATACAAAGTACCATTTCCATTCATCTTGCCCAATTCTTTCAGAAAACTCTGCAGCCATACGATCTCTTTTGCAGATTCTGAGACTGCAACATATTCAGCTTTTGTTGTTGAAAGAGCGATGATCTTTTGCAAGGTAGAACTCCAGGAAACAGCAGTACCTCCTAGAGTATATACATATCCTGTAGTGCTCTTTCGGCTATCAACATCTCCTGCTAGATCAGCGTCTACAAAACCTTCAAGTTTCAAACCACCAGCTGTGAAGGTAAGACATGTCTCTAATGAACCTTTTAAGTACCTCATGATCCATTTCACCGCCTCCCAATGCTGCTTTCCAGGATTGCTCATATATCGGCTTACAACTCCCACTGCATGGGCAATGTCTGGTCTGGTACAGACCATAGCATACATCAAAGAGCCGATAGCTGAGGCGTATGGAATCTTATCCATGTATCCACTTTCTAGCTCAGTTTTTGGTGACTGATCTTTGCTGAGCTTGAAATGATTCCCCAGAGGTGTACTTACTGGTTTAGCATTATCCATACTAAACCTGCTGAGAACCTTCTTGACATACTCTGTTTGTGAGAGCTTTAGTATGCCTTTGTCTTTATCTCTGATGATTCTCATGCCAAGTATTTGTTTAGCAGCTCCCAGATCCTTCATTTCAAACTGTTTTGACAATTGTTGTTTCAGCTTGTCAATCTCCTCAATGCTGGATCCTGCAATCAACATATCATCCACATATAATAGTAGAATGATGTAGAAGTTGTCAAAATGTTTGACATAGCAACAATGATCAGCCTGGCATCTTGTGTATCCCGAACTACACATGAAGTTGTCAAACTTCTTGTACCACTGTCTTGGAGCTTGCTTCAAGCCGTATAAGCTTTTCTTTAGCTTGCAGACTTGTTTCTCCTTTCCTTGTATTTCAAACCCCTCTGGCTGTTGCATGTAAATGTCTTCCTCCAATTCTCCATGAAGAAAGGTTGTTTTTACATCTAATTGTTCAAGATGTAAATTCTCTGCTGCTACTATCCCCAGAACAACTCTGATTGTTGTGAGCTTCACAACTGGAGAAAATATCTCAGAGTAGTCAATCCCTTTCTTTTGTTGAAACCCTTTTACAACAAGTCTTGCCTTGAACCGTTTGCTTCCGTCATGCTCAGTCTTTACTCTGTAAACCCACTTGTTTTGCAAAGCCTTCTTTCCTTCAGGCAGTGTGGTTAGCTCCCAAGTCTTGTTCTTCAGCAACGAACTCATCTCATCCTTCATGGCTAACTCCCACTTGCTTGAGTTTCCATCTTGTAAGGATTCTTCATAACTTAGCGGCTCACCACCATCTGTCAGCAAAATATAATTCAGTAGAAGTGTGAACCGTTGTGGGGGCTTTACAGTCCTTGAAGACCTGCGAACATAAACAATTGGTTCACTTGGCTCTGCATCTTCTTGTGTAGTGGTGGGTACAGATGTGCTTGAATCTTCTTGTAAAGACTCTCGAGTTTTGTTCTGCTCGGTAACATCGGGAAGCCCTTCTAATCTTATGAATTCAGATTTTTGTGGACTTGTATCTAAATCAGTCATATCTGTTTCTGCACTTGATCTGTCTTTGTACAAAACTTTCTCATTGAAGATCACGTTCCTGCTTCTGATAATCTTTCTGTTCTGATCATCCCAGAACCGAAATCCAAATTCTTCATCTCCATAACCAATGAAGAAACATTTCTTGGATTTGGCTTCTAGCTTGTTGCGAGCATCAGAATCTATATGCACATAGGAAACACACCCAAAGACCTTTAAATGAGAGAGTTGTACCTCTTTTCCTCTCCATACTTCCTCGGGCAATCTGAACTCCAAAGGAACTGATGGTCCACGGTTGATCAAGTAAACTGCAGTATGAACTGCATCAGCCCAGAATGTTTGAGGTAGCCCTGAATGCAACCTCATGCTTCTAGCTCGTTCATTGATGGTCCGGTTCATTCGTTCAGCAATGTCATTCTGTTGCGGTGTACCTGGAACGGTCTTTTCCATTCTGATACCATTAACAGCACAATACTCTTTGAAACCTCCATCAATGTATTCTCCTCCGTTATCGGATCTCAAGCATTTCAACTTCAGACCTGATTCAGTCTCAACCATAGCCTTCCACTTCTTGAATGTTTCAAACACATCAGATTTATTTTTCAGAAAGTAGACCCATACCTTTCTGCTGAAATAATCAATGAAAGTCACGTAATACCGAGAACCTCCAAGAGATGCTACTGGAGACGGTCCCCATAAATCTGTGTGTACCAGATCTAGCTTTCTTGGTCTTAAGGTCCTGCCAACCTTTAAGAAACTGAGCTTCTTCTGTTTTCCAAGAACACAGCTTTCACAAATGTCTAGATCAACATTTTTAAGCTCTGGCAGCTTTCCCTTCGATTGAAGTACCTTCATCCCCTTTTGACTCATATGGCCGAGTCTACAGTGCCATAGATGTTGTAACCCATTTTTGGGTTCCCCCCCATAAAAATATAAATATATAGCCGGAAGAAATTAGAAAAAATAATAAGAGGTGGGAGTGCTCAGAAAATGGTTGGACAATTGGTCAATGAGGTTAAAAATACAAAGATTGGAGTTAGGACAGTATATTCTTGAAGGATGAGAGCCCTATTGAGAGGGGAATTTTGAAATTTGAGGAGAAAAGCCCAAATTCGGATGTTTATGGACTTAATTGGATTTTTAAATGAATTTATAGGGGATTTGATTGTAAGAAAAATTGATTTTTAAGTCAATTTGGGTTTTAATTAGAAGAAATTTAAGTTCTGGGGCCAAAATATATTTTTTAGGAATTTATTAGGTCAAATCAGGGGCTTAATTGCATAAATATTGAAGTTTAAGGGCCAATTGAGGACTTAATTGAGAAAATCCGAAATCAGGGACCAAATTGGAAGAGGCGCGTAAATGGAGGGGCTGCATTTTTTCGGTTCAGGGGCCTAATTGAAGAAATTGAAAGTTTATTAATCAATTGAGGGCTCAATTGCATAAATCAGAGGCCAAGGACCAAAGTGAAAAACGCGGCCAACTATAGGGGCGGAGACCGAAATTGGCAGGGATGCAATTGAAGGAAAGAAGATAATTGAGGGCTGCTTTGAAAATTGACGCGTTTTGGCGTCTTGCTGGACTTAAATGAAACGGCGCGTTTTGCCTAAAACGACGCCGTTTCATGCCAAAAAAAAAAAAAAAAAAGGCAGGAACCAGGCGACGCATCGCCCGGTACTGTTCACTGTCTTCCCCGCCGAGCTGCCCGAGTGGCCGACTTCCAGGCGTGTTTGCTGCCTCGTTTGGCCCCCAAATCCGACAAAGCATGCACCGACATGTCCACCTGGAACCCATTTATCATGGGGAGTGGTCCGGTCGGGTCAAAAAAGTTTGGAACAGCTCCGTTTTGTGGCCCAAATCGTGCACCTCGGGCAGTCTGCAAATTTGGCAGTTCGAGGTGCACGCTTTGAACCAACGGTTTGAATTACTCAAGGCGAATCAAGGGCTGGGATGTTTTTCCCATTGAAGACGAGATTACCCTCTGTCCGGCCCTATAAATAGGATCAATTTTCATGCTCAAAGGGTTGGAAAAAGAGGAGCTCAAAGTTGGCACAAAATAAGCTTTTCTGCCCGGTTTTTCCTGCAAACAGCCTTCCCTTTCTTTTTTTTCTCTCCACCGTAGTCCAGCTCCCCCCACAGACCCACACACACCCGAACAGCCCTTCTTCTAGCGCCACTCCCCTTTGATTTTCTTCTTCTCCTCAGCAACCAGCAACAAGGGACACCCTTCTCTCTTGCAAAACCAAATCGGGGCAGCCCCCTCCATTTCCTCTCATTCTCTTCCAGCAGTCACAAAGAAACACTGTCCCCTCTCCCTCCCATCAACACAACGCCAGCAACAGAGCTTCACCTCAGCTTCTCCTTCACCGCAGCTTCAACAGCCCCAGCCACGCCTCCCGCGGCCTCCTCAGCAGTGATAGCCTCCACTGGAGCAAGCCTCCGCCTTCCAGCTTCTTCGCCGGCCAACAGCAGTCTTCCTTCCTCCAGCAACGCCCAGCAGCAACCGGAGTAGCAGCTCCTTCCTCAGTTACACCGACAGCTCCAGCCGAGAGCTTTCCTTCTCCTCTGCAGGAATCGGCTCCTTCATCTTCTAGCCGGGACCAGTGCACGCCAGTGAAACCACCAGCCTCCACCGCAGCACCGCCGACATACCAGCGACGCACCGCCGCCTCCACGCCAGGTGCTCTTCTCCCCCCTCTTCGCACATTTGTTTGGTTTCATCTCCTGCATGCAGAACGAGCAGCGTTCTGCATGCAGGAAGGGGGGAAAATAATTCCCCCCGTTTGTTTTTTAATTAGGCTGGGCCAGATTGGTTCTGGCCCAGCAATGTGGTTTCCTCCTGTGGGCCGGACTGATACCAGCCCAGCCCTACTTGCTGGGCTGGTTCCGGCCCATGACAAAACAGACTTTGTTTGGGGCCGAGATTGACCCAATATCCTTTGGCCCGAGATCGGCCCAGCCCGGCCCAATTATATATTAAATGTTATGTATATTATATTGTGGTTGTATTATTTATATCTGATATATATATAGAAAAATTAATTAAGTTCCTCGAAAATTATTTCAAAAATATGTGAGTTTATTGTAATTTTATTACTGTATTTTGATCAATATCGGTTTGTATTTTTATACTGTAAAGATACAAATCCGGTATTAAAATACCCGGTTTTCGTCAAAACATAAAAAAAATACATAATTACAAAAAAAATATTTTGTTTTCATGCATACGGCCTAGTCTCTCCAATATATATATATAAATATTTTAACATCATATTTTTCACACAACAAAGAAAATTTCAAAACAATATATGTATCAGCATGCATTTTGGCTTTAATAACCAGTTTATTCAAGCCATGAGAACTAGGCCAATATTTCAAAAATTCTAAAAAATCTTTTTGTCCTCTTTTAGTATTTGGGATTACGAATTTATACGTAAGACGTATTCCTGATATAAAAAAATATGGTTTTTCATAGACGTTAGAATGGTTAGGTTTTACCCGATAAGATAAGGACCTCCTTATTGAGGAGGACTTTTCTTGAACCATAGACGGACCAACATACATGGACAGTTAGAAGGATTAGGTTTTACCCCTTAAGATAAGGACCTCCTTATTGAGGAGAACTTTTCTTGGACCATAGACGGACCAACATACATATACATCAGAAGGATTAGGTTTTACCCGATAAGATAAGGACCTCCTTATTGAGGAGGACTTTTCTTGAACCATAGATGGACCAACAACTAGGAAACACAACGAGACCTTGAATTTTATCAGACAGATAAACAATGCAGCTTACCTTAGGTAGGGCGTATTTGGGGTGCTAATACCTTCCCTTTACGCAACCAGTCCCCGTACCTAATCTCTGAGACCAGTTAGGGTTCCTAGTGACCAAAATACTAGGTGGCGACTCCCATTCCATTTCCCACCAACAAAAGACAATATTTTCTTGTCTCCCCATATTTGTCAGATAGATACCATACATCACTTCCAGAGTTTTAAAAGTGGAATACTCGCCGCGACGCCGCGCACCCCGCGACAGAATGGCGACTCCACTGGGGACTTTGTGGACTAAGCTTTGTTTTTGTCTGAATTGTTTTTTCGTGTGTTTTTTAATATACTTTTCCTTTTGTTATCTGCTTATATGCTTTAAATATTTTTTCGCATATTGTTCATGCATTTGTATAGAACTGTCTCATGCATCTTATAGAACTGTCACATGCATCACATACTTTGATTTTGAGAGCATCTTATAGAACTGTCACATGCATCACATACTTTGATTTTGAGAAGCACACACAAGCTTTAAGCTAGGAGGGGGATTAGCGATCTGCCCTATGACTATTGGTCAGGGTTCAGATGCGTGAAACACCCAACTCATATCTGAGTGCCTGCTTGGTAATGGTGGGTATACTTACCTTAACTATTCCTTGCAACGCCCCCATACTGTCTTTACGAAGAACGTCACTGGGCAGATATGAGACCCTTCAAGACCAGATAGAAAACCTACCCATTCTCACCTAATAAGTAGAACTTGTCCTTAGGATATCTATCTTATGTTCATTTGCATCATGATTAACAATGTTAAATTCATCAATCCAGGTTTTGAACCAAATCATGACTAAGTACCTATCTTTCCAAGAGTTTGGGCAAGAATCTGAGTTGACTCAAGTAGCTGAAGGAAAATGCCCAAGAATCGATGCTAGTAGGTTGCCTTGCATTACTAAGATAAATCACATGGTAAATGACTTGGGGAAGTTAGTGTCTATTATGGAATACATTGATGAGACTATTTTTGAAAGGCGATATGGGAGAATTGCACAACTAATGAGGTTACCCGTACAAGCAGCAGCAATCAAAGCCCTACTGAATTTTTGGGATCCTAGTTATCGGAGTTTTACCTTTGGGAACATTGATATGACACCGACTTTGGAGGAATATGAAAGGATTCTAGATTTTCCAAACAACAGCCACAGGATCTATCTAAGGCGAAAATTTGAAGACACAGCTTCGGAGGTAGTCAGTTTATTAGGCTTGGGAAAGATCAGTCAATGTAGAGTCGCCGAGGGGGGTTTCAAATGGAAGGTCATAGAAGCCCGAATGAAGAAAAATGCTGAAGAAGGCAAGTTAGGAGAGGAACGATACAGGTTGGTGGCCTTCGCCATTTTTGGGCTAGTATTGTTCCCTTCCGAAATCGGAGTCATCAGTTTGGAAGCAGCAAGTGTCTTCATAGAATACGAGCGTGACCAGATCAATCCTTCATCAGCTATTTTAGGAGAAACCATGTTATCACTCAATCACTGCAGAATGCATGGAAAAGGAGCCATGAGATGTTGCACCCCTATGTTGTATTTATGGATTATCAGTCATATCGAAACACCAAGGGACATTTTTAACAACTTTTGGTGGTTTGACCTACGACCGTTAAAGGTTACCATGGATGAGACTTGGAAGAATTGGGATGAGAAAGCATGGATAGATAAATATGCAGCATTGCCAAGGAGCAACTTCAAATGGAAAGCACCATGGATGAACAATGCCATCTGCACAATGAGCTGTGGAAATAAGATATGGGTTCCCTTGATTGGTATAACCGGGTACATCAGTTACGCGCCCGCCCTAGTAACAAGACAGTTGGGTGGAATGCAGTACGCGCCAAGAACTCTGGGTTTAGCTGATTTCATCGGTTTATTCAAGCACCAACCCTTCCTCGAAGAAATGGAGCTTATCCGACAAGATTGGGAAAGACCCCTGATGGTAAAAAAGGAAGAAGGGAGCACATTTGAAACATCATTCAGCCAGAATTATGCCGTTTGGAGGAATGAAGAGCTTTCTGAAGAAAGGGGTTTCTCCATACCAAAACATCCAGAATCCGCAATAGAGCAACCAAAAAGGAAAAGGACTGATATTGAGGAAGAGCTGAGAAAGCAGCTAGAACAATGTAGAATTGATCTCAGCAAGAGCAAAGGGCAGCTGCGACTGTTAGAAAATCAATTAGAGGAAGAAAACACGATGAGGGTTTACTTGAACCAGCAGTTGGAAAAACAGGATAAACAATTGACATCTTTAAAGGAATGGCAGAAAAGGGCCGAGGTAGCGGAAGAAATAGCAAAAGGGGTCCAGGCTGAGCTAAAGAAACGAATGACCGAATATGATGAGCTGGTTAAGAAGAATGGGCTCGCAGAAAAAGAGTTGGCAAAGGTTAAAAGATCAACAAAAGGCAAGATGAATGTTGACAAAGAGGTGATGGATTCCTTGAAGAAGGGAAAGAGCATTCTTTCAAAGAAAATAGAAGTTGAAAAGGAGAAGAATCGGCTAGCCCAGCTCGACATAGAAGAGGAAAGAAGGATTAGAGCTCAATATATGGTGCAACTTGAGGAAGAGAGAAGTGCAAGAAAGGCCGCCGAGTCTGATATGAGAGATTACCAGAAAAGAGCTGAGTCTTCGAAAGGAAGAATGATGACTTTACAATCTGAGATCGAGATACAAGTAGAAGAGTTGAGGGAGTTGAGAAGCCATTACTTCGAGATGGAGGAGGAGCTCAGTAAGGCTAAGCAAGAGCGTCAAGAATGTCAAGGCTACATGGAGAGCTTTACAGTCCAAATTAACTCCAAAATAGCAGAGCTGGATATCGAAAAGGAAGAACTGCAGAGGGTAAGGGATAAGTTGGCCCGGTCGGAGGATATGGTTCGAGTATTGGAAAGAAGTAATGAAGCCCTAGGAGCCAGCAACGAAGTGATAATTGCAGATAACACTGTGTTCCATGATAAGATAAGGTATATAACGCAGCAGGTCGAACAAGTAGCCCGTTATGCGGAAAGGTTACAACGACAAGCTACCCAAGTTGGAAATGATGCTTCAAAGTATCGGGAATACATGGCAGCCATCACATGTTTTATTGGGGACTTAGCTAATAGGGGAAACGCCTTTTAAAGGGTAACAATGTATAACGCCCTGTTTTGTAATCATTGTATGAATGACTTCTATTTATAAGAAGGCCATGACCTATCTTTCTTTCTAAAATGTTTTGGTAAGCTACAATGATAAAGAACTTGGCAAACCCCCTTTACAGCAATCGGGTCAACTCAGAAATCTTGCCTAAAGGATTACGAAAGTCATGAATCAATTTTACAATATACATTTGCACGAGCATCATATTTTCATCACGCATTTGTTTAATTTATCATATGCATGCCAGATCGTGAAACATAGGTCCCACATCCAAGGTCCACAACACCCGGTCTAGAGCAAGAATGGAGAACGAAGAGAGAGCTCACTTAGAGTCACATTATCAGATCGAGTTGGAGTCCGTAAAAAATGAAGTTTCTCGGTTAACTGATTTACTTGAGCAGCTTCTAAGAGCTAAGAATGGGGAGGGAACATCAGCACAACAGCCTGAAGGAGCGCCAGCAGCGCACGTCCCTCAAGTATCCCAAAACCAGGGGGCAAACTCGGCCAATGAACAACATTTCGTGCCGATCACCCCTATCCAGCCAACTCACGCTCCAATCACTGTGGACTTAACAGTGGAGGGAGTCCCGGATAATAGGTCTCCCAGTGTGATGGACCAAGACAAGCTATTTGCTCTAGAAGAAAGGTTAAGGGCAGTTGAGGGTAATGACTGGTTTGACCCCATACGAGCAGCCGAAGTATGTTTGGTACCAAACATCGTGGTACCAAAAGATTTTCGAATACCAGAGTTCATTAAGTATACCGGTTTGGAATGCCCAAACACTCACCTTCGATCCTACTGCAACAAGATGGCGGAAGTAATCCGTGATGATAAATTGCTAATCTATTTCTTTCAAGATAGCCTAGCAGGATCCGCTTTGAGCTGGTACATGAGGTTAGACAGCATCAGGATCAAGAGCTGGAGAGACTTGGTGGAGGCTTTCCTCAAACAGTACAAGTTTAACATGGAAATCGCTCCTGATCGAACAAGTCTAATGGCAATGGAGAAAAGGAGCCAGGAGTCAGTAAGGGCTTATGCGCAAAGATGGAGGGATGAGGCAATGCATGTCCAACCCCCTTTGATAGAAACGGAGATGGTGAGCTTGTTTGCCAATACCTTCAAAGCACCTTATTATGAGCACCTAATGGGTAGCTCCTCTCAACATTTCTATGATGCGGTACGCATAGCTGAAAGGATAGAACAAGGGATTAAAGCTGGGCGAATAGCGATGCCAGTGGAAAAGAAGGGTTTTATTGGAAGAAAGAGAGAAGGCGATGTTAACAATCTGGAAGGTGGGTACAAGGGCAAGAGAGTAGATTTCCATAATCCTCAAGCACCTACCTCTCAATTCTCACGCATAAACTTTAACCAACCTTTTTCCCCTAATCGAACAAATAACCAGTCAAACTACCAAAATCACTACCAAAGACCCCATACAAAATACACTTCGGAACAACTGCCACCCTTACCCATGCCTTTGAAGGACATGTACGCCAAACTGTTGAGCATTGGACAAATAGCTCCTATCCCTACACTACCACTACAACCACCATTCCCAATTTGGTACAAGCCCGAGTTGGCTTGCGAGTACCATGGGGGTAATCCCGGGCATGGGATTGAAACCTGTTACGCTTTCAAGAAGAGGCTATTGGAGCTTATTAAGATGGGATGGGTATCCTTTGAAGACAAGCCCAATGTTAATTCAAACCCATTGCCTAAGCATGCCCCAAATAGTAGTGGAGTAGGCATGATCGAAGTAGGAAATCAATGCAAGGTATTGAAGGTATCCATGAAGAAGTTGTATGACATGTTGGTACAATCAGGATTTTTAAAGACAAAAGGGGAGAGCCGTTTGGAGGGATATGATTACTGTGAATACCATGGAAGAGATGGACATCATATTGAGGATTGCATCGAATTTTGCGAAAAGATTGCAAAAATGCTAAAAATAGGGGAGTTGAGGATTGAACCCATGAAGAGCAGCGGTGAGGTGAGTATGATGGAAGGTCGAGATGAGATGACAGGAGTATGTAGGATCCAACAAACAGCTAAGGGGCCACCAAGGCTAATCTTGGTCAAACCTTCCTGCACAAAAGGAAACCACAATGCCATGCATTACAATTACGGCTATACCTCCAACGTTCAAACTCCACTTCCCTTGTTCCAAACCGAGATTAGTGGTTTGACTCGGAGTGGTCGTTGCTTTACGCCCGAGGAGTTGAGAAAGGCAAAGGGCAAAGAAGTGGTAGATCTTGACAAAGCACTAGAAGTTAATAAGCCAGTAACGAAAGAGGAATCGAATGAATTCTTGAAGTTGATCAAGCATAGCGAATATTGCATAGTAGATCAACTAAAGAAGACTCCAGCTAGGATCTCCCTTATGTCCTTGATACTCAGCTCTGAGCCGCATCGAAACGCCTTGCAAAAGGTATTGAATGAGGCATATGTACCCCAAGACATCGAACATAAAACCATGGAGCATCTAGTGGGGAGGATCCATGCAACGAATTACCTGTACTTCACAGCTGACGAGCTCGATGCTGAAGGTACCGGACATAACAAGCCTTTATACATTACGGTTAGGTGCAAGGACTGCCTCATAGGAAAAGTACTCATTGATAATGGCTCGGCCCTTAACGTGTTGCCAAAACACATGCTAGAAGAAATGCCGATCGATGAATCCCATATTAAGCCAAGTACTATGATGGCCAGAGCGTATGACGGGTCGCCTAGGCCAATAATTGGGACTTTAGAAGTGGAGCTATATGTGGGACCACAAATGTTCCTAGTAACACTTCAGGTTATGGATATCCACCCTTCCTATAGTATGTTGTTAGGAAGACCTTGGATTCATGCAGCGGGGGCAGTAGCTTCGTCATTGCACCAATGCCTGAAGTATATCATGAATGGGATGTTGGTAACTGTCAAGGCCGAGGAGACAGTATCCATGACAAAGAATGTAGCTATGCCTTTTATCGAAGCGGGTGATTGCAAGGGTAACAATATCCATGCCTTTGAGATTGTGAACACCGACTGGGTGCCGGAAAACACAGTGCTAAGAAGGCCAAGGATCTCAGAAGCAGCAAGGATGGCAAGTCTATGCTTCTTGAATCGCGGAATCCCATTTCAGTATAACCTTATTATCGGGATACCAGAAGGGGTTAATCTGGCAAAGATGAAAAGTGCTGCTCAAAGATTTGGGCTAGGGTACCAACCTAACCAAGAGGATTATCGGTGGGCTGCTGGTCGGAGAAGGGCAAGAAGGATGGCTAGAATTAAAGGAAGAGAGCCTGATGAAGAAAAGCTGGAAATCCCTCCCCTTAGCGTGTCATTCCCAAAAGCTGCATACATAATGCAACATGATAAAGAAGCCGAAAGCCTTGATCAAGAGCTGTCAAACATGAGCATAAATACCTTGGGGGAAAACAAGGTGGAAGGAGATGACATGAAGACAGTAGCAAGAAAGGGAGATGAAGCACTCCCACAACTGACGGTCTACACCATAGAAGAAGTATCCGCCAAGACCTTTGTGCGCAAGTTAGCTCAAGACGAGAAGTTTCAGAATTGGGTGACCCAAGAAGCTCCAGTGGTTTTCAAAATGTAAACCAATTTTGTTTGTCTTAACATGCTTTTGTCATTGCTTATGTTTGCTTTTATTTCCTCTAGTTGACAATCAAGGCTCATAATGTCAGCTAGATTCTATGTTTGTCATGGAGCCCACCTTTCCTTTAAATAAATTGTGAGATCATGCACTTTTCACAAATTGCCTTCTTTTTTATGCATTTACACCAAACACTTCCCGCTTTCAGGAATCCTGAAAGCGGATCTCCCACAACATCACATACATTTAGCATCAAGAATAAATGGCCAAACTTGAACGAGCATGTGATAGCTATGGAAGAAGAAGAGTGGGATGAAAGCAATATCAGTGAATTCACTAGGCTAGTAGAACAACAGGAACAGACTTGGAAGCCTATCGCTGAGGAACTCGAAACCATCAATGTGGGCAGTGATCAGCTTAAGAAAGAGTTAAAAATAGGTACCCTAATTACTTCTGAACAAAGGATCAAAATGATCACCCTATTACAAGAATATTCAGATGTCTTTGCTTGGTCCTATGAAGATATGCCTGGTTTGGATACAAATATTGTAGTACACAAGATACCGTTGGAAGAAGGTTGTAAGCCAGTCAAGCAGAAGCTGAGGAGGGCCCACCCGGATGTCTGGATCAAGGTCAAGGCAGAACTCGAGAAGCAATGGGATGCTGGTTTTCTAGAAGTCGTTAGATATCCGCAATGGGTATCTAACATTGTTGTGGTGCCTAAGAAGGAGGGGAAGATTAGAGTGTGCGTGGATTTTCGGAATTTGAATAAAGCTAGCCCCAAGGATGATTTTCCGCTACCACACATAGATGTTTTAGTAGACAACGCTGCCCGGAGTTCCACATATTCCTTTATGGATGGTTTTTCAGGATACAACCAGATAAAAATGGCTTCGGAGGATAAGACGAAAACAACTTTTGTCACACCTTGGGGAACGTTCTGCTATAAGGTCATGCCATTTGGATTGAAGAATGCAGGAGCAACCTATCAAAGAGCAATGGTGACTTTGTTCCACGACATGATGCACAAGGAAATTGAGGTGTATGTAGACGACATGATTGCCAAGTCTAAAAGGGAAGAGGATCATGTTGAAGTTTTGAGGAAGTTATTTGAGAGACTGAGGAAGTATGAATTAAGGCTCAACCCTGTAAAATGTTCATTCGGAGTTAAATCGGGTAAGCTGTTAGGATTTGTGGTAAGTGATAGAGGTATAGAGGTGGATCCAGATAAAGTGAAGGCCATCCAAGCTATGTCCTCCCCTAAGACGGAGAAAGAAGTAAGAGGATTCTTGGGAAGATTAAACTACATTGCTCGGTTCATAGCTCAGTTAACAACGACGTGTGAACCTATATTCCGACTACTAAGGAAAAAGAATCCTGGAACCTGGAATGAGGAGTGTGAGGAGGCATTCAATAAAATCAAACATTATTTACAAAATCCACCTTTACTGGTTCCTCCGGTATCGGGAAAACCTCTAGTATTGTATCTAACAGTGACTGAAGCAGCCATGGGATGTGTATTGGGTCAGCATGACGAAACCGGAAGGAAGGAAAGAGCTATTTATTACTTAAGTAAGAAATTCACTGAATGTGAGTCTAGATACACGGAAATAGAAAGGCTTTGTTGTGCGTTGGTGTGGGCGGCAAAGAGGTTGCGACATTATATGTTATACTATACCACTTGGTTGATTTCAAAGGTGGATCCTCTGAGGTACATTTGTAACAAGCCCTTTCTCTCAAGTCGAATTGCAAGGTGGCAAGTTCTATTAGCAGAATATGACATAGTATACATGACAAGGAAAGCCGTAAAAGGAAGTGCAATTGCAGACCATCTGGCCGATAATGCTGTTGAAGATTATGAACCTTTGGATTTTGACTTCCCTGATGAAGATATATTGTCAATAGAGAAAGAAGAAGAGAAGACAGATTGGTGGACGATGTTTTTTGATGGTGCAGTGAATGTATATGGTAACGGGGCCGGTGTGGTAATAATCTCTCCTAATAAGAAACAATATCCAGTTTCGGTTAAACTACATTTCGAGTGCACCAACAACACAGCTGAGTATGAAGCTTGTATCCTCGGTTTAGAAGCGGCATTAGAGTTGAAGATAAAGAAGTTAGATGTATATGGAGATTCAATGTTGATTATTTGTCAGGTTAAAGGGGAATGGCAGACCAAGGAGGAAAAGTTGAGGCCGTACCAGGAATACCTATCCACGCTAGCAAAGGAATTTGAAGGAATTAGATTCACCCATCTGGGAAGGGAGGGGAACCATTTTGCGGATGCTTTGGCCACGTTAGCTGCTATGACTACCATTGATCTCAAGTGCAAGGTACAACCGGTACACATTGACATTAGAAATGACCCAGCTTATTGTTGCTTAGTTGAAGGAGAGATAGACGGACATCCTTGGTATTATGATATCAAGAACATTGTGCAAAATCACGAATATCCGGTGGGAGCTTCCAAAACGGATAAGAAAACGTTGAGAAGGTTGGCTATAGACTTCTATTTAGATGGAGAGATTTTGTACAAAAGATCATTTGATGGGACCCTACTAAGGTGTTTGAATGAGGCAGATGCTAGAAAGGCATTACGGGAGGTCCATGAGGGGATTTGCTCAACCCATGCTAGCGGGCATATGATAGCGAGGAAAATCCAAAGGGCTGGTTATTTTTGGATGACACTAGAGAAAGACTGTATCGATTATGTCAGGAAATGTCATAAATGTCAAGTTTACAGTGACAAGGTCAATATGCCACCAGCTCCTCTATTTAATCTAATATCCCCTTGGCCGTTTGCAATGTGGGGAATCGACGTGATCGGGCCTGTTAACCCAAAAGCTAGCAATGGTCATAGATTCATCCTCGTAGCTATTGACTACTTCACAAAATGGGTAGAAGCTAGTTCATATGCCCACGTAACACAGAACGTAGTGAAGAGGTTTATAGAGAAGAACTTGATTTGTCGATATGGTCCTCCTGAAAAGATAGTGACAGATAATGCACAGAATTTCAATGGCAAAATGATAGCGGAGCTGTGTACTAAATGGAAAATCAAGCATTCGAATTCTTCACCATACCGACCAAAGATGAATGGCGCAGTAGAAGCCGCCAACAAGAACATCAAGAAGATTATTCAGAAAATGGTAGTCACATATAGAGATTGGCATGAGATGTTGTCATTCGCACTTCACGCATACCGCACTACAGTCAGGACCTCGACAGGGACTACCCCATATTCTTTGGTATACGGTATGGAGGCAGTGATGCCGTTGGAAGTGGAAATCCCATCGTTAAGAGTATTAATGGATTCCGAACTAGAAGAGGCTGAGTGGGCCAAAGTGAGATATGAGCAACTGAACTTGATCAGCGAAAAGAGGATAGCTGCAATATGTCATCACCAACTTTACCAGAAACGAATGGCCAAGGCATATGATAAGAAGGTTAGACCGCGGTTGTTTCAAGAAGGGGATCTAGTATTGAAGAAAATATTGCCGTTACCTGGAGACGATCAAAGCAAATGGGCACCGAATTACGAGGGTCCTTACGTAGTAAAGAAGGCATTCTCAGGAGGAGCGCTGAAGTTGGCTAGAATGGATGGAGAAGACCTAGCTCGACCTGTGAATTCTGACTCTGTAAAAAGATATTATGTTTGATGTACGCTCCTAAATCAATAAAGCAAAGTTTGGCCATTGACTTCTTTCTTTTTTTGCATTGATCTCACAACAATCATTTTTTTGCATTAATCCCAATAGCGCATGTTTTGTTATCGCACCTAAAAAAAAAAAAAAAAAAAAAAGTTTAGCATCGGCTGAACGAATTCCTTCTCTATACAAAAGCCTAGGCTAAAATCACACCCCTACACTGGGGGCAATAAGAGATGTTTTCATGAAAAGTTTTACGTGTTTAAAATGTACGAAAGCATATAGATTTGAAAACCAAGCTAAAGCATTTGACAAAAGCATGACAAAGAGGCAATAACAAATCATACATTTTGGGAAAAGGACTACTTAAAGAAAGTCAGAGATTTCTTCTCCAAAATATGATAGGAGGCAACACGAGAGATGAATCCAGCATGCGACTTCAAAAGCAAGCTCAGGTTAAGAAGGAGGCTCATGAACTCGAAGAAGGTGATGGGGCCTATGTTTCAAAACCAGGTACGAATGCATGCATGACATCTAATCATAAAGCATTGCATATATGTTTTTTGGATCGTTACAGGAGGAGACCTTGATGCTTTCCAACAAGATTGGAGACGAAGAAAGAATCATAGAGGATGATAGCAAAGAATCACGGTTTTGAACCATAGTGGATTCCGGAACAACGAGAAGAACAAGAAAAAGAGAGAATGAAAAGTTTTGAACCCTGCCATCAGGAAGAACGACATCGATATCAGCTTTGGTAATAAGGAATCGCCAGATGGGATTCCAAGTTGATTAAAGGAGATCGCCAGAAGGGATCTCGTGTTTCGCTATTAGAAGGTCGCCAGATGGGACCTCATATTTCATGTTGAAAGGAATCGCCAGATGGGATTCCAAGTTGATTAAAGGAGATCGCCAGAAGGGATCTTATGTTTCGCTATTTGAAGGTCGCCAGATGGGACCTCGTATTACATGTTGGTTAGAAGGAATCGCCAGATGGGATTCCAAGTTGATTAAAGGAGATCGCCAGAAGGGATCTCGTGTTTCGCTATTTGAAGGTCGCCAGATGGGACCTCGTATTACATGTTGGTTAAAAGGAATCGCCAGATGGGATTCCAAGTTGAATAAGGGAGATCGCCAGAAGGGATCTCGTGTTTCGCTATTTGGAGGTCGCCAGATGGGACCTCGTATTACCTGTTGAATAAAAGGAATCGCCAGATGGGATTCCAAGTTGAAGGAGATCGCCAGAAGGGATCTCGTATCTCGCTATTTGGAGGTCGCCAGATGGAACCTCATATTTCGTTTGAATAAAAGGAATTGCCAGATGGGATTCCAAGTTTGATTAAAGGAGATCGCCAGAAGGGATCTCATGTTTTGCTATTTGAAGGTCGCCAGATGGGACCTCGTTTTTCATGTTGATTAAAAAAGGAATCGCCAGATGGGATTCCAAATTGATTAAAGGAGATCGCCAGATGGGATTCCAAGTTGAGGAGGATTGCTGTAAAAGACAAGTTTCAGATCAATCAAGCTTCAACCAGATCAGTTTCGGGAGTTCCGTTTTGGGGTTTATCTTTATAAAACTTACTGCGCAAAACCTCTGCTCCGTAAGCATTATAAAGAGGGGGCATCTGTTGTAACCCATTTTTGGGTTCCCCCCCATAAAAATATAAATATATAGCCGGAAGAAATTAGAAAAAATAATAAGAGGTGGGAGTGCTCAGAAAATGGTTGGACAATTGGTCAATGAGGTTAAAAATACAAAGATTGGAGTTAGGACAGTATATTCTTGAAGGATGAGAGCCCTATTGAGAGGGGAATTTTGAAATTTGAGGAGAAAAGCCCAAATTCGGATGTTTATGGACTTAATTGGATTTTTAAATGAATTTATAGGGGATTTGATTGTAAGAAAAATTGATTTTTAAGTCAATTTGGGTTTTAATTAGAAGAAATTTAAGTTCTGGGGCCAAAATATATTTTTTAGGAATTTATTAGGTCAAATCAGGGGCTTAATTGCATAAATATTGAAGTTTAAGGGCCAATTGAGGACTTAATTGAGAAAATCCGAAATCAGGGACCAAATTGGAAGAGGCGCGTAAATGGAGGGGCTGCATTTTTTCGGTTCAGGGGCCTAATTGAAGAAATTGAAAGTTTATTAATCAATTGAGGGCTCAATTGCATAAATCAGAGGCCAAGGACCAAAGTGAAAAACGCGGCCAACTATAGGGGCGGAGACCGAAATTGGCAGGGATGCAATTGAAGGAAAGAAGATAATTGAGGGCTGCTTTGAAAATTGACGCGTTTTGGCGTCTTGCTGGACTTAAATGAAACGGCGCGTTTTGCCTAAAACGACGCCGTTTCATGCCAAAAAAAAAAAAAAAAAAAAAAAAAAAGGCAGGAACCAGGCGACGCATCGCCCGGTACTGTTCACTGTCTTCCCCGCCGAGCTGCCCGAGTGGCCGACTTCCAGGCGTGTTTGCTGCCTCGTTTGGCCCCCAAATCCGACAAAGCATGCACCGACATGTCCACCTGGAACCCATTTATCATGGGGAGTGGTCCGGTCGGGTCAAAAAAGTTTGGAACAGCTCCGTTTTGTGGCCCAAATCGTGCACCTCGGGCAGTCTGCAAATTTGGCAGTTCGAGGTGCACACTTTGAACCAACGGTTTGAATTACTCAAGGCGAATCAAGGGCTGGGATGTTTTTCCCATTGAAGACGAGATTACCCTCTGTCCGGCCCTATAAATAGGATCAATTTTCATGCTCAAAGGGTTGGAAAAAGAGGAGCTCAAAGTTGGCACAAAATAAGCTTTTCTGCCCGGTTTTTCCTGCAAACAGCCTTCCCTTTCTTTTTTTTCTCTCCACCGTAGTCCAGCTCCCCCCACAGACCCACACACACCCGAACAGCCCTTCTTCTAGCGCCACTCCCCTTTGATTTTCTTCTTCTCCTCAGCAACCAGCAACAAGGGACACCCTTCTCTCTTGCAAAACCAAATCGGGGCAGCCCCCTCCATTTCCTCTCATTCTCTTCCAGCAGTCACAAAGAAACACTGTCCCCTCTCCCTCCCATCAACACAACGCCAGCAACAGAGCTTCACCTCAGCTTCTCCTTCACCGCAGCTTCAACAGCCCCAGCCACGCCTCCCGCGGCCTCCTCAGCAGTGATAGCCTCCACTGGAGCAAGCCTCCGCCTTCCAGCTTCTTCGCCGGCCAACAGCAGTCTTCCTTCCTCCAGCAACGCCCAGCAGCAACCGGAGTAGCAGCTCCTTCCTCAGTTACACCGACAGCTCCAGCCGAGAGCTTTCCTTCTCCTCTGCAGGAATCGGCTCCTTCATCTTCTAGCCGGGACCAGTGCACGCCAGTGAAACCACCAGCCTCCACCGCAGCACCGCCGACATACCAGCGACGCACCGCCGCCTCCACGCCAGGTGCTCTTCTCCCCCCTCTTCGCACATTTGTTTGGTTTCATCTCCTGCATGCAGAACGAGCAGCGTTCTGCATGCAGGAAGGGGGGAAAATAATTCCCCCCGTTTGTTTTTTAATTAGGCTGGGCCAGATTGGTTCTGGCCCAGCAATGTGGTTTCCTCCTGTGGGCCGGACTGATACCAGCCCAGCCCTACTTGCTGGGCTGGTTCCGGCCCATGACAAAACAGACTTTGTTTGGGGCCGAGATTGACCCAATATCCTTTGGCCCGAGATCGGCCCAGCCCGGCCCAATTATATATTAAATGTTATGTATATTATATTGTGGTTGTATTATTTATATCTGATATATATATAGAAAAATTAATTAAGTTCCTCGAAAATTATTTCAAAAATATGTGAGTTTATTGTAATTTTATTACTGTATTTTGATCAATATCGGTTTGTATTTTTATACTGTAAAGATACAAATCCGGTATTAAAATACCCGGTTTTCGTCAAAACATAAAAAAAATACATAATTACAAAAAAAATGTTTTGTTTTCATGCATACGGCCTAGTCTCTCCAATATATATATATAAATATTTTAACATCATATTTTTCACACAACAAAGAAAATTTCAAAACAATATATGTATCAGCATGCATTTTGGCTTTAATAACCAGTTTATTCAAGCCATGAGAACTAGGCCAATATTTCAAAAATTCTAAAAAATCTTTTTGTCCTCTTTTAGTATTTGGGATTACGAATTTATACGTAAGACGTATTCCTGATATAAAAAAATATGGTTTTTCATAGACGTTAGAATGGTTAGGTTTTACCCGATAAGATAAGGACCTCCTTATTGAGGAGGACTTTTCTTGAACCATAGACGGACCAACATACATGGACAGTTAGAAGGATTAGGTTTTACCCCTTAAGATAAGGACCTCCTTATTGAGGAGAACTTTTCTTGGACCATAGACGGACCAACATACATATACATCAGAAGGATTAGGTTTTACCCGATAAGATAAGGACCTCCTTATTGAGGAGGACTTTTCTTGAACCATAGATGGACCAACAACTAGGAAACACAACGAGACCTTGAATTTTATCAGACAGATAAACAATGCAGCTTACCTTAGGTAGGGCGTATTTGGGGTGCTAATACCTTCCCTTTACGCAACCAGTCCCCGTACCTAATCTCTGAGACCAGTTAGGGTTCCTAGTGACCAAAATACTAGGTGGCGACTCCCATTCCATTTTCCACCAACAAAAGACAATATTTTCTTGTCTCCCCATATTTGTCAGATAGATACCATACATCACTTCCAGAGTTTTAAAAGTGGAATACTCGCCGCGACGCCGCGCACCCCGCGACAATAGATGTGCTTGATTTTCTGCTTCAGTAGAGGCAATAATGTCTGCAAATGTTGTGGTCATATACAGGGTGCCGGTTTTCTTTCCACGAGCCAAAACCATTGCTCCCTTTGATACCTTCCACATACCTCCAGAAAAAAGGATTGAATGACCACTATCATCAAGTTGTCCGACCGAGATCAGCTTCTTCTTTAGATCAGGAACATGCCTTACATTTTGAAAGTTCCATATAGATCCATTCATTGTCTTGATTTGTACATCTCCTATACCCACAATATCCAATGGTTGTCCATCGGCCAGATAGACTACACCGTGATCTCCAGCAATATAGTTTTGCATCATTTCATGGTGTGGTGTACAGTGAAATGAAGCACCAGAATCAAGAACCCAATCATCAACAGGACTATGCACAGCAAGAATCAAAGCGTCTTGCACCTCATTTGTGGTAGCGTTTGCAGAGTCAGCTTCAGGTTTTTTCGGTTTTGTGCAATTCCTCATGAAATGACCAGGTTTGCCACAATTCCAACATTCAACTTGCTTTCTGGGTCCGAACTTGCTTTTACTTCTGTATCTTGATTTGGATCTGCCTCTGGATAAGCCTCTATCCTGTCTCCTCCCTCGAGTGTTAATGTTGAGAGCTGATCCTGAACTTGAACTTTCACCTGAGTCTTTCCTTCGCACTTCTTCAGCTAAAATCAAGTCTCGGATGTCATCATATTTCAGTTTGGATTTTCCAGCTGAGTTGCTCACGGCTGTCCTCATACCTTCCCAACTGCTTGGAAGTGAAGCTAGCAAAATGAGTGCACGGATCTCATCATCAAACTCAATCTCAACAGATGACAATTGATTTGTAATGGTATTGAAGTTGTTGAGATGTTGTGTCACAGAGGTGCTTTCTGTCATCTTCAAGTTGAACAACTTCTTCATCAGGTGCACTTTGTTATTTGCTGATGGCTTCTCATACATCCCAGACAAAGCTTCCATTAGTCTTGCAGTGGATCTTTCTTTTGTAACATTGTGAGCAACTCTTCTCGACAAGGATAGCCGGATAATGCCCAAAACCTGTCTATCAAGAAGTTGCCAATCTTCTTCCGGCATATTTTCTGGTTTGCTCCCCAACAGAGGAAGGTGAAGTTTCTTCCCATATAAATAGTCTTCAATTTGCATTTTCCAATATCCAAAATCTGTTCCATCAAATTTTTCAATTCCCGCGGCTTTTATTTCATCTGCCATTTTAATATGTCTCGGATTTGAATCTCTCAAATCTGACCTTACAGATGTGTCTGGAACGGCCAAAACTATTGGAAACGACACTGAGATCACCCCAATCGGACTTCGGATGGCTCAGATCTTAACAGTCAAAGTTTTAGGTCAACAGACGGTGCTGATGAAGCCACGTGTCAGGCCAAAATAGTGTCTGCGAAACACTGAATCAAAACCCAATGTGATGACGTGGCTAGATGACGTGTCATCCACGTAATCAATCCGGGGCCCGCCTTCGATGACGTGGCAAATACACGCACTCTTGTTGCTGACGTGTCAGGTGATGACGTGGCTGCTGTCTGGTCTTATGACGTGGCGTATGACTGTGCAGAATTGCTGGCGTGGCGGGTCAACCCGGTTCAGTTGCAGACAATCGGGTGAAGACGACGCGTGGAGAGCGTGGCGCGAGTGGTCGCGCGTGGGCAGTGCTGTCGTCGGCGCGTGTTGGAGCGTGCGGTCATGCAGGACGTCGGTTCGTCGCCGGGTTTTCACCAGTGAATGCGTCTCTTCTTCCTCTACGCGATGGTAATGTCAAAAACACGTTTTGAGAACTTTGATTGTTGAGTTTGGATCAAACACTCTTTTTTTCAAGAACAAGCTCTGATACCAATTGTTGGGTAATTCCCAGAACTCAAACACACACAATTTACGTGGTTCGGCAACTTGCCTACTCCACGGAGCTACTGGTTTGTATTAATGAAGCTTACAAACAATACAAACAAAGGAGGAGGAGATAGAACTCTCTCAACTCAACTCTACTCTCTCAAGCTCTCTCTATTCTTCTCTGTTCTCTCTTCTCTCTGTGTTTCTCACGCTGCTCTCTGTGTTCTTCATACACACATAAGCACACACACACACATAGCTATACATATACAATGGATGATTGAAGGGGCATGATTGATGCCCACCGTTGCCTCCATTTTGTGTCCTCCACCATGTGCCAAGTGGGAGATTAGGTATTCCCACTTGCATATGGTGGGACATTGTTTGTCTCCACTAACTAACATTTTCAACTAACTCAGAGTGACAAGTAACCTAGCTCCCGATGGATCGGAGCAGGCCAACCTATGTAACAAGCTTTCCACATGGGGTTTCTTGTCTTGTGTTCCAATATTGAAGACGGTTAAAAAGAGACTACTATATTGACAAGCTGATGAGAAATCAAAGTTTGCATCTTATCATGACTACACTTATATTTGTTCCCATAACTGTCAAATTCTTTTCTTTTCTTTTTGATAATCATCGAGAGAACTGTCAAATTATTGTTCAAACTTTAAAAGATATTAGCTAACTTCATTAGTTTTATGTGATTTGTAGAGTGATAAGACTTGAAATACTAAAAAGCATAGTTATAAAACCAAATTGGGTTTTATTTGAATCAAATTTTTTATCAATGTTGTTTTTTATTTTAAATATTTTTATTTTAAAAAACAAAATTCTTGAAGCGATATTAAGCACTTGCCAACTCTTAGGCCAACTGATCTAACCCGATCCAAGTCTCGAAGAACTAAGTCATGGTGAATTGGGTTTTCTAACCATGCTAAGAAGTTTGATCATCCGTTAAATAAAAAATAAAAAAAAGTGTATTTTTTGCCTTTTCAAATGCAATCGATATAGCTAAACCAAAATCAATGGGGGATAAGTGCAGAGTGAAATCAGTTAGGTTTCGGGCACAAAGTGAGGCAATTTTCGAAGACATCACATATTTGAAGCCTTATCCATCTCTCGTTTCTTTTCTAATAATAATAAAAAAAGAGTGAAAGCAATCGAACGTCGATTCATACAGAAAAAGTCTTTAATTGAATAGTTATATAAACTTTAACAGTATAAATGGTCACCAAATAAACTTTCAAGGATTGTTGCCGATGAATTAAATTGTTCGTGCATGTTCTTCCATGTAAATGAAATACCTTATCATCCACTGAGATTACAGAATATATTCACATGCATGAATCGCATTTCTTACTAGACATTTGAAGAAGAAATCCCCATGTGGTGAACTTGAATGATTATACAAGTCGATCACTCCTCATCTTCTTGATCACAAATTTAAAGGAGCTAGAGCCCTAGAGTCCAACTTCTTCTGCTTAACCCATAAGTTAAAGTCTCTTTATGTTAATGGTACGTAATCTCAGCATGAACTTGGACCTACATCGATTTGCCATCATATGCTACAGGGAAATTATGCGGCTGTAGTATATGCTTGGAATAGTTATTTAACATTCCATTAGTTTGTGCTGTCCTTGCAATTTCACATTCAGGTGAGAAGAGAGTTGAATGTCGAGTGCACACCATGACACAATGACTTTCACTATAATTATAGTTAATTAGTCCAAAACTATGCTGAATTAATTAGGAAAGTTCACAACTTGAAATATTTATGCCCACATAAATATTTGGTCATTAGCACATATACACCCATACATAGATTGAACATATTTAGTTTATGGGGGTGTATTCTTAA
Source organism: Populus trichocarpa (assembly GCF_000002775.5). Taxonomy (NCBI): domain Eukaryota; kingdom Viridiplantae; phylum Streptophyta; class Magnoliopsida; order Malpighiales; family Salicaceae; genus Populus; species Populus trichocarpa. Next base: position 362,727 of record NC_037301.2, on the reverse strand, counting down.
AATGATAAAAAAAAAAATCTCCATTAATTAATAAATATAACTGAGGATATCCATTATTGTTAAAAAATATATATATATTAGAGTTAGCAGGCTTAATATTACCTTCTATACTAAATAACTTAGGAAAAATTATAAGCAGCTCCTCCTCCTTTTTTTTTTTTTTTTTTCAATTCAGCTCTCATTATTATTATTATTTTATCTTTTTTATTTTTATTTTTTTCCTTTTAATTTCATCTTTTCAGATTTTTATTTTTTAACAATCATCTCCGTTGCCTCTAAACAAGCAAAGTCGACTAAATCATATCGAGACAACTTCTACACATTTAATTTTAAATCTAGGCTAGATAATAAGTCGGTTTGAAAGTTTTTCTTAATCAATTTTATCAATTTTTTCTCATTTTCATTCTCAAACTTCTTTATTGCTTGGCTGGGCTATCTTTGTACTGGCCAAGTTGAATGAGTCACGTTGAAACAACTCTTATAAAATTTAATTTTAAACTTAATCTAGACAAGAAGTTGATTTGAAAGATTTTTTTTATCAATTTTTTTTTATTTTCATCCTTATACTTTTTTCTGGGCAGTCGGGATGCCTTTGTACCGGCCAAGTAAATAAAATTGCTTAGAGTTAACTCTCACATGATTTAATATTAAACGCGGGCTAAGTAAAGACTCAAATCAGAAAATTTCATGTCAAATTATGTTTATTAAAAAAATAATATAAATAATATCTTGAAATCTCGTCTAAATTGCTTACACAAAATTAGAGGATTATCTAGAGATAAAATTTGTCTGAACCTTTTTGATACTGCACCAATTCGAGCAACGTCATTTATTTCAAGGAAGGAGAAAATATGATGAATGATGGGTTCTGGCAAGTAGCACTAATACTCTGTTGTGTTTTTTTGACTTGGTCATAGAACTAGCTGAGCCATAATTTCAGAAGTTGTTATGTACAACAATGAACAACAGCCAAATGAGATAGCTATCAAAAACTAATATGGAGGGAATAATCACCAAAATATATTTGCATATTAAAGTAAATTCAGGTTGTAATTAACTAAGGGATAACAAAACCATAGAGTTATTAATTTACATATCTACGAGGGTGACCAGTTCCAAATTGATGGTGCACCCAAAAAAAATTCTAAAAAGCCCAACTGATGCCTAAACAAGGTAAGAAAGAAGGACCAAAACCTCATCTCCTTAGCCCAACCTAACCATCTCCCCATCTTCCATCCAAAGCCTCTCTTCTCAATGTCCAACCTAATCAATTATGTATTTTTTATTTTGAAAATATAGAAATTCTTTCAGAAAAAAATTATATTCGATTTTATGCTTTATGTTTTATATTTTCAATCAATTATATATATATATATATATATATTATCTTGAAACATATATTATATGTTTTTTTTTTTGCAGCTATCCTTGTATGTTTATCTGATTTTTAGAGAATTTTTGATATTATATTATAGAATTATCTCAATTCAATAATTTAAGTTATTAAATAAGTTTTTAGAATATAATATATATTATTCTCTAACATAATCAATCATGAAGGTTTCATTTGGTATATATTTATACACCAAAAGCCTCTCCCCGGATTCTATGCAGAATCCTAGTAGTGGAATTATGTTCATGTGTCTGAACTTGGCTAGAATGATTAGCTCAGACCTGAACTGTTTCCCTAAAGGTTGAGAGTCATGTAACCTCTTAACTGCAGTGAAACAATCATAAGGGTGCGCTGCCCTATACGTTGTCCCCATCTTTCCGACTCCGATGACATTGTCTTGGTCAAAACTGCGAGTGGCAATATTGAGTGCCGCGAAACTTGTTCTTGTAACCTTCTTCTCCAACTCCGAATTCTGTTGATGAAATCACCGATGAGAATTAGTGAAAGATCAATGAACAACGCTATTTTACACAAAAATTTGCTAATTAGAATTATTCGTAAGATTGTGATTTGTCAATGAGCCATAACAAAGTGCAAAATGATCTCAACGTACAGTTTACATGCACAGAATGATAGAGTTGATCACTTTGCTGCCTCCATATCTGAGCTCCACAGCTGGTAATGTTAAAAGCTACAATCCAGATTTTTCTATCATCACTGCCTTTCTCCCTAGATCTAGAAGCCTCATGAAAATGTCTCGAGAACTTTCCTCTAAAAAATCTGCTCACCCTTGTCCAAATTACAAGAGTATCTTACGTATAAGGTCGTACCCCAGATACTAAAAGAAAACAAAATAATTATTTTTGGAATTTTTGAAATATTGGCCTAGTTCTCATGACTTTAATAAACTGGTTATTAAAGTCAAAATGCATGATAAATATTTTTTGAATTTTTCTTTGTTGTATGAAGATACAATATGAGATTATTTTTTATTTTTTATTTTATTTTTGAGAGACTTGGCCGTATGCATGAAAACAAAAACATTTTTTTAATGTCTTGACGAAAACTGAGTATTTTAATACTGAATTTGTATCTTTACAGTATAAAAATACAAACCGATATTGATCAAAATGCAGTAAAAAATATACGAGAAAATCACAAAAATAAAATTAAAAATATTTATTTGGAATTTTTTTTCAGGCTGGGCCCAGCCCGGCCCATGTGGCTGGGCTGGACCCAGCTGGTTTCTACCTGCAAGCGTGCGTGAACAATTCACGCACGCCTGCTACAGTCACGGTGTAATCAATCTTCAAGTGCACAATATTTGTGCATTATCTGCGAAGTTGGAGAAGTTTACCTGGAAGCAACGAAAGCAACAACATGCTTAGGACCTCTATCTTCTCCTTTTCGTTTGTTTTTTTTTTCTTCCGGTTCTTCCTTTTTTTTTGTTTCTGTTTGCCGTCTCTCTCGTTTTCTTCTTCCCTGTTCCCTGGTGCAGCTGGAGGCGAAGCTGGTGCTTGGTGACGAAGACGATGGCTGGCAATGCTTCTTTCTGTGTGTTTTTTTTTTTCTCTTCTGTACTCCCCTCTCTCCTTTTCTATTCTATCCTCTTTCCTTCCCTCTCTGTCTCGTCTTTCTTTTTCCTGTGGTTCCCCCCTTGTTCTGCTCTCCTCTCTTCCCCCCTCTGTTTTCTTCCTTCCCCTGCTCCTGCTCCTCCCTCTCTGTCTCTCCCCCTTACGTTCCCCTCTCCTTCTGTTTTTTTTTCTTTCCTCTGTCGTTCTCGCCTCTCTGCACTGGCTTCGTGGTGGTGCTCCTGCTCTCGTTGGTTCACAGTGGCGGCTTCGCCGTTGCAGACGAAGATGACAGTGTGGAAGGGCTGTTCCACCAACACTGCTTCCTCTCCTCTTGTTTTTTCCTCTGTTTTTTCTTTGCTGTCCCGTTCCTCCTCCTCCTTTTCTTTCTCCTCACTGTCACCTCTCCTCTTTCCTTTTTCCCTCTTTTCTCCTCCCCATTCCTACGATCCTTCCTCTGCTTTTATAGCCAAAGGATGCAGACGTTTTCCGGCAACAAAGTAACAGCTGGCGTACATGTTGGCGTGAGACATGCCCCGTGATTGGAGCGGCTCCACTGCTAACGCCTGCACTGCCTTTTACTGCTGAAAACGGTTTCTTGAAGGAGACAATAAATAGTGCAACGGCACCGTTTCAACATTCAAATGAATATTTTCGATTTGGTCCTCGGATGTTTTTGCAATTTTGTAATCAAGCCCCTGGATAAATTGTCATTGGATCCCTTGATTTTAAAGCCTTTTCCGGTTTGGTCCTTGGTTTCGGGTTGTTTCAATTAAGTCCCTAATTGGCCATCAAACTTTAATAATTATGCAATTAAGCCCCTGATTTGACCAAATCAACTCTTCAAAATTATAATTGGACCCTAGAACTTTAATTTCTTCCGATAAAAGCCTACATTGACTTAAAAATCAATTTTTCTTGCAATCAAACCCTACATAAATTCAATTAAACCTTAGATAACATTTAATTGAATTCATAAACATCTGATTTTGAACTTTTCTTCCTCAAATTGAATTTTTCTTATCAACAGGGCTCTCACTATCAAATTTCAACCTTTTGTATTTTTGAATCTCCTCAATCAATTTTGGCATTTTTTCGGCATTCCAGCATCCTTTTCTCGCTCTTATTATTTTTTGGATTTCTTCTGAATATTTTTTATATATATATATTTTTTGTATTTTCTCAATTTTTTTTTGTGGAAACTCAAAAATGGGTAACAACAAATATCATTCTAAAATACTCGAAGAAAATTTTCATTTATAATTCTATTTGTATTGTAGATTTTCTATTAGTGTAATAGTCCATGAAAATAGTTAAAATGGAAACTGAAGAGAAGACATAACCTATTAAAAACCCACTTTTGAGTGAAGATATCAACTTTTTCCGATGTTCATGATCATCACTCCCGTAGTTGTTCTCTTGTAAAGAACTGTATCCATTGCCGGCAACACCAAGGATATGAATCAAAAGAAGAGCAAGTTTTGCACCACCCACAGCCATTTTGTAGATAGCAAAACAGCAGCAAATAACAAGAGATCGTTCAAGGTTTAAGCTAACAAAGTCTAGAAGCTCTTAATTTTCTACAGCATTTTGTTAGATAAAAAGAGAACAAGAGGAGATCATTCAAAGTTTAAGCTAACAAAGTCTAGAAGCTCTTAATTTTCTACAGCATTTTGTTAGATAAAAAAAGAACAAGAGGAGATCATTCAAAGAGAACAAGAGGAGATCATTCAAAGTTTAAGCTAACAAAGTCTAGAAGCTCTTAATTTTCTACAGCATTTTGTTAGATAAAAAGAGATCATTGAACACGTTGAGGAGATGCCTTGATTTGTTAGTCTATTTCTTCAAGTCATAAAGCCAAGTCTCCTGCATCAAATTCCAAGTTCATGATGGGACAGTACGTCAAGAGAGAATGGATGGCCCTATAGGACTACAATTTCCACGAAACTGTGGGAAAACAAATTAGTCAAAAAAGTTATGTCCTGATTTATAACTTCTTTGTCTAGACTTATTTTTCTTCGTTTTTTTTTTTTTCAATAGAAGTATTTGCACGTCAGTCAACTTAAATTTTAATTGATATTAAATTTTAATAATACTTAGTATATTTAATATTAATTCTTTTTTATTGTGATTTCAAAGTTTAAACCAAAAAAAAAAAAACAATGTGTTGACAAGTATATAATAGATTATTGACAAGTATTTTAAAAAGATAGAAATAACTATAATTAAAGATAATGTTTTTGAAGATAGGGAAGCCACAATGGCTTGATTTTTAAATGGTTTAAATAGATATATTACTAATGTGGCTGAATTGCAACATTATTTAAAAATTGAAGATATTGTATGTATGGCTACAAAATAGAAAAACAATTGGAAAAAAAAAAGTAATGCAAGACTAGATGAATATTTGGGATTCTCTTGGGGTTGAAAGTTAAATTTCAAGAGACATGGTAATGCACAAATAAAGTCTATAGCAATATCTAAAGTTGTTGAACTCTTATATGTTAGAAAGCAAGTTGCGACAATATAGAAAAAGAAGAAGAAATAATGTTTGATAGAAATATAAGAGAGAGATTAAGAGTTTTAGGCGTGAATGAGTTGTGCATAATGCATCAAATTATCCAAATAAAAAGATTATAATTTTGAAAGATGATAAAGAAGTAGAGTAAGTTATTGATGAATTTGAAAGTAAAAGCATATCAACACTTGAAGATACTAGTGACATTAAATATGCTGATAATGGTGAATTCTTGATTATAAAAAGATATTTGAATGTCTAGATTAGTGAAGAAAGCTTTAATAGTTGAATAAATGTGAAGAATTTAGGGTTACAAAACATGTTTTAATCTTATTCCCAATAGAGATGAGACCTTCAGTCTGATAGGTGAAGTCCTATGAAGAGAAGTGATTGTAAGGGTCTTCCAAGGAAACTTTAATAGATTTCAAGCAATAAACATCAGTGGCAGTACACTATCAAAATCTTTAGATTTACTGACGGAATTTTTCGTTGACATTTGCACTACCATTCCATTGGTAAAAAAATTACCGATGAAATCACCGATGGAATGTCTCCGTTGGTGAATCTTTCATCAATAATATTTTATCCGTCGGTAAGTCCATTGGTAATAAAAAAATATTATTACCGATGGATTTACTAACGGAAAAAGCGAGCAAAAAAAAATTTTATTCCATCAGTAATTTTCTCGGAAACAAACCGTATATAATTCCATCGGTAATTATTTAAAAATATTTTTAAAAAACTATAAAATAATTAAATTAATATTAATCAACACTCTAGAATACTCAAAATGCTTGGAAAAAAGAAGAAAATCAACTCAAAAAAATTTACAACAAATAAATAACACGAAAAAATAAATTAAACTAAAACAATTCATATGAAAAAAAATTTAAAAATCCTATAAATAAATCAACTAAAAATTGATCTCATATGAAAAAAAAAATCCTACAGCAACATTCATACAATTATTAAGAACAAAAACAATTAAAAATAAAATAAAAAACAAATATATTGAATAAAACACGAAAAAAGAAGATAATGTAGTTGCAAGTGAAGCTAAGAAGAGAAAAAAAAAATTCGTAAAGTATACTAATTAAAAAAAACCAAGAAGAAAAAATAAGAAAGGAGAAGAAGACATACATGAGCATAGAGGAGAAGAGAAGGAGTTGAGGAGAGAAGAGAAGAAGAAGAAGAAGAAGAAGAAGAAAGGAGACGTGTTTGTTGTGAAATTAGGGATTCTAGGCTTTTTATTGAGGCGTTTACCGATGGATAATTAAATATTAATATTTTTAATCATTCCGTCGGTGATTCCATCTATAATATTTAATTTAAATTTTGAATTTAATAAAAAAATTTCAGAAACCGCCAAATATCACCGACGACTTTTCAATCCATAGGTGATTTTGTTTGTAAAAAACAATAATTAACAGTGCAATTGGAGTGAATAGTTCCAGAGCTCTCTGTAAAATACCGACTGAATGTTCCGTCGGTGATTCTCTTTGTAATTAACATAATGAATAGTATTGACAGTTTACCAACGATTTTTCTAATGGAATTACAGACGGATTTACCGACGGAATAAATTCTGTTGGTAAAAATGGCACGTCATCATTTTTTTTGCTTTGTTTTAATTATTTTTTTCTCACTGTAATTCTTGGGATTTTTCTACGATTTCCACGAAGCTTGGGAAAACAAATTAGTCGGATGATGTTGATTTATTTTTCTTTTTCTCTTCTTTTTTGTCATGCGGGTCGTTGTTTGAAATTAATTTTTTTTTAGAAAAAAATACCTTGACACTTCTATGATCTTGACTCCATTCATAATTTAAAATCTACAATTTACTTCCCGAATCAATACAATTTTAAAATTTAAACAAAAGAACAAATCTACCCTTCCATATAAATTTCAAAGTTTTCCTGGTGTAGAGCTGAAGAACTCAAGGCGGGTTTTAGGTAATGGCAACTCAAGAAACAAATCTTTTTATTTGGGGTTTGTTTACTGTGCCTGGAGTATTGGTTTAATGGGTTTTAGGTTTAGATTTAGAAAAGTTGAAATTAATGTGATTTTGGTTTTGTTGAGAAACAATATGGGAAATTAAACAAGTGATACATGTATTCTTAGAAAAATCATGGCATGTCATGTCATGTGTAACACAATTAATCTCAGTAATTGAAAGATAAATAGTTTTTTTAGAAAAAAAAAATAAATGGAAGCAAATATGGAAATTGAGAATGATATAAATTTGATTAGAAATAAAAGAATCCATTTTCCTGAAAATGGGGCTAAATCATACACGCAGCCCTTCAGTTATAAGCTTTTTAAATTGAAACCTCAATTTTATTTTATTTTCTGTTCTTGGATTTTGTTCTGCCTTATATTAATGAAGCATGTAAGACAAGCAATGGGATTGGAAAGAAGACATGTAAAGGGAGACTGATCACTCCTGAGCAACCTTCACTACTTGCTTGCCTACATTTCGGCCGCTGAATAGGCCTATCAATGCAGCAGGGCCACTCTCGAGTCCTTCAGTTATGTCTTCCACATAAACAATCTTCCCTTCTTTAATACAAGGCAGAACAAAATCCAAGAACTTGGAGTATTGGTCATAGTACTCGGCAACCGAAAACCCTTCCATCCGGATATGCTTATAGAGTACAGCGATTAAGTTCTGCACACTTTCAGGCTGCTCGAGATTGTATTGAGAGATCATTCCACACAAAGCAATACGGCCATGGTGTCTCATGTTTAGAAGGACAGCATCAAGCATTTTTCCTCCAACATTCTCAAAGTAAATGTCGATGCCTTCAGGGAAGTACCTGGCAAAGGAAACAATCATTCCTTTTTCCACTTGAGCCAATCCCCACAAGATTAACATTCAAAAACAAAAAAAGTAATGCACATAATCACAGATTAATTAACCTGCAGAACGTCTAGAGGTTCTGTAAGGCTTGAGAGTGCTATTTCTGATTGTCTCTTATGCCGCCTTCATACACTAACCTTTTCAAGGCTGCATCCAAGTCATGCTCCTCTTTATAATTGAAAGCATCATCAAATCCAAACTTGGTCTTCAATAGTTCAACCTTTTCTTTACTTCCAGCACTTCCAACAACATAACAACCTATCAGCTTTGCAAATTGCCCAACAAGCTGACCAACTGCGCCTGATGCTGATGAAACGTAGACACGGTCTCCTTCCTTGGGAGAACCAATGTCAAAGAAGCAAAAATAAGCAGTGATGCCAGGCATTCCTGTGAGAGCAAAAGCACAAATTCAAGAATATGGCTCATTACAGTCATAACAAAACACGTTCACATAAGAAAATCATATGGGCCAAGAGCTTACATACCAAGAATTCCAGTGTAGTATGAAAGGGGTATATCATCAGTATGGTTGATTTTGAAGAGGTATTCAGGTGTTGTTATTAGACTGTATTCTTCCCAGCCGATTGTCCTTCCCCAGACCAAATCACCTTTCTTGAAGTCAGAGTGCCTGGAATCAACAACTCTAGCCACTCCATATCCAACAATTGGCTGCTCAATGTCTCCAACAAGAGTAAGTAAATTCACAGTAACTAGCAATATAATTACCATAAATAATTGTAATATAAATTATAACAATTCAACAATGGATTAAAGAGGGAGATTGAGAACATACAGAGCCAAGGGAGTAGGAAGATTGTTCAGGTTCACCGGGTGGCAGATCTCTCTGCATGCGTCCACGCATGAAAGGATCACAAGACAAGTAGAGATTCTTAACCAGCACAGCATCTTTACCACTCTCTTCTTCTGGCACTTTGAGTTTGATGTTACTTGTCGTCAGGTACAGGTTTGATTCTCTTGGAAAACCACTCACGTAGTCCTTGAGGATCACTTGTTTGTTGCTGATCACCTCCTCACCACGGACACTATGATCACTAGCCATGCTTTATGCTAATGTTCTTAGATTAATTTGAAATATTGCTGATGATCTACAAGGTTGCAAAAGGCAAACCATTATATAGACATGCATTAGCTAGATCTTGTTGAAAAGTCAATTGCAAGCACAAGATGGCAGATATTATTCGAAGTACTGTTGATTTGCTGATGATGTAAGTGCTGATGGTAGCGTTAATCATGGTCTAAGTGCTGACCAGTAGCCTGTCAATTGAAAAGGACGGCCTCCATTTTAGAATATGGGTCTGTCTCTTAAATAGCTGGATTACAGGTTCTGAATAGGTTTTCTAAGTTAGGGGGTAATTTTTTAATGTTGAAATTGAGAAAATTTAAATAATAGGGTCCAATTTTAATGCTGAAACAAAAAATGGCCTTTTTTTTACTATTTATGAAGCATGAAAAACTATAATTTGCTCCTTAAAGTTCTTACTTTTTCATTGTTAATTCTTGTATTTCGAGGGTTTCAAGTTTTAATTATAAACTTTATTTATTTTATATTTTAGTCTTTGAAATTAAAAAAAAAAGGAGAGAGTCACTAAAATACAATATTGGAGAAAAAAAAAAGGCCAATCGGTTATAATCTACGCACCAAAAGGTCCCATTGAAAGCAATTTTCTTAGTGTTAATAATTAAACACAAGTACTAGACCCCATTCCATGGAATTTCGTTGTTTGATTTCTTCTCCGCAGATAGAGTTGCTGCTTCAAATCATATCGATAAATAGAAATATTGGTCTTTCTAGTTAGGACTTTAATGTAGGAGAATCATATCAATTAGATATAAATTATTGTATTGGTTCATGTTGATTGTCTAGCACGTAAATATTTTTACCAGATGGATAGGTTCAAGTAGCTGGCTCACGCCAAACAATTTATTTAACAAAAACAATTAACTCATATTAAGTCTCAAATGTATAAAAAACATTAACCGAACTAGGTGTTTGGAAAATTAATTTCCTCCTTTGTACTATAATTGCAATCGTCGTCGGGCTGAGACGTGCCACAAGATCAAGCAAATAAACTCGCTTCATTAGCTAAGGACGTATTATATTGTTTTTAAGCTAAGACAGAGAGAAAATATCCCATTTGTATATGTATATATACTATATGTGTTACGTAATAATTTATTTTTATTTTGCTTGATCAACTATATATTCCCTCGCTAATTAGGCTCTTATAGACAGCTAGTGGGCTGAACAAGTCCTGAAGCAACTCCACCAGCGTTGCTGCATGATGCTTCAGCTGGCTGATTCTTGTAAGTGAGCTTTACATCTTCTAATTTGATCCCAGTGCATGGATATTTCTTGCTACAATCAAATTTGACCGCCACTTCTGTTGCTGATGATCCATGAATGTCTTGGTAGGTCACATCACTTATTTTCACACCAGAAACCTGTTTAATGTACAGCAAAATACAGCAAGATTTATGTATGTTTTGGATGTTAGCTTTCAAAATGAAAAGAACGGTATAGACAATAGATTTGACGTGTACCTGGCCAGGGCAATTCTTCTCGCCGGGGCAATAGTTTTGGTCTATTACAATAGGATTTTGGACATTATTCATGACTGCATGTTGGAAAAGAATATCTCTAGCAAAACCATTGCTAGGCCTTCCCCAAGACTTAATTCTCAGTCCATTTTCCGTACCGGTAAATGTAGTGGTCTTGACTGTAACATTTTGCACACCAGCCTCTTGGGATTCTTTGCCCAAACTTCCAATGCTACATCAACCATATACACATCATTTCAGTTCCCATAATTAGCAACACATTAAACAATAGGAGCAGATGATAATTGATATAAACTTATAGTTGATGTTATAATTTCTTATTTACCTGATTCCATGGCCAGGTCCACATGCCACATTTTCAATCCACAAACTTGAGGTACCGGGGCCAATCGATACACAGTCGTCACCTGTTCCAATCCTAGAATTCAATATGGTGACACCGGTTGATGATTGAACGTGAATACCATCCGTGTTAGGGCTGTTTCCGGCGGCAGAGACTCTGACTCCTTGCACTTTGACGTTTTGGCAACCATTGATGACAATGTGAAACAACTGGCTATTTAATGATGCCAATCCGGTGATTGCAATATTGTTTGAATTGGAAAACTCAAGTGACTGCACAGTATATACATTAACAAGAAAAATTAAGACCTTGAAAATATATCTATCTTTAGTCTACTGACCAAAATATTGCAAGATGATTATGTCATGCATGCATGTGCTTTATTATCATACCGTTGCGCCTCTGGGGCAACCCTTGCCGGAATTCTTGCAAGACCACAGTCCAGCACCCTGGCCATCAAGAGTCCCTCCAGATACAGTAACCCCATTAACATGCTCAAACATTAGCCAATTTTTAGCGTTGCCAATGACCTTATAATCTGATGGTGCAACTAGGGTGCCATCTATACGTACCAAGATAGCACGGTTCTTGCAAGGACCCTGAAACCTCACTTGACCTAAAGAGAAACTCCCTTTAGGAACAGAAATTGTGGCTGGTTGTGTTGAGGCACATGCCTGTGCCCAAGCAGCAGCAAAGGCCTTGGTGGAGTCAGTTTTTCCATCAGGTTTGGCACCATAACTTAACACACTATGTTGTGCTGCCTTTACTAAAGGTGAGAACGCAAAGAAAATGATGAAGAAAAGGGTAATAGGATGGGGGATCATTGGAAGTGGAAGGCCTGCCATTGATATTTTTGGTATCGGATAATATTTGAATTGATGCAGGTGATGAGTAGTTGAAATGGAGAGATGGGAATCTGAAGCAGCTGAAGGTGGTATTTATAGGAAGTTTGGATATAGAATGCATGTGGAGATTTAATATTGGGTATTTGAAAATATAAGGCATCTTTTATGAAAAATAAAATAAAATAAAATAACGGATGCTATTAATGCATTCATATTGATTAGTTTCTCATGATAAAATAAATAAATTTAAAATTTAAAATTTAAAATATAAAATAAATTTATTGTTAGAATAGTTTTAAAATAAATTTATGTCAATTTAAAGTATAAATTAATAACAGGTAAACATATTTTTTCTACCTCGAGATAGAAATTAAATGCTATTTAAAAAACTAATTATTATTACTTAATGGTAATTGATGCTGTAGTAGTAATTAGTGAAATTCTCATATCAAATTTTTAATCTAACCATAGAAGTGATTAGATTAAAAATTAGAAATTAAAGATTATCTCATTATTAGTGTTTATATACATATACACCGATTAATTTATTCATCATTACAAAATTTTAAATTATTTAATTCGAACAACATTTAACTACCATAACCTTACACTAACTAACTCCCTGTTAATGGAAAAATTTAAGATAGATTAGGAAGTTAATTCATTCTATGTCTTCGTGCCTCAACCTTGAAAAGTTGATTACGTAGATAGTTTTCCACATTATTTTGGTTATTAATACACATTATTTAGTATATATGAAAGAATTTTTGCCAAATGAAATTGTTGAAAAGTGGGATTGAACGTGACAGGTGGAGCAAAGAACGGAAAGAAAAGTGGGTATTTCTTTTAAATAAGCTCTTATTACCCAAAAATCATGGCCTTAATCTCACAATTTTTTCTAATCTTGCTCGTAATTCTTTCACTTTTCGTGTTTTTGATGGGACACAAAGGATGGCATAGGTTTTTACATGCTCACGAGAGAAGTAGCGGTTACTTTAATCATTCAGGGGTCAGCTTTGCTCCATAATTTCTTGTCCGATTGTGATCTGATTGAATTCAAATTGCAGAGCCATTGTTTCAATTGGTTTAGGGGGGCTCCATGAGTCGCATCAACAGGGCTTTTACATCTCTAGAATTCCATCTTCAGTTTCCGTTCTTTTCACTCTACCGCTACCTTAGAGGGATGTCTGATCATTGTCAACTACTTCTTCAGACATCAAAGGTACATTGGGGAATATGAACTCTAAGCTTTGGGAGGTTAGCAGGAAGGTTGAGGATATTTGGAGGCAAAAATCCCACCAAAACTAGTGCAAAAAGGGGGATAAGAACACATGTTTCTTCCACCTTTCGGCAAGTTTGAGGAATGGCCGCAACCACATTAGCAAGATTGAGCAAAATGGCAAAATTTTGGTCTCTCTAAATGGCATAAAAAAGGGCGTTGTCAACTACTTCTCAACTCTGTTTGCCAAGCCAAAATGTAGAAGAATTGAAATGGGAGGCTCGGGGTTCTCCAAAATTTCAGAAGCAAGATCAGTTTGGTTAGAAAGACCGTCTTCAGTGGAGGAAGTGAAGCAAGCCATGTGGGATTACCTTCTCCTTCTATAAAAAGGTATGGAACCTTATCAACTCCGACATCTTTGTAATGGTCAAAGAATTTTTCAGAGTAGGTAAATTACCCAAAGGTATCAGCTCGTCTTTTGTGACTTTGATCCCGAAGACTAAGGGGCTAAGCAGATTCTCTCAATTTTGACCGATTAGTTTGATATATGGGTTATATAAAATAGTGGCAAAACTCTTGTCCACTAGGCTCTGAAGCGTTCTGTCAGATGTGATCAGTGTAAACTAGTCTCCAAACCAATATCGGGTTCAAGGTGGGCGATGAGAGAAACATCAGGTTCTGGACTGATTCTTGGCTAGGCTTCACAACCCCTCTCCAATTCATGTTTCCTAGGCTTTATAACCTCTCCCTGTAGCAATCATTAAGCCTTGCAGAAGTTCACAGCCCAACTAATACCTCGCTCCATTTATCTTGGAGAAGACCCCTTCAGTCTCGTGAGCTTTGCATACGAGAGAGCTTGATAACAGAAGTGGAATGTGGTATAGTCTTCTCTGATGGTGAAGGCAGCAAGATATGGAAATTCCACAACTCTGGCATTTACTCAGTTTTCTCAGGATGTCATCTTTTTTATAGTCTTACTGTTTCAGAAAATAATCACTCCTCTACTCTACTTTGGAAAGGGTTTACGCCTCCAAAAGTAGATGTGTTCATGTGGTTTCTTTTAATTGGCAGTAATAGTAAAAAAAGCTTCTTAACTGAGAGGAGGATCATCAATTATAAGGAAGCTCTTTGCCCTTTCTGTTGCAAGGAGATTGAGACTATACATCATCTTTTCCATCTTTGTCCTACATCATGGTCTCTCTTGGGTAGACTCTTCAATTGGTTGGGGTGTTTAGGCTGTCTGCCAAAAGACCTAAATCATAACCTTCAGGAATGGTCCGGCCTAGTAAAAGGAAAATTTCAGCGTCAGGCCATTACCCTTCTCTATAAAGGATTGTACTAGTCAATATGGATAGCGCACAACCATCTAATCTTTGAGTTCAAAATTCCAGATTAGGATGTGATTTTTGACCTCACCTTTCATCGGTTGGCCTTTTGGTTGAAGTCCTCAATCAAAAACTTCAGCTACACAAGCTCCGATATTTTTAGAAATCCTAAATGTATCATGAACTGGACTAATTAGTTGCGGCAATCGTTGCCTCGCTTACTTTATTTTTTCGAATTCCCCCATGTAATCTCCCTTATCTTGTAACCCTCATTTCTTTAATGGGGACGCTTTATTTATAATATTCTCGATTACTATAAAAAAAAAAAAACATTTGTTGTTCTTTTTTTCTTATGTCCCAAATATGCTTAAAAACACTAACAAGAGGCCAAACATAAGGAAATAAATAATAATTTACTCAAACTTTAAATTTACATATTGCATATGGAAGTTGGGTTGTAAGTCTATGGGTTGGAAGTTGGGACCGAACCAATCAATAGCCAATGAGCATATTTGCGGCCTTCAGTAACCATTTTAATTTCTCCTTATCCCCATGCATGTTCCTTTTCACAGCTGTGGTGGCTTAATAGTTTTCATGAATTTACGGCAAGATGCTCGGGACAGGTTCTGAATATTAATTAGTATTTAAATTTTGGAATAATTAAGGTTGTGCAATCACATACATAGTTCAGAAACCAAAATTCTTTTCTGATCAGCCTGAACAATAGACGGACAAGGAGTGGCCTTTTGGTGTGTTTTTAGTGCTCGTCTTCAAAACACACACACAAACATATGCATGGGCAACAATGTTTGATGTGTGAAAGGCGCTGTTCGTAGCTTACTCGATGTTCATATATCAACTCTTTTTGAAGACTAACCACTTGTAAAGCATGTGCGTAGCCACTTTTAATTCGGTCCCTGTTCTTGCCTAACTTTAATATATCAATCCAAAATGACATAACCTAGGAGGTCAAGAGATCAGTAACGTGATTATCATGTTCATGTCAATTTCTCTTGTCAAATTAATATAGCTGATTTCAGACTTGAAACTGTTTTCAACTAACTCAGAGTGACAAGTAACCTAGCTCCCCATGGATCGGAGCAGGCCAACATATGTAACAAGCTTTCCACATGGGGTTTCTTGTCTTGTGTTCCAATATCGAACGTCGATTCATACAGAAAAAGTCTATAATTGAAAAGTTAAATAAACTTTAACAGTATAAATGGTTACCAAATAAACTTCCATATGACCTATGATCGGTTGCTGATGAATTAAATTGTTCGTGCATGTTCTTCCATGTATAAATGCATGCCTCATCAATATGTGTGTGTAAATGAAATACCTTATCATCCACTGAGATTACAGAATATATTCACATGCATGGATCTCATTTTTTACTAGACAATTGAAGAAGAAATCCCCATGTGGTGAACTTTGAATGATTATACAAGTCGATCACTCCTCATCTTCTTCACAAATTTAAAGGAGCTGAAGCCCTAGAGTCCAATTTCTTCTTCAATTGGAAATTGGTTACATAATCTCAGCATGAACTTGGACCTACATCGATTTGCCATCATATGCTACAGGGAAATTATGCGGCTGTAGTATATGCTTTGAATAGTTATTTAACATTCTATTTGTTTTTTTTTTTTGTTTTTTTTGGATAACATTCTATTTGTTTGTGCTGTACTTGCAATTTCGCATTCAGGTGAGAAGAGAGTTGAATGTGGAGCACATACCATGACACATAGACTTTCACTATAATTATAGTTAATTAGTCCAAAACTATGCTGAATTTATTTAAGTTCACAACTTGAAATATTTATGCCCACATTATAAATATTTGGTCGTTAGCACATATACACACATACATAGATTGAACATATTTAATTATTGTATGGGGGTGTATTCTTAAAATGATAAAAAGAAAAAATATATATTCTCGATTGATTAATAAATATAACTGAGGATACTCGTTATCGTTAAAAAATATATATATTAGAGTTAGCTGGCTCAATATTACCTCCTATACTAAATAACTTGGGAAAAATTATAAGCTCCTCCTCCTCCTCTTCTTCTTACCTTTTTTTTTTTTTTTCAATTCAGCTCTCATTAATTATTATTATTATTATTATTATTATTATATCTTTTTTATTTTTTTTTCTTTCAATTTCATCTTTTTAGATTTGTTTTAACAAGTATCTACGTTACTTCTAGACAAGCAAAGTCGACTAAATTATATCGAGACAACTTTTATACATTTAATTTTAAATACAAACCATATAATAAATCAGTTTGAGAGGTTTTTTCCAATCAATTTCATCAATGTTTCCTCACTTTCATTCTCAAATTTCTTTATTGGTCGGCTAGGATATCTTTGCACTGGCCAAGTTGAATGAGTCACGTTAAAACAACTCTTACATGATTTAATTTTAAACTCAAGTTAGACAAGAAGTTGGTTTGAAAGGTTTTTTTTTCTATAAATTTTACTTTTTTTATTTTCATTCTTATACTTTTTTTCTAGACAATCAGGTTATCTTTAAACCGGCCAAGTCAATAAAATTACTTAGGATCAACTCCCACATGGTGTAATATTAAACATGGGCTAGGTAAGGACTCAAATCAGAAAGTTTCATATTGGATCATGTTTGTTAAAAAAATAATATAAATTATATTTTTTAACCTAGCATTACTTACACAAAATTGGAGGACCATCTACAGATAAAATTTGTCTGAACGTTTTTTATACTGCACCAATTCGAGTAATGTCATTTATTTCAAGGAAGGAGAAAATATGATGAATGATGGGTTCTGGCAAGTAGCACTACTACTCTGTGTTGTTTTTTTTTACTTGGTCATGGAACTAGCGGAGCCATAATTTCAGAAGTTGTGTATCTACAACAATGAACAACAGCCAAATGAGATAGCTATCAAAAACTAATATGGAGGGAATAATCACCAAAATATATTTGCATATTAAAGTAAATTCAGGCTGTAATTAACTAAGGGATAACAAAACCATAGAGTTATTAATTTACATATCTACGAGAGTGACCAGTTCCAAATTGATGGTGCACCAAAAAAAAATTCTAAAAAGCCCAACTGATGCCTAAACAAGGTAAGAAAGAAGGACCAAAACCTCATCTCCTCATCCCAACCTAACCATCTCCTCGTCTTCTCAATGTCCAACCTAATCCTCTCGTGGCCAAACACAACCGAAGGTAGGAAATAAAGGAGGGGGAGAAAATTCAATCACCGAACACTCCCCAGGGCAAGTCAAACCGAGCCCTCTCCAGCTTCGGTCCAGCCAAACCCTGCATCTACGCCACCCTCTCTCTCCAATATTTCTTATACTATCTCCGGTTAACCTTTTGCACGATGGTCACCTTCAACCGATGTCACTGTCATGGAAAGCCTAAATTCAATCTGAGGTTTTCACAACTTCCACCACAAAATATAGCATAACACAGATGGGATATTTTATTGGTGTAAAAACACTAATTTTATCAATATAAAAATCACCAATAAATTTATTAATAGATTGATTACTTATTAAAATAATTAAAAATATGGTTTGACTCATATTAAATATTTAAGAAGAGATATTTTTAATTAATATGAAGATGGAAACTTAAGTCAACCTATTATACTGGTAGTCTGATTTATGAATTTAAGATAACCTCATAAAAAATAAATTAAAAAAGTTTTGAAGTTGAATCCTCAGTAAACCTAGTATTGAAAAATAGAATTAAAATTAAAAAATTATATATATTAGAAAAAAATTAAAAAAAAAACTAAGGAAAAAACACTTTTGTTCCGGTTAATATTATTATGTGAGGAGGTGTTCAGTGAATACCCCTCCTTTATTTTCAGGAATATGCATTTATGTTGTTAAGGAATGATGGTTTTGCATAAAACAATTATTTACAATTTCATCAACAATGAAATGTACGTGCCATCAAGAAACAAGCACTGCCTCCTAATCTGCATAATTGACAAGCTAAAATATGCTGAATTTTTATTTATTTTGTAAATAAAAATCTATCCTAGAATAGTTTTAATTAAAGATATTTTTTAAATTAACTTTTTTTCTTCTGTTTTCATTGGTTGTTTGCCATTTCTCACAACAGACTCTTCTTCAGGACAATCTCGGAGTTATCAACAGCAGATCATATCATTACTCTCTTAGAGCTTGGCGGAGATAATGGTAAAAGTTGGTGTTTTTTTGTTTGAAAATATATTAAAATAAATTTTATATATTATTTTTAATATTAATATATCAAAATAATAATAAAAAATACTAAAAAAATATTAATTTAAATTTTTTATTAAAAGAAAAAAATTACCAATTTGAAAACGTGCCTTCCAATAACACTCCCAAAGAGTGCTTTAGCAATGAGGCCATATCTGTATTGTTTCACTTACAAAACCAGAAACAATGATTTTATATAGCATACACACATCTGCTGTTTCATTTTGTTTCTGCTGACTCCAGCTCAATGCTATCATCAACTTAATTAGCAGCGACCAGTCAGTTGAGCCAATAGCTTAGGATTTTCGATGAATCTCTCTCTCTCTCTCTCTCTCTCTCTCTCTCTCTCTCTCTCCCCTGAGAACCATTAACATTTGGAATGCTTGAAGCATCGTTGGCCTTTGATCTAGAATGGGATGAATACAGCTAGATGCGATCTTCAGAAAATGAAGTATTTCACCATCAAATCCTTGACCAAGAAGAGATTTATCAACAGCATGATAGAGGCCAGAAGAACTGCTCGATAGATGAGCGATTCGTTCAAACAAATTCTCCTCTAGAGTGTGAGATGATTTACTGTTATGGTCAGGATCATGAACTGCAATTAGCTCAAGAAGAAGAATACCAAATTGATAGACATCCTGCTTGATCAATTCCAGTTCACCTATCTTACTACTTGCAATTAAGCCCTTGTCATTTGATCTCCTGTGCATTGCCCCTCCAAAATTTGATATCTTTGGTACAAAATATTTATCCAGCAAGATGCTTCTTGAGCATATGTCAAGATGAACTATCAGGAAGTTGTTAAAATCATGAAGCCATGCCAAGCCTCGGGCTACTCCGATGGCGATTTTAACCCTGACATGCCAATCCAGTTTTTCAGCGTTGCATTTCACAGGATGTAACCAATCATGAAGGTTCCCATTTGGCATATATTTGTACACCAAAAGCCTTTCCCCGGATTCTATGCAGAATCCCAGTAGTGGAATTATGTTCATGTGTCTGAACTTGGCTAGAATGATTAGCTCAGACCTGAACTGTTTCCCTAAATGTTGAGAGTCATGTAACCTCTTAACTGCAGTAAACAAATCATAACGGTGTGCTGCCCTGTACATTGTCCCCATCTTTCCGACTCCGATGACATTGTCTTGGTCAAAACTGCGAGTTGCAATATTGAGTGCCGCGAAACTTGTTCTTGTGACCATCTTCTCCAACTCCGAATTCTGTTGATGAAATCACCGATGAGAATTAGTGAAAGATGAACAACGCTATTTTACACACAAAAAATTGCTAATTAGAATTATTCATAAGATTGTCATTTGTCAAGGAGCCATAACAAAAAACAAAATGATCTCAACAGTTTACATGCACAGAATGAGAGAGTTGACCACTTTGCTGCCTCCATAACTGAGCTCCACAGCTGGTAATGTTAAAAGTTACAATCCAGATTTTTCTATCATCACTGCCTTTCTCCCTAGATCTAGAAACCTCATGAAAATGTCTCGAGAACTTTCCTCTAAAAAATCTGCTCATCCTTGTCCAAATTAGACGAGTGTCTAAGAAGCACCTAGACTATCATATCACCGACATAACATTCCTATAAATCTCTTGATTTATCAGCTATCTTCTAATTCTTACTACCCTTATTTTAGATGGATCGAAGGCAAACAATAGGATACAAAAACAATTACGATTGAAACAGCAGATAATGCATATAACCAACCACAAATCCACTTTTGAACGAGTGGAACAAAATTCTTTTATGTGTCCTTGGCAGGGTTTTGAAGGCCTACCACTAAGTCCAGGGTTGATTTCCACCAAGAAGTTACTATTTAGAATTAAAAATATTTTTCTAGCACTACCAAAAAATTATCAAATACAAACGAAAACACTAACATAAATTTTGTGTTAGTAGATTGCAATGAACTTTACCGACGAAGTATTCTCTCTATGTATCAATCAGTAAACACCAATTGAAATATTCTCTCAGTATACATCCAGGAATTACAGTGATAAAAGAAAGAATTGAAAAAAAAAAGTCAAAATGTACGATGACATGTCATTTTTATATACAGAATTAATTATAAATAGGTTAATTCTACCGGTAAAGCTGTTTGTAATATTTAATTTATGACCTAATGAGCAACCCTTCTCTCCTCCTCTCTCATTTCTTCTTCTTCCTCTATTTTTCTCTACAACAAACAGCACACTCCCTCATGTTTTTCCAAATCAAACTTTCACTATAAATTCAGTCAGCCAAACACTTAGTTTGTCAACATCAATATTCTAATTCAAGTTTTATTGAGGATTTCCTGCTTCAAGTAAGCAAAACTATATATTTTTTATTTGAACTAAGTTTTAAAATATTAATTTTTATTGTATATTTTTGTAGTATATATATTTTGTTTGGATGTTTACTTGTTTTATAACTTTTTCCCATAGAAATTATTTTATGAATGTATGATTTGTACATGTTAGGATTTGTTTGAAATTTTATAAAATTATATTTGTTTGTAAATTAATGAAATTTATTTTGAATTTGTGACGTAAGTGTTTTGTGAAGAAATAAATAATAGCTTATTTAACGGGCTCATTTTATGTTTTGTCAATTTATTGTTGAGTTAAAATTTTCATTAAATATATAGAAATTTGAATTTATGTAAATAATTGATAATGAATTAAAAGGATTATTAAAATAGATTGAATAAGTTTGAGTTAAACCAATATTTGTAAATTTATTTAGTTTACGTAATTAATTAATACATGTTGTCAACAATATTCTATATAGGTTTGATATAAGTAATTGATGATTATTCATGGATGTATCAAGATTTATCTAAAGGGTTGTGAATGATGGAATATTGTAATGAGGTTCAGGATTTTATTAATTACGCACTATCTAATCCAAGAAATATTAGGGAAAATAGTATTAGATTTCCATGTAAGAGGTGTAAAAATAAAAATATTTTTTAATCTAGATGTTGTAACGATGCATCTTTTACAAAAAGAGTTCATGAAAAAAATACTTGTGTTGGTTTTCATACAGAGAACCATATGTTCCTCACGAGACCATGGTAGAATGGATGGTTGAGTCAACTTCTAGCTCTAGCAATGTGCATGGAATTGTAGATGACAATAGTAATCCTTAAAGGAATATAGTTATAGATGTGATGAAATAAATAAGGGTTATGCAAGTGAATTTTCAATTGTAGATGAAGAACCTAATGCAGATACGACATGATTTTTTTTTTTTATCTTTGAACAGATTCTGATAAACCATTATGGGATTAGGGCACAAATCAGAGTGAATTATCGGTTGTTGCATAGATTATTAAGGAAAGAGTCCACATATATGTAAATACATTATATATAGGATAGTTATCATGTGTAGCACATTCCACCATTGTATTGTATACAACCCTAAAGGTATAAATACAAAGGGATGGTTGGTTTATCAATCATCATCACAATTATACAAAAGACTATCTCTCTAATCTTAACTTAGTATCAGAGCAAAACAAATAACCAACAGCCTTCCATCGCCCAGCAGCCTTCTTCACCTGCTTTTAGACTTCTCCCTTACATCCGGTTCTCTTCTTCCAGCAAATATCAAGAATGTAATCTGCAAATTTATTCCCTTCCTACCAATCAGAAAACGTGTTCTGCCAAACTTCTTTCTCCTATAGACAATCAAGAACTTCATTATTCTGCTGCATCTACACCTCAATCTTCTTTCTCCATTATGGCGCCGACAGCCACCTATGGTGTGTCCCCTGCTGCTGCCATCATATCCCTTCCTAACACGGAACAGGTAATGTCTTTAAAACTCTCCAATACCAACTTTCTGTACTGGAGGATGCAGATGAAGCCATTCCTCTTAGGCCAAGGCGTATACTCTTTTGTTGATGGCACATCAACATGTCCTCCTTTTCATCTGGAATCTGCTGCAGTATCTTCATCCTCTGTCAATCCTGCATACTTGACATGGAAGCAGCAAGATCACTTAATCATAAGTACCCTCTTATCCTCTCTCTCGGTGGAAGTTCTGTAGTTAGTTGTGGATTGCAACACCTCCCATGATATCTGGAGAACGTTGGAAATAACTCTTGCATCTCCTTCAAATTCCAGGATCATGCAACTTCACGGTTCCTTCCAAGAGCTACGCCAGCATGATGATTCTGCCAGCACCTACTTGCAGAAGGCAAAAGCATTGTTTGATGAACTTGCTGCGGCTGGCAGACCAATCTCCTTGGCAGAATTCAACCTATATGTGTTTCGGGGGTTACGTAATGAATTTAAAGATCTTGTCACAAGTTTGTCTACCAAGGTTGATCCCATCTCCTACACTGATCTCCACAGCAGTCTACTTACACATGAATTTCTCCACAAAGCTGCTCTCCAACCAGCAGTAACAGCACCTCTGTTACCAACCCCATCGCAGCAACCAGCTGCTTTTTTTGTGCAGAATCACTTGGGCTTCAATAATGCTAGACGAGGCAGGTTTCGTGGGGGCTGGAGAAATAATAATAATCGCAACAATGCTTATCGTGGAAATAATGGAAACAACAATTATATCTCAGGTCAACAATTTGGGCAACAAGGACACCGATTCTCCTCAGGACAGTTTTCTGGATCTCCCTCTCGGCCATCAGGACAATTTGGGCAGCAAGGAAATCGCTTTGTTGGGTATAATCGTAGTGTAAAATGTCAGCTGTGTTATGAATATGGGCATACTGCCCAACAGTGCTCTCAGTTGGCTAATCATCCTCTCCAAGCCAATGTCAATCTCGCATTTAATACTGCTCCTGCAACATTTCCTGTCACATGGTTTCCTTATACGGGTGCAAATCATCATATAACGCCAGACATTGTTGGTGATGGTAAGGGCCTTGTTATTTCCAATATTGCTCACTCGAAAATTCATTCCCCAAAACGCACATTTACTTTATCCAATATTTTACATGTTCCTGCCATTAAAAAACCTCTGCTATCTGTTCAAAAATTTTCCCTTGAGAATAACGTGTTTTTTGAATTTCATTCCTGTTTATTTTATATTAAGGACCTCATGACAAAGGAAGTGCTTCTTTCCGGTCAGAGTAAAGATGGTCTATATGTTCTGTCCGAGTCGTCTGCCATGTTATTGCCTCAGGCTTTCTCATCTACATGTCTCTCTACTTCCGCTGATATCTGGCATCGTCGACTTGGGCATCCAAGCCCACGCATTTTGCATTTGTTGGTGAAAAATAAAAAAGTGTCATGTACGACAAAATGTTTTAATTTTAATTGTCCTGTGTGTCCTCTGGGCAAGTCGTGTCGTCTGACTCTAAAAACTACAGGTCATCAAACTCTAGCTCCTCTTGATTTAATTTTTAGTGATGTTTGGGGTCCCTCTCCTATGTTGTCATCAGACGGTTTTCGCTATTTTGTTATTTTTGTGGATGCCCATACAAAGTTTATCTGGTTTTATCCGATGGTTGCTAAGTCTGATGTTTTTAATATTTTTCATCAGTTTCAAGCGCTCGTTGAGTGTCAATTTTCTTTAAAAATAAAATCTGTTCAAACAGATTGGGGTGGTGAATACCGAAAACTCAATATGTATTTTAAAACAATAGGTATTCATCACCGTGTGATCTGCCCGCACACCCATGAACAAATTGGCATGGTTGAACGTCGTCATAGACATATTGTCGAAACTTGACTTACCCTTCTTGGGCAATGTCACGCTCCCCTTAAATATTGTAGTTATGCCTTTGAAAGCTCTGTTTACTTGATTAATCGCATGCCAACTCCGATTCTTAATTATAAGAGTCCTTTCGAATGTCTTTTAAAATCATCTCCTGATTATGCTTTTCTTCGTACGTTTGGGTGTCTTTGTTTTCCATTCCTCCATCCATACAATACTCATAAGTTAGATTTTCATTCATCTGCTTGTGTTTTTCTAGGATATAGTAACTCTCATTTAGGTTATCGATGTCTTGACTTGACATCCAAACGTATTTATCTTGCTCGTCATGTCCAGTTTCATGAACATGTTTTCCCTCTTTTGTAAATCTGAACAGATTGCAGTGCCACCTACAAATCCTACTGCCGCCACTATACCGGTTACTTTATATCATCCAAAGCCACCATCTTCAGCCCTTCCACCGTTACCCCCCTCACCACCTACATCTCATTTGGCTCCCTTACCATTATCTGCATGTTATTATCATGATCATGCTGTAGGTACAGGTTCAGATTCGCCACCCTCGCATGCAGTATAGGTTCAGATCGCTCCTGCCAGCTCCCCTGGTTCTTCTCCTGCTGGTTCCCCTATTCTGGCGGTGACTCCAGCAGATTCTACAGCTGGTTCTACCCCACGACCTGCACATATATTGAGCTCCTCATCAGGTTCTTCCTCTGATTCCTCTCATAGAATTAATCTATGTGTTGATCTGTCGAAATTCCAGCTTAAGCAGATACCGGCCAGTGTTGATAACAACTCCTCCAAGCCAGCCCGCCTCCATCCTATGGTGCTTCGACCACGTCCACCAAAGGATGTTAACTTCAGTGTTGCAATTCCCTCACGGGTTGCAACGTTACCTCAACAGGAGTCGTTGTCTTTTAAGGATGCCAATAAGTATTTGGTTTGGTATAATGTCATGCAAGAGGAAATCCAGGCACTTCACTCTAATCATACTTGGTCATTGGTGTCGTCTCATCCGTCTATGAATGTGATTGGTAGTAGGTGGGTTTACAAGATTAAACGCCATGCCAATGGTCGGATTGACCGATATAAAGCACGGTTGGTTGCCCGCGGCTTTTCTCAGCAAGAGGGGATTGATTATTTGGAGACGTTTAGCCTAGTGGTTAAGCCTACAACGGTACATCTTGTGCTCACTATTGTTGTCTCGTATGGTTGGAATATTCACCAGTTGGATGTTCATAATGCTTTCTTGAATGACATTCTTCAAGAGGAGGTATACATGGCATAACCACCGGGGTTTGCTGATTCTGTTATGTCATCTCATGTGTGTCGTCTTCATAAATCTTTGTATGGCTTGAAACAAGCACCTCGAGCTTGGTACAACAGGTTGAGCAGGTTCCTCATTTCCATTGGATTTCAGGCATCCAAGGTTGACACTTCTCTGTTTATTCTCTCTCTCAATGGTGCCATGATTTATCTACTTGTGTATGTGGATGATATTTTACTGACCGGGAGTAACTCAGCCTTGCTTCATAGACTGATTACTTTACTGCAAACAGAATTTAAGCTTCGAGATTTGGGTTCTGTTCATTTCTTCTTGGGCATTGAAGTTAAATCTACAGTTATGGGTATCTTGTTAAGTCAACACAAGTATGCACTCGATATTATCCAACGAGCAGGTATGGCTTCCTGCAAACCGGTTGATACTCCTTTGTCTACCTCCTCTAAACTAGGAATTGTGCCTGGTACTCCACACTCTGATCCGACACGGTATCGATAGATTGTTGGAGCACTGCAATATCTTACTTTCACTCGACCTGATATCTGCTATGCAGTCAACAAAGTATGTCAATTTATGCATGCCCCTACTGATGATCATTGGGCTGCTGTTAAACACATCCTCCGTTACCTGCAGGCTACAGCAACTTATGGTCTGCACATTACTCGAGACTCTCTTTTGACTCTTCATGGTTTCACAGATGCTGATTGGGCAGGTAGTATTGACGATCAAAAATCAACAGGTGGTTATCTTGTATACCTTGGTTCTACACCTATCTCATGGAAATCCGGGAAACAACGCACTGTTGCTAGATCCTCTACAGAAGCAGAATACAAAGCCTTGGCTGATGGTACTGCTGAAATTTTATGGATTCGTTCTTTATTGGCAGAACTTCGGATTTCCACTTCGTCCATGACTACGTTATGGTGTGATAACTTAGGGGCCACTTTCTTATCTGCCAATCCGGTGTTCCACGCTCGTACTAAACATGTTGAAGTTGATTATCATTTTATCTGTGATCGTGTTGCTAAGAGAGAAATTCAGGTACGGTTCATCTCGTCAAAGGATCAACTCGCGGATGTTCTTACCAAGCCTCTCCCTCCAGTCTCATTTGCTTATTTTAGATCCAAGCTTCGGGTGGAATCTCCACCTTCAGCTTGACGGGGTGTATTAAGGAAAGAGTCCAGATATATGTAAATACATTATATATAGGATAGTTATCATGTGTAGCACATTCCACCATTGTATTGTATACAACCCTAAAGGTATAAATACAAAGGGATGGTTGGTTTATCAATCATCATCACAATTATACAAAAGACTATCTCTCTAATCTTAGCTTAGATATTTACTATCAAGTCGAATCATGAGTTGAGTGAGGCTGGTTATGACAGAATTATTAAATGGGTAAAAAACATTTTATCTAAATAAAATAGATTGAAAAAGAACTTTTATGTTGCTAAATCCATGATGAAACCACTCAACCTAAAATACTAGAAAATTAACATGTGTCCAAACTTCTACATTTTGTTTCAATTTTGTTGTTTAATTTCAATTAAATGTATAGGATTAATTTTAATTATTATTTTGGAATTTTGTAAATTAGGGTTCAATTGGTTAAATATATTGATTAATTTCATGTTTTTATAATTTGTGGTTTGTGGTTTATGGTTTTGAGTTGTTGAAAATTAAGAGTTAATTGATATAATTTGGAGTAGTTATAAATTAAAGATTTATGAAAAATTTTATTTAAATGCCAAATTGGGTTATTTTTTATGTTTTAAATAGTATTTAGAAATCCATGAGCTGTGTATAAATGTTGAAATGTGGAATTCTGAAAAGTAAGTAAATAATATTACAGGAGAGAAAAAACAAGACACTTTTACTATTTAACTTGAAAAATTAACCAAATTTTTGGAAACAATTAACCAAACAATTGTACACTAACGGTAATATTGACAAACTTTAGAATTTAAAAAAAAATATAAAAACTAGGTTGATTACAAGTTGAGTGATCTCTTCACACAGTGACAAGGAAACAAATTGAATAAAATCAATTGGTTTGTGGCAATTAAATTTAAATTATTATGTATTTGCAGTATTAAAAATTATGGGTAGTCTCTCGTATAAGGGAGGTGCTGTCAAATTTTTTAAAATGTGAATGAATTGCAGTATCTTAATCCTTTAATTTGTGTAGATGCCTAAGAGAAAGTGAATAACACATTGTACAGACAAAAATGCTACTAGTTCTTCCAACAACGCTTTCGACAACCATAAGTCGTTAGGTATCGACCAAGATCCGACACCTGAGACACATGCAGCCACTCTCGACACTGGCTCGTAGAGTACGCGAAGCCGCAACGTTGAGGGGTGGTCCCTTCACAGCGGGATTCATTTACCCAAAAGGCTCAGTGAAAGAATGACCTTTCAATGTAAGTTTGTTTTTCCTTTACAACGATATGTATATAATTTTTTTTAAAAAAAAGTAATTTTAATTAATGAATGTAATTTTAAATTTACAAACATTGAGGGTGTCAGAATAATAACATCGACGAGTTAATGAATTGTTTTGTTTGTGTCACTTGTGTGGTACTTTAATTAAGGACGTGGACTAGAGGCTTCTCTTTTTTTGGCTATTTCTGTAATGAGTTAATGTTTTGGTCTGTGATCTATTCAATTAAGTTTGCAACGATCCATGGTCTTGCCAACTGAAGAATATTGATTTATCCTTAATACAAGCAACTACATATATATATCATCTTCATAATAATAATAAATAAATAAAAAAAGCTAGCAAGAAACTAAAAATATGATGATGAAATGAAAATCTTATGGGGATATATACCTGCACGTTGGCTTCTTTTCTCTTCTTCTCTTGCCTTTCCATCAAAGATGTCATCATTGGTGTCTTCATCATCACCTCTTTCCCTTTCCTCTTGAGGAGACGAGCCCAAGGCACACAACAGGACATGAAAATAGTTATAATGGAAACTGAAGAGAAGACATAACCTATCAAAAACCCACTTTTGAGTGAAGAATCCAACTTTTTCCGATGTTCATGATCATCACTCCCGTAGTCGAACGAGCAAGTTTTGCCGGCAACACTGAGGATATGAATCAAAAGAAGAGCAAGTTTTGCACCACCCACAGCCATTTTGTAGATAGCAAGACAGCAGCAAATACCAAGAGATCGTTCAAGGTTTAAGTTAACAAAGTGATCTAGAAGCTCTTAATTTTCTACAGCATTTTGATAGATAAAAAGAGATCATTGAACACGTTGAGTCCATAAAGAATTAAGATGCATTGATTTGTTAGTCTACTTCCTCAAGTCAAAAGGCCAAGTCTCCTGCATCAAAATCCAAGTTTATGGGACACGTCAAGAGAGAATGGATGGCCCTTTAGGACTCCAATTTCCTCGAAAGTGCGGGAAAACAAATTAGTCAAAAAAGAAGGTTAAGTCCTGATTTATAAGTTTTTGTCAATTAATGTAGACTTATTTTTCTTGTTTTTTATTTCAATAGAAGTATTTGCACGTCATCAACTTAAATGTTAATTGAGATTAAATCTTTAATCCGAGCAATTTTAATAATACTTAATATATTTAATAATTCTTTTTTATTGTGATTTCAAAATTTAAACTAAAATAGAAAAACAAAATAAAGAAGGAAAACTTCCTCAACTTTCATATCAACTCTTTTTAATGATTGCTTCCATATAATTTAAAGTAAAAACCTTCTCGGTTGTAGGAGTCCAGTACCCCTTCCTTCGTGTTTAACCACCAAAATATTTTCATACTGCAATCAGCATAAAATCAAAGATGTTTATCCTGTTTGTTCACGCAACAGATTCTTCTTAAGGAGAATCTCTGAATTATCAACAGACCACGTTATTGCTCTCTTAGCAATGAGGCCATATATCTGTACTGTTTTCCTACACAGGGATATTGTTAGTTTCACAGCTAGTGCTGCTAATGGCACAAGATGGCATTGCCCAGAAGATATGCAATGGTAGAGGGATCACTCCTGGGCAACCTTCACTACCTGCAGATAAAATATTGGCTAGTGTTGCTTGTGCTTGTTGTTTTTCTTGGTTTTGTTTTCATCTACGTCAATTTTCTACTTGTTTTCTTAATTCTTTGAAAACAAATCCAAATTCTTAGGAACCTTGCAGATCAACAGATCGGTGCAGTTCCAGCGCTGGCTGGAACTCAAAACATGAGGTTGTTTACCAGGTGGTAGATGTTTCTGCATGCCTCCACGCATGAAAGGATACAAGACAAGCAGAGATTGTAAACCACCACAGCATCTTTTCCACTTTCTTCTTCTGGTGCTTCTAGTTTGATGCTAGCCACTTGTCGTGACGTACGTACGGGTTTGATTCTTTTGGACAGTATAGTAAAGAGAGCATTTATTCTTGAGCTACATCTTCTGCCCTGAAATGGATGGCCCTATACTACAATTTCCACGAAGCTTGGGAAAACAAATTAGTCAAGAAGCTTAAGTCCTCATTTATAACTTCTTTGTCGGATGATGTCGATTTATTTTTCTTTTTCTCTTCTTTTTTGTCATGCGGGTCGTTGTTTGAAATTAATTTTTTTTTTAGAAAAAAATGCCTTCACACTTCTATCATCTCGACTCCATTCATTTAAAATCTACAATTTACTTCCCGAATCAATACAATTTTAAAATTTAAACAAAGAACAAATCCACCCTTCCATATAAATTTCCAAGTTTTCCAGGTGTAGGGCTGAAGAACTCAAGGCGGGTTTTAGATAATGGCAATTCAAGAAACAAATCTTTTTATTTGGGGTTTGTTTACCGTGTTAAGCATAAGAAGATAACAGACATTAAAGACCAAGAAGAGAGTTAAAAATTTAAATGTTGTATTGTTACATCTCCAGCTAGCTAATGGATATTGAAGATCAAGAAGAGAGTTCCAAAAGAGAGTTACAGTTACAAAGATTCAAACTTTGTAACTGTGAGCTTCTTGTTTATGATGGATATTCTACTACATTGATGAACCTACACTAATCATGATTTCAAAATTGAAATTGAAATTATTGAAATTATATTTGTAATAATATTTTGTAACTAATTAGTTTAGAATGTATATATATGTGAGCTTCTGTTGTACTATTTTCAATCACCAAAAAAAAACATATACAGATTACATTTTCTCTTATTCTCTTATTATTAATGGTTGTTGCCGTCCATTTATTGTACATTAATGGTAACAAACCCAACAAAGTGGTGTTTAAGTATCCATTAGGGTCTATCATAGAATCCCTAATAGATTTCAAGCAATAAATATCAGTCTCAGTAGCACTTGTTACGGTGAAAGTAGTTAATTAACAAGAAGAACATAAAAGAGTAGATAAAAAATAAATTAGCCATTTGGATTTGAGAGTTCATCAGAGTAGACTACAATGGAATGGTTGGAATGACCAAAATTGAGAAATAAGAACCATAAATACCTACTTAAAAGGAAATTTTGAATTGAAATCTGTTTTTGTTTCTGAAATCTCCGAAGAGAGCATTTATTCTTGAGCTACTTCTTCTGCATTGAAATGGATGGCCCTTTACTGCAATTTCCACGAAAGTGTGGGGAAAACAAACTAGTCAAAAAGCTTAAGTCCTCATTTTCAACTTCTTTCAATTTCCACATCTTTTTTGTTTAAATAAAAGTATTTGCACGTCAGTCAACTTAAATATTAGCTGAGATTAAATCTTTTGTTTTTGTATTTGATTAAAAATAAAAGTATCCATTTTCTTAAAAAGTAGGGTTAAATCTTTCGTTTTTGTATTTGAAACTATATTTTAAAAGTATATTTGACTTTAAAAAATCAATTTAATATATTTTTAGTATTTTTTTGATATGTTAATTTAAAAAAATAAAAACACTTATTTTAATATAATTTCAAGAAAAAAAATATTTTTAAAAAAAACTTTACACCACAATATTAAATAAAATACTTATGAATACACACAGCCCTTCAATTATAAGCTTTTTACATTGAAACCTCAATATTTTTTTTTGTAATTAATTTCAATTGTTGAAACTTGGGAAGTTTTGATTGCCATTAATTCTTATATTAGATTAATCTCTTCCATTTTAAGAAACATAGCTTCTTAAAACAGGGGTAATTTCGCTGTGAAAACTTAGCTTCCAGGACTTAAGTGAATAAAAAATAAGCTCCGGAGTATATTGATAAAGTATGGAAGCTTGATTCCACATTTGGGACTCTGAAACCAAAAACCCACAGCTTAAAAACTTGTTTTGGGTAGTGTTCATGGATGTGGAGCGTAGAGGTCGAAGGTGGTAGAAACTCATTTTAGTCCCTGTAGTTATAGAAACATCTTATTTGTTCCCTGTATTTAATTTAAGATTTATCTTAAAGTGATTAGTATGGATAAAGGTTGTCAAAAATGTTTTTTTGACACGACATAAAATATACAATATAAACTCGAATTGAAAACTTGAATCATAAAATCGTAAAATCATAAGTAAAATATTTTAACTAATTATATATTAATAATTTCAATCAAGTAGTAATTAATAATATAACACAATTAAAATAAAAATAAAATAAACAATAGAAAAGTCCAAATACATTTATTTTCTTCACATTGATTTCTCTACTTCTTGGACAAATCGACCCACTTACTTCGTCACTTACAAGAAACGAGTACTTTCAAATTTTGATATATCACACTTAACATTAATTATTGCAAGGGTCAAGCATGCTAATTTACAATTTGTATTCTGTATATTTTCCAGTTAAAACAGAGTAATATATTAATTGACATGTTAATAGTTTACATAAGAAATTATGAAGAATGAATAAGTGTTTTAATCTTACGGAAATAAATCCACAAATAACTTGTATCATTAAAAAAAATTATAATAATTATAGTGAAAATCAAGCCCTTGATTATCAAATCGCACAAGTTTTACAAGATATAAATTTAAAACAATGAATATGTTAAGGTACATTTACCAGAATGTATAATTTTATATTTTTCTAAACAGTTAAAATCGATCTGATTTTACCGTGTTTGATCAATTTTACTAGTTTTTAAGTTTTTATTTAATTTGACATATTAAATACATATTAATTTGTAAAATTATAAGATTTTAAGAATCAACTTGATTTTTTATTTACCATATTGGTATGGACTATATATTGCTATGGAAATAAATAAAGAAAAGATGCATTGATTTGTTAGTCTACTTCTTCAAGTCAAGAGGCCAAGTCTCCTGCATCAAAATCCAAGTTTATGGGACACGTAATTAAAGAGAGAATGGAATATGGCCCTATAGGACTACAATTTCCATGAAAGTGCGGGAAAACAAATTAGTCAAAAAAAAAAAAAAGTTTAAGTCCTGATTTATAAGTTTTTGTCAAAAAATGTAGACTTACTTTTCTTCTTTTCTTTTTGTTTTTTCAATAGAAGTATTTGCACGACAATCAACTTAAATGTTAATTGAGATTAAATCTTTAATTCGAGTAATTTAATAATACTTAGTATATTTAATAATTCTTTTCAATTATGATTTTAAAGTTTAAACTAAAAAGAAAGAAAAACAAAGAAGGAAAACTTCATCAACTTTAATATCAACTCCTTTTAATGATTGCTTCCATATAATTTAAAGTAAAAACCCTGTCGGTTTTCACATCTATGTTCTGAAGATTTATTTTTATTTAATTTGATGATGATAATTAAAATAAGTATTAATAATTAAGAACTTTAATGATTTAAATTTAGGGAAAACATGTTAGGGTGAGAAAACCTCGTTCATGATAAATGATTTTCCACTTAATATTGTTTTATTTATTTATTGACGACATGCTTAGAAAACATTAAATGGGAGTTTTGTGTATTAATTTTAGCTGAATATTCCATGAACAAAGATGCTCCTGAGATAAAAAATCGTGTGCGAAATCATTAAATTTAATTCTTTATCAATGATTTAGGAATTAAATTTGTAAGAATCAAGTAAAATTTTCGAAACTTTATTTTTCATTTCTTTATTGAATACCTTGAGTCCACAAAGAAAAGATGCATTGATTTCTTAGTCTTTTTATTCAAGTCAAAAAAATACATTGTTAGTCTTTTTTATTATCAATAATAATACTAATAGATTCAAATTTTTTTAATTCTTAAATTTTATAAATAGTTTTTGAACATGATTTATCACATTTAAGGATTTTTTTAGTTTTAAATCACACATAAAATATGAACATATTATTTTGATATTTGTTTATTAATTTATTTTAATAAACATAAAATGTTTTTTAAATAAAAAAATTATTCAAGTTATAAAACTAGTATTTATGTTAAGATAAACAAGATATATGTCAATAAAAAAATTTATCTTGATAAAAAAAAATCAAAACAATTATAATAACAATATCAAAATAATTTATGTGATGAATATTATGATTTGAAAGGGGGGCCTCAAAATTTTGAGAACATGGGCCTATCAAATAAATCGAGACTTACAGCTAATAAAGATGGGCCTGTCATATCGAATGGTTGTCGGAGTCCTGTTTAACCAGCAAAATATTTTCATTCTGCAATCTGCATCAAATCAAAGATGTTTATCCTGTTTGTTCACACAACAGATTCTTCTTAAGGAGAATCTCTGAATTATCAACAGACCACGTTGTTCCTCTCTTAGCAATGAGGCCATATATCTGCACTGTTTTCCTACACAGGGATATTGTTAGTTTTACAGCTAGTGCTAAAGGCACAAGATGGCATTGCCCAGAAGATATGCAATGGGAGACGGATCACTCCTGGGCAACCTTCACTACTTTACTTGTAGAGAAAATATTGGCTAGTGTTGCTTGTGCTTGTCGTTTGCTACTTGTTTTCTTCTTCGAAAACAAATCCAAATTCTTAGGAACCTTGTTGATCAACAGATCGGTGAAGTTCCAGCGCTGGCTGGAACTCAAAACACGAGGTTGTTTAGCAGGTGGTAGATCTTTCTGCATGCCTCCGCGCATGAAAGGATCACAAGACAAGCGGAGATTGTAAGCCACCACAGCATATTTTCCACTTTCTTCTTCTGGTGCTTCTAGTTTGATGCTAGCTACTTGTCTTCACGTACGTACGGGTTTGATTCTGTTGGAAAGCCACTCACATAGTCCTTGAGAAATCACTTGCTTCTTGCTCTTCACTTCCTCACCACCAACTCTATGATCACTAGCCATGCTTTTTGCTAAATTTCTTAAATTAATTTGTTGTTAAGCAAAATGGTTGAAAAATGTTGCTGATGGTCTACAAGGTTGCAATATGCCCTTGTTGAAGAGTCAATTGAATGCACAATATGTAGTCCAAAGCAATAGAAAATATTCAAGACTTTTGGGACAATTTGGACGGAGTTGTATACAAAACTTTAATCTGTATCCTGAGGTTTTTTTCAAGTCCCCAGAAAAGAGACTAGTTTGAAATATTTGTAGTCACTTTTGCAGTACCTTGAAGTTGGATAGATAGTTGAAGCTTGTTCTCAAACAGCCCCATTGCTTCTTACATACTTGTTTATTATACCAAAACATGATAGAGTTGCCTAAATTTGTCCTGTTTTTCCTGTTTCCATTGACTCTATGCCATTTCAATCTCAACAGATTTGCCCTTTGAGCTGGGAGGGTAAATTTCATGCTGCTGCACTAGAATCTCTGAATCATCAATTTGGCGACATCTCTCCGTCATTGCTCTTATGTCTTTGTACAATTGATGCATTGTTGGTCTTCGATCTGGAATGGAATCAACACAGTGGCATGCAACTTTAAGCAGCTGAAATATCTCATCATCAAATCCTTGCCCAACCAGAGACTTATCAATGGCATCATAGATCTTAGAACTAGTCAAAAGATGACTAATCCATTCATTAAGAAGACTGTTCGAGGAACCAGTCATTCTGCTAGAATCCACCCCCGTAATCAGCTCAAGGAGCACAACTCCAAATCCATACACATCTTCCATAGCAAATGCTGTATCCCAAAACTCACCATTCAAAGGGGAAGTGTTTGTTGGATTTGCGATTATCGCCTCCCCAAAATTCGACAACTTTGGCTCGAAATCCTGATCAAGTAAGATGCACTTTGAGCTTATGTTAAGATGGAAAACTCGGATAGTACTACTGCAGTCCTGATGAAGCCATGCCAAGCCTCTTGCTAACCCGATTGCAACTTTAAACCTCACAGTCCATTCCATAATCTTTGCCTGACCTTCCATTGGATGTAGCCAATCATAAAGGTTACCATTTGGCATGTATTTGAAAACCAGAAGCCAATGTTTTGATGTGATTGAAAATCCCGAAAGTTGAAGTATGTTGACATGCCTCAATGAACCAAGTGTCTTCAATTCTAACACGAATTGCTCCTCGAGGATTCGACAGTTGTGTAATTTCTTCACTGCAAAGAGATAAACACTAGGCAACGCTGCTTTGTACAGCATCCCAATCTTCCCCTGCCCGATGACATTGTTTTGCTGAAATTATTTGTTGCATCTTTAAGATCTGTATAGCTCATTCTTGTAACCTTCTTCTCCAACATATAAATCTGAGGACAGAAATTCCCAATCCATTACTCACTAATTGTTGAAGAAACACAAGTATTAACCTTGAAATTGAAGCAGGTTAAAGAATTTAGGACTATCTGTAAATTAAGACATCATGTAACCGCAGATGAATAGTTAACTCAAAACTCATAAGAGATAATTAGAAAAGTCTAATAACAGGACAAAAAGAAAAGCAAGAAGTCCTGCAATCAATTTCAAAAGCAAACCACTCAAAGTTGACATGCACATAATCATATAGTCAGTACCTCTTTGCCTCCTCCATTTATGTTCTCAACCGATGGCGAAGCACTTAAATTATCAGCTTCTTTCCTGTTATTCCTCAAAACCAGCATTACCATCGTTAGTATCGTAATCTTCTTATTTCTTTTTTTGACATGCACCCATGGCACACAGCCGGACACAAAACCAACAATGACTGAAACAGAAAAAACCGTATAACCAGCAGCAAACCCAGTTCTGAAAGAAGAATAAAATTCGTTGCTATGCCCTTTGCAAGGATCTAAAGGCCCTCCACATAGGCCAGGGTGGTTTGCATAATTCACATTTGTGGATGAAGAAAAACCACCAATTGACCAAAAAAACACCACATGCAGAATTTGCTTTAACAAATTCTGGCACTGGACCTGACAACAGATTGTCCGCCACACTGAAGTTCCTGAGTCGTTGGAGAAGGCCAACTTGCGGTGGGATATTTCCTATTAGTTGGTTATGGTCTAGTTTTAGAACATTTAAGAAGGATAAATTGGCAATACTTGATGGGATTTCACCAGAAAAGTTGTTGAAGGATAGGTCAAGGTTAGTGATGTATGGTAGCCTTTTAGAGATGTCAGATGGAATCGGCCCCTGAAGCTCATTTCTTGGAAGGTCCAAACCAGTTAAGCTTGTGCAGTTTTCGATGCCAGGAGGGAACTGGCCCTTGAGCCCCATGTTAGACAGTGCTAGATTTAAGACTCTGCTCTCCTCAGGCTTCCAGCAGTCGACTCCCGCAAACCTACAGATGAAACCCTCAGTCTGATTGGCGAAGTCCCATGAAGAGAAATGATTGTAAGGGTCTTCCAAGGAATCTTTAACAGATTTCAAGCAATAAACATCAGGCTCAGTTGCACTACTTACACTAGATATACAAGACAAGACAAAGATCAGTACTGAATGAGCTCTGTTCTGACTAGTGGCCATTCTTGGAGAGTTTGTAGCTAGCACTGATCTTACTTAAGGTAAAATGAAAAGGAACAGAAAAAACGAAATAGGTTGCTTTGAAGTTTTCAAGCTACCTAGGTCGCAGAAGAAAGGGAAAGCAACAGATAACACATTAATTTGAATTGGGATTTTATATATATATATGACCAATAGATCACAATTTTCAAGTAAGAAAAATATTCGAGTGAAAATATGGATTATGGATGATGCTTCCTCGCAGTTAATATTGACCATCGACACAAGCTAAAGGTTAGGCAGGAGACAACTGTAGTATAGTTTTGGGACTCTACTGCTACCCGTGGATATTTTGTTTTCTATGCAATGAACCTTGTCACCTACGGCAATTATTTTATTTTATTTTTTTACATGAGATAGATAGTTGATCTTGATAAGCTTATTTTTTTACTTGAGACTTTTCTACATACAAGAGATGCAACAACAATCTTTTCTTAAGAAGCATGGTGATACCATCTGACACAGAGCTCTGATAATATTTGTATAATATACATTTAAACACAAATTCAATTGGTTATTCTAAGCTGGAAGAATTGAATCCATTGATCTTGACTTGCAACACAAGATCAGGAAGTATTATCCAAACCATTTTCACTCATCGGCGTATTTTGATCAGATTGATCTTCTGTTTGAATTACAAAGTAAAATGCTGGCAACTTATTCCCGGACACAATTATATTCTATACAATATTGCTTCTTACATGTTGGTTTATGAACATGATAGAAACAGGAAAATATAGATCTGCTAACTTCGGTCCTGTTTTTGCTGGCAACAGATTAGTCTTGAGAAGTAGCAGGACAAATTTCAGGCTGCATTTGGATCTCTGAATCATCAACCACTTCACATCTCTTGGTTATTGCCTTTATGTCCTTGTACACTTGAAGCATTGTCGGCCTTCGATCTGGAGTGCAATCAAGACAGTTACATGCAACTTTAAGCAGCTGAAAGATCTCATCGTCAAATCCTTGCCCAATCAGAAACCTATCCATGGCATCATTAAAATAAGAAGTGCTCAAGAGATGACCAATCCATTCATTAAGAATGCTGTTTGAGGAAAAATTAATTTTGCTACAATCCATCCCAGTAATCAGCTCAAGCAGTACAACTCCAAATCCGTGCACATCTTCCTTAACAAGCGCCATCTCACAAAACTCATTATGCACTCCTGGACTGTTACTCATACTCATGATCAGCATCGCCTTTCCGAAATTCGATAGCTTGGGTTCGAAATTCTTATCAAGCAAAATACACTTTGAGCTTATGTTGAGATGCACCACTTGACCTCTGCAGCCATGGTGGAGCCTTGCCAGGCCTCTTGCTACCCCAACCGCAATTTTCAACCTCAAAGGCCATTGCAGAGTCTTCCTCCGGTGCTTCACTGGATGTATCCAATCAAAAAGGTTTCCATTAGACATATACTTGTACACCAGAAGCCTTGTATTTGATTCTACGCAGAATCCGAACAGGGGCAGTAAGTTCTTATGCTTTAATGTACCCAATGTTTTCAATTCAGAAACTATCTGTTCCTCAAACTGTTGAGAGTCAACTATCCTCTTCACTGAAAGGAACCTACCATCAGGAAGGGTAGCCATATACATGGTTCCCATTCGTCCCAATCCAATTTTGTTGGCTTGGCTAAAATTTGCTGTTGCATTTCTGATGCCTACGAAACTCAATCTCTTAACAAGACTCTCCAACATACAAATCTGTGGAAGATGAAGAAATGAAACAAGATCATATATATATATATAAAAACCCTTAACTGCTGTTCCAAGTGAAAAGGCATTCCAAGTTCTGGAGAGACTAATTAATTGATGCATTATTAAAGGAACGGATTCTTCACATGAGGAAGCATCTCTTTCGTTGCTTCCCGCAGGAGATCCAGAGTTGGATCACTGCCAGTTGCTTTATTTACTGCATTCTTGTAATAAACTTCTCATGCTGTGGAGATCTAGCTAGTGTTGCTCTACTATGAGTTCTATATATTAGCATGCTGACTTCTTATTTAGTGCAGTCATCTTCATTAATTATTCATTCAGCTAGAGAAACGTCTCTCGTTGCTGGTCAATTGTCAAAGCAAGGAGTTGAACATCTCATAGCTTGGTTTTAATTTGAGGCTTAGGTGCTACTTTAAGGACATGAACTCGAGGTCTCTCCTTTTCTGCTTGTGTCTGTAATGAATTAATGTTTTGGTTTGTGGTCTATTTAATTCATCAGTTTGCAATGATCCATCTTCTTCATGGTCTTGGAAACTGAAGAATTTGGATCTATCCTTAATAAAAGCAACTCTATCGTCCTCTTCATCAAAAAGATAAAAAAAAAAAAATGATGGAATGAAAGTCTTATGGGGATACCTGCTCGTTGGCTTCTTTTATCTTCTTCTCTCGCCTTTCCATCAAAGATGTCATCATTGGTGTCTTCATCATTATCTTGTTCCTCCTCCTCTTGTTAAGACGAGCCCAAGGCACACAACAGGACATGAAAATAGCTAAAATGGAAACTGAAGAAAATGCATAACCTGTTGCAAACCCACTTTTGAAAGAAGAATCCAACTTTTTCCTGTGTTCATCTTCACTCCCGTAGTAGTTCTCTTGTAAAGAACTGTATCCATTGCCGGCAACACTAAGGATATGAATCAAAAGAAGAGCAAGTTTTGCATCAAGAGCCATTTGTGGATAGCAAAACAGCAGCAAATAACAAGAGATCGTTCAAACTTATATTTGACTATTAACTACGTACCGCGTCCAAAGTTGCAAAGTCTTTGTCACCCTTGTCCCAGTGGACAATTCCAGTCTAAGTTGACTTGTAGTGTTTCAAGAAGGAATAGTTGGAATTAAGGACTCGAAAACGCGTCAGATCTAATTTATTTAATTATTGGATGTTTGGAAGCATATATTAGTATTGTTGGTTGAAATTGTTTTTTTTTGTTTGAAATATATTAAAATAATATTTTTTTATTTTTTAAAAAAATATTTTTCATATTATTACATAAAAATTATCTAAAAAATAATTAATTTAAAATAAAAAAATTAAATTTTAAAAAATATAATTCTAATGGTGTTACCAAACACCGTAAAAAAAAGAGAGATATAAAATTGAGAGCTCATGTTGAAAGAGTCCCAAAAACAAGTAACTTTAATTATAATATTGTAAAATAATTTTTTTTATTAAATGTAAAATAATATTTTTAGTTTAATTTCTATATTTTTTTATATTTAGATTAATTTTGCACTTTAAAGTAAATAACATGTAGCGCTCTGTGCGCATGGCATAAGAAGACAGTGAGGGTGAGGATGTGTTTTGGAAAGAATTTGGGGACTTTGAAACCAAAACCCACAACTTCAAAACCTGTTTTGGGTACTCTTCATGGATCTGGAGCTTAGAGGTTAAAGGTGGCAGAAATTCATTTTAGTCCCTCTACTTATAAAAACGTTTCCTGTATTTAATTTAAGAGTTTTAAAATAGTGATGGGTACGAATTACATAATTTTGTAAATAATTTTGAATCTCAAAACTTCAAAATCAGAGCCCATAAAAAATTGATTAGTTATTTCACAGCAACTCATATAATTTTTCTACCAACAAAAAAAATTATACAACGTGTGTTTTTACAACGTGTTTTAAAGAATAGAATAATAATATTTAAAAACAATTGAAAGCACTTTTCCGAGTCTGCTTTGAAGTGTCCAAGAAACGACAAGTTTGGAAATAAATAAAGATTGGACAGTCTATTCCTTCAAGTCAAAAAGCAAGTCTCCTGTAATCCAAGTTCATGGAACACACAGCTGGTCTCTACTAGCGAGATTGGGTGCATGCTTCCATATGATTTAACGTTAAAAAAATTACCAATTAAATCACCGATGGAAAGTCTCCGTCAGTGAATCTTTTGTCAGTAATTTTTTATTCATCGGTAAATCTGTTGATAATAAAAAAATATTATTACCGATAGATTTACTGACAGAAAAAGCAAGCAAAAAAAAATTTCATTCCGTCAGTAATTTCCTCGGAAACAAACCGTATGTAATTCCATCGGTAATTATTTAAAAATATTTTAAAAAAACTATAAAATAATTAAATTAATATTAATCAACACTCTAGAATACTCAAAATGCTTGGAAAAAGAAGAAAATCAACTCAAAAAAATTTACAACAAATATATAACATGAAAAAATAAATTAAACTAAAAAACTTCATATGCAAAAAATTTAAAAATCCTATAAATAAATCAACTAAAAATTGATCTCATATGAAAAAAAATCCTACAACAACATTCATACAATTATTAAGAACAAAAACAATTAAAAATAAAATAAAAAAACAAATATATTGAATAAAACACGAAAAAAAGAAGATAATGTAGTTACAAGTGAAGCTAAGAAAAGAAAAAAAAAACAAATTCGTAAAGTATACTAATTAAAAAAAACTAAGAAGAAAAAATAAGAAAGGAGAAGAAGACATACCTGAGCATAGAGAAGAAGAGAAGGAGTTGAGGAGAGAAGAGAAGAAGAAGAAGAAGAAGAAGAAGAAGAAGAAGAAAGGAGACGTGTCTGTTGTGAAATTAGAGATTCTAGACTTTTTATTGGGGCGTTTATCGACGGATAATTAAATATTAATATTTTTAATCATTCCGTTGGTGATTCCATCTATAATATTTAATTTAAATTTTGAATTAAATTAAAAAAATTCAGAAACCGTCAAATATCACCGACGACTTTTCAATCCATCGGTGATATTGTTTGTAAAGAAAAGTAATTAACAGTGTAATTGGAGTGAATAATTCCAGAGCTCTCTGTAAAATACCGATTGAATGTTCTGTCGGTGATTCTCTTTGTAGTTAACACAATGAATAGTATTGACAGTTTACCAATAATTTTTCTGACGAAATTACCGATGGATTTACCGACGGAATAAATTCCGTTGGTAAAAATGACATATCATTATTTTTTTTGCTTTGTTTTAATTATTTTTTCCCCACTGTAATTCTCTCGGTAAATACCGAGAGAATATTTTTATCGATAAAATCCATCGATAATTTACTAACAAAAATATTCACTCAATATTTATGTTTTTATTTATCAAGTTTCTGGTAGAGGTAACAGTAGTTACAGTGACAGTAGCTAACAAGGAGAACATAAAAGGAGGGTAGATAAAAAACAAATTAGCCATTTGGATTTGAGAGTTCATCAGAGTAGAAAACAGGACAGTATAGCAAAGTGAGCATTTATTCTTGAGCTACATCTTCTGCCCTGAAATGGATGGCTCTAAACTACGATTTCCACGAAGCTTGGGAAAACAAATTAGTCGGATGATGTCGATTTATTTTTCTTTTTCTCTTCTTTTTTGTCATGCGGGTCGTTGTTTGAAATTAATTTTTTTTTTAAGAAAAAAATACCTTGACACTTCTATGATCTTGACTCCATTCATAATTTAAAATCTACAATTTACTTCCCGAATCAATACAATTTTAAAATTTAAACAAAAGAACAAATCTACCCTTCCATATAAATTTCAAAGTTTTCCTGAAATTAATGTGATTTTGGTTTTGTTGAGAAACAATATGGGAAATTAAACAAGTGTTACGTGTATTGTTAGAAAAATCATGGCATGTCATGTCATGTGTAACACAATTAATCTCAGTAATTGAAAGATAAATTGTTTTTTTTAGAAAAAAAAAATAAATGGAAGCAAATATGGAAATTGAGAATGATATAAATTTGATTAGAAATAAAAGTATACATTTTCCTGAAAATGGGGCTAAATCATACACGCAGCCCTTCAGTTATAAGCTTTTTAAATTGAAACCTCAATTTTATTTTATTTTCTGTTCTTGGATTTTGTTCTGCCTTATGTTAATGAAGCATGTAAGACAAGCAATGGCATTGGCAAGAAGACATGTAAAGGGAGACTGATCACTCCTGAGCAACCTTCACTACTTGCTTGCCTACATTTCGGCCGCTGAATAGGCCTATCAATGCAGCAGGGCCACTCTCGAGTCCTTCAGTTATGTCTTCCACATAAACAATCTTCCCTTCTTTAATATAAGGCAGAACAAAATCCAAGAACTTGGGAGTATTGGTCATAGTACTCGGCAACCGAAAACCCTTCCATCCGGATATGCTTAAAGAGTACAGCGATTAAGTTCTCCACACTTTCAGGCTGCTCGAGATTGTATTGAGAGATCATTCCACACAAAGCAATACGGCCATGGTATCTCATGTTTAGAAGGACAGCATCAAGCATTTTTCCTCCAACATTCTCAAAGTAAATGTCGATGCCTTCAGGGAAGTACCTGGCAAAGGAAACAATCATTCCTTTTTCCACTTGAGCCAATCCCCACAAGATTAACATTCAAAAACAAAAAAAGTAATGCACATAATCACAGATTAATTAAGCTGCAGAACGTCTAGAGGTTCTGTAAGGCTTGAGAGTGCTATTTCAGATTGTCTCTTATGCCGACTTCATACACTAACCTTTTCAAGGCTGCATCCAAGTCATGCTCCTCTTTATAATTGAAAGCATCATCAAATCCAAACTTGGTCTTCAATAGTTCAACCTTTTCTTTACTTCCAGCACTTCCAACAACATAACAACCTATCAGCTTTGCAAATTGCCCAACAAGCTGACCAACTGCGCCTGATGCTGATGAAACGAAGACACGGTCTCCTTC
The DNA here is from genome assembly GCF_000002775.5 of Populus trichocarpa. Classification (NCBI taxonomy): domain Eukaryota; kingdom Viridiplantae; phylum Streptophyta; class Magnoliopsida; order Malpighiales; family Salicaceae; genus Populus; species Populus trichocarpa. The sequence continues at coordinate 318,394 of NC_037301.2, read as the reverse complement.
CTTGGGAGAACCAATGTCAAAGAAGCAAAAATAAGCAGCGATGCCAGGCATTCCTGTGAGAGAAAAAGCACAAATTCAAGAATATGGCTCATTACAGTCATAACAAAAAACACGTTCACATAAGAAAATCATATGGGCCAAGAGCTTACATACCAAGAATTCCAGTGTAGTATGAAAGGGGTATATCATCAGTATGGTTGATTTTGAAGAGGTATTCAGGTGTTGTTATTAGACTGTATTCTTCCCAGCTGATTGTCCTTCCCCAGACCAAATCGCCTTTCTTGAAGTCAGAGTGCCTGGAATCAACAACTCTAGCCACTCCATATCCAACAATTGGCTGCTCAATGTCTCCAACAAGAGCAAGTAAATTCACAGTAACTAGCAATAAAATTACCATAAATAATTGTAATATAAATTATAACAATTCAACAATGGATTAAAGAGGGAGATTGAGAACATACAGAGCCAAGGGAGTAGGAAGATTGTTCAGGTTCACCGGGTGGCAGATCTCTCTGCATGCGTCCACGCATGAAAGGATCACAAGACAAGTAGAGATTCTTAACCAGCACAGCATCTTTACCACTCTCTTCTTCTGGCACTTTGAGTTTGATGTTACTTGTCGTCAGGTACAGGTTTGATTCTCTTGGAAAACCACTCACATAGTCCTTGAGGATCACTTGTTTGTTGCTGATCACTTCCTCACCACGGACACTATGATCACTAGCCATGCTTTATGCTAACGTTCTTAGATTAATTTGACATATTGCTGATGATCTACAAGGTTGCAAAAGGCAAACCATTATATAGACATGCATTAGCTAGATCTTGTTGAAAAGTCAATTGCAAGCACAAGATGGCAGATATTATTCGAAGTACTGTTGATTTGCTGATGATGTAAGTGCTGATGGTAGTGTTAATCATGTTCCAAGTGCTGACCAGTAGCCTCACAAGATATTATTCGAAGTACTGTTGATTTTCTTTTAGAATATGGGCCTGTCAATTGAAAAGGACGGCCTCAATTTTAGAATATGGGTCTGTCTCTTAAATAGCTGGATTACAGGTTCTGAATAGGTTTTCTAATTTTTTAATGTTGAAATTGAGAAAATTTAAATGATAGGGTCCAATTTAAACAAGAAATTGCCTTTTTTTTTACTATTTATGAAGCATGAAAAAACAAGAATTTGCTCCTTAAAGTTCTTATTTTTTCATTGTTGATTCTTGTATATCGAGGGTTTCAAGTTTTAATTATAAACTTTATTTATTTTATATTTTAGTCTTTGAAATTAAAAAAAAACGGAGAGAGTCACTAAAATACAATATTGGAGAAAAAAAAAGGCCAATCGGTTATAATCTATGCACCAAAAGGTCCCATGGAAAACAATTTTCTTAGTGTTAATAATTAAACATTCCATGGAATTTCGTTGTTTGATTTCTTCTCCGCAAATAGAGTTGCTGCTTCAAATCATATCGATAAATAGAAATATTGTATTGGTTCATGTTGATTTCTTCTCCGCACGTAAATATTTTTACCAGATGGATAGGTTCAAGTAGCTGGCTCACGCCAAACAATTTATTTAACAAAAACAATTAACTCATATTAAGTCCCAAATGTATAAAAAAACATTAACCGAACTAGGTGTTTGGAAAATTAATTTCCTCCTTTGTACTATAATTGCAATCGTCGTCGGGCTGAGACGTGCCACAAGATCAAGCAACTAAACTCGCTTCATTAGCTAAGGACGTATTACATTGTTTTTAAGCTAAGACAGAGAGAAAATATCCCATTAATTTGTATATGTATATATACTATCTGTGTTACGTAACAATTTATTTTTTTTTGCTCGATCAACTATATATTCCCTCTAATTAGGCTCTTATAGACAGCTAGTGGGCTGAACAAGTCCTGAAGCAACTCCACCAGCATTGCTGCATGATGCTTCAGCTGGCTGATTCTTGTAAGTGAGCTTTACATCTTCTAATTTGATCCCAGTGCATGGATATTTTTTGCTACAATCAAATTTGACCGCCACTTCTGTTGCTGATGATCCATGAATGTCTTGGTAGGTCACATCACTTATTTTCACACCAGAAACCTGTTTAATGTACAGCAAAATACAGCAAGATTTATGTATGTTTTGGATGTTAGCTTTCAAAATGAAAAGAACGGTATAGACAATAGATTTGGCGTGTACCTGGCCAGGGCAATTCTTCTCGCCGGGGCAATAGTTTTGGTCTATTACAATGGGATTTTGGACGTTATTCATGACTGCATGTTGGAAAAGAATATCTCTAGCAAAACGATTGCTAGGCCTTCCCCAAGACTTAATTCTCAGTCCATTTTCTGTACCGGTAAATGTAGTGGTCATGACTGTAACATTTTGCACACCAGCCTCTTGGGATTCTTTGCCTAAACTTCCAATGCTACAATATCAACCATATACACACATTAGGAGCAGATGATAATTGATATAAACTTATAATTGATGTTATAATTTCTTATTTACTAATTGATATGAACTTATAATTGATGTTATAATTTCTTATTTACCTGATTCCATGGCCAGGTCCACAAGCCACACTTTCAATCCACAAACTTGAGGTACCGGGGCCAATCGATACACAGTCGTCACCTGTTCCAATCCTAGAATTCAATATGGTGACACCGGTTGATGATTGAACATGAATACCATCCGTGTTAGGGCTGTTTCCGGCGGCAGAGACTTTGACTCCTTGCACTTTGACGTTTTGGCAACCATTGATGACAATGTGAAACAACTGGCTATTTAATGATGCCAATCCGGTAATTGCAATATTGTTTGAATTGGAAAACTCAAGTGACTGCACAGTAAATAAATTAACAAGAAAAATTAAGACCTTGAAAATATATCTATCTTTAGTCTACTGACCAAAATATTGCAAGATGATTATGTCATGCATGCATGTGCTTTATTATCATACCGTTGCGCCTCTGGGGCGGGCAACCCTTGCCGGAATTCTTGCAAGACCACAGTCCAGCACCCTGGCCATCAAGAGTCCCTCCAGATACAGTAACCCCATTAACATGCTCAAACATTAGCCAATTTTTAGCGTTGCCAATGACCTTATAATCTGATGGTGCGACTAGGGTGCCATCTATACGTACCAAGATAGCACGGTTCTTGCAAGGACCCTGAAACCTCACTTGACCTAAAGAGAAACTCCCTTTAGGAACAGAAATTGTGGCTGGTTGTGTTGAGGCACATGCCTGTGCCCAAGCAGCAGCAAAGGCCTTGCTTGAGTCAGTTTTTCCATCAGGTTTGGCACCATAACTTAACACACTATGTTGTGCTGCCTTTGCTAAAGGTGAGAACGCAAAGAAAATGATGAAGAAAAGGGTAATATGATGGGGGATCATTGGAAGTGGAAGGCCTGCCATTGATATTTTTGGTATCGGATATTATTTGAATTGATGCAAGTGATGAGTAGTTGAAATGGAGAGATGGGAATCTGAAGCAGCTGAAGGTGGTATTTATAGGAAGTTCGGATATAGAATGTGGACATTTAATATTGGGTATTTGAAAATATAAGGCATAATCCATATTCATCTCTTATGAAAAAAAATAAAAAATAATAACGGATGCTATTAATGCATTCATATTGATTAGTTTCTCATGATAAAATAAATAAATTTAAAAAAAACAAAAATTTAAAATATAAAATAAATTTATTGTTAGAATAGTTTTAAAATAAATTTATGTCAATTTAAAGTATGAATTAATAACAGGTAAACATATTTTTTCTACCTCGAGATAGAAATTAAATGCTATTTAAAAAACTAATTATTATTACTTAATGGTAATTAATGCTGTGGTAGTAATTAGTGAAATTCTCATATCAAATTTTTAATCTAACCATAGAAGTGATTAGATTAAAAATTAGAAATTAAAGATTATCTCATTATTAGTGTTTATATATATATACACCGATTAATTTATTCATCATTACAAAATTTTAAATTATTTAATTCGAACAACATTTAACTACCATAACCTTACAATAACTAACTCCCTGTTAATGGAAAAAATTAAGATAGATTAGGAAGTTAATTCATTCTATGTCTTCGTGCCACAACCTTGAAAAGTTGATTACGTAGATAGTTTTCCACATTATTATGGTTATTAATACACATTATTTAGTATATATGAAAGAATTTTTGCCAAATGAAATTGTTGAAAAGCGGGATTGAACGTGACAGGTGGAGCAAAGAACGGAAAGAAAAGTGGGTATTTCTTTTAATTAAGCTCTAATTACCCAAAAATCATGGTCTTAATCTCACAATTTTTCCTAATCTTGCTTGCAATTCTTTCACTTTTCGTGTTTTTGATGGGACACAAAGGATGGCATAGGTTCTTACATGTGCCTAACAATTAATGCAATGGAAACTGGAAACAGTGTACTTTTTATTTCCTTTGTTCCCATTTGAAAACGCATTAGCTTTTTGGTTTTTTTTTTTTTGTCTAAATTATTCTTTATTCTTGAGTTCTGAAAGCAATTACATCTTAGTTCTTTTTTGTTTGAAATCCTAAATAAAAAAATTGTGTTTTGTGTAAAAGAAAAGGCCTAACATAATGTGGCAGACTTCCTCTCTCTCTATCAGGGCAACATAGACTATACCACATAAAATAACTTTATATAAAATAATTATGATATTTTATATAAAAGAACACATTCCATAATATCCTATAGCATTGTCCATTAACTCTTGTTAACTAATATTGTTTCATTGAAACATCTAGAATCTCATAGGGTATGAAGAGGGAGTTCGGGGGACATTGATAGAGAAGTAGACGAGTGGACATTAATCAATCAGCTATAAGGTCCTCGTCTTGCTAAGTTTTGATCTGTCTTGGTTTTTGCTCTATTTATAAATATTTTTGCTTTGAACAATTATGGGTTAGGTATGTCTAACAAACGATGTTCCATCCGGAATAGGTTGTTCGATAGTAATGTTGATATTTGTTTTCTATTAGAAACAAAAAAAGATAACTGTTGCAATTCCTTCATCAAAAATCTGTGAAATATTGTAACTGTTAAATGGGCTTTTCTAGAATCTATAGGAAAATCAGGAGGGATCATAGTGATGTGAGACATCTCTATCTTTGAGGTCAATTCCATAGAATTTGAGGGGCAATGGATCAGCCTATACGGCAAACATGTTGGTTTATATGTTGCATCTTCTGTGCAAGATCGTGCTAAGCCGTGGGAAGACATCACCACTCCGAAGTTTGCCTTCAAAATACCAATGGTAGTGATAGGTGACTTCAATGAAACCCTTCATGCTTATGAGAGAAGTAGCGGCTACTTTAATCATTCAGGATCAGCTTTGCTCCGCAATTTCTTGTCTGATTGTGATCTGATTGAATTCAAACTACAAAGCCATTGTTTCACTTGGTTTAGGGAGGGCTCCATGAGTCGCATCGACAGGGCTTTTACATCTATAAAATTCCATTTTCAGTTTCCATTCTTTTCACTCTACCGCTACCTTATAGGGATGTCTGATCATTCTCAACTACTTCTTCAGACATCAAAGGTACATTAGGGAATATGAACTATGAGCTTTGGGAGGTTAGCAGGAAGGTTGAGGATATTTGGAGGCAAAAATCCCGCCAAAACTAGTGCAAAAAGGGGGATAAGAACACCCGTTTCTTCCACCTTTCGGCAAGTTTGAGGAATGGCCGCAACCACATCAGCAAGATTGAGCAGAATGGCACAATTTTAGTCTCTCTAAATGGCATCAAAAAGGGCGTTGTCAACTACTTCTGAACTTTGTTTGCCAAGCCAAAATGCAGAAGAATTGAAATAGGAGGCTCGGGGTTCTCCAAAATTTTAGAAGCAAGATCAGTTTGGTTAGAAAGACCACCTTCAGTGGAGGAAGTGAAGCAAGCCATGTGGGATTACCTTCTCCTTCTATAAAAAGGTATGGAACCTTATCAACTCCGACATCTTTGTGATGGTCAAAGAATTTTTCAGAGTATGTAAATTACCCAAAGGTATCAGCTCGTCTTTTGTGACTTTGATCCCGAAGACTAAGGGGCTGAGCAGATTTTCCCAATTTTGACCGATTAGTTTGATACATGGGTTATATAAAATAGTGGCAAAACTCTTGTCCACTAGGCTTCGAAGCGTTCTGTCAAATGTGATCAATGTAAACTAGTCTGCTTTCATTGCCGGACGTCAGATTCTAGATAGGTTCATGATAGCAAACGAGGTTGTCCATGATATTCGAAGCAAGAAGGACCACAGGTTTTTGCTGAAGGTAGATTTTCATAAAGCGTTCGACTCGATTTTATGGGGGCATATCAATACTACCATGGACTATATGGGTTTTGGCTCTCATTGGAGGAAACTAATTTTCTATACTAGATGTCTGTTTTTCCTATACCAAAGGGCATTACAAAAGCTATATCCTCCATCAACCGCTATTCTCTTTGGAAAGGCACCTCAAATTCACATGGTATTTGTAAGGTCACTTGGCACAAGGTAATCAAGAGTAAACCCCTTGGAGGTCTCGGGCTGAGATCTTTTCACAACAAAAATTTTGCTATGTCATTTAAATGGCTTTGGAACCTTGATAAAGGAATGGCAGGAGGTTGGCAAGAACTTATCCTATGAAAGTATATGCCTCATTTTGCAAATGGTCTTCCTGTGTTTACAGGTTTTTTTATCTCCAACTTGGAGTCACATTGTATCAGCAACTCCTTAAATCACAGCATAGCCACTCCTCTCTAAACCAATATCGGGTTCAAGGTGGATGATGAGAGAAATATCAGGTTCTGGACTGATTCTTGGCTAGGCTTCACAGCCCGTCTCTAATTCATGTTTCCTAGGCTTTATAACCTCTCCCTGCAGCAATCATTAAGCCTTACAGAAGTTCATAGCCCAACTAATACCTCGCTCAATTTATCTTGGGGAAAACCCCTTCAGTCTCGTGAGCTTTGCATACGAGAGAGCTTGATAACAGAAGTGGAACGTGGTCTAGTCTTCTTTGATGGTAAAGGCAGCAAGATATGGAAATTCCACAACTCTAGCATTTACTCAGTTTTCTCAGGATCTAATTTTTGACCTCACCTTTCATCGATTGGTCATTTGGTTGAAGTTCTCAATCAAAAACTTCAGCTACACAAGCTCAGATATTTTTAGAAATCCTAAATGTATTATAAACTGGACTAATTAGTTACGACAATTGTTGCCTCGCTTACTTTATTTTTTCAAATTCCCCCATGTAATCTCCCTTATGTTATAACCCTCATTTCTTTAATGGAACGCTTTATTTATAATATTCTTGATTACTATTTGTTCTTTTTTTCTTATATACCAAATATGCTTAAAAACACTAACAAGAGGCCAAACATAAGGAAATAGATAATAATTTACTCAAACTTCTTTTGAATATTGAAAATCCATTGGTTTCTGTTTTCTACTACAACTTTAAATTTACATATTGCATACGGAAGTTGGGTTGTAAGTCTATGGGTTGGAAGTTGGACCGAACCAATCAATAGCCAATGAGCATATGTGCGGCCTTCACTAACCATTTTAATTTCTCCTTATCCCCATGCATGTTCCTTTTCACAGCTGTGGTGGCTTAATAGTTTTCATGAATTTACGGCAAGATGCTCGGGACAGGTTCTGAATATTAATTAGTATTTAATAATTTTGGAATAATTAAGGTTGTTGTGCAATCACATACATAGTTCAGAAACCAAATATTAATTAGTATTTAAATTTTGGAATAATTAAGGTTGTTGTGCAATCACATACATGGTTCAGAAACCAAAATTCTTTTCTGATCAGCCTGAACAATAGACGGACAAGGAGTGGCCTTTTGGTGTGTTTTTAGTGCTCGTCTTCAAAACACACACACAAACACATTCATGGGCACCAATGTTTGATGTGTGAAAGGCGCTGTACGTAGCTTACTCGATGTTCATGTATCAACCTTTTTTGAAGACTAACCACTTGTAAAGCATGTGCTTAGCCACTTTTAATTTGGTCCCTGTTCTTGCCTAACTTTAATAAATCAATCCAAAATGACTTAACCTAGCTAGGAGGTCATCGCAACCATAAAAACCACCACAATATAAAACACATTTGGATAATATTTAACATTATTGTGGTAGAGTTTACTTTTTAAAATATTTTTTTTGAAAATAAATAAAATAATTTTTTTATTTTAAAAAATTTATTCTTAACATTAACACATTATTCAAAAATATAAAAAATAATGTTTTTATTCTTTAAAAAACACCGGCTAGTGTTGATCGTTATGGTAACGATTACTTTTCAAAGTGTTTTGTTTTTTTTTCAAAAATACATCAAAAAATATTTTTAATAATAACATATCAAAAAAATTTAAAAACATAGAATAAAATTAATTTAAAACAAATAAAAAAAATTTCAAAAACATTTTTAAAATATAAAAATAAACAAGCCAAGGGAGTATAAATAAAAGTGATGAGATAAGCATCGTATTCGTAAAGCTAACAGCGTGGTTGAAGACTCTTCGATTTACCTTCAAGTACTGATCATGTGTACATGACAGAGGTGGAAAGATGAGTATAAAGAGGGCGACCTCTCACCAAAACTTCAGAGCTAGCCGGCTGTAGAGGAAGAGTGTCAAAGCTAAAGATGAAAGATCGAGACGGCGGAGGTGACGACGACTAGGAAGGTTTCTTCATCAGTTGACTTCAAGAACTTGCAAGGCAATGTATCCATTGCCGACAACACTTGAGGATATGATCATAAGAATACAAACTAAGATGAGTAAGCTTTGCATTAAGAACCATTAATTAATTTGCACTTGACAAAACAGTACCGGAGTAGCAGCAGCATACAACAAAACGAGTCCCCGGAAAAGGGACTCGTTTGAAATATTTGTCTTTATCACAACATTGATAGAGATTGGTTTTTTTAATTAATGCCTTTATATTTATTTTTCCATGTATTGTTTTTTTATTTCTATAAGCAATTGTGTGCAATTGTGTATTATTTAATAAAATTAAATGGAATGTAAAAAAAACCAATGCATTGAGAGCACCACATGGTTTAAAAATCAAATTTGTTTGTTATATATTCAAAGATGTCAATTAAAAACTATTTATAATTCAAGGAGAGTTTGTATAAACTAGTCGAGAGAACTATCGTATTTGACAGATTCTAAGCCATTGGTTTAAAATTAACGATTAGATTCTAAAATATTCTAAGCCAATGTGGTGATGCATCAGAACCACACGCTATTATTATTTCTGCCACTTAGAAGCTGCACTATTCCTGAGTTCCAACAACTTTCCCAGACTATTTCATGAATTTCAGGATGTTCATTAGCGGATGTTTTATGTGTGTTTTATTTTTAAATTTTAAGTTTGTACTCTGTGTAACATGTAATTATGGGGTGTGTAAGGAAAATATAGTAAAAAAAAATCAACTCAAAAATTGCAAGTTTGTACACTCAGTGTAGGTAAAATTGCCATCAATTGTCTTTAACTGAAGAGCAAGATGATGAAGAATTAATCAACGCAAAAATTGTATTTCAATCCAGGATCGTATCTTCAAAAATCAATTTGTTTCTTCTAGCTAGCCAAATACCATAAAAAAGAATGGTGAATGCCTTAGGACGAGACTTTCCTCTAGCATGGATCCAAAACATAGGTAGCCCAACTCACTTCAAACACTTTCGATGTAAAACATTCTTAAAATACAAATTCTTTCTTTCAATACTCTATTTCCCTCTCACGACAGCAACTGGAAGGGTTGTAAGGTGCCCCACATCTCCTTGGGGAAAAGTCTACCGTATCTAGAAGCTAGAAATCCAATCTTTTGGTTTTGATTTTAAATCTCACAGACAAATTATCTGCCTTCACACCAATTTCCACAAATGGAATAAAAAAGAATTATTTGCCACCCCATTTGGATTTATTTCCACAAATGGAATAAAAAAGAATTATTTGCCACCCCATTTGGATTTTATCCAAAATTGCTGCCGTCTGCGAAGACAAATATTATTTTTTCAACTTCTAGAAGGCGAGAATCCCACCAGTCAAAGAAGACTCTTTTTATTAGCCAATGGGTAACAGCCACCGATGCTGGCAACAGCCACAGAGTAGAAATATACTCTAACAAATTGAAAAATATGGGGTTGACAAATTGAAATATGGGTTCTACACCCGCAACTATGACAAATTGAAAGAGCTGACTAGTAACCACCACTAATAATGTTCACCAACTACTCAAGCAAACTTCTTTCTGTCTAGGTAATAGCATCATCCCTGCCTCCCTGGGGTTATAACCCCAGAACAACCACAGTGATATGGATGGATAATGCAATCCTATTGATGATAACTATATATTAGCAAATATACTACAAGCACAACAAAGCGCTTTCGAGATGAGCGAAGGCAGGTCATATGCCTTGAAACAATCCTTCAATAAAATAGTACCATATGTGGCATGTACGACAAGCAATGGCATTGGCAAGAAGACATGTAAAGGGAGACTGATCACTCCTGAGCAACCTTCACTACTTGCCTGCCTACATTTCGGCCGCTGAATAGGCCTATCAATGCAGCAGGGCCACTCTCGAGTCCTTCAGTTATGTCTTCCACATAAACAATCTTCCCTTCTTTAATATAAGGCAGAACAAAATCCAAGAACTTGGAGTATTGGTCATAGTACTCGGCAACCGCAAACCCTTCCATCCGGATCTGCTTAAAGAGTACAGCGATTAAGTTATGCACACTTTCAGGCTGCTCGAGATTGTATTGAGAGATCATTCCACACAAAGCAATACGGCCATGGTGTCTCATGTTTAGAAGGACAGCATCAAGCATTTTTCCTCCAACATTCTCAAAGTAAATGTCGATGCCTTCAGTGAAGTACCTGGCAATGGAAACAATCATTCCTTTTTCCACTTGAGCCAATCCCCACAAGAGTAACATTCAAAAACAAAAAAGTAAAGCACGTAATCACAGATTAATTAAGCTGCAGAACTTCTAGAGGTTCTGTAAGGCTTGAGAGTGCTATTTCAGATTGTCTCTTATGCAGACTTCATACATTAACCTTTTCAAAGCTGCATCCAAGTCATGCTCCTCTTTATAATTGAAAGCATCATCAAATCCAAACTTGGTCTTCAATAGTTCAACCTTTTCTTTACTTCCAGCACTTCCAACAACATAACAACCTATCAGCTTTGCAAATTGCCCAACAAGCTGACCAACTGCGCCTGATGCTGATGAAACGTAGACACGGTCTCCTTCCTTGGGAGAACCAATGTCAAAGAAGCCAAAATAAGCAGTCATGCCGGGCATTCCTGTAAGATCAAAAGCACAAATTCAAATAATATGGCTCATTACAGTCATAACAAAACAACTTCACATAAGAAAATCATATGGGCCAAGAGCATACATACCAAGAATTCCAGTGTAGTGGGAAAGGGGTATATCATCAGTATGGTTGATTTTGAAGAGGTATTCAGGTGCTGTTATTAGACTGTATTCTTCCCAGCCTATTGTCCTTCCCCATACCAAATCGCCTTTCTTGAAGTCAGAGTGCCTGGAATCAACAACTCTAGCCACTCCATATCCAACAATTGGCTGCTCAATGTCTCCAACAAGAGTAAGTAAATTCACAGTAACTAACAGTAAAATTACCATAAATAATCGTAATATAAATTATAACACTTCAACAATGAAAGAGGGAGATTGAGAACATACAGAGCCAAGGGAGTAGGAAGATAGTTCAGGTTTACCGGGTGGCAGATCTCCCTGCATGCGTCCACGCATGAAAGGATCACAAGACAAGTAGAGATTCTTAACCAGCACAGCATCTTTACCACTCTCTTCTTAATTATGGCACTTTGAGTTTGATGTTACTTGTCGTCAGGTACAGGTTTGATTCTCTTAGAAAACCACTCACATATTCCCTGAGGATCACTTGTTTGTTGCTGATCACTTCCTCACCACCAACACTATGATCACTAGCCATGCTTTGTGCTAATGTTCTTAGATTAATTTGTTGCTGAACAAAATGGTGATAAAATATTGCTGATGATCTACAAGGTTGCAAAAGGCAAAACATTATATAGACATGCATTAGCTAGATCTTGTTGAAAAGTCAATTGCCGGCACAAGATTGCAGATATAAATTATTGTATTGGTTAATGTTGATATATAGAGGTCAAAGTTCAATAAGTGGCTTGCTCACGCCAAATGATTTATTTGATAAAAATAATCATAACTTTTTATATAATTGTTAAATCAAAAGCTCAATATTTTCAAATTGTTCTATAGCCAAGTATATGTTGTATTAAACTCAATCTAGAAGGTCGAAGAAGATAATTATCATTTGCATCCACTGCTTGCAATCACCGCCAGCCACCAGCTGTCAACCGTATTCACAAACTGCCAGCAGCTATTTTAAGCCGTCAATTAAGATTTTTTTTTTACTTTTAATTTGTGTATAAATATGTGCTATTATCAGTGTGTGGGAGAGATAATCAAGTAAAGAGAAGAAAGAAACACTAGAGAAAGAGAGGGCGTGTATTAAGCTTTTGTTGTTGAAATAAAATAGTATGTTTTATTCTCTCTAAGTGTTTCAAAGCCACCACCAGTGGTTTATCCCACCAACATTATAATGGGTCTATTTTTTATAACTTAGAGAGGTCAAGAAAGCTTTCAAATTAGGTTTAGAAAATGTTATTTTATTAGTTTTGTTATCTTTCTGCTTAATTTTAAATTTTTAGCTTAATTTTTATGTTTATGTATTTCATAAGCCCATTAATAACAACAATTCTGATGCAAGCTTCAAAAGAACTGAACGTTATAAAGGAGAAAATATATTGCTCATATGAAGTCTCAAATGTATAAAAAAATAAAATTAAACGAACTAGGTGTTCGGAATATTAATTTCTTCCTTTGTACTATTGCATTCGTCGTCGGGCGGAGACTTCCCACAAGATCAAGGAATAAACTCGCTTAATGAGCTACGTATTACATTGTTTTTAAGCTAAGACAGAGAAAATATCCCATTTGTATATATACTATATGTGTTACGTAATAATTTATGTTTTTTGCTTGATCAACTATATATTCCCTCATTAATTAGGCTCTTATAGACAGCTAGTGGGCTGAACAAGTCCTGAAGCAACTCCACCAGCATTGCTGCATGATGCTTCAGCTGGCTGATTCTTGTAAGTGAGCTTTACATCTTCTAATTTGATCCCAGTGCATGGATATTTTTTGCTACAATCAAATTTCACCGCCACTTCTGTTGCTGATGATCCATGAATGTCTTGGTAGGTCACGTCACTTATTTTCACACCAGAAACCTGTTTAATGTACAGCAAAATACAGCAAGATTTATGTATGTTTTGGATGTTCGCTTTCAAAATGAAAAAGAACGGTATAAACAATAGATTTGACGTGTACCTGGCCAGGGCAATTCTTCTCGCCGGGGCAATAGTTTTGGTCTATTACAATGGGATTTTGGACGTTATTCATGACTGCATGTTGGAAAAGAATATCTCTAGCAAAACCATTGCTAGGCCTTCCCCAAGACTTAATTCTCAGTCCATTTTCTGTACCGGTAAATGTAGAGGTCTTGACTGTAACATTTTGCACACCAGCCTCTTGGGATTCTTTGCCTAAACTTCCAATGCTGCACCAACCATGTACACATCATTTCAGTTCCCATAATTAGCAACACATTAAACATTAGGAGCAGATGATAATTGATATCAACTTACAGTTGATGTTATAATTTCTTATTTACCTGATTCCATGGCCAGGTCCACATGCCACATTTTCAATCCACAAACTTGAGGTACCGGGGCCAATCGATACACAGTCGTCACCTGTTCCAATCCTAGAATTCAATATGGTGACACCGGTTGATGATTGAACGTGAATGCCATCCGTGTTTGGGCTGTTTCCGGCGGCAGAGACTTTGACTCCTTGCACTTTGACGTTTTGGCAACCATGGATGACAATGTGAAACAACTGGCTATTTAATGATGCCAATCCGGTGATTGCAATATTGTTTGAATTGGAAAACTCAAGTGACTGCACAGTAAATAAATTAACAAAAAAGATTAAGACCTTGAAAATATAATATCTATCTTTAGTCCACTGACCAAAATATTGTAAGATGATTATATATGCCATGCATGCATGTGCTTTATTATCATACCGTTGCGCCTCTGGGGCAACCCTTGCCGGAATTCTTGCAAGACCACAGTCCAGCACCCTGGCCATCAAGAGTCCCTCCAGATACAGTAACCCCATTAACATGCTCAAACATTAGCCAATTTTTAGCGTTGCCAATGACCTTATAATCTGATGGTGCGACTAGGGTGCCATCTATACGTACCAAGATAGCACGGTTCTTGCAAGGACCCTGAAACCTCACTTGACCTAAAGAGAAACTCCCTTTAGGAACAGAAATTGTGGCTGGTTGTGCTGAGGCACATGCCTGCGCCCAAGCAGCAGCAAAGGCCTTCGTTGCGTCAGTTTTTCCATCAGGTTTGGCACCATAGCTTAACACACTATATTGTGCTGCCTTTGCTAAAGGTGAGAACGCAAAGAAAATGATGACGAAAAGGGTATTAGGATGGGCGATCAGTGGAAGTGGAAGGCCTGCCATTGATCTTTTTGTTATCGGATAATATTTGAATTGATGCAAGTGATGAGTAGTTGAAATGGAGAGATGGGAATCTGAAGCTGCTGAAGGTGGTATTTATAGGAAGTTTGGATATAGAATGCATGTGGAGATTTATTATTGGGTATTTGAAAATATAAGGCAAAATCCATATTCATCTTTTAATTAAGTTCTTATTACCCAAAAATCATGGCCTTAATCTCACAATTTTTTCTCTTCTTGCGCGTAATTCTTTCACTTTTCGTGTTTTTGATGGGACACAAGGGATGGCATAGGTTTTTACATGTGCCTAAATGGAAACAGTATACTTTTTATTTCCTTTGTTCCCATTTGAAATCACATTAGCTTTTTGGTTTTTTTTTTGTCTAAATTATTCTACTCATAAAAAATAATAATAAAAATAAAATAATATTTTGTGTAAAATAAAAGGCTTAACCTAATGTAGCATTCCTCTCTTTCTCTGTCAAGGCAACATAAAAATGATGATATGTAGACTATACTATATATAATAACTACAAAGTAATTATAATATTTTCTATAAAATAACACATTTCATGATATCCTATAGCATTGTCCATTAACTCTTGTTAACCAATTTTAATTTGTTTTATTAAAACATTTGTTGTTCTTTTTTTCTTATGTCCCAAATATACTTAAAAATACTAACAAGAGGCCAAACATAAGGAAATAGATAATAATTTACTCAAACTTCTTTTGAATATTGCAAATCCATTGGTTTCTGTTTTAAACTAGCAAAGCAAGGCAGCATATTCTACTTCGACTTTACATATTGCATATGGAAGTTGGGTTGTAAGTCTATGGGTTGGAAGTTGGGACCGAACCAATCAATAACCAATGAGCATATGTGCAGCCTTCACTAACCATTTTTTCTCCTTATCTCCATGCATGTTTCTTTTCACGGCTTTGGTGGCTTAATAGTTCTCATGAATTTTCGGCAAGATGCTCGGGACAGGTTCTGAATATTAATTAGTATTTAAATTTTGGAATAATTAAGGTTGTTGTGCAATCACATGCATATATAGTTCAGAAACCAAAATTCCTGTGTGATCAGCCTGAACAACAGACGGACAAGGAATGGCCTTTTGGTGCGTTTTTAGTGCTTGTCTTCAAAACACACACACAAACACAAACACATGCATTCACAGCAATGCTTGATGTGTGAAAGGCGCTGGACGTAGCTTACTCGATGTTCATGTATCAACTCTTTTTGAAGACTAACAACTTGTAAAGCATGTGCGTAGCCACTTTTAATTTGGTCCCTATTCTTGCCTAACTTTAATAAATCAATCCAAAATGACTTAACCTACTAGGAGGTCAAGAGATCAGTAACGTGATTATCATTAAGTCAATTTCTCTTGTCAGATTAATATAGCTGATTTCAGACTTGAAACTGTTTTCAACTAATTCAGAGTGACAAGTAACCTCCTCATGGATCGGAGCAGGCCAACCTATGTAACAAGCTTTCCACATGGGGTTTCTTGTCTTGTGTTCCAATTTCGAAGACGGTAAAAAGAGACTACTATATTGACAAGCTGATGAGAAATCAAAGTTTGCATCTTATCTTGACTCCACTTATATTTGTTCCCATAACTGTCAAATTCTTGTTCAAACTTTAAAAGCATAGTTATAAAATCAAATTGGGTTTTTTTTTAATCAATTTTTTTTTATCAATGTTGTTTTTTATTTTAAATATTTTGATTTTAAAAAACAAAATTCTTGAAGCGATATTAAGTACTTGCCAACTCTTAGACCAACTCATCTAACCCGATCCAAGTCTCGAACAATTAAGTCATGGGAATTGGGTTTTCTAACCATGCTAAGAAGTTCGATCATCTGTTAAATTAAAAAAAAAAAAAGTGTATTTGTTTGCCTTTTCAAATGCAATCGATATAGCATGGTAGAAATGATTAATGGATTTCGAACATCGATCCATCCAGATTTGGGTAATTAATTAGCTAAACAAAATCAATGGGGGATAAGTGCAGAGTGAAATCAGTTATGTTTCTTTTCTAATAATTGAAATGGCTCACGCATATTTGAGGCCTTATCCTTCTCTCGTTTCTTTTCTAATAATAATAAAAAAAGAGTGAAAGCAATCGAACGTCGATTCATACAGAAAAAGTCTATAATTGAATAGTTAAATAAACCTTAACAGTATAAATGGTCTCCAAATAAACTTTCAAGGATCGGTTGCTGATGAATTAAATTGTTCGTGCATGTTCTTCCATGTATAAATGCATGCCTCATCAATATGTGTGTGTAAATGAAATACCTTATCATCCACTGAGATTATACAATATATTAACAATTATATGTGTTGCCTCTGAACAAGTAAAGTTGAAAAAATCATATCGAGACAACTTTTACATATTTAATTTTAAATTCAGGCTAGATAATAAATCAGCTTGAAAGATTTTTTTAGTCAATTTCATTAATTTTTCCTCACTTTCATTCTCAAACTTCTTTATTAATTTTTACATATTTAATTTTAAATTCAAGCTAGATAATAAATCAGCTTGAAAGATTTTTTCAGTCAATTTCATTAATTTTTCCTCACTTTCATTCCCAAACTTCTTTATTGATAGGTTGGGCTACTTTGCACTGGCCAAGTTAATAACTTACATTTAAGCAATTTCTACATAGTTTAATTTTAAACTTAAAATAGGTAAGAAGTTGATTTGAAAGGTTTTTTTTTTTCTCATTTTCATTCTCATATTTTTTTTTCTAGGCAATCAGGTTATCTTTGTACCGGCCAAGTCAATAAGATCACTTAAAGTTAATTTTTATACGGTTTAATATTAAACATCAGCTAGATAAGAATTTAATATCAAATTATATTTATTAAAAAAATAATATAAATTATATATTTGAATCTCACGTTGCACAAAATTAGAGGACCATTTACAGATAAAATTTGTCTGAACCTTTTTGATACTGCACCAATTCGAGCAATGTCATTTATTTCAAGGAACGAGAAAATGTGATGAATGATGGGTTCTAAAACGCCCAACTGAGAGTGCTTGTTAATGGCCCAACTGATGCCTAAACAAGGTACGAAAGAAGGACCAAAACCTAACCATCTCCTCATCTTCCAACCAAACCCTCTCTTCTCAATGTCCAACCTAATCCTCTCTTGGCCAAACACAACCGAAGGTAGGAAATAAAGGAGGGGGGAGAAAATTCAATCACCGAACCCCTTCCAGGGCAAGTCAAACCGAACCCTCTCCAGCTTCGGTCCAACCGAACCGTGCATCTACGCCACCCTCTCTCTCCAATAAACAACATTTCAGATAAGCCTGTTGTAACCCATTTTTGGGTCCCCACAAAATATATATAAAAATATATAGCCAAAGGAGGTTAGAAAAATAACAGGAGGCAGAAGCGCTCAAAAAAATGGTTGGAAAATTGGTCAATGAGGTTAAAAATACAAAGATTGGATTTTTGACAGTATATTCTGGAAGGAGGAGAGCCCTGTTGAGAAGGAAAATTTGAAATTTGAGGAGAAAAGCCCAAATTTGGATGTTTATGGACTTAATTGGATTTTTAAATGAATTTATAGGAGATTTGATTGTAAGAAAAATTGATTTTTAAGTCAATTTGGGCTTTAATTAGAAGAAATTTAAGTTCTGGGGCCAAAATATATTTTTTAGGAATTTATTAGGTCAAATCAGGGGCCTAATTGCATAAATATTGAAGTTTAAGGGCCAATTGAGGACTTAATTGAGAAAATCCGAAACCAGGGACCAAATTGGAAGAGGCGCGTAAATGGAGGGGCTGGAATTAATTGATTCAGGGGCCTAATTGAAGAAATTGAAAGTTTTTTTGATCAATTAAGGGCTCAATTGCATAAATCAGAGGCCAAGGGCTAAAGTGAAAAACGCGGCCAACAAGAGGGGCGGAGACCGAAATTGGCAGGGGTGCAATTGAAGACAAAAAAGATGATTGAGGGCTGATGTGAACATTGGCGAATTCTGGCGCCATTTTTAAATGAAATGGCGCGTTTTCTCCAAAACGACGTCGTTTCATATATATTAAAAAAAAAAAAAAGGAGAAAGAGCAGAACGGTGTCGTTTTGAACGACACTGTTCATCTTTCTTCTTCCCCCCCGAACATGCAGCGGGGAAGAAGGAAAAAGGGAAGCTTTTGTTTGAATTTTTGGTCGGCCCCTCTCTCTCGCCTGGAGCCCACCGACCGGACACAATGGCCGACCACCCACCGCGCACTTGCCAGAAAACCGGGGAGGGGGGCCGAGCCTTGGCAGTCGCGCCCAATGGCCGACCGGCCGGCTGCTCCCCATGCTCCACAGCGAAAAGCCACTCACTTGGCTCTATAAATAACAACCAACACAGCAGCAATGGAGGAGAGAGAAAGGAACGGACGGGGGGAGAAAACGGAAAAAACAGAGGAGAGGGGAGGAGAACGAAAAAACCAAAAGAGAGAGAAAGGGGAGAGGAAGAAGAGAGAACCGAAAGAAAGGAAAACAGAGGGAAAGAAAACCAAAGAAGAAGAAGAAGAGGGAAGGAAACAGAGGAGAAGAAAAGAGGAAGAATCCCTCTCTCCGCCGCTTGAGACAGCAGCGCCGCTGCTTGGAGCCGCCGCCAGTGAACAGCGACACCGCTACCGGCCTCCACCGCAGCACCGCCAGCGACGCACAGCCTCCTCCGCGCCAGGTAATTCTTCTTCCTCCCTTTCATTACTGCATTTTCTTTTTTTTCCCTGCATGCAGAACAAATAATGTTCTGCATGCAGGAGGGCGGGGGGGAAATAATTCCCCCCGCCAGCGTTTGTTGCTGGGCCAGGCTGGCCCTGGCCCAGCCCAGTCTTCTGGGCCGGGTCTGGCCCAGAAGAGGATAATAGTTTTTTGGGGTTGAGTCCGACCCAGTCGGTTGGGCCGGACCAGCCCAGCCCATTTAATATTATATATTATATATATATATATATATATTATATTTTGTATTATTTATATATATATATTTATATATATACATGAAAAATTATAAAAATTCTGCAAAAATTATAAAAAAAATATATGTGATTTTGTTGTAATTTTATTACTGTATTTTGATTAATATCGGTTGGTATTTTATACTGTAAAGATACAAAATCCGGTATTAAAATACCCGGTTTTCATCAAAACATCCAAGATTTTCAAAATAAAAAATGTCTTTTGCTTTCAAAAATTTTCTAAAAATATCTTTGAAAATATTGTTGATTTTTCTGCATTTTTTTTTATCAAAGTGAATTAATATTTGGTTGTATTTTTATACCGTAAGGATACAAACCCAATATTAAAATACCCGATTTGCGTCAAAACGTACAAAAAATACATATTTTAAAATGTTTTGTTTTAAAATACGGCCTAGTCTCTCCAATATATATATATATAAATATTATAACATCATTTTTTCATATAACAAAGAAAATTTCAAAACAATATATGTATTAACATGCATTTTGGCTTTAATAACCAGTTTATTCAAGCCATGAGAACTAGGCCAATATTTCAAAAATTCTAAAAAAATCTTTTGGTCTTCTTTTAGTATAAGGGATTACGAATTTATACATAAAACGTATTCTTGATATTAAAAATATGTTTTTCTTACATAGACGTTTAGAACGGTTAGGTTTTACCCGATAAGATAAGGACCTCCTTATTGAGGAGAACTTTTCTTGAACCGTAGACGGACCAACAACTAGGAAACACCACGAGACCTTGAATTTTATCAGACAAATAAACGATGCAGCTTACCTTAGGTAGGGCGTATTTGGGGTGCTAATACCTTCCCTTTACGCAACCAGTCCCCGTGCCCGATCTCTGAGACCAGTTAGGGTTCCTAGTGACCAAAATACTAGGTGGCGACTCCCACACCATTTTTCACTGCTAAGAGACAAAGAATTCCTTGTCTCCCCATATTGACCAGATACATCCCCCCATTACATTTACTTTTACTTTTTTTTATGGGTGGACGATCGCCGCGACTTCGCTCACGTGCGACAAAGCCCATTGTCAAATATCTGTCTCATCAACGAGTTTGCCGATACAATAATTGACAACATATTTGGTCAGTGATTCTATCGGGGTGTATATTGGAACACTCAACAACTCTCTGTAATTCTTCACAAAAAAAAATTATTATTATTATTATTTACCGATGGAATTCTTATCAGTGTTCACCAAAATAGTTAAATAATTCTCTGTAATTCTCTAATGAAAATGTTAATCACTTATCAATGGGATTTTCATTGGTTTTTAAACAAATTGGTTTTTTTTTAAAAAATGTTATCAAACAATTTCAAATGAAATTAAACAACATAAAATAACTAATTTAAATTCAATAATAAATTTTATATAATGCAAAAAAAAATATTGCAAATATATCTATACAAGCTTTAACTACATGTGGAGGTTTCGTAAGGAGGAAAATCTTAAAGATTCAAAGAACCTCTATGTGTTCTAATGTTGATATTAATTCTCATCAAATTTTGACAACATAATTGATATCCTTAAATAAATAATTGTACTGAACAAATTTGGCTGGAAGAATTATAAGCTCCTTGTATAATCTTGTCCTTCATTTTCATTATTATTATACATGTAGATAGATAGATGTATAAGACATAGACTAGATTATTGGTTTGCATTATGTAGCGGGTCGAATTCATTTTTTTTCAATGTAAAAAAAAAATATCTAGGCGTTGATAATATATTTCTAGTAAAAAAAATTTTAATCGCGTGGGAATTGATTTAATGTAACTCGTTTATTTTTACGGATCTAAAGACAACCCTAAAAACCGTTAAAAATATAATTTGACTTAAATTAAATATTTAAGATGAGATATTTTTAATTAACATGGAGACGGCAACTTGAGTCAACCTATTCTAATGATAATTTGAGTCATGAATGTAGGATAATCTTATAAAAAATAAATTAAAAAATTTATGAAATTCAATTCTCAATAAATCTAGTGTTGAAGAATATAATTAAAATTTTAAAAAATATATATTAGAAAAAAAATAAAAATAATAAACTAAGGAAAAAACACTTTTTTTCTGGTTTATATTATCTTGTGATGAGCAGTGAATATGCATTTATGATGTTATTTAGGAATGATGGTTTTGCATAAAACAATTATTTACAATTTCATCAACAATGAAATGTGCGTGCCATCAAGAAACAAGCACTGCCTCCTAATCTTCATAATTGACAAGCTAAAATATGCAGTATTTTTATTTATTTTGTAAATAAAAATCTATCCTAGAATAGTTTTAATTAAAAATATATTTTAAATTAACTTTTTTTCTTCTGTTTTCATTGGTTGTTTGCCATTAATTTCTCACAACAGACTCTTCTCTTCAGGACAATCTCGGAGTTATCAACAGATCGTATCATTACTCTCTTAGAGCTTGGCGGAGATAATGGTAAAAGTTGCTGTTTTTTTTTTATTTGAAAATATATTAAAATATTTTTTTATATATTATTTTTAATATTAATATATCAAAATAAAATAAAAATATTAATTTGAATTTGGAAAAGTGCCTTCCAATAACACTCCCAAAGAGTGCTTTAGCAATGAGGCCATATCTGTATTGTTTCACTTACAAAACCAGAAACAACGATATTATATAGCATACACACATCTGCTGTTTCACTTTGTTTCTGCTGACTCCAGCTCAATGCTATCATCACCTTAATTAGCAGCGACTAGTCAGTTGATCCAATAGCTTAGGATTTTGGATGAATCTCTCTCTCTTCCTGAGAACCATTAACATTTGGAATGCTTGAAGCATCGTTGGCCTTTGATCTAGAATGGGATGAATACAGCTAGATGCGATCTTCAGAAAATAAAGTATTTCACCATCAAATCCTTGACCAAGAAGAGATTTATCAACAGCATGATAGAGGCCAGAAGAACTGCTCGATAGATGAGCGATTCGTTCAAACAAATTATCCTCTAGAGTGTGAGATGATTTACTGTTATGGTCAGGATCATGAACTGCAATTAGCTCAAGAAGAAGAATACCAAATTGATAGACATCCTGCTTGATCAATTCCATTTCACCTATCTTACGACTTGCAATTAAGCCCTTGTCATTTGAGTTCCTGTGCGTTGCCCCTCCAAAATTTGATATCTTCGGTTCAAAATATTTATCCAGCAAGATGCTCCTAGAGCATATGCCAAGATGAACTATCAGGAAGTTGTTAAAATCATGAAGCCATGCCAAGCCTCGGGCTACTCCGATGGCGATTTTAACCCTGACATGCCAATCCAGTTTTTCAGCCTTGCATTTCACAGGATGTAACCAATCATGAAGGTTCCCATTTGGCATATATTTGTACACCAAAAGCCTTTCCCCGGATTCTATGCAGAATCCCAGTAGTGGAATTATGTTCATGTGTCTGAACTTGGCTAGAATGATTAGCTCAGACCTGAACTGTTTCCCTAAATGTTGAGAGTCATGTAACCTCTTAACTGCAGTGAAACAATCATAAGGGCGCGCTGCCCTGTACATTGTCCCCGTCTTTCCGACTCCGATGACATTGTCTTGGTCAAAACTGCGAGTTGCAATATTGAGTGCCGCGAAACTTATTCTTGTGACCAACTTCTCCAACTCCGAATTCTGTTGATGAAATCACCAATGAGAATTAGTGAAAGATGAACAACGCTATTTTACACAAAAAAAAATTGCTAATTAGAATTATTCATAAGATTGTCATTTGTCAATGAGCCATAACAAAAAACAAAATGATCTCAACAGTTTACATGCACAGAATGAGAGAGTTGACCACTTTGCTGCCTCCATATCTGAGCCCCACAGCTGGTAATGTTAAAAGTTACAATCCAGATTTTTCTATCATCACTGCCTTTCTCCCTAGATCTAGAAACCTCATGAAAATGTCTCGAGAACTTTCCTCTAAAAAATCTGCTCATCCTTGTCCAAATTAGAAGAGTATCTAAGAAGCACCTACACTATCATATCACCGACATAACATTCCTATAAATCTCTTGATTTATCAGCTATCTTCTTATTCTTACTACCCTTATTTTAGATGGATCGAAGGCAAACAATAGGATACAAAAACAATTACGATTGAAACAGCAGATAATGCATATAACCAACCACAAATCCACTTTTGAACGAGTGGAACAAAATTCTTTTATGTGTCCTTGGCAGGGTTTTGAAGGCCTACCACTAAGTCCAGGGTTGATTTCTACCAAGAAGTTACTATTTAGAATTAAAAATATTTTTCTAGTACTACCAAAAAATTATCAAATACAAATAAAAAACACTAACATAAATTTTGTGTTAGTAGATTGCAATGAACTTTACCGACGAAGTATTCTCTCTATGTATCAATCAGTAAACACCAATTGAAATATTCTCTCAGTATACATCCAGGAATTACAGTGATAAAAGAAAGAATTGGAAAAAAAAAAGCCAAAATATACGATGACATGTCATTTTTATATACATAATTAATTACAAATAGGTTAATTCCACCGGTAATATTTCTTCTTCTCCTCTCTCATTTCTTCTTCTTCCTCTATTTTTCTCTACAACAAACAGCATACTCCCTCATGTTTTTCCAAATCAAACTTTTACTATAAATTCAGTCAGCCAAACACTTAGTTTGTCAACATTCATATTCTAATTCAAGTTTTATTGAGGATTTCCTGCTTCAAATAAGCAAAACCATATATTTTTTATTTGAATTAAGTTTTAAAATATTAATTTTTATTGTATATTTTTGTATTATATATATTTTGTTTGGATGTTTACTTGTTTTATAACTTTTTCCCATAGAAATTTGTTTTATGAATGTATGATTTGTATATGTAAGGATTTGTTTGAAATTTTATAAAATTATATTTGTTTGTAAATTAATGAAATTTATTTTGAATTTGTGACGTAAGTGTTTTGTGAAGAAATGAATAATAGCTTATTTAACGGGCTCGTTTTATGTTTTGTCAATTTATTGTTGAGTTAAAATTTTCATTAAATATATAGAAATTTGAATTTATGTAAATAATTGATAATGAATTAAAAGGACTATTAAAATAGATTGAATAAGTTTGAGTTAAACCAATATTTATAAATTTATTTAGTTTACGTAATTAATTAATACATGTTGTCAACAATATTCTATATAGGTTTGATATAAGTAATTGATGATTATTCATGGATGTATCAAGATTTATCTAAAGGGTTGTGAATGATGGAATATTGTAATGAGGTTCAGGATTTTATTAATTACGCACTATCTAATCCAAGAAATATTAGGGAAAACGGTATTAGATTTCCATGTAAGAGGTGTAAAAATAAAAATATTTTTTAATCTAGATGTTGTAACGATGCATCTTCTACAAAAAGAGTTCATAAAAAAAACACTTGTGTTGGTTTTCATACATAAAACCATATGTTCCTCACGAGACCATGGTAGAATGGATGGTTGAGTCAACTTCTAGCTCTAGCAATGTGCATGGAATTTTAGATGACAATAGTAATCCTTAAAGGAATATAGTTATAGATGTGATGAAATAAATAAGGGTTATGCAAGTGAATTTTCAATTGTAGATGAAGAACCTAATACAGATACGACATGATTTTTTTTTTATCTTTGAACATAGTCTAATAAACCATTATGGGATTAGGGCACAAATCAGAGTGAATTATCGGTTGTTGCACATATATTTACTATCAAGTCAAATCATGAGTTGAGTGAGGCTGGTTATGACAAAATTATTAAATGGGTAAAAAAAAATTTATCTAAATAAAATAGATTGAAAGAGAACTTTTACGTTGCTAAATCCATGATGAAACCACTCAACCTAAAATACTAGAAAATTAACATGTGTCCAAACTTCTACATTTTGTTTCAATTTTTTTGTTTAATTTCAATTAAATGTATAGGATTAATTTCAATTATTATTTTAGAATTTTGTAAATTAGGGTTCAATTGGTTAAATATATTGATTAATTTCATGTTTTTATAATTTGTGGTTTGTGGTTTATGGTTTTGAGTTGTTGAAAATTAAGAGTTAATTGATATAATTTGGAGTAGTTATAAATTAAAGATTTATGAAAATTTTTATTTAAATGCCAAATTGGGTTATTTTTTATGTTTTAAATAGTATTTAGAAATCCATGAGCTGTGTATAAATGTTGAAATGTGGAATTCTGAAAAGTAAGTAAATAATATTACAGGAGAGAAAAAACAAGACACTTTTACTATTTAACTTGAAAAATTAACCAAACAATTGTACACTAAGGTAATATTGACAAACTTTAGAATTTAAAAAAAAAATCTAAAAACTAGTTTGATTACAAGTTGAGTGAACTCTTCACACAGTGACAAGGAAACAAATTGGATAAAATTAATTGGTTTGTGGCAATCAAATTTAAATTATTATGTATTTGCAGTATTAAAAATTATGGGTAGTCTCTCGTATATGGAAGGTGCTGTCAAATTTTTTAAAATATGAATGAATTGCAGTATCTTAATCATTTAATTTGTGTAGATGCCTAAGAGAAAGTGAATAACACATTGTACAGACAAAAATGATACTAGTTTTTCCAACAACGCTTCTGACAACCATGAGTTGTTAGGTATCGACCAAGATCCGACACCTAAGACACATGCAGCCACTCTCGACACTGACGCATCGAGTACGCGATACCGCCACGTTGAGGGGTGATCCCTTCACAGCGGGATTCATTTATCCAAAAGGCTCAATGAAAAAATGATCTTTCAATGTAAGTTTATTTTCCCTTTACAACGATATGTATATAATTTTTTTTTAAAAAAATAATTTCAATTAATGAATGTAATTTTAATTTTAAGTTTACAAACATTAAGGGTGTCAGAACCATATCACGATCAACAATGAGTTAATGTGTTGTTTTGTTTGTGTTGTGTGGTACTTTAATTAAGGACGTGGACTAGAGGTTTCTCTTTTTTTTGGCTATTTCTGTAATGAGTTAATGTTTTGGTCTGTGATCTATTCAATTAAGTTTGCAACGATCCATGGTCTTGGCGACTGAAGAATATTGATTTATCCTTAATACAAGCAACTACATATATATATATCATCTTCATAATAATAATAAATAAATAAAAAAAGCTAGCAAGAAAAAATATGATGATGAAATGAAAATCTTATGGGGATACCTGCACGTTGGCTTCTTTTCTCTTCTTCTCTTGCCTTTCCATCAAAGATGTCGTCATTGGTGTCTTCATCATCACCCCATTCCCTTTCCTCTTGAGGAGACGAGCCCAAGGCACACAACAGAACATGAAAATAGTTAAAATGGAAACTGAAGAGAAGACATAACCTATTAAAAACCCACTTTTGAGTGAAGATATCAACTTTTTCCGATGTTCATGATCATCACTCCCGTAGTTGTTCTCTTGTAAAGAACTGTATCCATTGCCGGCAACACCAAGGATATGAATCAAAAGAAGAGCAAGTTTTGCACCACCCACAGCCATTTTGTAGATAGCAAAACAGCAGCAAATAACAAGAGATCGTTCAAGGTTTAAGCTAACAATGTATAGAAGCTCTTAATTTTCTACAGCATTTTGTTAGATAAAAAGAGATGATCATTAATTGAACACGTTGAGGAGATGCATTGATTTGTTAGTCTATTTCTTCAAGTCAAGAAGCCAAGTCTCCTGCATCAAATTCCAAGTTCATGACGGGACAGTACGTCAAGAGAGAATGGATGGCCCTATAGGACTCCAATTTCCACGAAAGTGTGGGAAAACAAATTAGTCATAAAAGTTAGGTGCTGATTTATTACTTCTTTGTCTAGACTTATTTTTGTTTTTTTTTTCTTTTTTTTTTAATAGAAGTATTTGCACGTCATTCAACTTAAATGTTAATTGAGATTAAATTTTTAATCCGAGCAATTTTAATAATACTTAGTATATTTAATAATTCTTTTCGATTGTGATTTTGAAGGTTAAACTAAAAGAGAAAAAAACAAGAGATCGTTCAAAAGTTATATTTGACTCCCGTGGTTGTTCTCTTGTAAAGAACTGTATCCATTGCCGGCAACACTAAGGATATGAATCAAAAGAAGAGCAAGTTTTGCATCCAGAGCCATTTGTGGATAGCAAAACAGCAGCGAATAACAAGAGATCGTTCAAAGTTATATTTGACTATTACTACCGCGTCCAAATTAGCCATTTGGATTTGACAAGGAGAACATAAAAGGGTAGATAAAAAACAAATTAGCCATTTGGATTTGAGAGTTCATCAGAGTAGAGAGCATTTATTCTTGAGCTACATATTCTGCCCTGAAATGGATGGCCCTATACTACAATTTCCACGAAGCTTGGGAAAACAAATTAGTCAAGAAGCTTAAGTCCTCATTTATAACTTCTTTGTCGGATGATGTTGATTTATTTTTCTTTTTATCTTCTTTTTTGTCATGCTGGTCGTTGTTTGAAATTAATTTTTTTTTAGAAAAAAATGCCTTCACACTTCTATGATCTTGACTCCATTCATAATTTAAAATCTACAATTTACTTCCCGAATCAATACAATTTTAAAATTTAAACAAAAGAACAAGTCCACCTTTCCATATAAATTTCCAAGTTTTCCTAGTGTAGGGCTGAAGAACTCAAGGCGGGTTTTAGGTAACGGCAACTCAAGAAACAAATCTTTTTATTTGGGGTTTGTTTACTGTGCCTGGAGCATTGGTTTAATAATGGATTTTAGGTTTAGATTTAGAAAAGTTGAAATCAATGTGATTTTGGTTTTGTTGAGAAACAATATGGGAAATTAAACGAGTGTTACGTGTATTCTTAGAAAAATTAAACAAGCGTTACGAATATTAATCTCAGTTATTGAAAGATAAATTGTTTTTTTTAGAAAAAAAATAAATGGAAGCAAATATGGAAATTGAGAATGATATAAATTTGATTAGAAATAAAAGCATCCATTTTCCTAAAAATGGGGTTAAATCATACACCCAGCCCTTCAGTTATAAGCTTTTTAAATTGAAACCTCAATTTTATTTTATTTTATTGCTAATTAATTTCAATTGTTGAGCCATAGGAAGTCTTGATTGCCATTAATTCTTATATTAGATTAATCTATTCCATTTTTAGTATCATAAGTAACTTTTCTTTTTTATATGTACATAAACATAGATTCTGTGAAAACTTAGTTTTCAGGACTTAATTGAATGAAAAATAAGTTTTGGGAGTCGATTAATAAAGTTTGCAAACTTGATGGGTATTAGAACTTTCCTTTCCAAGTCTAAAATGACACAATTCTTTTCATTCATGATGTTGTAACCCATTTTTGGGTCCCGACAAAAAATAAAAATAAAAAGCCAAAGGAGGTTAGAAAAATAACAGGAGGTAGAAGCGCTCAGAAAATGGTCGGAAAATTGGTCAAGGAGGTTAAAAATACAAAGATTTGATTTTTGACAGTATATTCTTGAAGGATGAGAGCCCTGTTGAGAAGGAAAATTTGAATTTTGAGGAGAAAAGCCCAAATTTGGATGTTTATGGACTCAATTGGATTTTATTGAATTTATAGGGGATTTGATTGCAAGAAAAATTGATTTTTAAGTCAAATTAGATTTTAATTGGAAGAAATTAAAGTTCTGGGGACAAATTATGATTTTTGAGAGTTGATTGGGCTAAATCAGGGGCTTAATTGCATAAATATTGAAGTTTAATGGCCAATTAGGGACTTATTTGACACGATCCAAAACCAAGGACCAAACCAGAAGATGCGCTAAAATCAAGGGATCCAATTACAATTCGGCTTGATTACAATATTAATTTTTTTGAAATTTTGAAACGGCGTCAAGCATTATTTGTTGTCTCCTTAAAAGAAAGCCATTTTCAGCATCAAAACAGGGATATGGTTTGCAGTAAATGGCTGAAATTATGGGGCATGTTTTATGGCTTGTCCCGGATACCATTATCACCGCAAGGCTTTCCTTGCCTATAAAAGGAGGACGGAGACGAAAAAAAAAGGGGGGAGAAAGACAGAGGGGACGAAGGAAAAACACAGGGAGAGAGAGACGACCACAGCACCAACAGTCCCCTTCTCCCCGAGTCCAGCTTTTTTTTCTTTTCGTTTTCCTTCTTCCCCTCAGCCGACCAAAGAACACACCAGCCCCTCTACCTTTCCATCTCTTTTTATCCCTTCATCTTCAAGTCTAAGCCAGCCACCAGCGGCTTCCCTGGTTTTTTTGAGATTTCGGTCACAGAACCCCCAAGCCTCCAACAGCTTTTCCCTCTCATCAACAACCCTCCTTCCTCAGCTCATCATCTTTCTCCCATACGCCGCGCCACCATTAAGGGAAACCATTGTACACTGAGGAGGACGAACAGCTGACAGAAGGAAACACCCGAGATCAAGAGAAGAAGAACCAAACAGAAGCAAAGGAGGAAGGAAAACAAAGGCGGGTGCATCTGCATAAAGGAGAAGAAATACTGCAGAAAAGCAGTTGCTGACATTGAGCTTCTCAGCCACTGCCACCGTCAGAACCACCGGGAGACCTCGTCGGCTGCCTCTCCACCGCCACCAGCATCACAGGGAGTGTTCGCCATCGTCTTCAAACATCGCTTCTGCCACCAGGTTTGTTTCTCCTTCTCGTCGCTGTGCATGCACCATTTCCTTGCATTTCACAGTTCAAGTGAAATATAATTCACTTGAACAGTGAAATGCTATTTCACTAGTTACTTACTGTGCATATGCACAGTAACCCGGTTACTGTGCTGGTAACCAGTCCATACTAGTTTTGGGCTGAGTCCAGCCCTGTAGAAAGTAAGCCCATGTTGTTGGGCCGATTTCGGCCCATTTTCCTTTTGGGCCGGGTTTGGCCCATTCAAAAGTTTTCTTCAAATATGTATTCAAAAATCTGTGATTTTCTGCAAGTTTGTATTTTTGTACTATAAAGAATACAAATCCGGTATGAAAATACCCGGTTTTCGTCAAGACATAAAAAAAATATAAAAATGAAAAAAATGTTTTGTTTTCATGCATACGGCCAATACCCTAACATTGTTTTTACGTTTTTTTATATATAAAAAACAAATATTTGAAGTTTTTTTTTAAAATGTGTTTTCGCATGGATTTCTTAAACACAACAAAAATCATTTTTCTTGCATTTCTGGATTTTACAACATGTTTGTAAAACTCCAAAGGGTATTGGCCAATATTCCAAAAAATATAAAAATCTTATTTTTTTGGTGAATTCATCTATTATTCACCACTAATGTTTGGATAAAGAAATCCCTAAAGGACGAATATCCAAAATATTATTGGGGATAGTTTGTTATTATTCACCACTAATGTTTGGATAAAGAAATCCTTAAAGGACGAATATCCAAAATATTATTTGGGAGTAATTTGTTATTATTCACTGTTAATATTTGGATAAAGAAACCCGGAGTGGTAAATATCCAAAATAATTTTCTAGGAATAATAAATCTGCACACATCCTTGAAAGAAGCCTTGATTATAATCGAGGACATTTCAATATTGTTTTACTCCACGGTTCACCAGTTGTGAAAGTATAAAATACTAAGACAAAAAAATTAGGTTTTAAAGCACCCTAGATTTCGTTTCATCAGAGCAGACTTATCCTAGGAAACGGTTGGGATTAGAGAACATCAACACCATGACAGTTATAAGGCAAATCAAACACCAAGCAGCTTACCTTAGGTAGGGCGTACTAGGGGTGCTAAAACCTTCCCTTTACGCAACCAGTCCCTTGCCTTAGAATCTTTGAAAGACCAGTTAGGTTTCCTAGTGACCTTAATACTAGGTGGCGACTCCCTTTTTCACAACAGAAAGACCCCAACAATCAATCCCCGCTACGAGGATTGGGTCGCCGCGACGTCGAGCTCTCGGGAGGGTGCGACAGGATGGCGACTCCACTGGGGACCCTTGGACTAAGCTTGGTAATTGTTTTTTGTTGTTATGCCATGTGTTGTTTTTTTTTACTATGAATGATACTTTGTTTAAAAGCTTTAGCATGCATCTTTACATCCTATCATGCATGGTATATCATATATGGATATAGATTTTATTGCAGAGCCTATCATGCATCACTTGTATTATTACTATCTTGTCGAGAGCACACACATTAAACTTTAAGTTAGGTGGGGGACTAGCAGCTTGCCTTATGACTTGAGTCAAGGTTTAAGTTTGTGTAAACCCCAACTCTTTGCTGAGTGTTTAGACTGATAGTGATTGGTACATGTGCCATCCCACTATCTGCTGAACCCCCATATTGCCTTTACGAGGGCGATCACTGGGACAGCAAGAGACCCCTTTTTTAGAGACCAAGTAGTAAACCTACCCTATGTCTCACGTAAAGGAACTAGAACCTATCCTTAGGTTGTATGATCCATAATATCTTTTGCATCAAAACAAGTCTAACCCAAGGCATTTTGGATTGCAGGACTTGTGAACAAAATGGCCACCATTGCTAAATTTTCCATCATAGAATATGGGAAAAATTCTGAACTGTCACAATTGACTGAAGGAGACTGCCTTAGAAGCGATGCTAAGAAACTGTCACCAATCAAGAACTTGAATTGCATTATGAATGAGGTGAACAAATTAACGACTCATTTTCAGAATGTGGATAAGGATGCATTTTTTAATAAATACGGACGTTTGATGGAAATTGTAAGGGTAGAAGTTTTAAGCCCAGCTGTGCGAGCCATAGTTCATTTTTGGGATCCAGACTACCGGTGCTTTTCTTTTGGAAGCATAGACTTATGTCCCACTATGGAGGAATATGGGATGTTGACTGAGTTTCCAAACAATCTGTATCAGATTTATTTGCCTTTGAGGTCTGACAAGATCATCCCCGAACTGTCAAGACTGCTCAGAATCTCCAACTTGGATAAGTTTTTGGAAAAGAATGCTACCGGTCTGAAATGGAGGATGCTAGAAATTGAACTGGAAAAGAAGTCAGGATTAGAAAAAGAGAGATTAATTGCCTTGGGCATATTTGGCCTTGTGTTGTTCCCAAGTCAGACGGGTTTAGTGAGTTTGGAGGCCGCTGCTGCTTATGTAGAGTATGAGAATACACAAATCAATCCAGTGGCTGCTATTTTAGCTGAAACCATCTTGACGCTTAATCATTATAGGAGGACCGGAAAAGGAGCAATGAGATGTTGCACGCAGTTGTTGTATATCTGGATGGTTAGCCATATCGAAACAAAAAAACCTGTCTTCAATAATTTTTGGTGGTTCACCCAAAAACCCCTGAAGTTAGTAGAAGAAGAAGAATGGGGAGATCTAGACAACCAAGGTTGGGTTGACAAATTAGAAGGTTTGCCTAATAGTGATTTCAAGTGGAGAGCCCCATGGGTAACGACAGTGAAAGTCCTAATGAGTTGTGGACAGAGACGTTGGGTGCCATTGGTGGGGATTACAGGCTATGTGAGTTATGCTCCTGCCCTGGTGGTAAGGCAACTTGGGGGCATGCAGTTTGTTCCAAGGACTATGGGAATGGCTCAATTCTTTGGTTTGTTCAAAGATCCCATTGCACAAGAAGTTTTGGAGATCATCAAACAAGATTGGAAGCATCTGGTTTTGGTTGAGATAGAAGGTTTAAAGGATCCAAGTGCAAGTGAAGGATATACAAGATGGAGAGATTTAGCAACTTCAGCCATGCCTTGTGTAGGAGTCAAATCTTCCCAAACTGTAGAAGAGCCTATTAAGAGGAAAAGGGTCAATAATGAAAAGGAGTTGAGAAGACAAGTGGAAAAACTTCAAACAGAGTTGAGCAAAAGCAGAAAAGACAAGGCAATGTTGGAAGAAATGATGTTAAACGAAGATAAAAGGAGAGCATTTCTAGATGAGCAAATACAATCTAGAGACGCGCGAATAACAAAGCTTGAGTTAAAGCTGGGTAAGGAGAAGATTGCTAGGGAAAGGAGTGAGAAGGAGCTAAGAGGGATGAGTTTGGATTGGATGCAAAGTTGCTCTGAACTTGAAGCAATGGAGATTGACTTTAACGATTGCCAAGGAAGTGCAGAATATTTCCAAGAAAAATTTGCACAAGTCCAGTTTGAATTGATGGATAGGATTGGGAAGTATGAGGATTTGAGCAAGAAATATATGGAGTTGGAAAGCCGTTCGATGGGGACTGCAAAAGAAATTAAAAGGAAAGATTTTGAGGTTGTTGAAACAGAATTAGCGGTTAAGAAGAATGAGATAAAAGTTATAAGGATAAAACTTGACAAGGAACGTGAAAAGGTGAAGTATTTGGACGAGAAGCTAGCAGCAATGGGAAAACACAAAGATCAAATTGACGCCAACAACACTGCTTTGAACAGAACCAATATGTTGCTCATAGAAAAGATGACCAAGACAGATGAGCAAATGGACGAAGCTGCTGCACATGCTCGAATTATTAGAATTAATGCGCGGAATGTGGGAGGGGACATCATTCGCTATCGCCGAAGCCTAGCTGAAACCGATGCCTTTCTAGGGAAGATTGAGAACCGTGGTTTTGCCTTCTTACCTTTGGCTAGAGAGTTTGTGGAGGAAAGGGATTAATATGTTGTATTTCCTTTTTCATTTATAAATGTAATAAACTTATCAAGCATTAATGAAAAGGGCGTTGACCCATCTTCTTATGCAAAATCTGTCTCTTGGTGAATATGATTCAAGCAAACGACTTGAAAGGCAGTACTCCTAGCAATGTGACAAAAGAACCTATGTTTATAAGGTGGTGGCTATTATTCGTTCACAAGAAAGTTGCATCCATACCCAATATACAAAGCATTCTCAATCATGCATTTTTCTCATACATCTATGCACGCATCTGCAGATTAAGAAACATAGGTCCCCCTTCTAGAATCCACAACACTCGACAAAGAAAAAGAATGGAAAATGAAGAAAGGTCACAACCAGAAGCTCAGTACCAAAGAGAACTTGAAGGAGTTCGAAATGATGTTGCGCACCTAATCAGTTTGCTCAAGCAAATGTTTTGAGACAATTTTTTTCCTTTAATGAGATCATGCATTTTCAAAGGTTCATCTTGATGTTTTTACACATCACTTTCTGTTTTCAAATCGGATCTTTCGAAACAAACATCTACACTTTACACTGAGAATGAATGGCCAAACTTAAGAAAACATAGTAGCTATAGAAGAGGAAGAAGTGGATGAAAATAGGACAACATGAACAAGCTTGGAAACCCGCTAGAGAGGAACTTGAAACCATAGATGCGGGAAATAAAAAAATAAGAGAAAAATTAAAGATATGGACCATGATCACTCCTAAAGAAAGGAAAGAGTTGATTGTATTACTCCGAGATTATGTAGATTTCTTTACCTAGTCCTACGAGGATATGCCTGCTTTGGATACTAATATCGTAGTACATAGGATACCATTGGTAGAAGGATGCAAACCATTTAAGCAAAAGTTGAGGAGAACTCATCCGGAGGTTTTAATCAAAGTGAATGCAAAAATAAAAAAAACAGTGGAATGCTGGTTTTCTAGAGGTTGTCAAATACCTGCAATGGGTGTCCAACATAGTGGTAGCCCGAAAGACAATTTTCCATCTACCACGCATAGAGATGTTAGTTGACAATGCAGCATATAACTCCACATATTTTGATGGATTTCCGGGCTACAATCAGATAAAAATGGCGTAAGAGGATAAGAAAAAGACATCACCATGGGGAACCTTTGTTACAAGGTCATGCCATTTGGGTTGAAGAATGTTAGGGCCACCTGCCAAAGGGCCATGGTAACTCTATTTCATGACATAATGCACAAAGACATTGAAGTATACGTGGATGACATGATTGCTAAACCTAGAGAAGGAGAGAATCATATCCAAATGTTGAAGGACTTGTCCTGAAAGACCAAAGAAGTATAAGTTGAGGCTTGACCACACAAGGTGTTCATTCGGGGTGAAATCTGGAAAGTTGTTGGGATTTATGATGAGTGAAAAAAGGATAGAAGTGGACCTTGGTTAAGTAAAGGCTATTCAATCTATGCCAACTCCTAAGGATGAGAAGGATGTAAGAAGGTTCTTGGGAAGGTTGAATTACATTGCTCGATTGATATCCCAATTAACCATGACTTATGACCCCATCTTCAATTGTTAAGGAAAAAGAATCTTGGAATGTGGAATAAGAGTGTGAAGAAGCTTTCGAGAAAATCAAGCAGTACCTACTAAATTCACCCCTATCTATCAAGCCAATTTGCAAATGGCAAGTTATACTAGCTGAGTACAACATAGTATATATGATAAGGAAAGCCATGAATGTCATTGCCGATCACCTAGCTGACCATGCTAAATCACCAATTTTGATTATTTGCCAAGTGAAAGGAAAAAGGCAAACCAAGGACGAGAAGTTGGGACCTTACCAAGAATACCTGTCTAAATTGGCTAGAGAAGTTGAGGAGATAAAGTTCACCCATTTAGGAATGGAAGGAAAACATTTTGTTGATACTTTGGTCACATTAACTTCCATGGCTATAATAGACTTTGGGCACAAGGTACAACCGGTACACATTGATATCAGAAATAACCCATCTCATGGTTGCTTAGTTGAAAGAGAAGTGGATGGAAACCCTTGGTACTATGATGTCAAGAATTTCATCCAAAACCAGGCATATCCCATGGGGGCATCCAAAATCGACAAGAAGGCCTTGAGGAGGTTGGCATTGGATTTTTATCTTGATGGGGAGATTTTGTATAAGAAATCATCCGACGGGACTTTATTGAGATGTTTGGATGAATTTGAGGCAAAAAGTGCGTTACGAGAAGTCCATGAAGGGATTTGCTCAACCCATGCTAATGGACATGTGATGGCTAGGAAGATACAAAGAGCCGGCTACTTCTAGATGACATTAGAAAAGGATTGCATCGACTATGTCCGAAAATGTCATAAGTGCCAAGTATACAATGACAAAATCAACGCCCCTCCAACTCCTCTATTTTACTTGACATCTCCATGGCCCTTCGCGATGTGGGGAATTGATGTGATTGGACTTGTAAACCCAAAAGCCAGCAATGGTCATAGGTTTATTCTCGTGGCTATCGACTACTTTACAAAATGGGTAGAAGCCGGATCATTTGTTCATGTGACGCAAAAAGTAGTGAAGAAATTTATTGAGAGAGATTTGATTTGTCGATATGGTCCACCAGAAAAGATTATCACTGATAATGCCCAGAATTTCAATGGCAAGATGATAATAGAACTTTGCGCTAAATGGAAAATCAAGCATTCCAACTCTTCGCCGTATAGACCAAAGATGAATGGTGCGGTAGAAGCTGCTAACAAGAATGTCAAAAAGATTATTCAGAAGATGGTAGTCACCTATAAGGATTGGCATGAGATGTTGCCATTTGCCCTTCATGCGTATCGCACTGCAATCCGAACCTCAACAGGAGCCACCCCGTACACGTTGGTATATGGAATGGAGGCGATTATGCCTTTAGAAGTGGAAATCCCCTCATTGAGAGTGCTGGTAGACTCTGAGCTGGAAGAGGTAGAATGGGCAAAAGTTAGATATGAACAGTTGAATCTGATCAGTGAAAAGAGGATAGCCGCAATCTGTCATCATCAACTCTACCAAAGAAGGATGGCCAAATCATATGACAAAAAGGTTCGACCTCGAGGATTCCACGAAGGAGATCTTGTACTAAAGAAAATATTACCTTTACCTGGAGAAGATCAGAGTAAATGGGCGCCTAACTATGAGGGGCCTTACGTGGTGAAGAAATCATTCTCAGGAGGAGCTTTGTTACTGTCTAGAATGGATGGAGAAGATCTAGTTAGGCCAGTGAATTCTGACGCTGTAAAGAAATATTACGCTTGATGTATTCCATAATCTCCCAATCAATAAAATAAAGTTTGGCCACAAATTTTCTCTGTAAAAAACCTTTCTTCATAAAAAGCATGATCTCATAGCATTTGAAATCTTTTACTTAAACAAACTCTTTTTTTTACGCATAACCAAGGAGTTGACTCCATCAATTGGAGAACCAAATCAAATCTAAACTTGATATTTTTTTGCACGCCACACTAGGGGGCAAGAAGTGCACGAAGTGCACATAGGGGTCCATAGTGAAACAAAGCCCAAAGGGGTATCGTAATAAAAAGCTTCTAAAAAAGCATCTTTTATGAGAATTGCTAATTGCATTGAAAGTTTCAGTTTTCATGAACAAAACCAAATCTTTTGAGTTTTCCTTTTGAAATAATAATAAAGCACAATACTCAATGGAGCAAGAAAGGGCCCCTTAAGGAACCATAGATCTCTTCACCAAGAGGATATGAAGTATAGTGCGCGGAGCATATTTCAATTCAAGAGAAAAGGTTGGACAAACAAATGGAAACAAGAGCTCGAAGAAGTTTACAATGAAAGGGGGACCTATGTTTCTAAAGATAGGTAACAAAAACATGCATGCTATATTGTCATAACACTAACCTGGCAGGAAAGGTGGGATGAAAGCCAAAATAGTTCCAAGTTTTTGGGAAACACTAAGAGACAGAGTCTCGAGTCAACGTAGCTACGGAAAAGAATATGAATTGTGAACCAGCACTGTTTCATTTCCTCGAGGTAAGATGTTTTCTTTTGAAATTCAAAACGGGCAGGTCTCCAGACATGGAGACCCCTTTCTAAAAACCTTTTCTCTTACATCTGGGTAGGTCACCCATCATAATAAGACCATCATTTTCCACTTGGGTAGGTCACCCATCATAATGAGACCATTATTTTTTTTTGGGTAGGTCACCATTAGAATGAGACCATTCTCCATTTTTTTTACTTGGGTAGGTCACCCATTATAATGAGGCCATTCTTCCCCCTGGGTAGGTCACCCATAAGAATGAGACCACTCTTCCCCCTTTCCACTTGGGTAGGTCACCCATTAGAATGAGACCATTCTCCATTTTTTTTTACTTGGGTAGGTCACCCATTATAATGAGGCCATTCTTCCCCCTGGGTAGGTCACCCATAAGAATGAGACCACTCTTTCCTTTTCCACTTGGGTAGGTCACCCGTCATAATGAGACCATCATTTTTTCTGGGTAGGTCACCCGTCATAATGAGACCATCATTTTTTCTGGGTAGGTCACCCATCACAATGAGACCATCATTTTGTTTCTGGGTAGGTCACCCATTAGAATGAGACCATTCTCCATCTTTTTTTTTTACTTGGGTAGGTCACCCATAATAATGAGGCCATTCTTCCCCCTGGGTAGGTCACCCATAAGAATGAGACCACTCTTTCCTTTTCCACTTGGGTAGGTCACCCATCACAATGAGACCATCATTTTGTTTCTGGGTAGGTCACCCATTAGAATGAGACCATTCTCCATCTTTTTTTTACTTGGGTAGGTCACCCATAATAATGAGGCCATTCTTCCCCCTGGGTAGGTCACCCATAAGAATGAGACCACTCTTTCCTTTTCCACTCGGGTAGGTCACCCATCACAATGAGACCATCATTTTTTTCTGGGTAGGTCACCCATCACAATGAGACCATCATTTTGTTTCTGGGTAGGTCACCCATTAGAATGAGACCATTCTCCATCTTTTTTTTACTTGGGTAGGTCACCCATAATAATGAGGCCATTCTTCCCCTTTGGGTAGGTCACCCATAAGAATGAGACCAATCTTTCCTTTTCCACTTGGGTAGGTCACCCATCACAATGAGACCATCATTTTGTTTCTGGGTAGGTCACCCATTAGAATGAGACCATTCTCCATCTTTTTTTTACTTGGGTAGGTCACCCATAATAATGAGGCCATTCTTCCCCCTGGGTAGGTCACCCATAAGAATGAGACCACTCTTTCCTTTTCCACTCGGGTAGGTCACCCATCACAATGAGACCATCATTTTGTTTCTGGGTAGGTCACCCATTAGAATGAGACCATTCTCCATCTTTTTTTTACTTGGGTAGGTCACCCATAATAATGAGGCCATTCTTCCCCCTGGGTAGGTCACCCATAAGAATGAGACCACTCTTTCCTTTTCCACTCGGGTAGGTCACCCATCACAATGAGACCATCATTTTTTTCTGGGTAGGTCACCCATTAGAATGAGACCATTCTCCATCTTTTTTTTACTTGGGTAGGTCACCCATAATAATGAGGCCATTCTTCCCCTTTGGGTAGGTCACCCATAAGAATGAGACCACTCTTCCCCTTCTCCACTCGGGTAGGTCACCCATCATAATGAGACCACACATATTTTTTGTTTTGGTTGTGGTTAAAGGAGATCGCTAGATGGGATCTCAGGTTAACCCAACCCCACAGAGTTTAGTTTTGAATCACCGGATGGGATTCCAAAGTAAGTAAGCTACAAATATAGGTTTTGGCTAAGGAGGTCGCTAGAAGGGATCTCAGGTTAACCCAACCGTAATACCGATTTTAGCTTTGGCTAAGGGAAATCGCCAGATGGGATTTCAGTTTGGACAAACTACAAATATGACTTTTTAGAGACCGCCAGAAGGGATCTCGGATGGAATTCCATGTTGATCAAACTGAAGGAGAATTCAAAGGAGATGGCCAGAAGGGATCTCAAGATGACTAAATTTTGATCATAGTTTTTGGGGGCTAAGGAGGATTGCTGTAAAAGACAAGTTTCAGATCAATCAAACTTCGACCAGATCAGTTTCGGGAGTTCCGTTTTGGGTTTATCTTTATAAAACTTACTGCGCAAAACCCTTGCTCCGTAAGCATTATAAAGAGGGGGCATCTGTTGTAACCCATTTTTGGGTCCCGACAAAAAATAAAAATAAAAAGCCAAAGGAGGTTAGAAAAATAACAGGAGGTAGAAGCGCTCAGAAAATGGTCGGAAAATTGGTCAAGGAGGTTAAAAATACAAAGATTTGATTTTTGACAGTATATTCTTGAAGGATGAGAGCCCTGTTGAGAAGGAAAATTTGAATTTTGAGGAGAAAAGCCCAAATTTGGATGTTTATGGACTCAATTGGATTTTATTGAATTTATAGGGGATTTGATTGCAAGAAAAATTGATTTTTAAGTCAAATTAGATTTTAATTGGAAGAAATTAAAGTTCTGGGGACAAATTATGATTTTTGAGAGTTGATTGGGCTAAATCAGGGGCTTAATTGCATAAATATTGAAGTTTAATGGCCAATTAGGGACTTATTTGACACGATCCAAAACCAAGGACCAAACCAGAAGATGCGCTAAAATCAAGGGATCCAATTACAATTCGGCTTGATTACAATATTAATTTTTTTGAAATTTTGAAACGGCGTCAAGCATTATTTGTTGTCTCCTTAAAAGAAAGCCATTTTCAGCATCAAAACAGGGATATGGTTTGCAGTAAATGGCTGAAATTATGGGGCATGTTTTATGGCTTGTCCCGGATACCATTATCACCGCAAGGCTTTCCTTGCCTATAAAAGGAGGACGGAGACGAAAAAAAAAGGGGGGAGAAAGACAGAGGGGACGAAGGAAAAACACAGGGAGAGAGAGACGACCACAGCACCAACAGTCCCCTTCTCCCCGAGTCCAGCTTTTTTTTCTTTTCGTTTTCCTTCTTCCCCTCAGCCGACCAAAGAACACACCAGCCCCTCTACCTTTCCATCTCTTTTTATCCCTTCATCTTCAAGTCTAAGCCAGCCACCAGCGGCTTCCCTGGTTTTTTTGAGATTTCGGTCACAGAACCCCCAAGCCTCCAACAGCTTTTCCCTCTCATCAACAACCCTCCTTCCTCAGCTCATCATCTTTCTCCCATACGCCGCGCCACCATTAAGGGAAACCATTGTACACTGAGGAGGACGAACAGCTGACAGAAGGAAACACCCGAGATCAAGAGAAGAAGAACCAAACAGAAGCAAAGGAGGAAGGAAAACAGAGGCGGGTGCATCTGCATAAAGGAGAAGAAATACTGCAGAAAAGCAGTTGCTGACATTGAGCTTCTCAGCCACTGCCACCGTCAGAACCACCGGGAGACCTCGTCGGCTGCCTCTCCACCGCCACCAGCATCACAGGGAGTGTTCGCCATCGTCTTCAAACATCGCTTCTGCCACCAGGTTTGTTTCTCCTTCTCGTCGCTGTGCATGCACCATTTCCTTGCATTTCACAGTTCAAGTGAAATATAATTCACTTGAACAGTGAAATGCTATTTCACTAGTTACTTACTGTGCATATGCACAGTAACCCGGTTACTGTGCTGGTAACCAGTCCATACTAGTTTTGGGCTGAGTCCAGCCCTGTAGAAAGTAAGCCCATGTTGTTGGGCCGATTTCGGCCCATTTTCCTTTTGGGCCGGGTTTGGCCCATTCAAAAGTTTTCTTCAAATATGTATTCAAAAATCTGTGATTTTCTGCAAGTTTGTATTTTTGTACTATAAAGAATACAAATCCGGTATGAAAATACCCGGTTTTCGTCAAGACATAAAAAAAATATAAAAATGAAAAAAATGTTTTGTTTTCATGCATACGGCCAATACCCTAACATTGTTTTTACGTTTTTTTATATATAAAAAACAAATATTTGAAGTTTTTTTTTAAAATGTGTTTTCGCATGGATTTCTTAAACACAACAAAAATCATTTTTCTTGCATTTCTGGATTTTACAACATGTTTGTAAAACTCCAAAGGGTATTGGCCAATATTCCAAAAAATATAAAAATCTTATTTTTTTGGTGAATTCATCTATTATTCACCACTAATGTTTGGATAAAGAAATCCCTAAAGGACGAATATCCAAAATATTATTGGGGATAGTTTGTTATTATTCACCACTAATGTTTGGATAAAGAAATCCTTAAAGGA
Source organism: Populus trichocarpa (assembly GCF_000002775.5). Taxonomy (NCBI): domain Eukaryota; kingdom Viridiplantae; phylum Streptophyta; class Magnoliopsida; order Malpighiales; family Salicaceae; genus Populus; species Populus trichocarpa. The sequence goes on along the minus strand of NC_037301.2, from coordinate 275,915 downwards.
CGAATATCCAAAATATTATTTGGGAGTAATTTGTTATTATTCACTGTTAATATTTGGATAAAGAAACCCGGAGTGGTAAATATCCAAAATAATTTTCTAGGAATAATAAATCTGCACACATCCTTGAAAGAAGCCTTGATTATAATCGAGGACATTTCAATATTGTTTTACTCCACGGTTCACCAGTTGTGAAAGTATAAAATACTAAGACAAAAAAATTAGGTTTTAAAGCACCCTAGATTTCGTTTCATCAGAGCAGACTTATCCTAGGAAACGGTTGGGATTAGAGAACATCAACACCATGACAGTTATAAGGCAAATCAAACACCAAGCAGCTTACCTTAGGTAGGGCGTACTAGGGGTGCTAAAACCTTCCCTTTACGCAACCAGTCCCTTGCCTTAGAATCTTTGAAAGACCAGTTAGGTTTCCTAGTGACCTTAATACTAGGTGGCGACTCCCTTTTTCACAACAGAAAGACCCCAACAATCAATCCCCGCTACGAGGATTGGGTCGCCGCGACGTCGAGCTCTCGGGAGGGTGCGACACATGACATGATGTGCCAAAAAATTGTTTAGTTATTTCACTCCCACTCCGCCGCGACTCATATATTTTTTCTTCCAACATAAAAAATTGGTTATTTCAATGTATTTTCTTACATAGAAAATTTCAAGTATAAATACAAAAAATTATCCAAGTTTCTAATTAAAGAAATTAAAAATTATATAAATAAATAAGTCAAAAGGCAAGTCTCCTGTAATCCAAGTTCATGGAACACACAGCAGGTCTCTACTAGCGAGAATGGATGCTTCCATATGATTTAACGTTACAAATTCGTCGCTATCTGTTGTTATATTTAAGTGATTAAATATTATTGCTACCATGCTATTGTAATTTACTCTCAAATATAATATTTTGAACTTCTGCCTGTAATCGTCAATCAACCACTGTAAAATTTCTGGAAATTTATTCTCAAAAGCTATCATATTGTGTACAATATTGGTTCATTACACCAAAGCATGCGATAGAAACTAGAAAATGCAGACTTGCTTTTTGTTTGTCCTGTTGTTTTCATTGGAATTCTGTCATTTCAATCTCAACAGATTTTTCTGAAGTAGCAGGGCAAATTTCAGGTTGCATTAGCATCGATGAATCATCTACTAGGTCACATCTATCCCTTATTGCTTTTATGTCTTCGGACACTTGAAGCATTATCGGTCTTCGATCTGGAATGGGATCAACACAGGTACATGCAACTTTAAGCAGCTGAACGATCTCAGCGTCAAATCCTTGCCCGATCAGAGACTTGTCTATCGCGCCATGAAAATCCGAACTGCTCAAAAGATGACCAATCCATTCATTAAGAACATTGTTTGAGGAACCAGTCATGTTGCTAGGATCCACCCCAGTAATCATCTCAAGAAGCACAACTCCAAATCCATGCACATCTTCCTTCACAAATGCCATCTCCCAAAACTCACTATTTACGGAGGAAGCGCAGGTCGAACTCATGAGCATTGCCTCTCCAAAATTTGATAACTTGGGCTGGAAGTTCTGATCAAGTAATATGCATTTTGAGCTAATGTCAAGATGGATTATTTTGACGGTATGACAGTTCTGATGAAGCCATGCCAAGCCTCTTGCTAATCCGACGGCGACTTTAACCCTCACACCCCATTCCATAGCTTTTTCCTGACCTTCTTCCATGGAATGTAGCCAATCATAAAGGTTACCATTTGGCATATATTTGTAAACCAGAAACCTTTGGTTTGACTCAACGCAAAACCCCAACAGTGGAAGTACGTTGATATGTCTCAATGAACCATGTATCTTCAACTCGGATATAAATTGTTCTTCAAGGAACTGAGAGTCATGCAACTTCTTCACTGCAACGACATAACCATTAGGCAATGATGCCTTGTACAGCATCCCCATCATTCCCTGTCCGATGACATTGTTCTCACTGAAATTATCGGTGGCATCATTAAGATCTGCGTAGCTCATTCTTGTAACCCTCTTCTCCAACATGGAAATCTGTGGACACAAATCTCAATATATTAGTACTGAAGAACATACATATACATTGCAATTGAACCAGCTTCAAGAATTCAGGGTCTTGTGTAGATAAGCATCCTGTAATTGGAAGTAAAAACTGAACTGCTCTCGCTCAAAACTCGAATAAGGAATTAAAAAATAAAAACTAACAAAACTAAAACAAAAAAGATATCAATCTTAAAGAGTAGTACCTCTTTAATTCCTTCCTCCAAGAGACCTCTTGTTGGGGAGCTGCCTGCTTGATCATCATCTGTTATCTTATGCTTCCTCTTCACCATCAACATCATCATTTCTGATATTGTGATTTTTTTTTTCCTCTCCCCAATATACACCCATGGTACACAGCAGGATGTAAAAAAAATTACAACTGAAGTTGAAAAAACTATATAACCAATCACAAAACCACTTTTGAATGAGTAATCAACCTTCATTTGATGACTTGAGCAGCTTTTCAAAGGCTTCCCACAGAGTGCTGTGTTGTTCGCAAAGCTGTCTGCTGGAATATCATTATGTGTAAAAACTGGCACTGGCCCTGATAATCGATTGCTAGTAACAGTAAAGACCTTCATCCGATCAAGCTGGCCAATTTGTGGTGGGATATGACCTGCTAGATCGTTGTTGTCGAGTTTTAGATCATTTAGATAATGGCAATCAGCAATGCTTGATGGGATTTCACCAGAGAAGCTGTTGAAGGATAGATCAAGATTTGTGAGCTGTGGTAACCTCTTACAGATGTCAGATGGAATTGGTCCCTGGAGTTTATTATCTGAAAGGTCCAAGCCTGTTAAGCTCGTACAGTTCTCAAATCCTAGAGGGAACTGGCCCATGAGCCCCAGGTCAGAGAGTCTGACGTTTAAGACTCTGTTCTCACCAGGATGCCAGCAGTCGACTCCCATAAATCTACAGATGAAACCTTCTGTATTGTTGTTGAAATTCCATGTGGTGTTTAAGTAATTATTAGGGTCTATCATAGAATCCTTAATAGATTTCAAGCAAGAAAGATCAGTCTCAGTAGCACTAGTTACGGTGAAAGTAGCTAACAAGGAGAACACAAAAGAGTAGATAAAAAATAAATTATCCATTTGGATTTGAGAGTTCATCAGAGTAAGACTACAATGGAATGGTTGGAATGACCAAAAATGAGAAATAAGAACCATAAATACCTACTTAAAAGGAAATTTTGAATTGAAATCTGTTTTTGTTTCTGAAATCTCCGAAGAGAGCATTTATTCTTGAGCTACTTCTTCTGCATTGAAATGGATGGCCCTTTACTGCAATTTCCACGAAAGTGTGGGGAAAACAAACTAGTCAAGAAGCTTAAGTCCTCATTTTCAACTTCTTTCAATTTCCTCTTCTTCTTTTTTTTTTTTTCAATAAAAGTATTTGCAAATGTTAGCTGAGATTAAATCTTTTGTTTTTGTACATTTTAAAATAGTATATTTGACTTGAAAAAATCAATTTAATATTTTTTAATAATTTTGATGTGTTAATTTTAAGAAAATAAAAAAACTTATTTTAATATAGTTTCAAGCAAAAAAAATTTTTTTAAAAAACTTTACACCACAATATTAAACACATACTTATTATACACACAGCCCTTCAATTATAAGCTTTTTAAATTGAAACCTCAACATTTTGTTTTGTAATTAATTTCAATTGTTGGAACTTAGGAAGTTTTGATTGCCATTAATTCTTATATTAGATTAATCTCTTTCGTTTTAAGGAACATAGCTTCTTAAAATGGGGGCTGTGAAAACTTAGTTTTCAGGACTTAAGTGAATAAAAAATAAGCTCCGGGAGTATATTGATAAAGCATGCAAGCCTGATTCCAAATTTGGGACTCTGAAACCAAAACCCATAGCTTAAAAACATGTTTTGGGTAGTATTCATGGATGTGGAGCGGAGAGGTCGAAGGTGGCAGAAACTCATATTAGTCCCTGTAGTTATAGAAACATCTTATTTGTTCCCTGTATTTAATTTAAGATTTATCTTAAAGTGATTGCCATGGAAATTAATAAATAAGCCACAAAGAAAAGATGCATTGACTTGTTAGTCTATTTCTTCAATTCAAGAAGCCAAGTCTTCCTGCATCAAATTCCAAGTTTATGAATATGGCCCTATAGGACTACAATTTCCACGAAAGTGTGGGAAAACAAATTAGTCAAAAAAAACAGAAGGTTAAGTCCTGATTTATAAGTTTTTTCTTCGTTTTTGTTTTTCAATAGAAGTATTTTCACGTCAGTCAACTTAAATGTTAATTGAGATTAAATCTTTAATCCGAGTAATTTTAATAATACTTATTTAATAATTCTTTTCGATTATAATTTCGAAGATTAAACTAAAAAGAGAGAAAAACAAAGAAGAAGAACTCATCAACTTTAATATCAACTCCTTTTAATGATTGCTTCCATATAATACTTAAAAGGATATTTGAATTGAAATCTGTTTTTGTTTCTGAAATCTCCAAAGAGAGCATTTATTCTTGAGCTACTTCTTCTGCATTGAAATGTATGGCCCTTTGCTACAATTTCCACAACAGTGTGGGGAAACAAAGTAGTCAAGAAGCTTAAGTCCTCATTTTTAACTTCTTTCAATTTACTCTTTTTTTTTTTTTTAATAAAAGTATTTGCTCTTCAGTCAGCTTAAATGTTAGCTGAGATTAAATCTTTTATCCGAGCAATTGTAATAATAAATCATTTCAATTGTGATTTCAACTAGGAGTGATAATTTTTTATTCGGTTCGGATTTTTATTAAAAAAAATAATCAAACTGAAATTTTTTAAAAAACCGAAACCTGTTCAAATCGACCAGTTTTGGTTCGATTCGGTTTGGTTTTTTAGGGAAAAAACCTGTTCAAACTGGTTTGACTCGGTTTTTTTTCAATTTTTTCGGTTCGGTTTTTTTTATTTCAGGCTTATACAACCGAAGCAAAACCGAACCGGTTTGTTTTTTCAAAATTTTAATCAATTTTTTTTACAGTTCGGTTTTTTCAGTTATTTTTTTTCCGATTTTTTCAGTTTTTTAGTTTTTTTGCTCACCCCTAGTTTAAACTCAAAAAAAAAACGGAAGGAAAACTTACTTAACTTTCATATCAAATCCTTTTATTTGCAAATTCCTAAAAATAATTAACTATAAGCACGAAACCTCATCAACATAATTTTTTTTAATATTCCCATGTTAGAGAGTGCTAGCTTTAAGACTCTGTTCTCATCAGGATGCCAGCATTCGACTCCAGCAAACCTACAGATGAAACCTTCAGTCTGATCGGCGAAGTCCCATGAAGAGAAGTGATTGTAAGGGTCTTCCAAGGAATCTTTAATAGATTTCAAGCAATAAACATCAGGCTCGGTTGCTCTGTTCTGACTAGTGGCCATTCTTGGAGAGTTTGTAGCTAGCACTGATCTTACTTAAGGTGAAATGAAAATCAATAGAAAAAATGAAGTAAAAGTTGTTAAATAATATTTATGTAGTTTTATTTATTAAAAGTAAAATAATACTTTCAATTTAATTTATATATTTTTTATTTGTATTTAAGTTAAGACTAAACACTCATAATATACAAATCATTTAAAATTCTAGCCTCTTTTTTATGTTTGATCTTAATTCTTTTAACATAGTATCAGAGCTGGTTTTATGAAACGAGGCTTAATCTTGAACATAGCTTTCGCGGATCCAAATTTTTTGGAGTGATATTTTGTCTTCCACTTCTGCAAAATTTGGTATTTCATCTTCCCTTCAGTTTCTGCAATTTAATATTTGCATTCAGTTTCTTAATTATTTTGGTATTTTGTCAAGAAGTTATTTGTTTAGTTTTTGCAATCTCTATTTAGTTTCTGCAATTTAGTATTTTATTTTCCGCTGCTTTTGTATTCTGGTTCTCTATAATTGTTGATTATGGCTACTAAAAGAGATGATTTGCTTCAGTCTGTGAGTGTGAGGTTGGATGGGAAGAACTATTCGTATTGGAGTTATGTAATGAGAAATTTCCTTAAGGGTAAGAAGATGTGGGAGTATGTTAGGTGAACTTATATGATACCTAAGAATATTGAGGAGGGGATGCTATTTTAATAGATATATGAAAAGAAAATAATGCAAAGATCATTATTTGGATCAACAATTCTCTTGAGCATTTTTTAGGTACGCAGTTGGCGAAGTATGAGACAGTAAAAGCGGTTTGGGATCTTCTGCAAAGGTTATTCACACAATCAAATTTTGCAAAACAGTATCAATTAGAGAATGACATACAAGCTATTCATCAGAAGAATATGAGTATTCAAGAGTTTTATTCTGCTATGACAAATATTTAGGATCAATTGGCTCTTACAGAATCAGCATATTTAAAGGCATATGGTGCCTATATTGAGCGTAGAGAGCAGCAACAATTGGTACAGTTTTTAACAGCACTTCGCAGTGATTTCGAAGGACTTAGAGGTTCAATTCTGCATCGTTCTCCATTGTCTTCTGCTGACTCTGTTGTCAATAAGTTATTAACTAAAGAAATACGTTTTCAGTTTTATTTTGAAAAGGGAATTCTTTGTGCTTCAAATCATTATGTACTATTAGTACCTTCTAAGCCAGTCTCTAATCATCGGAATAACGGTTGGCTTCGATGAGTGCAGTTTCTATAAGTAGTAAGGTCATTGGAAGGCTCAGTTTCCTAAGTTGAGATAGCATAATCAAGCTTGGAAGCCTGGCAGTCAGTTACAATCTAATGCTCAAAGCTCACCTCAGGGCTATAAACCACCACACCACAATACCGCAGCAGTAGCTTCCCCACGCTCTATTATCGATCCTAATACTTTGGCTGGGGAATTTCAGAAGTTTCTCTCCTTGCAGCCATAAGCAATGTTCGCTTCTTCTTCCATAGGTTAGTTGCCTCGTGGTTCCTCGGGTATGTTACACTCTAAATGGGTCTTGGATTCTGGTGCTTCCTATCATATGTCTCTAGATACCTCATCTTTTACCTTTGTGTCCCCTTTGTCCTCCAATCCTGTTATGACTGCTGATGGCACTCCTATGCCCTTAGCAGGTGTTGGTTCTATTATCACACCTCACTTGTCTCTTTCTAATATTTATCTTATTCTAAAACTCAAATAGAATCTTACGTCTGTTGGTCAAATATGCGATTCTGGTGATTATTTAGTCATGTTTTCTGGTTTTTTTATGTACTGGATCTACAGTGTCAAAAGCTGATTGGGACAGGCCGTAGGGAGAATAGACAATATATTTTGGATGAGTTAAAAGTGCTAGTTGTTGCTGCTGCTACTACTACTACTGTTGATTTGTCTTCCTTTTATTTGAGTCTTTCACCTTCTAGTTTTTATTTATGGTATTCCCGTCTAGGTCATGTTTCGTCTTCTCGTTTGAGATTTTTGGCATCCACATGAGCTTTAGGAAATTTGAAACTTGTGACATTTCTAATTGTAGTGGATGTAAACTAGCAAAATTTTCTACTTTACCTTTTAATCGAATTTTTCTGTTTCTTCTTCACCATTTGATTTGATTCATTCTAATATATGGGGGACCTTCTCCTATTGCCACAAAAAGAGGGTCTCGATATTATGTCTCTTTTATTAATGATCATACTCGTTATTGTTGGGTTTATTTAATGAAACATTGTTCTAAATTCTTTGAGATATATGCAGCTTTTCGAGCTCTTATCAAAACTCAACATTCTGTTGTGATCAAATGCTTTAGGTGTGATTTGGGTGAGGAATACACCTCTAATAAATTTTGCCAATTGCTTGCCTTAGATGGAACCATCTACCAAACTTCATGTGCCTTAGATACTCTTGAGCAAAATGGTGATGCTGAAAGAAAACATAGGCACATCCTCGAAACTGCTGATTCTCTCTTGTTGTCTGCTTTTGTTCCTAGTGAGTTTTGGGGAGAACCTGTTCTTACTACTATAAGTTTGATTAATACAATTCCATTTTCTCATAGTTCGAGTCTATCTCTTTGTTGTAACCCATTTTTGGGTCCCCACAAAATATATAAAAATATATAGCCAAAGGAGGTTAGAAAAATAACAGGAAGCAGAAGCGCTCAGAAAATGGTTGGAAAATTGGTCAATGAGGTTAAAAATACAAAGATTGGATTTTTGACAGTATATTCTTGAAGGAGGAGAACCCTGTTGAGAAGGAAAATTTGAAATTTGAGGAGAAAAGCCCAAATTTGGATGTTTATGGACTTAATTGGATTTTTAAATGAATTTATAGGAGATTTGATTGTAAGAAAATTGATTTTTAAGTCAATTTGGGCTTTAATTAGAAGAAATTTAAGTTCTGGGGCCAAAATATATTTTTTAGGAATTTATTAGGTCAAATCAAGGGCTTAATTGCATAAATATTGAAGTTTAAGGGCCAATTGGGGACTTAATTGAGAAAATTCGAAACCAGGGACCAAATTGGAAGAGGCGCGTAAATGGAGGGGCTGGAATTAATTGATTCAGGGGCCTAATTGAAGAAATTATAAGTTTTTTGACCAATTAAGGGCTCAATTGCATAAATCAGAGGCCAAGGACTAAAGTGAAAAACGCGGCCAACAAGAGGGGCGGAGACCGAAATTGGCAGGGATGCAATTGAAGAAAAAAAGTTGATTAAGGGCTGATTTGGAATTCGGCGCGTTCTGGCGCCACATTCAAATGAAACGGCGCGTTTTCTCCAAAACGACGCCGTTTCATACATTCAAGAAAAAAAAAAAGAAAGAGCAGAACGGTGTCGTTTTGAACGACACTGTTCATCTTCTTCCCCCGATCACGCAGCGGGGAAGAAGGAAAAAGGGTTGCTTTAATTTGAATTTTTGCCGGCCACTCTCTCGCCTGGAGCCCACCGACCGGACACAATGGCCGGCCACCCACCACGCACCTGCCAGAAAACCGGTGAGGGGGGCCGAGCCTTGGCAGTCGCGCCCAATGGCCGACCGGCCGGCTGCTCCCCATGCTACACAGCGAAAAGCCACTCACTCGGCTCTATAAATAACAGCCAACACTGCAGCAATGAGGGGGAAAAAAAGGAGAGAACAGACGGGGAAGAAGGAGAAAATGAAAAAAAAACAGAGGAGAGAGAGGAGAACGGAAAAAACCGAAAGAGAGAGAAAGGGGAGAGGAAGAAGAGAACCGAAAGAAGGGAAAACAGGTGGAAAGAAAACCAAAGAAGGAGAAGAAAAGGGAAGGAAACAGAGGAGAAGGAAAGAGGAAGAATCCCTCTTTCCGCAGCTTGAGACAGCAGCGCCGCTGCTTGGAGTCGCCGCCAGGGAGCAGCGGCACCGCTACCAGCCTCCACCACAGCAGCGCCGCTGCTTGGAGTCGCCGCCAGGGAGCAGCGGCACCGCTACCAGCCTCCACCACAGCACCGCCAGAAACGCAGCAAGCCACCGCCTCTTCCTCCGCGCCAGGTAACTTTTCTTCCCCTTCTTCCTCGCGTTTATTTTTTTTTCTCGTTTCATTCCCTACATGCAGAACGAGTAGCGTTCTGCATGCAGGGGTGGGGGGAAAATAATTCCCCCCGCCCCGTTTTGGCTTGGGCCAGGCGGATCCTGGCCCAGCCCTGTCTTCTGGGCCGGGTCTGGCCCAGAAGATAATGTTTAGTTTTTTTTTTGGCCGAGATCGGCCCAACAATTTTGGGCTGAGTCCGGCCCAGTCGGTTGGGCCGGACCAGCCCAGCCCATTCAATATTATATATTATATATATATATATATTATATTTTGTATTATTTATATATATATATATATGAAAAAAAATTATAAAAATTTTGCAAAAATTATAAAAAAATATATGTGATTTTGCTGTAATTTTATTACTATATTTTGATTAATATCGGTTGGTATTTTTATACTGTAAAGATACAAATCCGGTATTAACATACCCGGTTTTCATCAAAACATCAAAGATTTTCAAAATAAAAAATGTCTTTTGCTTTCAAAAATTTTCTAAAATATCTTTGAAAATATTGTTGATTTTTCTGCATTTGCTTTATCAAAGTAGATTAATATTTGGTTGTATTTTTATACCGTAAGGATACAAACCCAGTATTAAAATACCTGATTTGCGTCAAAACGTATAAAATACATATTTAAAAAATGTTTTGTTTTAAAATACGGCCTAGTCTCTCCAATATATATATATAAATATTATAACATCATCTTTTTCATATAACAAAGAAAATTTCAAAACAATATATGTATTAACATGCATTTTGGCTTTAATAACCAATTTATTCAAGCCATGAGAACTAGGCCAATATTTCAAAAATTCTAAAAAAATCTTTTTGTCCTCTTTTAGTATATGGGATTACGAATTTATACGTAAAACGTATTCCTGAAATTAAAAATATGTTTTTTTACATAGACGCTAGAACAGTTAGGTTTTACCCGATAAGATAAGGACCTCCTTATTGAGGAGGACTTTTCTTGAACCATAGACGGACCAACAACTAGGAAACACAACGAGACCTTGAATTTTATCAGACAAATGAACAATGCAGCTTACCTTAGGTAGGGCGTATTTGGGGTGCTAATACCTTCCCTTTACGCAACCAGTCCCCGTACCCAATCTCTGAGACCAGTTAGGGTTCCTAGTGACCAAAATACTAGGTGGCGACTCCCACACCATCTTTCACTGCTAAGAGACAAAGAACTCCTTGTCTCACCATATTTACTAGATATATACCCCCCATCACACATTTACATATTTTTGTGGGTGGACGATCGCCGCGACGTCGCGCACTGGCGACACTCTTTTTGAAAAGTTATATGAGTATGTCCCTGATTATTCCTCATTTAGAGTATTTGGTTGTACTTGTTTCGTTCTTCATCCTCATGTAGAACACAATAAGCTATCCTCTCGATTTGTTATTTGTGTCTTTCTAGGTTATGGTGAAGGTAAAAGGAGGTATCGTTGTTTTGATCCAATAACTCAGAAACTTTATGTGTCTCGTCATGTTGTCTTCCTTGAGCATATAACTTTCTTTTCTATTTCATCCACTACTCATAGCCTAACTAAATCTGATCGTATTCATACAGATCTCTTTTTCTAAGGATTCTGGTAATGATATCTCTCCCTATGTTCGATCAATTTGTACTCATAACTTTACAGGTACTGGTACTTTACTCTCTGGCACACCTGAAGCTCCATTCTCATCTACAGCCCCTCAAGCTTCATCTGAGATTGTGGATCCACCTCCACGTCAGTCCATCCGCATTCGTAAGTCCACAAAACTACGAGATTTTTCTTATTCTTGTTATTCTTCATCATTTACTTCATTTTTAGCTTCTATTAATTGTCTCTTTGAGCCATGTTACTATAAAGAGGCAATTCTTGATCTGCTTTGGCAGTAAGCTATGGATGAGGAACTTTCTACTTTGCATAAGATAGATACTTGGGATCTGGTTCCTCTACCTCCCGGTAAGAGTGTTGTGAGTCTACCTCCTGGGTGTATAAGATCAAGACTAATTCTAATGAGTCTATTAAGTGATACAAAGCTAGGCTGGTTGCAAAAGGATACTCTCAACAGTATGGTATGGACTATGAGGAGATATTTGCCCGGGTTGTAAAAATAACTACTATTCATACTCCTATTATTGTAGCTTCGATTCATCAGTGGCATATTTCTCAGTTTGATGCTAAAAATGCCTTCTTGAATGGAGATCTTCAAGAAGAAGTTTATATGGCACCCCCTCCTGGTATTTCGCACGACTCTGGATATGTTTGTAAGCTTAAGAAAGCATTATATGGTCTCAAACAAGCACCCCGTGCTTGGTTTGAGAATTTCTCTATTGTGATCTCGTCTCTTGGCTTTGTTTCTAGCAGTCATGATTATGCTCTTTTTATTAAGTGCATTGATGCAGGTCATAACATTCTGTCTTTATACATTGATGACATGATTATTACTGGTGATGATATTGATTGTATTTTAGTTTTGAAGACAGAATTGGCTAGATGATTTGAAATGAAGGATTTGGGTTATCTTCGATATTTCCTAGGTATTGAGGTAGCAGACTCACCTAAAGGTTACCTTCTTTCTCAGTCGAAATATGTTGCAGATATTCTTGAACGGGCTAGACTTACTGATAGCAAGACTGTAGATGCTCCCATTGAGGTTAACATAAAGTACTCTTCTTCTGATGGTTTACTTTTGATAGATCCTACTTTATACCACACTATTGTTGGGAGTTTGGTATATCTCACCATTACTCGTCCAGACATTGCATATGATGTTTATGTATTTAGTTAGTTTGTTGCTTCTCCTACTACTGTTCACTAGGCAGCTATTCTTCGTATTTTACGATATCTTCTGGTATAGTTTTTCAGAGTCTTTTACTTTCATCCACCTCTTCCTTGGAGTTGTGTGCATACTCTAAAGCTGATCATGGTAGTGATCCCAAGATCGCAAGTCTGTTACCGAGTTCTGTATCTTTTTAGGTGATTCTTTTATTTCTTGTAAGAGCAAGAAACAATCTATTATTTTTCAATCATCCACCGAAGCAGAATATCATGTCATGACATCTATTACCAAAGAGATTGTTTGGTTACGTTGGTTACTTGTTGATATGTGAGTTTTCTTTTCTCATCCTACTCCTTTGAATTGTGACAACCAGAGTTCTATTCAGATTGCTCACAACTTAGTTTTTCATGAGCGAACTAAGCACATTGAGATCGATTGTCATCTTACTCGTCATCATCTTAAGCATGGCATCATTACTTTGTCTTTTATTCCTTCTTCCTTGTAGATTGTAGATTTCTTTACCAAGGTGCATTTCATCTCTCATTTTTGTTTTCTGGTTGGCAAACTCTTGATACTTCTAGCTGCCGCATTGTGAGTTTGAGAGGAGATGTTATTTTATCCCGGTTGATGGGTTGTTATAATATCGATTCAGATTCGATTATAAATGAATTATATTTTATAAAACATCGAAGGATGTAACTTCAATAGTGAGTTTCTTTTTTACTTTTTACTTCAATTTTATGTACTTTCAAATTTATTTTTTAATATTTTAGATAATGTATTTGAATTAAAACTGTAATGTTAACTTTAAAAATTCATATACATAAATTAATAATTAATTTTTTAAAAAATTATATATTTATTTAATAAGCCAGGACAGGAAAAATTTCTGACTCTGCCCTTAATGTCTTCATCATTATCTTGTTCTTCTTCCTCTTGTTAAGACGAGCCCAAGGCACACAACAGGACATGAAAATAGCTAAAATGGAAACAGCAGAAAATGCATAACCTGTTGCAAACCCGCTTTTGAAAGAAGAATCCAACTTTTTCCTGTGTTCATCTTCACTCCCGTAGCAGTTCTCTTGTAAAGAACTGTATCCATTGCCGGCAACACTAAGGATATGGATCAAAAGAAGAGCAAGTTTTGCATCAAGAGCCATTTGTGGATGGCGAAACAGCAGCAAATAGCAAGAGATCGTTCAAAGTTATATTTGACTATTAACTACGTGCCGCGTCCAAAGTCTTCGTCATCTAATTTTGGTAGTTTTTCAAGAAGGATGAGTGGGAATTAAGGACTCGAAAGCCGCGTCAGATTTAACAGGGTGTTTGGTAGTGGTTAGTAGTTGCGGTTTTAAATATTTTTTAAAAAATATATATATTAAAATAATGCCATGTCATCTGTAAATAAATGGATTGTTGAGAGGGAAACACGCAGCAAGTCCACTAGAGAGAGGCGATGTTTCCATATGATTTAAAGTTACAAATTTGTGACTATGGATTGTTGTATTTTATTATTGCTAACAGTAGCATTCATGTCATATATAAAAAAATAAAAATAAAAACATGTTATTGATAAGTGATGTAATGAGAATATTCATTATTGCTAACGTTTAGTAATGTGAGGGGAGACTTGATAAGGTTTCATTTTAGTTCTTGCGTAATTTCTTAAATAATTATTTTAGCTTTTATATTTTATTTTCATTTACAAATTGGTATTTATTTGATTTTTTTTATTGTTGTTTCTTATGAAATCTATATTTTAGTCCCTGTAATAAAGAGGTTCTTAGAATTAGATCCCTAAATGATTACTCTAAATCATGAAATAGTTCATTTTATTAGCGAAATATTTATTTTGAGAATTGTATTTTATATTTTTTTTTTATATTAAGTTATATACCGATCCTATAAATTTATAAGGATCTTATAAACAACAAAAAAAAAAAAATAGGTTGAAGGTAATGATGAAAGCTTTGATGAGAAAGATGGATAAATTGAATAGTGAAATGATTAGTAAACATGATGTTTCTAGTCGTAAGAAAAAGAAGATCAAAAGGTTTACTAAATAATCTCGATGGTTTAAATCGTAATTTGGGTAGTATAAAACTTAAAATCCCATCATTTTAGGGAAAGAATAATCCAAAGGTTTATTTGAATCCAAAAATCTATTAATAATACTAATAATACATTTTTCATTGAAAATTAGATTCAATCTTTTTATTATTATTCTTAAATTTTATGCATAGGTTTTGAACATGATTTATCATATTTAAGGGTTTTTTTAGCTTTGAATCACAAATAAAATATGAGCATACTATTTTGATATTTTTTGCTAACTTATTTTAATAATCATAAGATATTTAAAAAAAAAAAAAATTATTCAGATAAACAAGATATATGTGAATAAAAAAAATTATGTGAACTGAATATTATCGATTTGAAAGGAGGGTCTCAAAATTTTGAGAACATGTGCCTGTGAAATAAATCGAGAATTACAGCTAATAAGGATGGGCCTGTCATATCAAATGGTTGTATGAGTCCAGTACCCCTTCCTCCGTGTTTAACCACCAAAATATTTTCTTACTGCAACCTGCAGCATCAAATGATCAGAGATGTTTATCCTGTTTGTTCACGCAACAGATTCTTCTTCAGGAGAATCTCTGAATTATCAACAGAACGCGGTGTTGCTCTCTTATCTGAATCATCTGAGGTGAGCAGAGGCTTTTCACCCACCCAAAGGCAGAATCCTTTCGCAAAAGGATGTCTGGTTTCACGTCTGTAACAGAGTTATATAAATTAAGAGAGGGAACGGAGAGAAGTTTCAGGGCAATCTTTTTCTTCTCAGGCATTGATTGAGCTGTAACTAGGAGTTGCTGTTAACGCATACCCAGCTTCCTGTATATCTTGCATTAATTTTGTGCTTTTTTAATATCAATTTTTTTTGGTTCTGCCTGTCCTGGTTTCCTCAAACGAAGAACTGAACATGACAATTCATCTCATGAGATTGCAGCTTTCAAACAATCAACGCTGCTATCGAAACCATATGCCTATCTGGCGTAGCAATTCCATCTGGGTGAAGGATAAGAGTAATTAACGTGCACACAAGTCTTAGGGGATAAAAACTAGCTGATTTCGTTCCAAATATCCATGAAGGACTTACCAGGGGATCTTAGAACTGAGAGGCCGGGGAGGGCAGCAGCTGCCTGGCTCCCTCCCTCCCTCCCTCCCTCCCTCTCCGCCTCGAACATAGTTTTCATTAACATTACATCTTGGTCTGTGTGCTTTAAAAAGTTACAATTTCATTCCCCTAATGAACGTTGAGCGATAAAAGTGTACAAATATCGCAGCTTTCTATTCATTTATTTTGTCTTGAAGGACTAGATAAAAACGATATTTTATGTTTTGGATATAGCAGCTTTCTATTCTGTTTCCTATCCAACATGTTTCGTTATTTAACGTATAGCGCAGGGCGTTGAGTAACTAAATTTGTCAATTTTTTTTATTTTAGGGAAACAGTAGTTGTTGTTATACCTGCCAAAATTCTCTCGGTACAGTGCTTGTCAAATTGTTTAATAAGGGAAATCTTTTGAAGTAAACGAAACTAAATTGCCATATTGGACTTCGCAGCATGGAGGTGTGATAGGAGCTTTCAACTGCCAAGGAGCTGGATGGGACCCCAAAGAGAAAAGGATCAAGGGCTACTCAGAATGCTACAAGCTGATGTCTGGTTCTGTTCAAGTTACTGATATTGAGTGGGATCAAAAGAAAGAAGCTGCTCAAATGGGTGAGGCTGAAGAGTACATAATCCATCTCAACCAGGCAGAAGAACTACTACTTGTATCACCAAAATCTGAAGCAATGCAGATCACCATCGAACCATCTTCATTTGAGATCTTCAGCTTTGTGCCCATCAAGAAGCTAGGCACCCGTATCAAATTTGCTCCTATTGGACTGACCAACATGTTTAATAGTGGTGGCACAATTCAAGAACTGGAGTCTTTTGATTCTGAATCTGAGACTTGTGTAAAGATTGAGGTTAAAGGCGGGGGGAATTTCTTATCATACTCCAACGCATCTCCAAAGAAGTGTTTCTTGAATGGAGCTGAGGTGGCTTTCGAGTGGCTGGATAATGGCAAACTGAGCTTGAATTGTTGGGTATACGACCAAAGTCCCACATTGGCTAGAAATGGGGAGGATCATGGGTATATAAGGATGGACAAATATCTCCATTGGTATGAGGCCTTTTGGGTATAGCCCAAGAGCAAATCCATGAGGGCTTAGGCCCAAAGTGGACAATATCATACCAATGTGGAGATAAGTGGTGTCCATAATCCTTACAAGTGGTATCAGAGCCTTTTGGTTGGTGTTGTTAATACACAAAAGTTTACTATTCACGTCTACGGCACTATTCACCTATACGGTACTGTTCACATACGTTACTGTTGGCGTATATAGAAAGTCAGTGCGGTGATTAAATACAGTCTAGGAAGTTCTGTCTAAGGAGATTGAGTTTTAAGCGGGACCGTTTGTGACCCCTCCAATCTTTCCTGGGAACTTACTTAGTGAAGTATTATTCACACGATACTATTTCTATATACGTTACAGATCTGTGAAACGGTGATAGCTGAATAGATCACGGTGAATAAAATGGCAGCAAAGTACGAGATTGAAAGGTTCAATGGGAGCAATTTCTCACTCTGGAAAATGAGAATCAAGGCAATCTTAAGGAAAGACAATTGCTTGGCAGCAATTGGAGATCGGCCCGCGGAGATCACTGATAATGCAAAATGGAATGAGATGGATGGCAATGCTATTGCTAACATACATTTAGCATTAGCCGATGAAGTATTATCAAGTGTAGCGGAGAAGAAAACAGCTAAGGAGATATGAGAGACTCTAACAAAGCTATATGAGTCCAAGTCTTTGCACAATAAGATTTTCTTAAAGCGGAGACTTTATACCCTTCGAATGGCAGAAACCACGGCGGTGACTGACCACATCAACACAATAAGAACTCTATTTTCACAACTCACTACGTTGGGTCAACAAATAGAGGAAAGTGAACGTGCAGAACTTCTACTTCAAAGTCTCCCAGATTCGTATGATCAGCTCATTATCAACTTGACCAATAATATCCTCACAGACTATTTAGTCTTTGATGATGTTGCAGCCGCCATCTTGGAAGAAGAAAATAGGCGCAAAAATAAAGGAGACAGAAATAGTTCAAACCAAGCAGAGGCATTATTGGTGTCAAGAGGGAGATCAACAGAGCGTGGCTCCAATGGGAGTCAAAGGCAAGGGAGGTCCAAATCAAGAAGTAAGAAGACTGTGAAATGCTACAACTGTGGCAGAAAAGGGCACTTCAAAAAGGATTGTTGGTTTAAAAAGGGTATAGAGAATACTACAGAGTCATCAAAACCTCAAGGATGTGTTGCAAGCACCTCAGAAGATGGAGAGGTTTTATATAGTGAAGCAACAACAGTCTCTACAGATAGAAAAGAGCTCACAGAGGTTTGGGTAATGGATTCAGGAGCAACATGGCATATGACTCCTAATCGAGATTGGTTTCATACATACGAACCCACCTCTGGAGGCTCAGTGTTCATGGGTGATAATCATGCTTTAGAGATTGCTGGCATTGGCACCATCAAATTGAAGATGTATGATGGCTTAATTCGTACTATTACAGGAGTGCGTCATGTGAAAGACTTAAAGAAAAATCTTTTGTCCGTGGGACAATTTGATAGTCTTGGCTGTAAGATCCGAACAGACAATGGAATAATGAAAATTGTCAAAGGAGCGCTGGTGGTTTTAAAAGCGAGAAAGACAGTTGCAAACATGTTTGTATTAATGGGAGAAACACATCATAGGGCAGAAGCATCAATTGCATCAGCCAGTCCTGCAGAAGAGAAGACGATGATGTGGCATCAAAAACTAGGCCACATGTCAGAGAAAGGTTTGAAAGTTCTCTCTGATCAGAAGTTACTCCCTGGGCTTACAAAGGTTACTTTACCCTTTTGTGAGCATTGTGTTACAAGCAAACAGCACAGGTTGAAGTTTGGCACATCAACAACTAAGAGCAAATGCATCTTAGACCTGATTCACTCTGATGTTTGGCAAACACCGGTTGTATCCCTGGGAGGAGCAAGATACTTTGTATCATTTATAGATGACTTCTCCAGGAGATGTTGGGTGTACCCAATTAGAAGGAAGGCAGATGTGCTCGCAGTCTTTAAAACTTTCAAAGCGCGGGTGGAACTTGAATCTGAAAAGAAGATCAAGTGTTTGAGGACTGACAATGGAGGCGAATATACCAGTGATGAATTTGATAACTTCTGTCAACATGAAGGTATCAAAAGGCAGTTCACAACGGCATACACTCCACAACAAAATGGAGTGGCAGAGCGGATGAACAGAACTCTATTAGAAAGAACGAGAGCAATGTTGAAGGCTGCAGGTCTAGGAAAGTCATTCTGGGCAGAAGCAGTCAATACCGCCTGTTATGTGATAAATCGATCTCCATCAACTGCAATTGAGCTGAAGACACCGATGGAGATGTGGACTGGAAAGCCAGCTGATTATTCTCAATTACATATATTTGGAAGTCCTGTGTACGTAATGTACAATACTCAAGAAGTCAACAAGATGGATTTAAAATCCAGAAAATGTGTATTCTTGGGATATGCTGATGGAGTGAAGGGGTATCGCTTGTGGGATCCCACTGCCCACAAGGTAGTCATCAGCAGAGATGTTATATTTGCAGAAGGTAAAATGCAAATGGAAGAACATAATAGCATTCCAAAGGAGACTACAGCAGTCCAGATGGAAAATACTCAGAATCATACTTCTTCTGAAGCTGCACCAGAGCATGAAGAACAAGAACAAATAGAGTCTGAAACTCCTGAAGTTCGACGATCAACTCGTGAAAGAAGACCACCGGCTTGGCACTCAGAATATGTTACTGAGAGCAACATTGCATACTGTCTTCTAACAGAGAATGGAGAGCCATTAACTTTCCATGAGGCTATCAAAAGCACAGATGTATCTATGTGGATGACAGCAATGCAAGAGGAGATTGAAGCTCTACACAAGAACAACACTTGGGATCTTGTTCCGCTACCACAAGGAAGGAAGGCCATTGGCAACAAATGGGTTTACAAGATAAAGCGTGATGGCAATAATCAAGTGGAGCGGTATCGTGCAAGATTGGTGGTGAAAGGATATGCTCAGAAAGAAGGAATAGACTTTAATGAGATATTTTCTCCAGTGGTACAACTTACTACAATCAGAGTAGTCTTGGCGATGTGTGCTATATTTGATCTTCACTTAGAGCAGTTAGATGTGAAAACTGCATTTCTTCATGGAGAACTTGAAGAAGAAATTTATATGCTCCAACCAGAGGGTTTTGCTGAAACAGGCAAGGAGAACTTGGTTTGCAGGTTGAACAAATCTCTATACGGTCTCAAACAGGCGCCGAGGTGTTGGTACAAGAGATTTGATTCCTTCATAATTAGCTTTGGGTACAACAGACTCAGTTCAGACCATTGTACGTATTACAAGAGGTTTGAAGAAAATGATGTTTTCATCATTCTGTTGTTGTACATGGATGACATGTTGGTAATAGGCCCCAACAAAGATCGAGTCCAAGAATTGAAGGCACAGTTGGCTAGGGAGTTTGATATGAAGGACTTGGGACCAGCAAACAAGATTCTAGGGATGCAAATTCACCGAGACAGAAGTAAGAGGAAGATTTGGCTTTCTCAGAAAAATTATTTGAAGAAGATCTTGCAACGCTTCAACATGCAAGATTGTAAGCCAATTTCCACCCCACTTCCTGTTAACTTCAAATTATCCTCAAGTATGTCTCCTAGCAATGAAGCAGAGAGGATGGAGATGTCTCGAGTACCGTATGCATCAGCAGTGGGAAGTTTAATGTTTGCCATGATATGTACAAGACCAGACATTGCACAAGCAGTGGGAGCAGCTAGTCGATACATGGCAAATCCTGGTAGAGAGCATTGGAATACTATTAAGAGGATCTTGAGATACATCAAGGGCACCTCAGATGTTGCATTATGTTATGGAGGATCAGAATTTACCGTCAGAGGTTATGTTGATTCAGATTTTGCTGGCGACCTTGAGAAAAGAAAATCCACTACAGGCTATGTGTTCATAATTGCAGGAGGAGCTGTGAGCTGGGTCTCTAAACTTCAGACTGTTGTAGCTTTATCCACAACAGAAGCTGAGTACATGGCAGCTACACAAGCTTGTAAAGAAGCAATATGGATGAAGAAACTTATGGAGGAGCTCGGGCACAAACAAGACAACATTCTTTTGTATTGTGATAGTCAGAGTGCTTTGCATATTGCAAGGAATCCCGCGTTTCATTCAAGAACAAAACACATAGATGTTCAGTATCACTTTGTTCGCGAAGTAGTGGAAGATGGAAGTGTAGATTTTCAAAAGGTTCACACGAAGGAAAACCCAGCAGATGCTTTAACCAAACCAGTCAACACTGACAAGTACATATGGTGCAGATCCTCTTATGGCCTAACAGAAACGTAAGCAGCATGAAGATGACAAGTATAGAAAGGATAGAAGAATCACAGATGATTAAGTGTGAAGACTTGATTCACTCATCAAAGTCTTCAAGTGGGAGAATGTGAAGCCAGCTGCATTGTTGGCAAAGTCAACAATGTTAGGCACCAAATTGGTGCTGCAAATTCAACAAAGTTGGGCACCAATTCGGTGCCACTTGCAGCACCAATTGGTGCCCCTTTGTCCTTTGCTTGGATGCTTGCCTATAAATAGGCAGTGCATCCAAGCTTATTTTGCACATCACAAGAGAGGAAGAAAAGAGTGAGAGAGGGAAAGTAATCCCACAAAATTGTGAGGTATTTGTGAGAGAGTAAGTGAGGTGTTTTCTCCTATTAGTAGAGAGATTTCAGTTGTTCTCCTATTAGTAGAGAGAGGTTGTAATTCCCACATTACTTGGTAAAATCCTTCTATACTTGTCCGTGGACGTAGCCATATTGGGTGAACCACGTAAATTCTTGTGTGTCTAATTTCTCATTTTATCTTGTCCCTTGCCTTTTATCTTGTCGGGTTTGCATGCCAGTATCATACAAGTGGTATCAGAGCCAGGCCCCGGAGTTAGCCATGATGGATGAATCCTCGGAATGCCGAACAAAAGGTGGTGGGCCCCCAATCACGATGTAATCCATGGATCAGCTCTATTGGATAGGCGGTGTGCTCCAGATGCTTCATGGACGTGTCCTGATCCCAACACGGTGAAGAGGAGTTGACCTAGAAAGAGCAAAAACTCTCAAGTCAGGTAGTGCTCTCTGGATGCTTCATGGACGTGTTCTGACCCCAACACGGTGAAGTAGAGAATGAAGAATCCTGGTTGGTAGAGAGTGGACGGATGAATGATCGGTTTGAGGGGAGGCTCGGTGGTCCTTTGTTCGAGGGGAGGATTGTTGGGTATACGACCAAAGTCCCACATTGGCTAGAAATGGGGAGGATCATGGGTATATAAGGATGGACAAATATCTCCATTGGTATGAGGCCTTTTGGGTATAGCCCAAGAGCAAATCCATGAGGGCTTAGGCCCAAAGTGGACAATATCATACCAATGTGGAGATAAGTGGTGTCCATAATCCTTACATGAATCTCCCTTGGACTGAAGCCAAAGAAGTGTACAGAATTATTTTGTCGGTAATTTTGTTGATTTTAAATGAATATTTCTGGTAGTGGGTGAAAACATGAGGTGGTAGATCTTTCCGCATGAAAGGATCACAAGACGTACGTACGGGTTTGAATATTCTTTTGGAAAGCCACTGACATATAATAGTCCTTGAGAATCACTTGCTTCCTGCTGATCACTGTGACACTGTTTAGTTTGTGATGCAAATCTTATTTTTAAAAAATTTAAATTTTTTTATTAAAATTTAATATAGTTTGAATATTTTGAATTGTTTTGATATAATGATGTTAAAAATAATTTTTAAAAAATAAAAAAATATCATTAATATATATTTTAATATAAAAAATTATTTAAAAAACAACAACTACTATACTACCAAACATTTCTTTTAACTGTGCTTTTCCTTTATATCTTAATAATAAATATCTAATATTTATTTTATTAATTGTAGTATCTCTGGATAAAAACAACTTGCTAACCCTCGTATCAATTTCATATATATACCAGGTTAAGATTCAGAGAATCTACCTAGGATAGTTTTAATTAAAGATATTTTTTAAATTATTTTTTTAAATCATAATTAAAAATATTTTTTAAAAAAATTATATTTTTAAATCACAAACATGAAAATTACTACAATGTAAAACACACTTAGATAGCATTTAACGTTGTGGTAGCAGTTATTTTTCAAAGTATTTTTTTCTTAAAAATATATAAAATAATTTTTTAATTTTTAAAAATTTATTCTTAACATCAACATATTATTTAAAATATAAAAAAATATTTTTTTTATTCTTTAAAAAACACTGGCTAGTGTTGATCGCTATGGTAGCTGTTACTTTTTAAAGTGTTTTTTTTCGGAAATACTTCAAAAACATATTTTTAAAAATAACACATCAAGAAAATCTGAAAACATAAAATAAAATTAATTTTAAAAAAATAAAAAATATATTTTTATTTTTAAAAATATTTTTAAAATATAAAAATAAACAAGCCATGTAAGTATAAATAAAAGTGATGAGATAAGCATCAAAAAGCTAACAGCGTGGTTGAAGATTCTTCCATTTACCTTCAAGTACCGATCACGTGGATATGACAGTAGGGATGATTATTTTTTATTTGGTTTGGTTTTTATAAAAAAAATAATTAAATCAAAAAAATTTGTTGAAAAAAAACCGAAACCGGGTCAAACAGACCAGTTTCGGTTCGGTTTTTTAGGGAAAAAACCGGTTCAAACCGGTTTGGCTCGGTTTTCTTGGTTTTGGCTCGGTTTTTTCCGGTTTTGGCTCTGTTTGGCTCGGTTTTTTTGGTTTTTCCAGTTTGGCTCGGTTTTTTTTCCAGTTTTTTGTCGGGTTCGGTTCTGTTTTTTCAGTTTTTTGCTAATAAAATCGAACCGAACCGGCCGGTTTTTTCAAAATTTTAATCGGTTTAGTCATTTTTTTCGGTTATTTTCGCTTGTTAATGTTAACTTTTCTATTGCGAACAGACTTTTAATTTGAGGTTTTAAAATTTGATCATGCATCTTGCATATTGCATTAATTTAGCACTTTGATAAGTATATTAAAAGTCAGTTAATTTGTATCTCTGTGGAATTTTAATTAATGTCCAAATTCATGTCCAAATTTTAATTCATATTGAAAGTTAGTCATTTCATATTAAAAGTTAGCCATGTGAATTAGCTTAACATTATAAATGTTTAAAACCGAACATCAGTCTTGCAAAATCCTTTTTCTTTGAAGTGAATTCGTGCCTTTTGGGATATTTTGTAATGAATAAAAGACTAAATCTTCCCAAACCGTAAGCCAATTTAAAAAAAAAAACCAAAAAAACCCAAGGGATTAGGTTTCTCGGTTTTTTCCTTAAAAAACGGGATTTAACCTAACCGGACCGATTCGGTTCGGTTTGAACCGATTTCCGGTCCGGTTCGGTTAATTTTATACAACAATACTGTAATTCGGTTTGGTTGATTTTTTGGGTTTAAACCGAACCGAACTGAACCGTGAACACCCCTACTTGAGGATATGATCATAAGAATACAAATTAAAAGGAGTAAGTCATTAAAAAATTATTTTAATTTAATAACTTAAATTATTTGATAAAATTTTAAAATATAATTTATATTATTTTTTGACACACTAATTTTTTTATTAAATAAATAGAGATAATAAGATTCGAACTCGTAACTGTTTGGTTATCAAGACTTTGATACCATGTTAAAAAACCATTTCAATTCAATAACTTAATAACTTAATCTATTAAGTAAAATTTTAAGATATAAATTATATTATTTTCTACCATAAACTTTGCATTAAGAACCATTAATTAATTTTCACCTGACAAAATAGAAATTATTTTTTCATGTATTTTTCAGGTCCCCAGAAAAAGGACTTGTTCGAAATATTTGTCTTTATCACAACATCGACAGAGATTGGTTTTTTAATGCTTTTATATTTATTTTTTCATGTATTTTTTTTTTATTTCTATAAGCAATTGTGGGCATCACAACCCGATTGATAGAGATCCTAAGCCATTGATTTAAAATTAGCGATTAGATTTTCATTATAAAATAGTGATTTCTAAAATATCCTAAGTCAATGCAGGTGGTGCACCAGACCCCCACGTTTCTACCATATCTGCCACTTGGAAGCTTTTCAGCACTATTCTTGAGTTCCGACAGCTTCGCCAGATTATTTCATGGATTTTAGGATGTTTATATGCGGATGTTTATATGCGGATGTTTTATGTGTGTTTTATTTTTAAATTTTAAGTTTGTACCATGTGTAAACATGTAATTGTGTGGTGTTTCTGAGTATAATATAGTAAAAAATAAAGTGTGAATGATAAAAAATAAAAATAAAAAGATAAAAAGTTTTAATTAACAAAATATTTTAATTACATATGACCAACAATCCTAAAAAATAATTTGAGCATTTATTTAAAAATATGAAATACTTTTGCATGAATTTTTACGATAAATTTGTAAAATTCCAAATGATTTTGGTCTACATTTCAAAAATACGTACCAAAACAAATTATTTCTTTTAATATATGGGATTTTGAACTTATATGTAATACATATTTCTGATATTAAATATAAAGACAGATTATTTTTATATTGGTATTAGAACGGTTATGTTTTTAACCTGATAAGATAAGGATCTTCTTTTAAAAAAAAAAGACTTTTCTTCAACTTTAAACAGGTCAACGGTTAGAAAACATACATTTTTCTAAGTTTATATCAGACAAATAAACAATACAACTTATCTCAAGAAAGACGTATTAGGAATACTAATCCTTTACGCAATAAGTCCACTTTCTCAAACTTCGAGACTAATTATAGTTTCTAATGATCAAAATATTAGATGACAATTCTTATTTTTCTTTTACTGATAAAAATAAAAATTTCTTGTCCTTTTTTCTCATATTATTCTCAACTATTTTGATTTAGAAGAATGATCGTTGTGATACCGCGCACATGTAACAATATGCATTATAATAATCTCAATACATAGTTTAAAAATGTTATAACTTCTGCTTGTGAGTGTATTTTAAAAATATAGTGTTTTTGTTTAATAATGAGGTCATGACTGACATGTGGCTGCTTCGCAGCTCATATCAGTATATAACAAGTCTATTTTCATTAGTTTCCAGATAGATTAACAGGATTTGATTAGAGTTGCTATTATCAATGGAGACTGATGGTGGTGCTGGAAATGTTGTGAGAAACAAGAAGTTGATGCTCAAAGACTACATCAAAGGTTCCCCAAAAGAATCAGACCTTCATCTAACAACTGAAAGTATAGAATTGAAAGTACCACAAGGTTCAAATGCAGTTCTTGTGAAGGTTCTTTACCTCTCCATTGATCCTTACCAGTATATTCGATCCACGAAGATCGAAAAACCTGGCTACTTCTCTTCCTATTCCCCTGGTTCTGTAAGTCTTACATCTTCCTTTCTTCTCTTCCTTTCATATACAGACGGCCAGACTCAAATTTCCAGGATTGTAAAGTAACAGGCTGACCCTTTTCTGCTGAGAAATTTTTTTTGCAGGTGATGGCCAGTTATGGAGTGGGTAGAGTTCTTGAATCTGGACACTCTGATTTCCAAAAGGGTGATCTTGTTTGGGGAACAACTGGATGGGAAGAGTACAGTCTGATTACAGAACCTGAAACTCTCTTTAAAATCCAACACTCAGATGTACCCTTATCTTACTATTTGGGAGTTCTTGGTAAGTTTTCAAGAATTTGATCTGCAAACTCCTGAAAGATTTTGGAGTCCTAAAGGTGTTTTTGTGTCTTCTCCATAGGTATGCCTGGTTGTTGTGTGGTCCCGCACCATGTGATGGGGGACCACCACATTAATTAAGGAGGCAGCTGGCTGTCTCTTTGGTTTAAATTAAATGTCTGGCTACTGTAGATGGCAGTAGCAAATTTGAACGAGAGAGTAGAGAAAAACCGAGAGAAAGAAAGAAGAGGAGGCAGCAGAGCAGTCTGTCTTCGTTCTTCGATTTCCAGTTCGTTCACCGTTGGATCGGGCTGAGATTTGGACAGCAGCTTCTAGACACGTTACTCTTCATTCTGAACGGTTGGATTGAAGATTGGTGGTGTGGAAGCTGGTCGTTTGGACAGAAAACGGGGCTGTCAGTGTTGTGAGCTTTTCTCTAACATTACTCTCTTTAATCTTGTTGTAATCCGAGAATAAGTTGTTCTTGATGATATATATGTTGTAGCCCTTAGTTGAATCTGAGGAAGAACAATTGTGAACCCATTATTTGTGATAGTGGAAGTTTTTAGGTGGACTCCGGTCCCGTGGTTTTTTCCCGCATCGGGTTTTCCACGTAAAAATCTTGGCGTTGATTTGTGTGATTGTTGCATTATATTTGTTCATTGTTTGATTCTGTTTTTACTGCACAAAGAGGGAAAAAGGATTGGGACTTGTGAATTGTGAATTGTATTCCGCTGAATTGATCCGGTTAGTTGTCCCTAGTTTTCCCAACAAAGTGGTATCAGAGCATTTGGTTGTGTAGATTGAATTCTTGTGCAGTTAAAATGGAAAAGGAAGATTCGGGTATGATAAAGCTCACTTCCTCAAATTATTTTCTATGGAAAACAATGATGGAGGATCACTTATATTGCAATGATTTGGCTTTGCCGATTGAATGTAAAGGAATAAAGCCTGATGATATGGATGATGCAAAATGGAATGGACTAAATTGAAAGGCTACCGCTAATGTTAGAAAATGGGTATCTTCTAAGTCCATTAATCATATTTCTCAAGAACATGACTGCTATACAGTTTGGAAGATGTTGGAAGAAACATTTGCCAAGGAGAATGCACAAAACAAGGTTTTTGTAATTAGAGACCTTGTAAATTTGAAGTATAGAGATGGTGAAGATGCTTCAGTGCATATAAATGTTTTTCAAGGGTTCTTGAATCAGCTGTCATTGATGAACCTTGAGTTAGCCGATGAAATGCAAGCATTAATCCTATTGAGTTCATTGCCGGATAGTTGGGAGACTTTGGTGGTGTCACTTAGCAATTCTACTCCGAATGGAAAGATCACTTTGAAAACAGTGAAGGATTGCATCCTCAATGAAGAGAAGAGGAGGAAAGGGACAAGTATTTCCAAGTCTCATGCACTTGTTACAGAAAGTCGAGGGAGAAGTCAAAGCAGGTTCTCTCACGGCAAGCAAGATGGAGAATCCAGCAATAGAAAAGGCAAATGGAAGCCAAGAGGAAGATCTCAGTCAAGGAAGGGTTTCAAGTGTTATTATTGTGACAAGCCTGGGCATATGCAAAAGGATTGCAGAAAGTATAAAAGAGATAAAAAGGGTAGAGATGAAGACAAGAATGAAGAGAATGGTACAGCTGCAGTTGTATCTGATGGTGATGTTGCCATTGTGTGTGATGATGGCTGTGTTAATCTTGCATGTCAAGATACCACCTGGGTTGCAGATTCAGCAGCTTCTTACCATGTTACACCCCGACGTGATTTTTACACATCCTACACTGTTGGTGACTTTGGTCAAGTTAGGATGGGAAATCAAGGGATGGCTAGTGTTGTGGGCATTGGAGACATTTGGTTGGAAACCAATACTGGGTGCAAGTTGCTACTCAAAGATGTTAGGCATGTGCCTGATATGCGCCTACATTTGATCTCTACTGGTACTCTTGATGAAGAAGGCTATCACAGTTACTTTGGAGATGGTAAATGGAAGCTCTCCAGAAATTCCCTAATTGTTGCTAAAGGGAAGAAGATAGGTCTCTACATGTCACAAGCCAAGGTGATCAAAGGGGAGGTGAATGCAATTGAAGATTGCTCTACAGATCTATGGCATAAGCGGCTTGGACATTTGAGTGAGAAAGGCCTTGACATCCTTGCCAAGAAGAACTACCTTCCATTGAAAGGTATGAACTTGAACACATGTACTCATTGTTTAGTTGGTAAACAACATAGAGTTGCATTTCAAAGATCACCTTCACATAAAAGGTCACATGTTCTTGATTTAGTTCATACTGATGTTTGCTCTGTGATTGATAAGTCTCTTGGAGGTGCATTGTACTTTGTTAGTTTTATTGATGATCACTCCAGGAAGATTTGGGCCACTTGTTTGAAATCCAAAGATCAGGTGCTTGATGTCTTTAAGGATTTCCATGCCAGAGTTGAAAGAGAAACTGGTAGAAAGCTGAACTGTGTTCGAGCAGACAATGGTGGTGAA
The DNA here is from genome assembly GCF_000002775.5 of Populus trichocarpa. NCBI lineage: Eukaryota > Viridiplantae > Streptophyta > Magnoliopsida > Malpighiales > Salicaceae > Populus > Populus trichocarpa. The sequence continues at coordinate 247,216 of NC_037301.2, read as the reverse complement.
TACAGAGGTCCTTTTGAGAAGTACTGCAGGGAACATGGTATCAAGTTGGAGAAGACCGTTCCTAAGACTCCACAGCAGAATGGAGTGGCTGAGAGAATGAACAGAACCATTGTTGAAAGAATTAGATGTATGCTCTCTCATGCAAAGCTGCCTAAGTCCTTTTGGGGTGAGGCAATGAAGACTGCAGTTGCCATGATCAACCTTTCTCCATCAGTTCCTCTTGAGTTTGATGTTCCAGATAGAGTTTGGAAAGGAAAGGATGTTTTCTATGCACACTTGAGAGTGTTTGGATGCAGAGCATTTGTACATGTTCCAAGGGATGAAAGGTCTAAGCTTGACAGCAAGACAAAGCAGTGTATTTTCTTGGGCTCTGAAGATGATGAGTTTGGTTATAGGTTGTGGGATCCAAAGGAGAAGAAAATTGTGAGAAGCAGAGATGTTATCTTCTTTGAAGATCAAACCATTGAAGACTTTGAACTGAAGGAGAAAACAGAGTCTACAACTTTTATTCCATCTAATTCAAATCCAAGACCTACTCCACAGTTACCTTTGATGCTTGCTAATCATGGGGGAGACTTGCAAAATGATGAAAATGATGGTTTTCTTAATGAGCCATTAGTTGGTGATCCTGAATCAGCTAATGATGATATTGATGTTATTCCTGAACAGGTTATGCAGGAAGCTCCAGATGAGCCACAATTGAGGAGGTCAACCAGACCTCGCCAACCTTCCACCAAATATTCTCCTCATTAGTATGTGCTAGTTACTGATGGGGGAGAGCCAGAATGCTTTGATGAAGCTATGTCACATGAGAAGAAAAGTGAGTGGTTGCAAGCAATGCAAGAAGAGATGAAATCCTTGCATGAAAACCATACTTTTGAGTTAGTGAAGCTTCCTAAAGGTAAGAGAGCACTCAAGAACAAATGGGTGTTCAGGTTGAAAATTGATGAACATTGCTCACAGCCAAGGTACAAGGCAAGATTGGTTGTGAAAGGCTTCGGTCAGAAGAAAGGTATTGATTTTGAAGAAATCTTTTCACCAGTGGTCAAGATGTCTTCAATTCGAGTTGTGCTTGGCTTAACTGCTAGTTTGAATCTTGAAGTTGAGCAACTTGATGTGAAAACTGCCTTTCTCCATGGTGATTTAGATGAAGAAATCTACATGGAGCAGCCTGAAGGGTTTGAAGCAAAAGGCAAAGAGCAGTTAGTTTGCAAGTTGAAAAAGAGTCTATATGGGTTAAAGCAAGCTCCAAGACAATGGTATAAGAAGTTTGATTCTTTCATGGTGGATCATGGTTATGACAGGACCACTTCTGATCATTGTGTATTTATGAAAAGGTTTCCAGATGGAAACTTTATTATTCTCTTATTGTATGTGGATGATATGTTGATTGTTGGCCATGATGCTAAGAAGATTCAGATTTTGAAGGAAGAGTTAAGCAAGTCTTTTGCAATGAAAGACTTAGAACCGGCAAAACAGATTCTTGGCATGAAGATCACACGTGACAGGAAGAAGGAGAAACTTTGGCTATCTCAGGAGAGATATGTCCAAAAGGTACTTGAGAGATTCAACATGAGCAACTCCAAACCGGTTTGTTCTCCACTTGCAAGCCATTTTAAACTAAGTTCTAAGCAGTGTCCTTTAAGTGATGAAGAAAGAGATGAGATGAAAAAGGTTCCTTATGCATCCGCAGTTGGTAGCTTGATGTATGCCATGGTTTGCACAAGGCCGGATATAGCTCATGCAGTTGGTGTGGTTAGTCGGTTCCTCTCCAATCCTGGTAAAGAACACTGGTCAGCAGTGAAATGGATACTCAGGTATCTCAAAGGTACTTCTAGTTTCAGCTTATGTTTTGGTAATGATAAACCTGTGTTGGATGGATACACAGATGCAGATATGGCTGGTGATGTTGATTCTAGAAAGTCCACATCAGGATACTTGATGAAGTTTGCAGGGGGAGCAGTCTCATGGCAATCAAGGTTGTAAAAATGTGTGGCATTATCCACTACTGAGGCTGAATATATTGCTCTTACTGAAGGGGGCAAAGAGTTGTTATGGATGAAGAAGTTCCTACATGAACTTGGCCTTGTTCAAGAGAACTTTGTGTTGCACTGTGATAGTCAAAGTGCAATCCATCTCAGCAAGCATCCTACTTTTCACTCTCGATCAAAGCACATTGAGGTTAGATATCAATGGATTCGAGATGCTATGGAGATGAAGTCATTTGTTGTTGAGAAGATCCATACCGATAACAACGTGTCAGACATGATGACCAAACCTCTACCGAGAGAGAAGTTTGAGTTTTGCAGAAGGGAGGCAGGCTTGTCAGAGCCTCCTAAATTGAAGCTTACATGTTGATCGCCAATATGGCGAATTCCTCCCATGGTGCGTGAGGGGGAGATTTGTTGTGTGGTCCTGCACCATGTGATGGGGGGACCACCACATTAATTAAGGAGGCAGCTGGCTGCCTCTTTGGTTTAAATTAAATGTGTGGCTACTGTAGATGGCAGTAGCAAATTTGAACAAGAGAGCAGAGAAAAACCGAGAGAAAGAAAGAAGAGGAGGCAGCAGAGCAGTCTGTCTTCTTTCTTCGATTTCCAGTTCGTTCACCGTTGGATCGGGCTGAAATTTGGACAACAGCTTCTAGACACGTTACTCTTCATTATGAACGGTTGGATTGAAGATTGGTGGTGTGGAAGCTGGTAGTTTTGACAGAAAACGGGGCTGTCAGTGTTGTGAGCTTTTCTCTAACATTACTCTCTTTAATCTTGTTATAATCCGAGAATAAGTTGTTCTTGATGATATATATGTTGTAGCCCTTAGTTGAATCTGAGGAAGAACAATTGTGAACCCATTATTTGTGATAGTGGAAGTTTTTAGGTGGACTCCGGTCCCGTGGTTTTTTCCCGCATCGGGTTTTCCACGTAAAAATCTTGGCGTTGATTTGTGTGATTGTTGCATTATATTTGTTCATTGTTTGATTCTGTTTTTACTGCACAAAGAGGGAAAAAGGATTGAGACTTGTGAATTGTGAATTGTATTCCGCTGAATTGATCCGGTTAGTTGTCCCTAGTTTTCCCAACACTGGTTTGACAGCTTATGTTGGTTTTTATGAGTTCTGTGCTGCTAAGAAAGGAGAGACTGTTTTCATTTCTTCGGCATTTGGTGCAGTAGGTCAGCTTGTCGGGCAGCTAGCAAAATTGATGGGCTGCTATGTGGTTGGTAGTGCAGGAAGTCAAGAAAAGGTATTTCATTTTTCTAGAAAATTACATGCTGAGTCCTGATTCATACACTTACAGAGTTAAACACGCATGACATTAACATCGGGTCTGCTGGCCTGAACTTTCCATGGATTTTTTATAGTGATTTCCAGCTTCTCATATCCTATCAAGAGCATATCCATTTGTAGCATAACATCAGCTTTTCTTTAACCTGATCTTATTATTTGTTGTCATGACTCGTTTTCTTTCTGTTTTGCATTCAAGATGACCCAGTTTCAACAATTTGCTGTTTCTTGTTTCTCATTTCTTGTAAGGTTGATTTGCTGAAGAACAAGCTGGGATTTGATGCTGCATTCAATTATAAAGAAGAGAAAAACTTGGATGACACATTGAAAAGGTCAGGTTTTGCCTTTATCTGTGCTTGATATATATGATTGTGCATGCTTCTTGGCATATTGCAGAAGGTCATCCATCTTATTCCTACAGGGATAGCTTTCAAAAAATTAGGTATATCACACCTCAAAGCAACAAGACTTAGCTTTCGGCACTTCAAATCTACTGGGCCATCAAATATATCCTTGATATGCTATAATATCTCCCTGTCTTGAAAGGGTTGACTTTGAATGAAAGATCTCCCATTAAAAGATATTCGTGTGATGCAGAATCAATTAAAAACCTGCCTGCCCTACTCCAACTACCCACTCACCATGTTATCAACCCTCTATGCAATCTGTCTTGCTAAAGAAATTTGTGGGGTTGGGCTACCAAAATTGTCAACTAGCAATAAAAGAAAAGAAATGCCAAGCTGTATGATTATTGCAACAGTTATGAAGTGACCAATGTGAGCTTTAAAAAACTCAATCCGCAAGTTCTTGCTGTTGTTGTCGCATCGATTCATTGCAGGCACTTTCCTGAAGGCATTGACATTTGCTTTGACAATGTTGGGGGCAAAATGCTTGATGCTGTACTACTCAACATGAAACTTAATGGCCGCATTGCTCACTGTGGAATGATTTCACAATACACACTGGATGAGCCTGAAGGCATAAAGAACATGATGAACATCATTTATAAGCGGCTTCGCTTGGAAGGATTTGTTGTCACTGATCACTATCACCTCTTTCCCAAGTTCCTAGACTTCATGTTGCCTTGCATTAGAGAAGGGAAGATTGTGTATGTGGAAGACATATCTGAAGCTCTCGAGAGCTGTCCAGCTGCTCTTGTAGGACTTTTTAATAGCAGCAAACTTGGAAAGAAAGTTGTTATAGTTGCTACAGAATTAATAACAAGCCAACCAAACTGTAGCGTTCTCTTGGGCCAATATTGAGAATCGTATGTATCCTCTTCTTTTAACAAGTCAAATATTATCAATAATGTGGTTGGATTTTTTTATATGAAATTGCTAAACTTGTATTTCGAAAATTACTACATGCAAATTATTTAGTATTTAGGAGTGTTTTTCTATATAAAAAAAAAAACATGGAATGCAAACCATAGTTATCTAGGCACAACTCAGCTCGACGGGTTGATCTAGAAACTAGGCTTAAAATTGAGTTGATGAATTGATTTGTGGGTGTTTCAAGGGTGTTAATAAGGTAGTTTCTAGTTGAAATGACTTAAAATTGAGGGTTTTTTTTATTAAAAGAAATGCTTCCCTGACTTTTCGACCACCATTTTGGTGGCTGGAAACTAGACTTGCAGATAACATAATGTTTGTGTATTTTTTTTTAAATAAAATTATTTTGAACGTGTTTAATTTTTAAAGTGATTTTTTTATTTATCTATAATGTTTTTTATTTTTATCTTTTGTATAGATCGATGAACTTTATTTTAGAAATTAAATTAAAATATTTATTTTCAAATAATATTTCTTATATGTTCTGCCTTGCATATTATATTTTTTTTATTTAAATAATTTAATGTATGTCTATTTCTATTATCGTTTGATTGAATGAAAATTATTTTAATTAATAAAATTTAGCAAACACAATCGGGTAAATATCTCATCTTACAAAATTAAATATTTCGATTTATACTTGTCTCTTAATTTTTTAAATTTTATTTTTAATTTATTAACATATATAGTTCTTAATTTATTGTATTACATGTATGCATAAATTTTTTTATTTGTACTTAAAAAAATCAATTATAAAAATACATTAAAATAACATGTATATATAATTTTTTTTATAGAAGATAAAAGTATCTCACCCGAGCCTAGCAAGTTATAATCTGAAATTATTAGCTAGACGACAAACCCAAATTAATCCTCCATGGAAGGTGGAAATGCCTGTGTAAGTCGATATATAGAACCCAAGATCTATCCTGTGGAAAAGATATTTTTAAATTAACTTTTTTTCTTCTGTTTTCATTGGTTGTTTGCCATTTCTCACAACAGACTCTTCTTCAGGACAATCTCGAAGTTATCAACAGATCATATCATTAGTATCTTATAGCTCGGCGGAGATAACGGTATAAGAGGTGTTTGTTGTTTGAAAATATATTAAAATAATTTTTTATATATTATTTTTAATGTTAATATATTAAAATAATAATAAAAATATTAATTTGAAATTTTTATTAAAAGAAAAAAATTACGAATTTGGAAAAGTGCCTTCCAATAACACTCCCAAAGAGTGCTTTAGCAATGAGGCCATATCTGTAATGTTTCACTTACAAAACCAGAAACAAAGATATTATATAGCATACACACATCTGCTGTCTCACTTTGTTTCTGCTGACTCCAGCTCAATGCTATCATCACCTTAATTAGCAGCGACTAGTCAGTTGACCCTCCCTCCCTCCCTCCCTGAGAACCATTAACATTTGGAATGCTTGAAGCATCGTTGGCCTTTGATCTAGAATGGGATGAATACAGCTAGATGCGATCTTCAGAAAATGAAGTATTTCACCATCAAATCCTTGACCAAGAAGAGATTTATCAACAGCATTGTTATAACCCAATTTTTGAACAAATAATAAAAAAATTAAATATAGTTGCCAATAGGGTTAAGACAACAAAATTTGAAGTTTGAGGATGTAATTTGAGAGTTAATTGATCAATTTTAAAAGAATTAAAAGTTAAAGATTTAATTAAGAGCTAAATTGAACAATCCAGGAATTAAGGACTGTTTTGTAAACAGTGTTATAATTTAAGGATTTAATTGAAATTAATCCAAAGGGACAAAATTAAAAGGAATTTTTAATTTCTTAGAGGTCCAATTGCCGAATTTCCAAAGTTCAGGGGTCAAAATGAAAATGTCCATTGCTGCTTGAAACGTCACCGTTGCTGGTGGAATCCATTGCTGCCGAAACGTCGTCGCTGCTGGTAGAACAGCCGTGTTCGTCTTCTCCATCCCGATTCAACAGGCTGAAAATCTGCAACGGATTCGATCCAATCGAGGACCACGTCTCTCGCCCACGATCTCGTTCGTGGAAGATAACAGTCCTGCAAAGGCAGGACTGGTTAGAGGCAATCAGCTGGGAAGTCTATAAAAGGGAGAAGAAAACCTAGAACCAAATGGAGGAAAAGGAAGCCAGAAAAACAGAGCAATCAACCCAGAAAAATAGAGCACGCAAAACACCACCCAAAAAAAATACAGAGTCAAGGCCGAAAAATCAACCCAGAAAAACAGAGTTAAGAACAAAAAAAAAAGCAGAGAAAACAGAGCACAAATCCAAATACAGAGAGAAAGAGAGAACAAGAGGGCAGCACACAGTGAGGAGAATTATCCTTGAAATTGTCTTCAGACCTGCAAACAAAGAAAAAACCCGGATTCAGCCAAAGAACACTCACAGCAAGCCCGAATCTTCTTTGTAGATTTAGAAGCTGTTGAGAAATCAAGAAGGAAAGCACAGACAAGTGGTCACAGAAGGAAGACCAGAGGAAGCAGTAGGCGATAATCATCATCAACGCTGCAAGCATCTTCGGTCTCCAGGAGCAGCATCTTCGGTCTCCAGAAGCAGGTATGACTTCGTCCCCTTTGCATCTTCATTTAAAAAAAAAAAAAGTAATTCAGTGTTGCAAGAACACTGTGTGAAGGTAATTTAATTACCTTCACCAGTGTTCGTGCACGCGTGAACAAGTCACGCGTGCCTTTAGTTTTTTTGCCCAGCCGGGTCACTAGCTTGGGCCAGTGACCGGGCTGGGCTGGCTGGGTCTAGCCCAGCCCATGTGGGCTGCGCTGGGCCCAGCCCAAAAATGTAAATAAAAAAATAAAAAGATAAAAAATAAAAAATACATAATAAAAAAGGATGTGTGTATGTATAAATAAAAAAATAAATATGAATTTATTGTTTTTATTCATTGACGCCAGAGTCAGAATAAAACTATTTATTCAAATTTATTTCATTGTATTTTATTTAAATTACATAAAAATAAAAAATATGCATGCAAAAATAAAATCAAATAAAATAAATTTATTGGTTTATTCACTGACGCCAGAGTCAGGAATAAAGATACTAATGTAAATTTATTTTATTTTATTTTGTTTTGTTTTTTTAGCTACATAAAAATAAAAATAATGCGTATGCGTAAAATAAAAATTGATTTTATTTGTTTATTCACTGACGCCAGAGTCAGGAATAAAAAAAAATGATGATTTAAATTTATTTATTTTCATACCTACGTAATATTTACCAACGCCAGAGTTGGAAATATCCGTAGCTGAATATTCACTGGTGCCAGAGTCAGGAATATTGCACGCAAACAATCATAGTATAAACCAACAAAAATGTTAGCAATTAATGACAAATGTAAGCAATGCAGCCTGCCTTAGGCAGGACGTTTAAGGGGTGATAATATCTTCCCTTTTACGTAACCAGTCTCGGACCATAGAATCTCTGTTGACCAGTTAGGGTTCCTAGTAACCATAATACTAGGTGGCGACTCCTTAAACAAAGAATATCCCCATTAAAGAACAGGATGCCAGAAATCCGTTCTTTTCAAAGATTTAATAGATTTTTAAGGCCGCCGCGATGTCGGGTGCGACAAGCATGATAGAGGCCAGAAGAACTGCTCGATAGATGAGCGATTCGTTCAAACAAATTCTCCTCTAGAGTGTGAGATGATTTACTGTTATTGTCAGGATCATGAACTGCAATTAGCTCAAGAAGAAGAATACCAAATTGATAGACATCCTGCTTGATCAATTCCAGTTCACCTACCTTACTACTTGCAATTAAGCCCTTGTCATTTGAGCTCCTGTGCATTGCCCCTCCAAAATTTGATATCTTCGGTTCAAAATATTTATCCAGCAAGATGCTCCTTGAGCATATGTCAAGATGAATTATTAGGAAGTTGTTAAAATCATGAAGCCATGCCAAGCCTCGGGCTACTCCGATGGCGATTTTAACCCTGACATGCCAATCCAGTTTTTCAGCCTTGCATTTCACAGGATGTAACCAATCATGAAGGTTCCCATTTGGCATATATTTGTACACCAAAAGCCTTTCCCCGGATTCTATGCAGAATCCCAGTAGTGGAATTATGTTCATGTGTCTGAACTTGGCTAGAATTGTTAGCTCAGACCTGAACTGTTTCCCTAAAGGTTGAGAGTCATGTAATCTCTTAACTGCAGTGAAACAATCATAAGGGTGCGCTGCCCTGTACATTGTCCCCATCTTTCCGACTCCGATGACATTGTCTTGGTCAAAACTGCGAGTGGCAATATTGAGTGCCGCGAAACTTGTTCTTGTAACCTTCTTCTCCAACTCCGAATTTTGTTGATGAAATCACCGATGAGAATTAGTGAAAGATGAACAACGCTATTTTACACAAAATTCGCTAATTAGAATTATTCGTAAGATTGTCATTTGTCAATGAGCCATAACAAAGTGCAAAATGATCTCAACGTACAGTTTACATGCACAGAATGAGAGAGTTGACCACTTTGCTGCCTCCATATCTGAGCTCCACAGCTGGTAATGTTAAAAGCTACAATCCAGATTTTTCTATCATCACTGCCTTTCTCCCTAGATCTAGAAGCCTCATGAAAATGTCTCGAGAACTTTCCTCTAAAAAATCTGCTTATCCTTGTCCAAATTAGAAGAGTATCTAAGAAGCACCTAGACTATCATATCACCGACATAACATTCCTATAAATCTCTTGATTTATCAGCTATCTTCTTATTCTTACTACCCTTATTTTAGATGGATCGAAGGCAAACAATAGGATACAAAAACAATTACGATTGAAACAGCAGATAATGCATATAACCAACCACAAATCCACTTTTGAACGAGTGGAACAAAATTCTTTTATGTGTCCTTGGCAGGGTTTTGAAGGCCTACCACTAAGTCCAGGGTTGATTTCTACCAAGAAGTTACTATTTAGAATTAAAAATATTTTTCCAGCACTACCAAAAAATTATCAAATACAAATAAAAACACTAACATAAATTTTGTATTAATAGATTGGAATGAACTTTACCAACGAAGTATTCTATCTATGTATCAATCAGTAAACACCAATTGAAATATTCTCTCAGTATACATCCAGGAATTACAGTGATAAAAGAAAGAATTGGAAAAAAAAAGCCAAAATATACGATGACATGTCATTTTTATATACATAATTAATTACAAATAGGTTAATTCCACCGGTAATATTTCTTCTTCTCCTCTCTCATTTCTTCTTCTTCCTCTATTTTTCTCTACAACAAACAGCATACTCCCTCATGTTTTTCCAAATCAAACTTTTACTATAAATTCAGTCAGCCAAACACTTAGTTTGTCAACATTCATATTCTAATTCAAGTTTTATTGAGGATTTCCTGCTTCAAGTAAGCAAAACCATATATTTTTTATTTGAATTAAGTTTTAAAATATTAATTTTTATTGTATATTTTTGTAGTATATATATTTTGTTTGGATGTTTACTTGTTTTATAACTTTTTCCCATAGAAATTTGTTTTATGAATGTATGATTTGTACATGTAAGGATTTGTTTGAAATTTAATAAAATTATATTTGTTTGTAAATTAATGAAATTTATTTTGAATTTGTGACGTAATTAAGTGTTTTGTGAAGAAATGAATAATAGCTTATTTAACGGGCTCGTTTTATGTTTTGTCAATTTATTGTTGAGTTAAAATTTTCATTAAATATATAGAAATTTGAATTTATGTAAATAATTGATAATAAATTAAAAGGACTATTAAAATAGATTGAATAAGTTTGAGTTAAACCAATATTTGTAAATTTATTTAGTTTACGTAATTAATTAATACATGTTGTCAACAATATTCTATATAGGTTTGATATAAGTAATTGATGATTATTCATGGATGTATCAAGATTTATCTAAAGGGTTGTGAATGATGGAATATTGTAATGAGGTTCAGGATTTTATTAATTACGCACTATCTAATCCAAGAAATATTAGGGAAAACGGTATTAGATTTCCATGTAAGAGGTGTAAAAATAAAAATATTTTTTAATCTAGATGTTGTAACGATGCATCTTCTACAAAAAGAGTTCATGAAAAAAACACTTGTGTTGGTTTTCATACATAAAACCATATGTTCCTCACGAGACCATGGTAGAATGGATGGTTGAGTCAACTTCTAGCTCTAGCAATGTGCATGGAATTTTAGATGACAATAGTAATCCTTAAAGGAACATAGTTATAGATGTGATGAAATAAATAAGGGTTATGCAAGTGAATTTTCAATTGTAGATGAAGAACCTAATGCAGATACGACATGATTTTTTTTTATCTTTGAACATATTCTAATAAACCATTATGGGATTAAGGCACAAATCAGAGTGAATTATCGGTTGTTGCACATATATTTACTATCAAGTCGAATCATGAGTTGAGTGAGGCTGGTTATGATAGAATTATTAAATGGGTAAAAAAACATTTATCTAAATAAAATAGATTGAAAGAGAACTTTTACGTTGCTAAATCCATGATGAAACCACTCAACCTAAAATACTAGAAAATTAACATGTGTCCAAACTTCTACATTTTTTTTCAATTTTTTTGTTTAATTTCAATTAAATGTATAGGGTTAATTTTAATTATTATTTTAGAATTTTGTAAATTAGGGTTCAATTAGTTAAATATATTGATTAATTTCATGTTTTTATAATTTGTGGTTTGTGGTTTATGGTTTTGAGTTGTTGAAAATTAAGAGTTAATTGATATAATTTGGAGTAGTTATAAATTAAAGATTTATGAAAATTTTTATTTAAATGCCAAATTGGGTTATTTTTTATGTTTTAAATAGTATTTAGAAATCCATGAGCTGTGTATAAATGTTGAAATGTGAAATTCTGAAAAGTAAGTAAATAATATTACAGGAGAGAAAAAACAAGACACTTTTACTATTTAACTTGAAAAATTAACCAAACAATTGTACACTAAGGTAATATTGACAAACTTTAGAATTTAAAAAAAAAATCTAAAAACTAGTTTGATTACAAGTTGAGTGAACTCTTCACACAGTGACAAGGAAACAAATTGGATAAAATTAATTGGTTTGTGGCAATCAAATTTAAATTATTATGTATTTACAGTATTAAAAATTATGGGTAGTCTCTCGTATATGGAAGGTGCTGTCAAATTTTTTAAAATATGAATGAATTGCAGTATCTTAATCATTTAATTTGTGTAGATGCCTAAGAGAAAGTGAATAACACATTGTACAGACAAAAATGATACTAGTTTTTCCAACAACGCTTCCGACAACCATGAGTTGTTAGGTATCGACCAAGATCCGACACCTAAGACACATGCAGCCACTCTCGACACTGACGCATCGAGTACGCGATACCGCCACGTTGAGGGGTGATCCCTTCACAGCGGGATTCATTTATCCAAAAGGCTCAATGAAAAAATGATCTTTCAATGTAAGTTTATTTTCCCTTTACAACGATATGTATATAATTTTTTTTTAAAAAAATAATTTCAATTAATGAATGTAATTTTAATTTTAAGTTTACAAACATTAAGGGTGTCAGAACCATATCACGATCAACAATGAGTTAATGTGTTGTTTTGTTTGTGTTGTGTGGTACTTTAATTAAGGACGTGGACTAGAGGTTTCTCTTTTTTTTGGCTATTTCTGTAATGAGTTAATGTTTTGGTCTGTGATCTATTCAATTAAGTTTGCAACGATCCATGGTCTTGGCGACTGAAGAATATTGATTTATCCTTAATACAAGCAACTACATATATATATATATCATCTTCATAATAATAATAAATAAATAAAAAAAGCTAGCAAGAAAAAATATGATGATGAAATGAAAATCTTATGGGGATACCTGCACGTTGGCTTCTTTTCTCTTCTTCTCTTGCCTTTCCATCAAAGATGTCGTCATTGGTGTCTTCATCATCACCCCATTCCCTTTCCTCTTGAGGAGACGAGCCCAAGGCACACAACAGAACATGAAAATAGTTAAAATGGAAACTGAAGAGAAGACATAACCTATTAAAAACCCACTTTTGAGTGAAGATATCAACTTTTTCCGATGTTCATGATCATCACTCCCGTAGTTGTTCTCTTGTAAAGAACTGTATCCATTGCCGGCAACACCAAGGATATGAATCAAAAGAAGAGCAAGTTTTGCACCACCCACAGCCATTTTGTAGATAGCAAAACAGCAGCAAATAACAAGAGATCGTTCAAGGTTTAAGCTAACAATGTATAGAAGCTCTTAATTTTCTACAGCATTTTGTTAGATAAAAAGAGATGATCATTAATTGAACACGTTGAGGAGATGCATTGATTTGTTAGTCTATTTCTTCAAGTCAAGAAGCCAAGTCTCCTGCATCAAATTCCAAGTTCATGATGGGACAGTACGTCAAGAGAGAATGGATGGCCCTATAGGACTACAATTTCCACGAAAGTGTGGGAAAACAAATTAGTCATAAAAGTTAGGTGCTGATTTATAATTTCTTTGTCTAGACTTTTTTTTGTTTTTTTTTTTCAATAGAAGTATTTGCACATCATTCAACTTAAATGTTAATTGAGATTAAATTTTTAATCCGAGCAATTTTAATAATACTTAGTATATTTAATAATTCTTTTCGATTGTGATTTTGAAGGTTAAACTAAAAGAGAAAAAAACAAGAGATCGTTCAAAAGTTATATTTGACTCCCGTAGTAGTTCTCTTGTAAAGAACTGTATCCATTGCCGGCAACACTAAGGATATGAATCAAAAGAAGAGCAAGTTTTGCATCAAGAGCCATTTGTGGATAGCAAAACAGCAGCAAATAACAAGAGATCGTTCAAAGTTATATTTGACTATTACTACCGCGTCCAAATTAGCCATTTGGATTTGACAAGGAGAACATAAAAGGGTAGATAAAAAACAAATTAGCCATTTGGATTTGAGAGTTCATCAGAGTAGAGAGCATTTATTCTTGAGCTACATATTCTGCCCTGAAATGGATGGCCCTATACTACAATTTCCACGAAGCTTGGGAAAACAAATTAGTCAAGAAGCTTAAGTTTTCATTTATAACTTCTTTGTCGGATGATGTCGATTTATTTTTCTTTTTCTCTTCTTTTTTGTCATGCTGGTCGTTGTTTGAAATTAATTTTTTTTTTAGAAAAAAATGCCTTCACACTTCTATGATCTTGACTCCATTCATAATTTAAAATCTACAATTTACTTCCCGAATCAATACAATTTTAAAATTTAAACAAAAGAACAAGTCCACCTTTCCATATAAATTTCCAAGTTTTCCTAGTGTAGGGCTGAAGAACTCAAGGCGGGTTTTAGGTAACGGCAACTCAAGAAACAAATCTTTTTATTTGGGGTTTGTTTACTGTGCCTGGAGCATTGGTTTAATAATGGGTTTTAGGTTTAGATTTAGAAAAGTTGAAATCAATGTGATTTTGGTTTTGTTGAGAAACAATAGGGGAAATTAAACAAGTGTTACGTGTATTCTTAGAAAAATTAAACAAGTGTTACGAATATTAATCTCAGTAATTGAAAGATAAATTGTTTTTTTTAGAAAAAAAATAAATGGAAGCAAATATGGAAATTGAGAATGATATAAATTTGATTAGAAATAAAAGCATCCATTTTCCTAAAAATGGGGTTAAATCATACACCCAGCCCTTCAGTTATAAGCTTTTTAAATTGAAACCTCAATTTTATTTTATTTTATTGCTAATTAATTTCAATTGTTGAGCCATAGGAAGTCTTGATTGCCATTAATTCTTATATTAGATTAATCTATTCCATTTTTATTATCATACAAGTAACCTTTTCTTTCTTATATGTACATAAACATAAATTATGTGAAAACTTAGTTTTCAGGACTTAATTGAATGAAAAATAAGTTTTGGGAGTGGATTAATAAAGTATGCAAACTTGATGGGTATTAAAACTTTCCCTTCCAAGTCTAAAATGACCCAATTCTTTTCATCCATAACATGTTGTGCTCTGCGTGCATGGCATATATAAGAAGACAGTGTTTTGGAAAGAATTTTGGGATTTTGAAACCAAAACCCACAACTTCAAAACCTGTTTTATGTCTTCGTACACTTGAAGCATTATCGGTCTTCGATCTGGAATGGGATCAACACAGGTACATGCAACTTTAAGCAGCTGAACGATCTCAGCGTCAAATCCTTGCCCGATCAGAGACTTGTCTATAGCGCCATGAAAATCCGAACTGCTCGAAAGATGACCAATCCATTCATTAAGAACATTGTTTGAGGAAGCAGTCATGTTGCTAGGATCCACCCCAGTAATCATCTCAAGAAGCACAACTCCAAATCCATGCACATCTTCCTTCACAAATGCCATCTCCCAAAACTCACTATTTACGGAGGAAGCGCAGGTCGAACTCATGAGCATTGCCTCTCCAAAATTTGATAACTTGGGCTGGAAGTTCTGATCAAGTAATATGCATTTTGAGCTAATGTCAAGATGGATTATTTTGACGGTATGACAGTTCTGATGAAGCCATGCCAAGCCTCTTGCTAATCCGACGGCGACTTTAACCCTCACACCCCATTCCATAGCTTTTTCCTGACCTTCTTCCATGGGATGTAGCCAATCATAAAGGTTACCATTTGGCATATAATTGTAAACCAGAAACCTTTGGTTTGACTCAACGCAAAACCCCAACAGTGGAAGTACGTTGATATGTCTCAATGAACCAAGTATCTTCAACTCGGATATAAATTGTTCTTCAAGGAACTGAGAGTCATGCAACTTCTTCACTGCAAGGACATAACCATTAGGCAATGATGCCTTGTACAGCATCCCCATCTTTCCCTGTCCGATGACATTGTTCTCACTGAAATTATCGGTGGCATCATTAAGATCTGCGTAGCTCATTCTTGTAACCCTCTTCTCCAACATGGAAATCTGTGGACACAAATCTCAATATATTAGTACTGAAGAACATACATATACATTGCAATTGAACCAGCTTCAAGAATTCAGGGTCTTGTGTAGATAAGCATCCTGTAATTGGAAGTAAAAACTGAACTGCTCTCGCTCAAAACTTGAATAAGGAATTTAAAAATAAAAACTAACAAAACTAAAACAAAAAAGATATCAATCTTAAAGAGTAGTACCTCTTTAACTCCTTCCTCTAAGAGACCTCCTGTTGGGGAGCTGCCTGCTTGATCATCATCTGTTATCTTATGCTTCCTCTTCACCATCGACATCATCATTTCTGATATTGTGATTTTTTTTCCCTCTCCCCAATATACACCCATGGTACACAGCAGGATGTAAAAAAAATTGCAACTGAAGTTGAAAAAACTATATAACCAATCACAAAACCACTTTTGAATGAGTAATCAAACTTCATTTGATGAATTGAGCAGCTTTCCAAAGGCTTCCCACAGAGTCCTGTGTTGTTCGCAAAGCTGTCTGCTGGAATATAATTACCTCTAAAATTTGGCACTGGCCCTGATAATCGATTGTTAGTAACAGTAAAGACCATGATCCGATCAAGCTGGCCAATTTCTAGTGGGATATGACCTGTTAGATTGTTGTTGTCGAGTTTTAGATCGTTTAAGAAAGATAAACTGGTAATATTTATTGGGATTTCACCAGAAAAGTTGTTGAAGGATAGGTCAAGGTTAGTGATGTATGGTAGCCTTTTAGAGATGTCAGATGGAATCGGTCCCTGGAGCTCATTATGTGAAAGGTCCAAACCAGTTAAGCTTGTGCACTTTTGGATGCCAGGAGGGAATTGGCCCATGAGCCCCAGGTCAGAGAGTCTGAGGTTTAAGACTCTGTTCTCATCAGGATGCCAGCAGTCGACTCCCATAAATCTACAGATGAAACCTTCTGTTTTGTTGTCGAAATTCCATGTGGTGTTTAAGTAATTATTAGGGTCTATCATAGAATCCCTAATAGATTTCAAGCAATAAATGTCAGTCTCGGTAGCACTAGTTACGGTGAAAGTAGCTAACAAGGAGAACATAAAAGAGTAGATAAAAAAAAAATTAGCCATTTGGATTTGAGAGTTCATCAGAGTAAGACTACAATGGAATGGTTGGAATGACCAAAAATGAGAAATAAGAATCATAAATACCTACTTAAAAGGAAATTTGAATCGAAATCTCTTTTTGTTTCTGAAATCTCCAAAGAGAGCATTTATTCTTGAGCGTAGAGGTCGAAGGTGGCAGAAACTCATTTTAGTCCCTGTAGTTATAGAAACATCTTATTTGTTCCCTATATTTAATTCAAGATTTATCTTAAAGTGATTGGTATGGAAATAAAGAAGCCACAAAGAAAAGATGCATTGGCTTGTTAGTCTATTTCTTCAACTCAAGAGGCCAAGTCTTCCTGCATCAAATTCCAAGTTTATGGGACACGTAATTAAAGAGAGAATTAATGGAATATGGCCCTATAGGACTACAATTTCCACGAAAAAGGTTAATTCCTGATTTATAAGTTTTTGTCAATTAATGTAGGCTTATTTTTCTTCTTTTTTTCTTGTTTTTTTTCAATAGAATTATTTGCATGTCAGTCAACTTAAATGTTAATTGAGATTAAATTTTTAATCCGAGTAATTTTGATAAAAAACTTTATTGTGATTTCAAAGTTTAAACTAAAAAGAAAGAAAAACAAAGAAGGAGAATTTCATCAACTTTAATATCAACTCCTTTTAATGATTGCTTTCATATAATTTAAAGTAAAATTACCCTGTCGGTTTTCACATTTATGTTCTGAAGATTTATTTTTATTTAATTTGATGATGATAATTAAAATAAGTATTAATAAGAACTTTAATTATTTAAATTTAGGAAAAACATGTTAGGGTGAGAAAACCTCATTCATGATAAATATTTATTACACTAAAATGATTTCCCACTCAATATTGTTTTTTTATTTACACTAAAAACATGCTTAGCAAACATTAAATGGTAGTTTTGTGTATTAATTTTAGCTGAATATTCCATGAACAAAGATGCTCTTGAGATAGAAGATCGTTTGCGAAATCATTAAATTTAACTTTTTATCAATGATTTAGGAATTAAATTCTTAAAAATCAAGTAAAATAATCATAACCTTTATTTTTCATTTCTTTATTGAGTCCACGAATAAAAGATGCATTGATTTGTTAGTCCACAAATTTATTGATTTGTTTTAATAATTATATAAAATGTTTTCTTCTAGGATATGAATCGAAAGAAGAGCAAGTTTGGAAGATAGCAGCAAATGACAAGGATACATCTGACTGACTATTAACTACGTACCGCGTCCACAGTTCCAAAGTCTTTGTCATCCTTGTCCCACTGGACAAGTCCAATCTAAGTCAACTTCAAGAAGGATTAGTTGGAATTAGTGACTCCAAAACCGCGTCAGATATAATTTATTTATTAAAGGATGTTTTGAATTATGGTAAAAGTTCTGGTTTAAAATGTTTATATTTTAGAAATGATTTAAAATAATATATTTTTTTATTTTTAAAAAATTATTTTTGACATTACCACGTCAAAATAGTCTAAAAAAATAATTAATTTTTTTAAAAATAAATTTTAAATTTTTAGAAAATATAATTTCAAAGGCATTACCAGACACCGTTAAAGAAAAATGATATAAAATTGATTTTAGTTCTTGTGAAATTTCTTAAAAAATAAGGTTTCATTTTAGTTCTTGTAATTTCTTTAAAAATTATTTTAGCTTCTATATTTTATTTTCATTTAAAAATTGGTCTTTATTTGATTTTCTTTTATTGTTGTTTCTTATGAAATCTATAGTTTAGTCCTTATAATAAAAAAAGGTTCTTAGAATTAGATCCCTAAATGATTACTCCAAATCATGAAATATATAGCTCATTTTATTAACAAAACACTTATTTAACCACATCCACAAAACACTATTCATTTTGATAGTTTTTTTTTTTTTGCTTTTTCTGTTTAGTTTTTTTTTTTAATTTCACCCTTCACTATCTCAATCTTCTTCTTTTTTTGTTTTTTTTCTAGTTTCTTCTATTTTAAGAATTGTACTTCATAATTTTTTTTAATTAGGTTATATACCGGTCTTATGGATTTATAAGAAGGATCTTGTAAAAAGATAAGATAGGTTGAAAGTAATGATGGAGGCTTTGATGAAAAAGATGGATAAATTGAGTAATGAAATGATTAGTAATCATGATATTCCTAGTCGTAAAAAAAATAGAGATTAAAAGGTCTACTAGATGAGCACTTTTTTCTCCAGATAAAAATGTAGCTTAAAACTTCAATAATGATGAGGAAGATGATGGAAGAAAGTCTCGTACATACCAAAATCCTTCATACGAGACATAACTAAGGAAAGAGTTTGGTGGTAGATTTCGGCCAAATAAAGATTTCAGCCGAGGAAGAAATTTAAATGATCTCAATGGTTTAAATCATAATTTGGATAGTATAAAACTTAAAATCTCAGCATTTTAGGGAAAAAATGATCCAAAGGTTTATTTGGATCCAAAAGTCTATTAATAATACTAATAATACATTTTCATTGAAAATTAGATTCAAATTGTTTTTTTATTCTTAAATTTTATGCATAGGTTTTGAACATTATTTATTATATTTAAGGATTTTTAGCTTTGAATCATACATAAAATATGAGCAGACTATTTTGATATTTTTTTGTTAACTTATTTTAATAATCATAAGATGTTTTTTTAAAATAAAAAAATTATTCAGGCTATAAAACTAGTATTTATATTAAGATAAACAAGATATATGTAAATAAAAAAATTTATTTTGATGAAAAAAAAACAATTATAATAACAATATCAAAAAAAATTATGTGAGCTGAATATTATCGATTTGAAAGGATGGCCTCAAAATTTTGAGAACATAGCCTGTCTAATAAATAGAGACTTACAGCTAATAACGATGGGCCTGTCATATCAAATGGTTGTACGAGTCCTGTACCCCTTCGTGTTTAACCACCAAAATATTTTCATACTGCAATCTGTATCAAATCAAAGATGTTTGTCCTGTCTGCCTGCTATTTCACACAACATATTCTTCTTAAGGAGAATCTCTGAATTATCAACAGACCACGTTGTTCCTCTCTTAGCAATGAGGCCGCCATATATCTGTACTGTTTTCCTATATACACAGGGATATTGTTAGTTTTACAGCTAGTGCTGCTAATGGCACAAGATGGCATTGCCCAGAAGATATGCAATGGTAGAGGGATCACTCCTGGGCAACCTTCACTACCTGCAGATAAAATATTGGCTAGTGTTGCGTGTGCTTGTTGTTTTTCTTGGTTTTGTTTTCATCTACGTCAATTTGCTTCTTGTTTTCTTCTTGGAAAACAAATCCAAATTCTTAGGGAACCTTGCTGATCAACAGATCGGTGAAGTGCCTCCACGCATGAAAGGATCACAAGACAAGCAGAGATTGTAAACCACCACAGCATCTTTTCCACTTTCTTCTTCTGGTGCATCTAGTTTGATGCTAGCTACTTGTCGTCACGTACGTACGGGTTTGATTCTTTTGGAAAGCCACTCACATAGTCCTTGAGAATCACTTGCTTCTTGCTCATCACTTCCTCACCACCAACTCTATGATCACTAGCCATGCTTTTTGCTAACGTTCTTAAATTAATTTGTTGTTAAACAAAATGGTTGAAAAATGTTGCTGATGGTCTACAAGGTTGCAATATGCCCTTGTTGAAGAGTCAATTGAATACACAATATGTAGTCCAAAGCAATAGAAAATATTCAAGACTTTTGGGACAATTTGGACGTAGTTGTATACAAAACTTTAAGCTGTATCCTGAGGTTTTTTTCAAGTCCCCAGAGAAGGGACTAGTTTGAAATATTTGTAGTTACTTTTGCAGTACCTTGAATTTGGATAGATAGTTGAAGCTTGTTCTCAAACAGCACCATTGCTTCTTACATGTTTATTCTACGAAAACATGATAGAGTTGCCTAAATTTGTCCTTTTTTTCCTGTTTCCATTGACTCTATGCCATTTCAATCTCGACAGATTTGCCCATAGAGCTGGGAGGGTAAATTTCATGCTGCTGCACTAGAATCTCTGAATCATCAATTTGGCCACATCTCTCCCTCATTGCTCTTATGTCTTTGTACACTTGATGCATTGTTGGTCTTCGATCTGGAATGGAATCAACACAGTGGCATGCAACTTTAAGCAGCTGAAATATCTCATCATCAAATCCTTGCCCAACCAGAGACTTATCAATGGCATCATAGATCTTAGAACTAGTCAAAAGATGACTAATCCATTCATTAAGAAGACTGTTCGAGGAACCAGTCATTCTGCTAGAATCCACCCCCGTAATCAGCTCAAGGAGCACAACTCCAAATCCATACACATCTTCCATAGCAAATGCTGTATCCCAAAACTCACCATTCAAAGGGGAAGTGTTAGTTGGATTTACGATTAATGCCACAAATGGTGGCATACTTTAAGGCTTGCTTGTCCCACCTTATTTGATAAGAGTGCTGGAGAAGGTTGCCATGTTTGTCTATAAAAGAGGCAATTATTTGAGAGCAAAATAGAAAGAGTGTGTGAGGGTGAGAAAACATGAAGAGAGGAGAGAAAGAGAGAAAGAGGAGCTGCTGCCATGGGCAGCAGCCCTGCTGCAGCAGAGTGTGTAAGAGGGAGTTGAGTGATCCTCCTCCATGTATTTATTGTATCCTTTCTCTATCTCTAAATAATATGGACTCTCTCCCGTGGATGTAGGCGGATTTGCCGAACCACGTAAAATATTGTGTCAGTGTGCTTCCCCTCCGTTTGAGCAATTATCAGTAGATCCCCGGTCGGATTTCCCCAACAATTGGTATCAGAGCTGATGGTTTAAAGGGGTGTTTGATTTTTGCTCAAACATAAAAGTTGTCAAAATTGTGTTTTGACCATACCACTGTGTAGAGGAGGAAGAGACGAAGCCACTGGTGAAAACGGCGTCAAAATCGGACGTCGGACATGACCGCACTCTCCATCACTCTCCGGCAGGGCGTCTGCCCACGCGCGCCGACGCGCCCCACGCGTCTTCTTCGCCCGGATTGGCTGACCCGACTCGAATACCAGTTGACCCGACCCACATGGCTGACCCAGATATGAATGACGTCAGCATGACATAATTGTGATGTCAGCATGCACAGTAGACATGCCAGGGATGACATCAGCATGATGTAATTGTGATGTCAGCATGCACAGTAGGCATGCCAGGTCATTAGACACGTCATCGACCAGTCAGCAGACACGTCAGCCAAGTGGGACCCACGAGCCACATCATCAGCTGCGAGCCGAGCCAAGCCGAGCCGCGTGAGCCGAGCCGAATTGGAGCTGAGCCGAGCCGTGAGCCGAGGGATAAGATTCTGTGCAGCAGAGTCTACGTGCAACCGGATCTGAGATTGAATCTGGGCCGTTCATCAGGCTAGAATTGTTTTGATCAAATCTTAGCCGTGTGAAATGCGATTTGAACGATTTCAGACTTGTTTCCAGCTAATTTGATCGTTCCGGATGCAATGGTACGGTCCGATCATTGAGATTTGAGACCAAAAATGGCGGTGGTGAATTAACAAAAGAGATTGCCCGATTAGGAGGCATCTGAAGGTCATCATGGTGGTCGATGGAGATGAAGAAGAAGAAGGTGCACATGTTTACCCAATTGCATGTGCTGAACTGCTAAGTGGGGAGAAATTTAACTGCCTTGAGGGAAGGCAAAATTGGGACACTCTGGACACCCGATCATGTGGACAATTTGAGGTGTAGAGTGAAAACTGATGAAGACCAATCTTGACGAATCTAAGCACTAGTAGTCTCGCCAGATGTTGAGAAATGATGTATTAAACCAGTATATTCCAGGTCACTTGTAAAGGAAAGCCGCGACAAAGCTAGCAAATGGTTGTATATACGGAAAGACAGTACGATGGATAGATATGGCCTAAGAAGTTCTGTCTAGGAGATTGGGTTTTAAGCGGGACCAATGTGACCCCTCCAATCCTTCCTGGGAACTTGCTTAGTGGAAGGATTATCCATACGGTACTATTTTCATATATATAGCAGTTTGTAATGAAACGGTTGAAGACTAGCAGGATGACGGCACAAGGGAACAGTTGGGTTCCGTATGATCAAGGATCTGATGAAGTGGTGATTTCTCCAAAGAAGTTAGATTCGGTAACTGTGATTTCTCGAAGGGAGAATTGATGAAGACCCTGATAATGGAAGAGAAATACAGCAGGGGATAAAGATTGGCACCCTATTTTGACTTGGACAGGTGTTGTGACAGGATGAGCTGCTGTCAAACATAAGCAAGGAATAGGGAGAAATCTGGAGAACAGAAATTGCACGAGGGCACACGGAGATTGTGCAGGAGTACCCGTAGGATCCAACGAGGTACTGTAATGAGACAACAGGTGCAAGGAGAAAAAGTGTTCCCAGATGAAGCTCAGAGCAGAGACTGTTAAAGTTTGTACAACAGGAAGTCTCTTGTACTCTTAATGAAGACAACATGCGAAGACCTTTCCAATGCATGCAAGGATGGAAAGAGAGCTGTTGCAGAGGCACCTAATTAAGGGGGTGCAAACGCCTATGATAAAAGGCGACCGCCTATGATGAAAGGCGAAGACACCAATAAGAGTTGGTATAGGTGGAGCTGTCAAGCAGAAAGGCACAGAAGCTCCAAACATAGAAATCGAGGTGGAGGATTGCGAGGAGTATACCGCAAATTTCTCTTTCTATGTAGTCAGTGGCAGTAATCTCTCCCATAGTGCACATGGTGGTAGAGAATCTTAAAGCCACTTTGATGCATCCCAGCTGAAGGAGGATGCGGCCACCTATGAAAGGTAAAGACACCTTAGATGGAAGGTGTGTGAGGGCCATGATAGGAGCCCGGATCAGATCGTCCCATGACAACGGGCGAAGACACCTTGGAGAAGGTGTGAGGGCCGCGATAGGAGCCCCATTTCAGACCGCCGCATGACGACGAGCAAAGACACCTAAGGAGAAGGTGTGTGGGCCATGATATGAGCCCAGTTCAGAACGCCCCAAAGCCGATGTGATGGCTAGATACAAGTGGACAGGTGTATAGCCAATGAAGTGGCTATGATGAGTATGGAGACAAATGCAGGATTGACTTTCATGGATATTGCCCCCATGCTAAAGATCAATGAGCTAGAAGACATTTGCCTTGGACAATAAGTGTGTGACTTGTGGAGCATTAAGACGCGGCTGCTATGAAGAAGCAGAAGGGCATGCGCAGGTTCCGAGAACGAGTTGACTCTTGTCAAGGTGGTGAGCTCGGTATGGCATT
The DNA here is from genome assembly GCF_000002775.5 of Populus trichocarpa. Taxonomy (NCBI): domain Eukaryota; kingdom Viridiplantae; phylum Streptophyta; class Magnoliopsida; order Malpighiales; family Salicaceae; genus Populus; species Populus trichocarpa. The sequence goes on along the minus strand of NC_037301.2, from coordinate 223,275 downwards.
GTAATACTCAGAGTATGAAGACAGATATGGATCAACCTTTAATGGGCTGCCCCCATGATTAAAGGTGGAGAGCTACCTGGACTCTTACGACTAAGAGCGAGAGACTCACGGAGAAGTAAGGCGTGGTTCCTAGGGTGGAACAGAGGGCAGGCGCAACTCCTGGATGAGTAGACTCTTGGAAGAGTGGTGAGCTTGTGATCACATTGAAATACTCAATGACTGTCGCACTTGGGAATATTCGTTTGAGGGGGTGTTGTAAGCCTTGGTGTAAGGCTTGAAAAATCATTCCGGACCGAGCATGGTTGATACGCTCGAAAGGGAATGTTGTGTTGAAGACGCTCTCAGAATGGTAAGCTTGGAAGACCTGCAGAATGCAAGCTCGTGCTGAAGAAGCAAGAGAACAATTGCCCACACAAATGGCAAAGGGGGTGATTGTTAGGATATTGCCATTTAGTGGCAATACCCCACCACTAAGCAAGTGGTTACTCCATTAATGCCACAAATGGTGGCATACTTTAAGGCTTGCTTGTCCCACCTTATTTGACAAGAGTGCTGGAGAAGGTTGCCATGTTTGCCTATAAAAGAGGCAATTATTTGAGAGCAAAATAGAGAGAGTGTGTGAGGGTGAGAAAACGTGAAGAGAGGAGAGAAAGAGAGAAAGAGGAGCTGCTGCCATGGGCAGCAGCCCTGCTGCAGCAGAGTGTGTAAGAGGGAGTTGAGTGATCCTCCTCCATGTATTTATTGTATCCTTTCTCTATCTCTAAATAATATGGACTCTCTCCCGTGGATGTAGGCGGATTTGCCGAACCACGTAAAATATTGTGTCAGTGTGCTTCCCCTCCGTTTGAGCAATTATCAGTACATCCCCGGTCGGATTTCCCCAACAAAATGCTGTATCCCAAAACTCACCATTCAAAGGGGAAGTGTTAGTTGGATTTACGATTATCGCCTCCCCAAAATTCGACAAGCCATATACATGGTTCCCATTCGTCCCAATCCAATTTTGTTGGCTTGGCTAAAATTTGCTGTTGCCTTGCTGATGCCTACGAAACTCAATCTCTTAACAATATTCCCCAACATACAAATCTGTGGAAGATGAAGAAATGAAACAAGATTATATATATATATATATATATATATATATATATATATATAAACCCTTAACTGCTGCACCAAATGAGAAGGCATTCTAAGTTCTGGAAAGACTAAGTAATTGATGCAATATTAAAAAGGAACAGATTCTTCAGATGAGGAAGCAACTCTTTCGTTGCTTCCCGCAGGAGATCCAGAGTTGGATCACTGCCAGTTGCTTTATTTACTGCATTCTTGTAAAAACTTCTCATGCTGTGGAGATCTAGCTAGTGTAGCTATACTATGGGTTCTATTAGCATGCTGACTTCTTATTTAGTGCAGTCATCTTCATTAATTATTCATTCAGCTAGAGAAACGTCTCTCGTTGCTGGTCAATTGTCAAAGCAAGGAGTTGAACATCTCATAGCTTGGTTTTAATTTGAGGCTTAGGTGCTACTTCAAGGACATGAACTCGAGGTCTCTCCTTTTCTGATTGTTTCTGTAATGAATTAATGTTTTGGTTTGTGGTCTATTTAATTCAGTTTGCAATGATCCATCTTCTTCATGGTCTTGGCAACTGAAGAATATGGATATATCCTTAATAAAAGCAACTCTATCGTCTTCTTCATCAAAAAGATTAAAAAAAAAATGATGGAATGAAAGTCTTATGGGGATACCTGCTCGTTGGCTTCTTTTATCTTCTTCTCTCGCCTTTCCATCAAAAGATGTTATCATTGGTGTGTTCATCATGATCTTGTTCCTCTTCCTCTTGTTAAGACTAGCCCAAGGCACACAACAGGACATGAAAATAGCTAAAATGGAAACTGCAGAAAATGCATAACCTGTTGCAAACCCACTTTTGAAAGAAGAATCCAACTTTTTCCTGTGTTCATCTTCACTCCCGTAGTAGTTCTCTTGTAAAGAACTGTATCCATTGCCGGCAACACTAAGGATATGAATCAAAAGAAGAGCAAGTTTTGCATCAAGAGCCATTTGTGGATAGCAAAACAGCAGCAAATAACAAGAGATCGTTCAAAGTTATATTTGACTATTAACTACGTACCGCGTCCAAAGTTCCAAAGTCTTTGTCATCTAATTTTATTAAAGGGTGCTTGGTAGTTTTTCAAGAAGGATTAGATGGAATTAAGGAGTCGAAAGCCGCGTCAGATTTATAGGGTGTTTGGTACTTGTTGGTACTTGCGGTTTTAAATATTTTTTAAAAATATATATTAAAATATTTTTTATTTTTTAAAAATTATTTTTTAATATTATTTTATAAAAAAGATTTAAAAATATAAAAAATAATTAAATTTTTTAAAAATTTAATTTCAATAACGTTAGCAAACACTGTAAAAAAAAAGAGAGATAAAATTGAGAGCTGACATCCCGAAAACACGTAACTTTACTTGTAACACTGTCAGTATCACACAAGAAAATAAATGGATTGCTGAGAGGGGAACACGCAGCATGTCAGTCCACTAGAGAGAGTGGATGTTTCCATATGATTTAAAGTTCAGATATTTTTTTAAAATTAATATGGGTGTCCGGGCCAGCTTACGCGTACCTCGACTAATTCCACGGGCCCTAAAGTTAACGACCATGTAAGCATCCAGTGACCATCATATGAGCAACCACAGGGTTCGAACCTGAGACCACAGAGGAAGCCAACCTCTTGAACCTAAATGGTTTTAAAGTTAAGAATTTGTGACTATGGATTGTTGTATTTTATTATTGCTAACAGTTTGTGACTTGATAAGGTTTCTTTTAGTTCTTGTAATTTCTTTAAAAATTATTTTAGCTTCTATATTTTATTTTCATTTACAAATTGGTCTTTATTTGATTTTCTTTTATTGTTTTTTCTTATGAAATCTATAGTTGAGTCCTTATAATAAAAAGGTTCTTAGAATTAGATCCCTAAATAATTACTCTAAATCATGAAATAGTTCATTTTATTAACAAAACACTTATTTAGCCACACCCACAAAACAATATTCATTATAATTGTTTTTTTTTTAATTTTACCCTTCATCAACTCAATCTTCTTCTTTTTTAAGTTTTTTTTTAAATTTCATCCTTCAACATTAGATTATTTTGAGAATTATGCTTAATAATTTTTTTATTTTCTTTATGTTAGATTATACACTTGTCTTTGTCTTATGGATTTATAAGAAGGATTTTATAGAAAGACAAGATAAGTTGTATGTAATGATGGAGGTTTTAATGGGAAAGATGGATAAATTGAGTAATAAAATGATTATTTGACATGATATTCCTAGTCGTAAAGGAAATGAGATTAAAAGGTCTATTAGATGAACACTTTTTTTTCTAGATGAAAATGTAGTTTAAAACTCCAATGATGATGAGGAAGATGATGGAAGAAAGTCTCGTACACACCAAAATCTCTTATATGAGACACAACCAAAGAAAGAGTTTGATGGTAGATTTTGGCTAAATAGAAATTTCAGTTAAGGAAGAAATTTTGATGAACTCGATGGTTTAAATCATAATTTGGGTAGAATAAAACTTAAAATCCCAGAATATTAGGGAAAGAATGATCCAAATATTTATTTGGATTGGGAAAAGAATATGAAATTTGTATTTTATTACCATCGATATTCAGAGGAAAAGAATGTAAAACTAATTATAGTTGAATTTACTGATTTACTATTATTTGGTGGGATCAACTTATTACGTATATGAGAAGATGAAAGCAATCCTAAAAAAAAATCATTAATGTAGGAAAGTATATGATAGATTGTAATTTTTATATCAGGGTTCTAAAAATATTGATAAGTATTTTAAAAAAATTAAAATAACTATAATTAAAAATAATGCTTCAAAGGATAGAAAAGCTACAAGTCTTCCGAGAAATCTTCAATAGATTTCTAGCAATAAATATCAGTGGCAGTACCAGTAGTTACAGTGACAGTGGCTAACAAAGAGAACATAAAAGGAGGGTAGATAAAAAACAAATTAGCCATTTGGATTTGAGAGTTCATCAGAGTAAAATACAGGACAGTATAGCAAGAGGGAATCAAAGATTAAAAAAAAAATTGATTTGAAATCTCTTTTTGTTTCTGAAATCTCTAAAGAGAGCACTTATTCTTGAGGTACTTCTTCTGCCCTGAAATGGATGGCCCTATACTACAATTTCCACTAAGCTTGGGAAAACAACTTAGTCAAGAAGCCAAGTCCTCATTTTAACTTCTTTGTCGGATGATGTCGATTTTTTTCTTTTTCTTTTTTTCTTTTTTTTTATAACCTGGCATATCCAGCCAGCTTACGCGCACCACGACTAATCCCCGGATCCACTAAATACCCTGCAAGCCCAGTAACAGTGGTGGAGCCACAGAAGGACAAAAGGGGGCAATTACCCCCTTAACCTTTTTTTTTATTAAAGTATTAATATATTAGTTTAGGGAATTGTTACTGCAGGGAAGGAAAAAGAAAAATTGTTATTGTTTATAATTGTTGACTTTTATACGCGCGCGCACACACACATCTCATTCCATAAACTTTTTCCCTTTTTCCTTTTGTTTCTATATCAAATCAATGGTACCGGCTTAAAAATATGGAATCCCCTGGCTAACAAAGAGTATTTTTTGTTCCCTGCCTTTGCTGCTTTGTTCTTTCATGAGTTACTGTGCCGCTTTGTTCTTTTCATGAGCTGCTGTTCTCTGTCTCTCTTGTATGTAAATTTCTCATCAAATATAGTTAAGCAATTAATTTTTTTTGCCTTTTGCTTTATATTTTAGGTAAATTTTCTTTATTTTTTCTATTTTTTTCGTTAATTTTAATTTTATTCTTTTATAATTAGTTATTAAAAATATTAGGGTTTATGATAATTTACGGGTTTTGATATGGATATGTTCAAAATAAATGTTTAAATCTACTAATTTAATCAATTAAATGTTTCTTTTCTTATTATAAAGGAATAAATTAATATTCATGCAAAACCACTATTCTTGACATCTCTTGCATTGGCGTAGTAGTTTATTGAAATTTAATATTTTCACATGACTTGTTTGCAAGTAAAATATCAAGTAGAAAGCATGTTTTTCAAGAATTGTTCCTCTTACACATACACTAGGCATTGCTCCTCAATTAAATATCTAGAAATAATTAAGTATAACTTAATCAACATACTTATTATATGCATATAGATATGAATTGAAATATGTTTTGATTTTGATGAATTGATGTGTATTTTGCTATGAATTTCATATGGAAGATTTAGAATTATTGTGTAACTCAACTGATTTTTATTTAACAGTGAATTATTTAGATTTATGAATTTCATATGGAAGTTTTTTCAGTTTAAAAGTATTTTAAAATTAATTTTACTTGATATGAATTAGTATATATGTTTTGAATTGATTTCTAATGTATATCTATATAATATAGTATTTGTTACTAATTTGCCCCCTCATTGAAAAAACTGTGGCTCCGCCACTTCCCAGTAGGCAGGTAAGGCACCGCGGGGGTGACAGGCGTGCATGCTGAGACTTGAACCCAGGATGCAGAGGCAGGGAAACCCTGCCAGGACCGCTGGGCCACAAGCCTTGATGCATTTTCCTCTTCTTTTTTGTCATGCGGGTCGTTGCTTGAAATTAATTTTTATGCTAATTAATTTCAATTGGTGAGCCATAGGAAGTCTTGATTGCCATTAATTCCTATATTAGATTAATCTATTCCATTTTTAGTATCATACAAGTAACCTTTTCTTTCTTATATGTACATAAACATAGATTTTGTGAAAACTTAGTTTTCAGGACTTAATTGAATGAAAAATAAGTTTTGGGAGTCGATTAATAAAGTATGCAAACTTGATGGGTATTAAAACTTGCCCTTCCAAGTTTAAAATGACCCAATTCTTTTCATCCATAACATGTTGTGCTCTGTGTGCATGGCATAAGAAGACAGTGTTCTGGAAAGAATTTTGGGCACTATTCATGGATCTGGAGTAAGGTTGTCAAAAACATTTTTTTGACACGACACGAAATATACAATATAAACTCGGATCGTAAACTCGAATCGTAAAATCACAAGAAAAATAATTTAACTAATTATATATTTACAATTTCAGTCAAATAGTAAATAATAATATAACATAATTAAAATAAAAGTGAAATAAACAATACAAATGTCCAAACACCTTAAAATACATAATTCAAATAAAAATTCATACGTGGTTTAAATAACTTGAAAATACAAAAAGAAAAAAAATAAGATTGAACAACTATGTTTTATTGATAGAGTTTCAGAACATTTTCTAGATGACAGGTCATGAAATACACTGCAGGCAATTAGTGAGACGATACAACATTCTAAGGTATATCACCAACTTCAAAAAAAAATTAATAGATACTAATACAGTGAACCCGTGACAACGAGAACAAAAACATACAAAATGACATCAATTTTATCTCATGTCACCTCACTTTCCATCTTTTTTATGTTAGTAACAAGTCCTAGAAATAATGTCTAAATATCCCACCAAGCAAGACATGTATTTCAAGTTCTCTTTGAATCTTTATCGTCTCTCTTTGTAGTTAACAATGGTTAGTCTAAAACACAATATTTCTCTCTATATAAGTATTCCTATCTCTTATTTTACTCCTTTGATTCCTCACCATCTATCTCTGTCTTCTAATGGTTTCGATCCTCCGATCATGCCTTCCCGGCCTAAAATACAGTATAAGGCTTCCCCATACCCAAGATCCTCTAATGCTGGTGTTAGTCTGCTAAGGTTGAAAATTTGAGATTTGGGCAACGGGGATAGGGGAGACTAGAGAGTGGGGACTATATAGTGGAGTGTCAGGGGACTCAGACAGGGAGCCAGTAAATTTTTTAACTTTTGTGGGTTAAAACTCGAAATCAGTCAAACTCGTAAAATCGATCTGATTTTAACCGAGTTTGACCGATTTCGAGTTTTAACCCTATTTGACATGTTATATACATGTTGACTCGTAAAATCGTAAGATTTTAAGAGTCAATTCATAATTTTGACAACAATGATCTGGAGCATAGATGTTAAAGGTGGCAAGAATTCATTTCAGTCCCTCTAGTTATAAAAACTTTTTCTTTGTTCCCTGTATTTAATTTAAGAGTCTTAAAGTAGTGATGGGTATGGATTATATAATTTTATAAATAATTTTGAATCTCAAAACTTCAAAATGCCTTGCAATCATATTGTCATTGAAATAAATTTGAGTCCACAAAAAAAAAATTGATTAGTTATTTGACCCGCAATCCGCCGTGGCTCATATATTTTTTTCTCCCAATAAAAAAATTGGTTATGCAGAGTTTTTTAACATATTTTTATATATAGAAAATCCCAAATGTAAATAAAAAAGTTATACATTTATTTAATTAAATAAATCTAAAACTATATAAATAAATAAATAAATAAGTCGTTATACTAAAAAACTTTTGCACTCAATTTTTTTTTTTTTGAGTAATTGTAGGTATTCATATCAATTTATGTATATTTTAATTAATTTTTTGAGATTTTAAAATTAATGACCAGATAAGTCTCTAATAGTCCTAAAATTTATAGCACTCAAATTAATAACTTTTAAAAAAACACATCTAAAATCTAAAAAGCAAATTCAAAATCTAACCCATCAAAATTGCACTCAATATTTCTTAATTTGACCGCTGCTTAGCAAACATTAAATGAGAGTTTTATATATTAATTTTTGGTGAATATTCCATGAAAAAAAAAAAAGCTCTTGAGCCAAAAGATCTTGTGAAAAGTCGTTGCTGCATGTTTCCGAGTCTGCTTTGAAGTGTCCAAGAAACGACAAGTTTGGAAATAAATAAAGATTGGACAGTCTATTCCTTCAAGTCAAAAAGCAAGTCTCCTGTAATCCAAGTTCATGGAACACACAGCAGGTCTCTACTAGCGAGATTGGGTGCCTCCATATGATTTAACGTTAAAAATTCGTCGCTATCTGTTGTTATATTTTAGTGATTAAATATTATTGCTACCATGCTATTGTAATTTATTCTCAAATATAATATTTAGATCCTCTGCCTGTAATCGTCTATCAACCACTGTAAAATTTCTGGAGATTTATTCTCAAAAGCTATCATATTGTGTACAATATTGGTTCATTACACCAAAGCATGCGATAGAAACTAGAAAATGCAGACTTGCTTTTTGTTTGTCCTGTTGTTTTCGTTGGAATTCTGCCATTTCAATCTCCACAGATTTTTTTGAAGTAGCGGGGCAAATTTCAGGTTGCATTAGCATCGATGAATCATCTACTAGGTCACATCTGTCCCTTATTGCTTTTATGTCTTCGTACACTTGAACCATTATCGGGGTCTTCGATCTGGAATGGGATCAACACAGGTACATGCAACTTTAAGCAGCTGAATGATCTCAGCGTCAAATCCTTGCCCGATCAGAGACTTATCTATCGCGCCATGAAAATCCGAACTGCTCGAAAGATGACCAATCCATTCATTAAGAACATTGTTTGAGGAACCAGTCATGTTGCTAGGATCCACCCCAGTAATCATCTCAAGAAGCACAACTCCAAATCCATGCACATCTTCCTTCACAAATGCCATCTCCCAAAACTCACTATTTACGGAGGAAGCGCAGGTCGAACTCATGAGCATTGCCTCTCCAAAATTTGATAACTTGGGCTGGAAGTTCTGATCAAGTAATATGCATTTTGAGCTAATGTCAAGATGGATTATTTTGACGGTATGACAGTTCTGATGAAGCCATGCCAAGCCTCTTGCTAATCCGACGGCGACTTTAACCCTCACACCCCATTCCATAGCTTTTTCCCGACCTTCTTCCATGGGATGTAGCCAATCATAAAGGTTACCATTTGGCATATAATTGTAAACCAGAAACCTTTGGTTTGACTCAACGCAAAACCCCAACAGTGGAAGTACGTTGATATGTCTCAATGAACCAAGTATCTTCAACTCTGATATAAATTGTTCTTCAAGGAACTGATAGTCATGCAACTTCTTCACTGCAAGGACATAACCATTAGGCAATGATGCCTTGTACAGCATCCCCATCTTTCCCTGTCCGATGACATTGTTCTCGCTGAAATTATCGGTGGCATCATTAAGATCTGCGTAGCTCATTCTTGTGACCCTCTTCTCCAACATGGAAATCTGTGGACAGAAATCTCAATATATTAGTACTGAAGAACATACATATACATTGCAATTGAACCAGCTTCAAGAATTCAGGGTCTTGTGTAGATAAGCATCCTGTAAGTGGAAGTAAAAACTGAACTGCTCTCGCTCAAAACTTGAATAAGGAATTAAAAAATAAAAACTAACAAAACTAAAACAAAAAAGATATCAATCTTAAAGAGTAGTACCTCTTTAATTCCTTCCTCCAAGAGACCTCTTGTTGGGGAGCTGCCTGCTTGATCATCATCTGTTATCTTATGCTTCCTCTTCACCATCAACATCATCATTTCTGATATCGTGATTTTTTTTTTCTTCTCCCCAATATACACCCATGGTACACAGCAGGATGTAAAAAAAATTGCAACTGAAGTTGAAAAAACTATAACCAATCACAAAACCACTTTTGAATGAGTAATCAAACTTCATTTGATGAATTGAGCAGCCATTCAAAGGCTTCCCACAGAGTCCTTCGTTGTTCGCAAAGCTGTCTGGTGGAATATTAGCATGTATAAAATTTGGCACTGGCCCTGATAATCGATTGCTAGTAACAGTAAAGACCTTGATCCGATCGAGCTGGCCAATTTGTGGTGGAATTTGACCTGTTAGCTTGTTGTTGTCGAGTTTTAGATCGTTTAAGAAAGATAAATTGGCAATACTTGATGGGATTTCACCAGAAAAGTTGTTGAAGGATAGGTCAAGGTTAGTGATGAATGGTAGCCTTTTAGAGATGTCAGCTGGAATCGGTCCCTGAAGCTCATTATGTGAAAGGTCCAAACCACTTACGCTCGTACACTTATCCAATCCAAGAGGGAACTGGCCCTTGAGCCCCAGGTCAGAGAGTCTGATGTTTAAGACTCTGTTCTCATCAGGATGCCAGCAGTCGACTCCCATAAATCTACAGATGAAACCTTCTGTTTTGTTGTTGAAATCCATGTGGTGTTTAAGTATCCATTAGGGTCTATCATAGAATCCCTAATAGATTTCAAGCAATAAATATCAGTCTCAGTAGCACTAGTTACGGTGAAAGTAGCTAACAAGGAGAACATAAAATAGTAGATAAAAAATAAATTAGCCATTCGGATTTGAGAGTTCATCAGAGTAGGACTACAATGGAATGGTTGGAATGACAAAAAATGAGAAATAAGAATCATAAATACCTACTTAAAAGGAAATTTGAATTGAAATCTCTTTTTGTTTCTGAAATCTCCAAAGAGAGCATTTATTCTTGAGCTACTTCTTCTGCATTGAAATGGATGGCCCTTTACTATAATTTCCACGAAAGTGTGGGGAAAACAAACTAGTCAAGAAGCTTAAGTCCTCATTTTCAACTTCTTTTAATTTTCCTCTTCTTCTTTTTTTCAATAAAAGTATTTGCACGTCAGTCAACTTAAATATTAGCTGAGATTAAATCTTTTGTTTTTGTATTTGAAACTACATTTTAAAAGTATATTTGTTTTATAAAAAACAATTTAATATTTTTTTTTAGTAATTTTTAATGATTTTGATGTGTTAATTTAAAAAAAAATAAAAAAAATTATTTTAATATAATTTCAAGCAAAAAATACTTTTATAAAAACTTTACACAGCACTTCAATTATAAGCTTTTTACATTGAAACCTCAATTATAAGTTTTTTTTTATATTTTTTATGCAAAAAAAAATAAACCGTGATATCGCACGGGTCATGTAATACTAATCTCTTTTATTTTATTGAACAAGGCTTCTTAAAACAGGGGTAACTCCGCTGTGAAAACTTAGCTTCCAGGACTTAAGTGAATAAAAAATAAGTTTCAGGAGTATATTGATAAAGTATGCAAGCCTGATTCCACATTTTGGACTCTGAAACCAAAACCCACAGCTTAAAAACTTGTTTTGGGTAGTATTCATGGATGTTGAGCGTAGAGATCGAAGGTGGCAGAAACTCATTTTAGTCCCTGTAGTTATAGAAACATCTAATTTGTTCCCTATATTTAATTTAATATTTATCTAAAAGTGATTGGTATGGACTATATATTGCTATGGAAATAAAGAAGCCACAAAGAAAAGATGCATTGACTTGTTAGGAAGCATTTGGGAACGCGGTTCAACCCGTGTTCCCAAAAAATTTGAATTTTTTTTTGTTAAAATTTAATATGGTTTGTATGTTTTGGATCGTTTTGATGTGCTGATGTTAAAAATAATTTTTAAAAAATAAAAAAATATTATTGGCATGTATTTTAACACGAAAAATTATTTGAAAAGCACTCGTAACCACACTATCAAACACGCTATTAGTCTATTTCTTCAACTCAAGAAGCCAAGTCTTCCTGCATCAAATTCCAAGTCTAAGGGACACGTAATTAAAGAGAGAATGGAATATGGCCCTATAGGACTACAATTTCCACGAAGTTAATTCCTGATTTATAAATTTTTGTCAATTAATATAGATTTATTTTTGTTTTTTTTTTCTTGTTTTTTTTAAATATAATTATTTGCACGTCAGTCAACTTAAATGTTAATTGAGATTAAATTTTTAATCCGAGCAATTTTAATAATACTTAGTATATTTAATAAAAACAATTATTGTGATTTTAAAATTTAAATTAAAAGAGAAAAAAAATAAAGAAGAAAAACTTCCTCAATTTTAATATCAACTTCTTTTAATGATTGTAATTTCCATAGTAAAAACTCAATTGGTTTTCACATCTATATTTTGAAGATTTATTTTTATTTAATTTGATGATAATTAAAATAAGTATTAATAAGAACTTTAATGATTTAAATTTAGGGAAAACATGTTAGGGTGAGAAAACCTCATTCATGATAATAAAATATCGTGTTAAATTAATTTTACATCATTTGGTATTAAACTTGGTTTCTTCCCAACTTTAATATACTCTTATGATGTCCTCTAATCATATTTATTATGAAAAAAAGGGAAGAAAAAAAGGGTGTCTTATACTCATTTCTATCATAAAGTTTTAATTTATTGTTGATGAACATAAAAACAATATGATATTTTTCAAATAAAAATTGTAAACTTATAGTAAATGGATTAGTATTAGCAAGTGTATTTGCGCAATATCTTGGGTTTTTTAAAATATATTTTTATTTGATTTTATAAAAATCAAAATAGGTAATCATAAAAATGTATGATTTAGATTTTAAATAAAAATATATTTAAAAAAAAACCTAAGATATTTCCACGAAAAAGTGGGGAAACAATTTCCACAGAAAAAGTTAAGTCCTGATTTATAAGTTTTTGTCAAATAATGTAGACTTATTTTTCTTCTTTTCTTTTTGTTTTTTCAATAAAAGTATTTGCACGTCAATCAACTTAAATGTTAATTGAGATTAAATCTTTAAACCGAGTAATTTTAATAATACTTAGTATATTTAATAATTCTTTTCAATTGTGATTTCGAAGATTAAACTAAAAAGAGATAAAAACAAAGAAGAACTTCATCAACTTTAATATCAACTCCTTTTAATGATTGCTTCCATATAATTTAAAGTAAAAACCATGTTGGTTTTCACATCTATGTTTTGAAGATTTATTTTTATTTAATTTGATGATGATAATTAAAATAAGTATTAATAATTAAGAACTTTAATGACTTAAATTTAGGGAAAACATGTTAGGGTGAGCAAACCTCATTCATGATAAATTATTACACTAAAATGATTTTGAACTCAATATTTTTTTTTAGCTTCTATATTTTATTTTCATTTACAAATTGATCTTTATTTGATTTTCTTTTATTGTTGTTTCTTATGAAATCTATAGTTTAGTCCTTATAATAAAAAAATGTTTCTTAGAATTACATCCCTGAATTAATGATTACTCCAAATCATGAAATAGTTCATTTTATTAACAAAACACTTATTTGGCCCCACCCACAAAACACTATTCATTTTTATTGTTTTTTTATTTTTTTGCTTTTTCTGTTTAGTTTTTTTTTATTTAACCCTTCACCATCTCGATCTTCTTCTTTTTTTGTTTTTTTTCTAGTTCATTCTGTTTTGAGAATTGTGCTTTATAATTTGTTTTTTATATATTCAGTTATATTCTAGTCTTATGAATTTAGAAGAAGAATCTTGTAAAAAGACAAGATAGGTTGGAGGTAATGATGAAGGCTTTGATGAGAAAGATGGATAAATTGACTAATGAAATGATTAGTAAACATGATTTCCTAGTTATAAGAGAAAGAAGATTAAAAGATCTACTAGTTAAGCACTTTTTTCTCCAGATAAAAATATAGCTTAAAACTCCAATGATGATAAGAAATATGATGGAAGAAAGTCTCGTACACACTAAAATATTTTATACATGACACAACTAAGAAGAGAGTTAGGTGATAGATTTAAGTAAAATAGAGATTTCAATCAAGGAAGAAATTTAAATGATCTCGATAGTTTAAATCATAATTTGAGTAGTATAAAACTTAAAATTTCAGCATTTTAGAGAAAGAATAATTCAAAGGTTTATTTGGATTCAAAAGTCTATTAATAATACTAATAATACATTTTTCATTGAAAATTAGATTGAAATTGTTTTCTTATTCTTAAATGTTATGCATAGGTTTTGAACATGATTTATCATATTTAAGGATTTTTTAGCTTTGAATCACACATAAAATATGAGCATACTATTTTGATTTTTTTTTGTTAATTTATTTTAATAATTATAAGATTTTTTTAAAATAAAAAAATTATTCAGGCTATAAAACTAATATTTATGTTAAGATAAAAAAGATATATGTGAATAAAAATTTTTATCTTGATAAAAAAAAACAATTATAATAACAATATCAAAAAAAATTATGTGAGCTGAATATTATCGATTTGAAAGGATGGCCTCAAAATTTTGAGAACATGGGCCTGTCATATAAATAGAGACTAACCACTAATAAAGATGGGCCTGTCTAGTACCCCTTCCTTCGTGTTTAACCAACAAAATATTTTCATACTGCAATCTGCATAAAATCGAAGATGTTTATCCTGTTTGTTCACACAACATATTCTTCTTAAGGAGAATCTCTGAATTATCAACAGACCACGTTGTTCCTCTCTTAGCAATGAGGCCGCCATATATCTGTACTGTTTCCCTATATACACAGGGATATTGTTAGTTTTACAGCTAGTGCTGCTAATGGCACAAGATGGCATTGCCCAGAAGATATGCAATGGTAGAGGGATCACTCCTGAGCAACCTTCACTACCTGCAGATAAAATATTGGCTATTGTTGCTTGTGCTTGTTGTTTTTCTTGGTTTTGTTTTCATCTACGTCAATTTTCTACTTGTTTTCTTAATTCTTTGAAAACAAATCCAAATTCTTAGGAACCTTGCAGATCAACAGATGGGTGCAGTTCCAGCGCTGGCTGGAACTCAAAACATGAGGTTGTTTACCAGGTGGTAGATCTTTCTGCATGCCTCCACGCATGAAAGGATCACAAGACAAGCAGAGATTGTAAACCACCACAGCATCTTTTCCACTTTCTTCTTCTGGTGCTTCTAGTTTGATGCTAGCCACTTGTCGTGACGTACGTACGGGTTTGGTTCTTTTGGAAAGCCACTGCACATAGTCCTTGAGAATCACTTGCTTCTTGCTCATCACTTCCTCACCACCAACTCTGTGATCACTAGCCATGCTTTTTTCTAAAATTCTTAAATTAATTTGTTGTTAAACAAAATGGTTGAAAAATGTTGCTGATGGTCTACAAGGTTGCAATATGCCCTTGTTGAAGAGTCAATTGAATGCACAATATGTAGTCCAAAGCAATAGAAAATATTCAATACTTTTGGGACGATTTGGACGTAGTTGTACACAAAACTTTAAGTTGTATCCTGAGGTTTTTTTCAATTCCCCAGAAAAGAGACTAGTTTGAAATATTTGTAGTTACTTTTGCAGTACCTTGAATTTGGATAGATAGTTCAAGCTTATTCTCAAACAGCACCGTTGCTTCTTACATACTTGTTTATTATACCAAAACATGATAGAGTTGCCTAAATTTGTCCTGTTTTTCCTGTTTCCATTGACTGTATGCCATTTCAATCTCAACAGATTTGCCCTTTGAGCTGGGAGGGTAAATTTCATGCTGCTGCACTAGAATCTCTGAATCATCAATTTGGTCACATCTCTCCCTCATTGCTCTTATGTCTTTGTACACTTGAAGCATTGTTGGTCTTATTGGAGAAAAGAAAAGGCCAATCGGTTATAATCTATGCACCAAAAGGTCCCATGGAAAGCAATTTTCTTAGTGTTAATAATTAAACACAAGTACTAGACCCCATTCCATGGAATTTCGTTGTTTGATTTCTTCTCCGCAAATAGAGTTGCTGCTTCAAATCATATCGATAAATAGAAATATTGGTCTTTCTAGTTAGGACTTTAATGTAGGAGAATCATATCAATTAGATATAAATTATTGTATTGGTTCATGTTGATTGTCTAGCACGTAAATATTTTTACCAGATGGATAGGTTCAAGTAGCTGGCTCACGCCAAACAATTTATTTAACAAAAACAATTAACTCATATTAAGTCTCAAATGTATAAAAAACATCAACCGAACTAGGTGTTTGGAAAATTAATTTCCTCCTTTGTACTATAATTGCAATCGTCGTCGGGCTGAGACGTGCCACAAGATCAAGCAAATAAACTCGCTTCATGAGCTAAGGACGTATTACATTGTTTTTAAGCTAAGACAGAGAGAAAATATCCCATTTGTATATGTATATATACTATATGTGTTACGTAATAATTTATTTTTATTTTGCTTGATCAACTATATATTCCCTCGCTAATTAGGCTCTTATAGACAGCTAGTGGGCTGAACAAGTCCTGAAGCAACTCCACCAGCGTTGCTGCATGATGCTTCAGCTGGCTGATTCTTGTAAGTGAGCTTTACATCTTCTAATTTGATCCCAGTGCATGGATATTTTTTGCTACAATCAAATTTGACCGCCACTTCTGTTGCTGATGATCCATGAATGTCTTGGTAGGTCACATCACTTATTTTCACACCAGAAACCTGTTTAATGTACAGCAAAATACAGCAAGATTTATGTATGTTTTGGATGTTAGCTTTCAAAATGAAAAGAACGGTATAGACAAGATTTATGTATGTTTTGGATGTTAGCTTTCAAAATGAAAAGAACGGTATAGACAATAGATTTGACGTGTACCTGGCCAGGGCAATTCTTCTCGCCGGGGCAATAGTTTTGGTCTATTACAATAGGATTTTGGACATTATTCATGACTGCATGTTGGAAAAGAATATCTCTAGCAAAACCATTGCTAGGCCTTCCCCAAGACTTAATTCTCAGTCCATTTTCCGTACCGGTAAATGTAGTACTGGTCTTGACTGTAACATTTTGCACACCAGCCTCTTGGGATTCTTTGCCCAAACTTCCAATGCTACATCAACCATATACACATCATTTCAGTTCCCATAATTAGCAACACATTAAACAATAGGAGCAGATGATAATTGATATAAACTTATAGTTGATGTTATAATTTCTTATTTACCTGATTCCATGGCCAGGTCCACATGCCACATTTTCAATCCACAAACTTGAGGTACCGGGGCCAATCGATACACAGTCGTCACCTGTTCCAATCCTAGAATTCAATATGGTGACACCGGTTGATGATTGAACGTGAATACCATCCGTGTTAGGGCTGTTTCCGGCGGCAGAGACTCTGACTCCTTGCACTTTGACGTTTTGGCAACCATTGATGACAATGTGAAACAACTGGCTATTTAATGATGCCAATCCGGTGATTGCAATATTGTTTGAATTGGAAAACTCAAGTGACTGCACAGTATATACATTAACAAGAAAAATTAAGACCTTGAAAATATATCTATCTTTAGTCTACTGACCAAAATATTGCAAGATGATTATGTCATGCATGCATGTGCTTTATTATCATACCGTTGCGCCTCTGGGGCAACCCTTGCCGGAATTCTTGCAAGACCACAGTCCAGCACCCTGGCCATCAAGAGTCCCTCCAGATACAGTAACCCCATTAACATGCTCAAACATTAGCCAATTTTTAGCGTTGCCAATGACCTTATAATCTGATGGTGCAACTAGGGTGCCATCTATACGTACCAAGATAGCACGGTTCTTGCAAGGACCCTGAAACCTCACTTGACCTAAAGAGAAACTCCCTTTAGGAATAGAAATTGTGGCTGGTTGTGTTGAGGCACATGCCTGTGCCCAAGCAGCAGCAAAGGCCTTGGTTGAGTCAGTTTTTCCATCAGGTTTGGCACCATAACTTAACACACTATGTTGTGCTGCCTTTACTAAAGGTGAGAACGCAAAGAAAATGATGAAGAAAAGGGTAATAGGATGGGGGATCATTGGAAGTGGAAGGCCTGCCATTGATATTTTTGGTATCGGATAATATTTGAATTGATGCAGGTGATGAGTAGTTGAAATGGAAAGATGGGAATCTGAAGCAGCTGAAGGTGGTATTTATAGGAAGTTTGGATATAGAATGCATGTGGAGATTTATTGTTGGGTATTTGAAAATATAAGGCGAAATCCATATTCATCTTTTATTGGGAAAAAAAAAAAAAAAACTAACGGATGCTATTAATGTATTCATATTGATTAGTTTCTCATGATAAAATAAATAAATTTAAAAAAAAAATTTAAATATAAAATAAATTTATTGTTAGAATAGTTTTAAAATAAATTTATGTCAATTTAAAGTATAAATTAATAACAGGTAAACATATTTTTTCTACCTCGAGATAGAAATTAAATGCTATTTAAAAAACTAATTATTATTACTTAATGGTAATTGATGCTGTAGTAGTAATTAGTGAAATTCTCATATCAAATTTTTAATCTAACCATAGAAGTGATTAGATTAAAAATTAGAAATTAAAGATTATCTCATTATTAGTGTTTATATACATATACACCGATTAATGTATTCATCATTACAAAATTTTAAATTATTTAATTCGAACAACATTTAACTACCATAACCTTACACTAACTAACTCCCAGTTAATGGAAAAATTTAAGATAGATTAGGAAGTTAATTCATTCTATGTCTTCGTGCCTCAACCTTGAAAAGTTGATTACGTAGATAGTTTTCCACATTATTTTGGTTATTAATACACATTATTTAGTATATATGAAAGAATTTTTGCCAAATGAAATTGTTGAAAAGTGGGATTGAACGTGACAGGTGGAGCAAAGAACGGAAAGAAAAGTGGGTATTTCTTTTAAATAAGCTCTTATTACCCAAAAATCATGGCCTTAATCTCACAATTTTTTCTAATCTTGCTCGTAATTCTTTCACTTTTCGTGTTTTTGATGGGACACAAAGGATGACATAGGTTTTTACATGCTCATGAGAGAAGTAGCGGTTACTTTAATCATTCAGGGGTCAGCTTTGCTCCGTAATTTCTTGTCCGATTGTGATCTGATTGAATTCAAATTGCAGAGCCATTGTTTCACTTGGTTTAGAGGGGGCTCCATGAGTCGCATCAACAGGGCTTTTACATCTCTAGAATTCCATCTTCAGTTTCCATTCTTTTCACTCTACCGCTATCTTAGAGGGATATCTGATCATTGTCAACTACTTCTTCAGACATCAAAGTTACATTGGGGAATATGAACTCTAAGCTTTGGGAGGTTAGCAGGAAGGTTGAGGATATTTGGAGGCAAAAATCCCACCAAAACTAGTGCAAAAAGGGGGATAAGAACACCTGTTTCTTCCACCTTTCGGCAAGTTTGAGGAATGACCGCAACCACATTAGCAAGATTGAGCAAAATGGCAAAATTTTGGTCTCTCTAAATGGCATCAAAAAGGGCGTTGTCAACTACTTCTCAACTCTGTTTGCCAAGCCAAAATGTAGAAGAATTGAAATGGGAAGCTCGGGGTTCTCCAAAATTTCAGAAGCAAGATCAGTTTGGTTAGAAAGACCGTCTTCAGTGGAGGAAGTGAAGCAAGCCATGTGGGATTACCTTCTCCTTCTATAAAAAGGTATGGAACCTTATCAACTCCGACATCTTTGTGATGGTCAAAGAATTTTTCAGAGTAGGTAAATTACCCAAAGATATTTTTAGAAATCCTAAATGTATCATGAACTGGACTAATTAGTTGCGGCAATCGTTGCCTCGCTTACTTTATTTTTTTGAATTCCCCCATGTAATCTCCCTTATCTTGTAACCCTCATTTTTTTAATGGAGACGCTTTATTTATAATATTCTCGATTACTATAAAAAAAAAACATTTGTTGTTCTTTTTTTCTTATGTCCCAAATATGCTTAAAAACACTAACAAGAGGCCAAACATAAGGAAATAAATAATAATTTACTCAAACTTCTTTTGAATATTGAAAATCCATTGGTTTCTGTTTTCTACTACAACTTTAAATTTACATATTGCATATGGAAGTTGGGTTGTAAGTCTATGGGTTGGAAGTTGGGACCGAACCAATCAATAGCCAATGAGCATATGTGCGGCCTTCACTAACCATTTTAATTTCTCCTTATCCCCATGCATGTTCCTTTTCACAGCTGTGGTGGCTTAATAGTTTTCATGGATTTAATTACGGCAAGATGCTCGGGACAGGTTCTGAATATTAATTAGTATTTAAATTTTGGAATAATTAAGGTTGTTGTGCAATCACATACATAGTTCAGAAACCAAAATTCTTTTCTGATCAGCCTGAACAATAGACGGACAAGGAGTGGCCTTTTGGTGTGTTTTTAGTGCTCGTCTTCAAAACACACACACAAACACATGCATGGGCAACAATGTTTGATGTGTGAAAGGCGCTGTTCGTAGCTTACTCGATGTTCATATATCAACTCTTTTTGAAGACTAACCACTTGTAAAGCATGTGCGTAGCCACTTTTAATTCGGTCCCTGTTCTTGCCTAACTTTAATATATCAATCCAAAATGACTTAACCTAGGAGGTCAAGAGATCAGTAACGTGATTATCATGTTCATGTCAATTTCTCTTGTCAAATTAATATAGCTGATTTCAGACTTGAAACTGTTTTCAACTAACTCAGAGTGACAAGTAACCTAGCTCCCCATGGATCGGAGCAGGCCAACCTATGTAACAAGCTTTCCACATGGGGTTTCTTGTCTTGTGTTCCAATATCGAACGTCGATTCATACAGAAAAAGTCTATAATTGAAAAGTTAAATAAACTTTAACAGTATAAATGGTTACCAAATAAACTTCCATATGACCTATGATCGGTTGCTGATGAATTAAATTGTTCGTGCATGTTCTTCCATGTATAAATGCATGCCTCATCAATATGTGTGTGTAAATGAAATACCTTATCATCCACTGAGATTACAGAATATATTCACATGCATGGATCTCATTTTTTACTAGACAATTGAAGAAGAAATCCCCATGTGGTGAACTTTGAATGATTATACAAGTCGATCACTCCTCATCTTCTTCACAAATTTAAAGGAGCTGAAGCCCTAGAGTCCAATTTCTTCGGCTCAACCGGCCATAAGTTAAAGTCTCTTTATGTTAATGGTTACATAATCTCAGCACGAACTTGGACCTACATAGATTTGCCATCATATGCTACAGGGAAATTATGCGGCTGTAGCATATGCTTGGAATAGTTATTTAACATTCTATTTGTTTGTACGTGCTGTACTTGCAATTTCGCGTTCAGGTGAGAAGAGAGTTGAATGTGGAGTACATACCATGACACAAAGACTTTCACTATAATTATAGTTAATTAGTCCAAAACTATGCTGAATTTATTTAAGTTCACAACTTGAAATATTTATGCCCACATTATAAATATTTGGTCGTTAGCACATATACACATATACATAGATTGCACATATTTAATTATTGTATGGGGGTGTATTCTTAAAATGATAGAAAGAAAAAAAAAATATTCTCGATTGATTAATAAATATAACTGACGATACCCATCATCGTTAAAAAATATATATATTAGAGTTAGCTGGCTCAATATTACCTTCTATACTAAATAACTTGGGAATAAGCTCCTCCTCCTCTTATTCTTTCTTCTTTTTTTTCAATTAAGCTCTCATTATTATTATTATTATTATTATTATTATTATTATTATTATTATTACTACTATATCTTTTTTATTATTATTTTTTTTCTTTCAATTTCATCTTTTTAGATTTGTTTTAACAATCATCTACGTTGCTTCTAGACAAGCAAAGTCGACTAAATTATATCAAGATAACTTTTCTACATTTAATTTTAAATACATACCATATAATAAATCAGTTTGAGAGGTTTTTTCCAATCAATTTTTCCTCACTTTCATTCTCAAATTTCTTTATTGGTCGGCTAGGATATCTTTGCACTGGCCAAGTTGAATGAGTCATGTTAAAACAACCCCTACATGATTTAATTTTAAACTCAAGCTAGACAAGAAGTTGGTTTGAAAGGTTTTTTTTCAATAAATTTTATTTTTTTTAATTTTCATTCTTATACTTTTTTTTCTAGGCAATCAGGTTATCTTTGGACCGGCAAAGTCAATAAGATTACTTAGGATCAACTCCCACACGGTGTAATATTCAACACGGGCTAGGTAAGGACTCAAATAAAAAAGTTTCATGTCGGATCATGTTTGTTAAAAAAATAATATAAATTATAACTTACACAAAATTGGAGGACTATCTACAGATAAAATTTGTCTGAACCTTTTTTATACTGCACCAATTCGAGTAATGTCATTTTGTTAGGATTGTTGTCATTATGTGCAGCAATCATAGAGCATTTACAGCCTATCTTCTAGAAGAGGATGGCTGCCATTGCCATTGTCAAAGAGGGTTGCTAGGTGCAGCCACCATTGTTGAAGAAGAGCTGGAGTTGGCAGCCACCTTTGTTGAAGAAGAGCTGGAGTTGGCAGCCACCATTATTGACCAAAGAACAAATGGAGCAGCACCATGGATGCCTATAAATAGAGGCATACGGTTGAGAGCAAAATGAGAGAGTTAAGAGAGAGTGTGTAGAGCCAAAGATGTGAGAAATGTAGGAGAGAGTGGGCTGCCAAGGCAGCCAACAGTAGCTGCCATTGCAGCACTGAAAAGAGAGAAATAGAGTGAGGTTGAGACTTGCCAAAGAGGGGATGATTCCTCCTCCTCTATTGTTGTAAATCTTGTTCTCTCCCTATATAATGCAATGACTTCTCCCGTGGATGTAGGCAATTTGCCGAACCACGTTAAATATTGTGTCAGTGTGCTTTACCTCCTATGAGCAAATATCAGTACATCACCGGTCGGAATTCCCTACAATTGGTATCAGAGCACATGGGTTAAAGGGGTGTTTGATTTTTGCTCAAAAATGAAAGTTCTCAAAATGGTGTTTTGACCATACCACTGTGTAGAGGAGGCCGAGACGAAGCCACTGGTGAAAACGGCGTCAAAATCGGACGTCGGACATGGCCGCACTCTCCATCACTCTCCGGCAGGGCGTCTGCCCACGCGCCCCACGCGTCTTCTTCGCCCGGATGGGCTGACCCGACCCGAATACAAGTTGACCCGACCCGAATACCAGTTGACCCGACCCATGTGACTGACCCAGATATGGATGACGTCAGCATGACATAATTGTGATGTCAGCATGCACAGTAGGCATGCCATGTCAGCAGCCACATCATCGACCAGTCAGCAGACGCGTCAGCAAAGTGGGACCCACCTGCCACATCATCAGCCGCGAGCTGAGCCGAGCCAAGTTGAGCCGAGCTGTTGTGAAGCCGAGCCGAGCCGCGAGCCGAGGGATAAGATTCTGTGCAGCAGAGTCTATGTGCAACCGGATCTGAGATTGAATCTGGGCCGTTCATCAGGCCAGAATTGTTTTGATCAAATCTTAGCCGTCTGAAATGCGATTTGGATGATTTCAGACTTGTTTCCAGCTAATTTGATCGTTCCGAATGCAATGGTACGGTCCGATCATTGAGATTGAGACCGAAAGTGGTGGTGGTGAATTAACAAAAGAGATTGCCCGATCAGGAGGCATCTGAAGGTCATCATGGTGGTCGATGGAGATGAAGAAGGAGAAGGTGCACATGTTTGCCCAATTACATGTGCTGAACTGCTAAGTGGGGAGAAATTTTAATTGCTTTGAAGGAAGGCAAAATTGGGATACTCTGGACACCCGATCATGTGGACGATTTGAGGTGGAGAGTGGAAATTGATGAAGACCAATCTTGACGAATCTAAGAACTGGTAGTCTCGCCAGATGTTGAGAAATCAGGTATAAAACCGGGATACCCCAGATCACTTGTAAAGGAAAGTCGCAACAAAGCTAGCAAATGGTTGTATATACGAAAAGGCAGTACGGTGGATAGATACGTTCTAAGAAGTTCTGTCTAGGAGATTGGGTTTTAAGCGGGACCAGTGTGACCCCTCCAAATCTTTCCTGGGAACTTGCTTAGTTGAAGGATCATCCACACAGTACTATTTTTGTATATGTAACAGTTTGTAATGAAACTGTTGAAGACTAGCAAGATGACGGCACAAAGGAACAGTTGGGTTCCGTATGTTCAAGGATCTGATGGAAGTGGTGATTTCTCCAAAGAAGTTAGATTCGATGACTGTAATTTCTCGAAGGGAGAATTAATGAAGACCCTGATAATGGAAGAGAAATACAACAAGGGATAAAGATTGGCACCCTATTTTGACTTGGATAAATGCTGTGACAGGATGAGCTGCTGTCAAACATAAAAGCAAAGAATATGGAGAAATCTGGAGAACCGAAATTGCACGAGAGCACACGGAGATTGTGCAGGAGTACCCGAAGGATCCAACGAGGTACTGTAATGAGACAACAGATGCAAGGAGAAGAAGAGTTCCCGGATGAAGCTCAGAGCAGAGACTGTGTGAAAAAGTTGTATAACAGGAAGTCTCTTGTGCTCTTGATCAAGGCAACAAGCGAGGACCTTTCCAATGCATGCAAGGATGGAAAGATGAGCTGTTGCAGAAGCACCTAATTAAGGGGGTGCGACCGTCGATGAAAGGGGAAGACACCAAAGAGAGTTGGTGTGGGTGGAGCTATCAAGCAGAAAGGCACAGAAGCTCCAAACATAGAAAATGAGATGGAAGATTGCGAAGAGTGCACCGCAACTCTCTCTTTCTATGTGATCAGTGGCAGTGATCTCTCCCAAGTCCACATGGTGGTAGAGAATCTTGGAGCCACTAGAGACATCCCCGATGAAGGAGGATGTGACCGCTTCATGACAGACGAAGACACCTCAGGCAGAAGGTGTGTGGGCCATAAAACAAGCCCAAGTACAAACCGCCACATGACGATGAGCGGAGACACCTCAGGCAAGAAGGTGTGCGGGCCATGAAAGGAGCCCAAGTACAGACCGTCTCATGACGACAAGCAGAGACACCTCAGGAGAAGGTGTGAGGACCTTGATATGAGTCCAAGTTCAGACCGTCTCATGATGACAGGCGGAGACACCTCGGATGGAAGGTGTGAGGACCATGATATGAGTCCATGTTCAGACCGTCTCATGACGACAGGCGGAGACACCTCAGACAGAAGGTGTGAGGACCATGATATGAGTCCAAGTTCAGACCGTCTCATGACGACAGGCAGAGACACCTCAAATTGAAGGTGTGAGGACCATGATATGAGTCCAAACCGTCTCATGACGACAGGAGGAGACACCTCAGATGGAAGGTGTGAGGACCATGATATGAGTCCAATTTCGGACCGCCCCATGACAACGGGCGGAGACACCTCAGGAGAAGGTGTGAGGGCCATGATAGGAGCCCAATTTCAGAACGCCCCAGAGCCAATGTGATGGCTAGATATAAGTGGACAAGTGTATAGCCAATGAGGAGGCTATGATGAGTATGGAGACAAATGCAGGATTGACTTTCATGGATATTGCCCCCATGCTAAAGATCAATGAGCTAGAAGACATTTGTCTTGGACAATAAGTGGATGGCTTGTGGAGCATTAAGACGCGACTGCTATGAAGGAGCAGAGGGCATGTGCAGGTTCCGGGAACAAGTTGACTCTTGTCAAGGTGGTGAGCTCAGTAATGACATTGTAATACTCAGAGTATGAAGATAGAGATGGATCAACCTTTAATGGGTTGTCCCCATGGTTAAAGGTGGAGAGCCACCTGGACTCTTGAGACTAAGAGCGGGAGACTCAAGGAGAAGTAAGGCGTGGTTCCTAGGGAGGAACAGAGGGCAGACGCAACTCCGGGATGAGTAGACTCTTGGAAGAGTGGTGAACTCGTGATCACATTAAAATACTCAATGACTGTCGCACTTGGAAATATCCGTTTGAGGGGGTGTTGTAAGCCTTGGTGTAAGGCTTGATAAATCATTCCAGGCCAAGCATGGTTGATATGCTTGAAGGGGGATGTTGTTCCAGAGACAAGCGTTAAACACTCTTCAGATGAGATATGACAAACCATCTGGTTGAAGTGATCCTTTGGAGTGAGCAAAGGGGTGCTTGGATGACTCTGGTGATTGAAAGGTTTGGCAAGTACCTGGAAACTTGGCCAAAGACGCTCTCGGAATGGTAAGCTTGGAAGAGCTGCAGAATGCAAGCATGTGCTGAAGAAGCAAGAGGACAATTGCCCACATGAATGGCAAAGGGGGTGATTGTTAGGATTGTTGTCATTATGTGCAGCAATCATAGAGCATTTACAGCCTATCTTCTAGAAGAGGATGGCTGCCATTGCCATTGTCAAAGAGGGCTGCTAGGTGCAGCCACCATTGTTGAAGAAGAGCTGGAGTTGGCAGCCACCTTTGTTGAAGAAGAGCTGGAGTTGGCAGCCACCATTATTGACCAAAGAACAAATGGAGCAGCACCATGGATGCCTATAAATAGAGGCATACGGTTGAGAGCAAAATGAGAGAGTTAAGAGAAAGTGTGTAGAGCCAAAGATGTGAGAAATGTAGGAGAGAGTGGGCTGCCAAGGCAGCCAACAGTAGCTGCCATTGCAGCACTGAAAAGAGAGAAATAGAGTGAGGTTGAGAGTTGCCAAAGAGGGGATGATTCCTCCTCCTCTATTGTTGTAAATCTTGTTCTCTCCCTATATAATGCAATGACTTCTCCCGTGGATGTAGGCGGTTTGCCGAACCACGTTAAATATTGTGTCAGTGTGCTTTACCTCCTATGAGCAAATATCAGTACATCACCGGTCGGAATTCCCTACACATTTATATCAAGGAAGGAGAAAATATGATGAATGATGGGTTCTGGCAAGTAGCACTACTACTCTCGGTTGTTGTTTTTTTTTTACTTGGTCATGGAACTAGGCGGAGCCATAATTTCAGAAGTTGTGTATCTACAACAATGAACAACAGCCAAATGAGATAGCTATCAAAAACTAATATGGAGGGAATAAACACCAAAATATATTTGCATATTAAAGTAAATTCAGGTTGTAACTAACTAAGGGGTAACAAAACCATAGAGTTATTAATTTACATATCTACGAAGGGTGACCAGTTCCAAATTAATGCCGCACCAAGAAAAAATTCTAAAAAGCCCAACTGAGAGTGCTGGTTAATGGCCCAACTGATGCCTAAACAAGGTAAGAAAGAAGGACCAAAACCTCATCTCCTTAGCCCAACCTAACCATCTCCTCATCTTCCAACCAAACCCTCTCTTCTCAATGTCCAGCCTAATCCTCTCTTGGCCAAACACAACCGAAGGTAGGAAATAAAGGAGGGGGGAGAAAATTCAATCACCGAACCCCTTCCAGGGCATGTCAAACCGAACCCTCTCCAGCTTCGGTCCAACCGAACCGTGCATCTACGCCACCCTCTCTCTCCAATAAACAACATTTCTTATACTATCTCCGTTTAACCTTTTGCAGGATGGTCACCTTCAACCGAGGTCACTGTCATGGAAAGCCTAAATTCAATCTGAGGTTTAAAATATTAATTTAAAATTTTTATTAAAAGAAAAAAATTACGAATTTGGAAAAGTGCCTTCCAATAACACTCCCAAAGAGTGCTTTAGCAATGAGGCCATATCTGTAATGTTTCACTTACAAAACCAGAAACAAAGATATTATATAGCATACACACATCTGCTGTCTCACTTTGTTTCTGCTGACTCCAGCTCAATGCTATCATCACCTTAATTAGCAGCGACTAGTCAGTTGAGCCAATAGCTTAGGATTTTCGATGAATCTCTCTCTCCCTCCCTGAGAACCATTAACATTTGGAATGCTTGAAGCATCGTTGGCCTTCGATCTAGAATGGGATGAATACAGCTAGATGCGATCTTCAGAAAATGAAGTATTTCACCATCAAATCCTTGATCAAGAAGAGATTTATCAACAGCATGATAAAGGCCAGAAGAACTGCTTGATAGATGAGCGATTCGTTCAAACAAATTCTCCTCTAGAGTGTGAGATGATTCACTGTTATGGTCAGGATCATGAACTGCAATTAGCTCAAGAAGAAGAATACCAAATTGATAGACATCCTGCTTGATCAATTCCAGTTCACCTATCTTACTACTTGCAATTAAGCCCTTGTCACTTGAGCTCCTGTGCATTGCCCCTCCAAAATTTGATATCTTCGGTTCAAAATATTTATCCAGCAAGATGCTCCTTGAGCATATGTCAAGATGAACTATTAGGAAGTTGTTAAAATCATGAAGCCATGCCAAGCCTCGGGCTACTCCGATGGCGATTTTAACCCTGACATGCCAATCCAGTTTTTCAGCCTTGCATTTCACAGGATGTAACCAATCATGAAGGTTCCCATTTGGCATATATTTGTACACCAAAAGCCTTTCCCCGGATTCTATGCAGAATCCCAGTAGTGGAATTATGTTCATGTGTCTGAACTTGGCTCGAATGATTAGCTCAGACCTGAACTGTTTCCCTAAAGGTTGAGAGTCATGTAACCTCTTAACTGCAGTGAAACAATCATAAGGGTGCGCTGCCCTGTACATTGTCCCCATCTTTCCGACTCCGATGACATTGTCTTGGTCAAAACTGCGAGTGGCAATATTGAGTGCCGCGAAACTTGTTCTTGTAACCTTCTTCTCCAACACCGAATTCTGTTGATGAAATCACCGATGAGAATTAGTGAAAGATGAACAACGCTATTTTACACAAAATTTGCTAATTAGAATTATTCGTAAGATTGTCATTTGTCATTGAGCCATAACAAAGTGCAAAATGATCTCAACGTACAGTTTACATGCACAGAATGAGAGAGGTGACCACTTTGCTGCCTCCATATCTGAGCTCCACAGCTGGTAATGTTAAAAGCTACAATCAACCATCTAGGTGGTGGCCCAGTAGTAAAAACTTGGGACCAAGAGGTTTGTTTCCTCTGTGGTCTCAGGTTCGAGCCCTGTGGTTACTCATATGATGGCTACTGGAGACTTACATGGTCGTTAACTTCAGGGCCCGTGAGATTAGTCGAGGTGCACCCAAGCTGGCCCGGACACCCACGTTAAACTAAAAAAAAAAAAAAGCTACAATCCAGATTTTTCTATCATCACTGCCTTTCTCCCTAGATCTAGAAGCCTCATGAAAATGTCTCGAGAACTTTCCTCTAAAAAATCTGCTCATCCTTGTCCAAATTACAAGAGTAAGCACCTAGACTATCATATCACCGACATGACATCCTATCAATCTCTTGATTTATCAGCTATCTTCATTGGCATTGCGTTACCCTTATTTTAGATGGATCGAAGGCAAACAATACGATACAAAAACAATTACGATTGAAACAGCAGATAATGCATAACCAACCACAAATCCACTTTTGAACGAGGAACAAAATTCTTTTATGTGTACTTGGCAGGGTTTTCAAGGCCTACCACTAAGTCCAGGGTTGATTTCCACCTAGACGTTACTGTTTAGAATTTAAAATATTTTTTTAGCACTACCAAAAAATTAACAAATACAAATAAAAACACTAACAAAAATTTTTTGTCGGTGGATTGCAATGAACTTTACCGACAAGCTATTCCCTTGTATCAATCGATAAACACTGACGGAAATATTCTCTTAGTATATATCGAAGGAATTATAGTGAAAAATAAAACAATTGAAAATAAATCAAAAAGTACAATGACGTGTCACTTTTACATATAGAATTACCGACAAGTTAGGGTGGTCCCTTCAAAACGGGATTCATTTATCCAGAAGTACCAGGCTCAGTGGAAAAATGACCTTTCAATGTAAGTTTGTTTTCCTTTCACAACGACATGTTAACAATTTTTAAAAAAAAATTAATTTCAATTAACGAATGTAATTTCAAGTTTACAAACATAGAGACTGTTAGAACCATAACATCGATGATGAAATCATCGATGAAAATTCTATTATTTCAATAGAGTCAGGTTTCCAAACATCATTAATGGAAACCTATGATTCATGCATGGTTTGGAAAGTTTAAGGTTAATATTAACTTTAATATTTTTATTATTATTATTATGTTAATTTTGTTAGTTTATTAATATTAATGAAACTTTTCTTTTACAAATTTTAACTGCATGGAAAAATTTGAATGGGATAGAGCTGACAACGTCATTACCACGAGGGTTTAGGAGAATCACATTGCAATTAGGTAAATTGAAATCAAGATAAATTTTTTTAATCCTTTTCTTCAATTTTATTTTTTATTTACTAACAGATAATTCATTTGTACTATATAGACTGCGTGATTTTTGGTACGAGGTGCAAAAGAAAAGCCAAAAAAATATACAAAAGAAAGAGAGCTTCCAGGCTGGAAGGACGTGGTGGTTTGGAAGGATGTCAGATTATCGTATGTCTCGGAGGCTGTATGGGCGGAATATATATATTGAGCATGCAATGTCTAAGCATTTTGTGGGACAGTCACAGTCCGGTGTGGAGAACCCAAACAAACATGTTCATGATTTTGTTACCACGCACACCAGCGATTCCATTCCTTTTTCTTTTTCTTTTTTTTTTTGCATTCAAAACAGATGGTAAGATTTTTCTTTTATTGTATCCATTTTTTTATTTGTTGTTTTTTATAAATATATTTAACCAACAACAGTTTTCTCTTACGGCTACGGTTCTTGGATGCGAGTCAAGGTCGATGGAGCTTTTTCTGGGTATGCATGTGCAGAGTGATGACCATCAAAAAAGGGTGCAGCAGCTCGTCGATAGTCGAGCTTAGCACTTTGTGGATGTTGGTTTTCAACTATTTTTTTCTGAAGTTATTATTTTTTTTAATTTGCTAACTTTTTTTCAAGATACATATAACATCTGGTTGAAAAAAGATATGGAGACGATCCTTCAACCCATCTGGATCTCAATCCAGATTTGTGGTTGGAGGCAGGATTGTCCGGTGGAACCGATAAAAATCAGGTGTATGGTCTCTTTAACACTATGACCGAAGACTTGTAAATGGCTTACAATGTTTCAATCGTTGGATGCTCGCAATCGGTTCTGAGCACTCAAACTCTGAAGTTCGAGGCAATTTTAGACCAATGAGTACAAGCTCAAACAGCCCATCTTACTGCTGATTATGCACGACTTAGTACTGAGACAACGGAACTCCGTCAATTGGTAATGGAGATGAAATCACACATGAGTGGTACATGTGCTCCCTTTTATTAGCCCCATGGTCCCGAAGAAGACTTGTCTCCTCCTCCTCCTCCAACGCCTTTATTTTAGATTAATTGTATTTGAACTTATAAATGTTTAAATTTGTAATAAATATTTGATTCTTATATTAATTTAATTATTTTCTACTTTTGTTTCATATATTTTTCAAAAACAAATTAATTATTACTGATGGTGTTACCGATGGATTAAGTCCATCGGTATATTCCAAAGTGTTGGAAAGAATTACTGCAAATATCACTATCACTATTTAATCACCAACAGAATTGCATATGATTGTTTTGTCAGTTATATATCAAATTCGCCGAGAGAAATACCAAATGTGAAAAAAAAAAATCACTGATGGAATTAAATACGGTTTTTCTATCGGTGATATGTCGTATTCACCAATGAAAATACCGACGAAATGAAACGGATAATTTTTTTTGGTGTGCTTTTGCCTTCAATAAACCCATTGGTAATGATATTACCAACAGACCACAAATCACTAATGAAAGTTTTTCCAATGAAGTATTTTCATCAATGAGACCGTCGGTAAAATCCATACCAGCGGACTGAGAGTATAAATACTAAAAGAAGATTCTGTTAAAAATTCTAGTAGTGTAGTTGATGTATAATTTTTTATCCTATTTAATTTATAATTTTTTTATTTTTTTCTGGAAGTTTTTCGTAGTCTATAAGCAATTTAGAAAAGATATAATATGCAGTTTTGATTAGAAAAAATTATTGAGTAATAAAAATTCAAATTAAAGTTTTTGTATGGTAACCTTATTCAACAAAATTTTATGTTTCATTTGCTTGCTATTTATATAATATCGTGTTGTTTTGTTTGTGTCACTTGTGTGCTACTTTAATTAAGGACATGAACTAGAGGTTTCTCTTTTTTTGGCTATTTCTGTAATGATCAGTTAATGTTTTGGTCTGTGATCCATGGTCTTGGCAACTGAAGAATATTGATTTATCCTTAATAAAAGCAACTATATCGTCTTCAAAATAATAATAAAAGCTAGCAAGAAACTAAAAATATGATGATGAAATGAAAATCTTATGGGGATACCTGCTTGTTGGCTTCCTTTCTCTTCTTCTCTTGCCTTTCCATCAAAGATGTCGTCATTGGTTGCTTAATCATCACCTCATTCCCTTTCCTCTTGATGAGACGAGCCCAAGGCACACAATAGGACATGAAAATAGTTAAAATGGAAACCGAAGAGAAGACATAACCTATTAAAAACCCACTTTTGAGTGAAGATATCAACTTTTTCCGATGTTCATGATCATCACTCCCGTAGTTGTTCTCTTGTAAAGAACTGTATCCATTGCCGGCAACACCAAGGATATGAATCAAAAGAAGAGCAAGTTTTGCACCACCCACAGCCATTTTGTAGATAGCAAAACAGCAGCAAATAACAAGAGATCGTTCAAGGTTTAAGCTAACAATGTATAGAAGCTCTTAATTTTCTACAGCATTTTGTTAGATAAAAAGAGATGATCATTAATTGAACACGTTGAGGAGATGCATTGATTTGTTAGTCTATTTCTTCAAGTCAAGAAGCCAAGTCTCCTGCATCAAATTCCAAGTTCATGACGGGACAGTACGTCAAGAGAGAATGGATGGCCCTATAGGACTCCAATTTCCACGAAAGTGTGGGAAAACAAATTAGTCATAAAAGTTAGGTGCTGATTTATTACTTCTTTGTCTAGACTTATTTTTGTTTTTTTTTTCTTTTTTTTTTAATAGAAGTATTTGCACGTCATTCAACTTAAATGTTAATTGAGATTAAATTTTTAATCCGAGCAATTTTAATAATACTTAGTATATTTAATAATTCTTTTCGATTGTGATTTTGAAGGTTAAACTAAAAGAGAAAAAAACAAGAGATCGTTCAAAAGTTATATTTGACTGCCGTAGTAGTTCTCTTGTAAAGAACTGTATCCATTGCCGGCAACACTAAGGATATCAAGAGCCATTTGTGGATAGCACCGAGGGTCTTGGCCTGGCGGTAGGAGGGGCTTGTCTCCTCCTGCTGCTCCTGGGTTCGAGTTCTCATGTGCACGTTTGTTATCCCCGCGGTGCTTTACATGTCCACTGGATTTGCAGGGTGTTCAGTGGGCCGTGGGATTAGTCGTGGTGCGTGCAAGCTGGCCCGGACACCCACGTAAATAAAAAAAAAAAAAAAAAAGAGCCATTTGTGGATAGCAAAACAGCAGCAAATAACAAGAGATCGTTCAAAGTTATATTTGACTATTAACTACGTACCGCGTCCAAAGTTGCAAAGTCTTTGTCATTCTTGTCCCAGTGAACAATTCCAGTCTAAGTTGACTTGTAGTGTTTCAAGAAAGAATAGTTGGAATTAAGGACTCGAAAACGCGTCAGATCTAATTTATTTATTATTGGATGTTTGGAAGTATATTAGTATTGGTGGTTGAAATTGTTTTTTTGTTTGAAATATATTAAAATAATATTTTTTTTATTTTTTTAAAAATTATTTTTCATATTATTACATAAAAATGATCTAAAAAATAATTAATTTAAAATAAAAAAAATTAAAATTTTAAAAAATATAATTCTAATGACATTATCAAACATGTCAAAATAAAGAGATATAAAATTGAGAGCTGACGTTGAAATAATCCCAAAAACAAGTAACTTTAATTATAATATTGTTAAATAATATATTTATTTTGTTTTATTTATTAAGTGTAAAATAATATTTTCAGTTTAATTTATATTTTTTTATATTTAGATTAATTTAGCACTTTAAAGTAAATAATTTTTTTTTTAGATTCACTAAATTTTTTTTGTGTTAATCTAAATTAATGTAATATTATCAGTATATATAAAAAAATTCTTTACGAAACGAGTTGAGCCCTGCCAAGAAATCATGACATGTCAGGTGTAAATAAATAAATGGATTGCTGAGAGTGGAACACGCAGCAAGTCCACTGGAGAGAGTGGATGTTTCCATATGATTTAAAGTTAAAAATTTGTTAATTGATAAGTGTGATGTAATGAGAATATTCATCGACGCAACCGTTTAGTAATGTGAGGGGAGACTTGATAAGGTTTCATTTTAGTTCTTTTAATTTCTTTAAAAATTATTTTAGCTTCTATATTTTATTTTCATTTACAAATTGGTCTTTATTTGATTTTCTTTTATTGTTGTTTCTTATGAAATATATAGTTTAGTCCTTATAATAAAGAGGTTCTTGGAATTAGATCCCTAAATGATTACTCTAAATCATGAAATAGTTCATTTTATTAATAAAACACTTATTTAGCCACACCCACGAAACAATATTCATTGTAATTGTGTTTTTTTTTATTTATTTCACCCTTCATCAACTTAATTTTTTT
Source organism: Populus trichocarpa (assembly GCF_000002775.5). Classification (NCBI taxonomy): domain Eukaryota; kingdom Viridiplantae; phylum Streptophyta; class Magnoliopsida; order Malpighiales; family Salicaceae; genus Populus; species Populus trichocarpa. The sequence goes on along the minus strand of NC_037301.2, from coordinate 189,095 downwards.
TTTCTAATTTTATCTTTTAATATTAGGTTGTTTTAAGAATTATACTTAATAATTTTTTTTATTTTTTTTATGTTGGATTATATACCAGTTTTATGAATTTATAAGAAGGATATTGTAGAAAAACAAGATAGGTTGTAGGTAATGATGGAGGTTTTGATGGAAAGATGAATAAATTGAGTAATGAGATAATTACTTGACATGATGTTCCTAGTTGTAAAGAAAATGAGATTAAAAGGTCTATTAGATGAATATTTTTTTCTCTAGATGAAAATGTAGCTTAAAACTCCAATGATGATGAGGAAGATGATGGAAGAAAGTCTCGTACATACCAAAATCTCTTATACGAGACATGATCAAATAGAGAGTTTGGTGGTAGATTTTGGCCAAATAGAAATTTCAGCCAAGGAAGAAATTTTGATGAACTCGATGGTTTAAATCGTAATTTGAGTAGCATAAAACTTAAAATCTCATAATTTTAGGGAAAGAATGATCCAAAGGTTTATTTGGAATGAAAAAAAAGAAGATAGAATTTGTATTTCATTGCCATTGATATTTAGAGCAAAAGAATGTAAAAGTAATTATAGTTGAATTCACTGATTGTACTATTATTTAGTGGGTTCAACTTATTACATATATGAGGAGATAAAAGCAATCATCATAAAAAAAAAAAAAAATTGTCCCTAATCATTATTATAAGAAAGTATATAATAGATTGCAATCTTTATATCAGGGTTCTAGAAGTATTGACAAGTATTTTAAAAAGATGGAAATAACTATAATTAAAAATAATGTTTTTGAAGATAGGGAAGCCACAATAACTTGATTTTTAAATGGTTTAGATAGATAGATATATTACTAATACGGCTGAATTGCAACATTATTTAAAAATTAAAGATATGGTGTGTGGCTATAATATGGAAAAACAATTGAAAAAAAAAAGTAATGCAAGACTAGATGAATATTTGGGATTCTCTTGGGGTTGAAAGTTAAATTTCAAGAGAGATGGTAATGCACAAACAAAGTCTATAGCTGTCAAAGAATCATCTCAACCCCAAAGCTTAAGTTCTTGGGTTGAGATGGTTCTTTGATATGTTAAGCACAAGGTAATGTGAGTCTGTGCAAGTTTCAAGCTCAAAGGGCTTTCACTTAAGGGGGTGTGTTAGAGAATAATATAAATCATTTATTTGGACTTCACCTAACAACTTAAGCTATTGGGTTGAGATGATTCTTTGACAATAGCAGTATCTAAAGTTGTTGAACTCTTATATGTTAAAAAGCAGGTTGCGACTATATCAAAAAAGAAAAAGAAATAATGTTTGATAGAAACATAAGAGAGAGATTAAGAGTTTTAGGTGCAAATAAGTTGGGCATAATGCATCAAAGTGTCTAAATAAAAGGATTATAATTTTAAAAGATGATAAAGTAGTAGAGTAAGTTAGTGATGAATTTGAAAGTGAAAGCATGTCAATACTTGAAGATTCTAGTGACATTAAATATGCTGATAATGGTGAATTCTTGATTATAAAGAAATATTTGAATGTCTAGATTAGTGAAGAAAGCTTTAATAGTTGAATAAATGTGAAGAATTTAGGGTTACAAAACATGTTTTAATCTTATTCTCAAAAGAGATGAGAGATGAGACCTTCGGTCTGATTGGTGAAGTCCCATGAAGGGAAGTGATTGTAAGGGTCTTCCAAGCAAACTTTAATAGATTTCAAGCAATAAACATCAGTGGCAGTACCAGTAGTTACAGTGACAGTAGCTAACAAGGAGAACACAAAAGGAGGGTAGATAAAAAACAAATTAGCCATTTGGATTTGAGAGTTCATCAGAGTAGAATACAGGACAGTATAGCAAAGAGAGCATTTATTCTTGAGCTGCATCTTCTGCCCTGAAATGGATGGCCCTACACTACAATTTCCACGAAGCTTGGGAAAACAAATTAGTCGGATGATGTCGATTTATTTTTCTTTTTCTCTTCTTTTTTGTCATGCTGGTCGTTGTTTGAAATTAAATTTTTTTTTGAAAAAAATGCCTTCACACTTGTATGATCTTGACTCCATTCATTTAAAATCTACAATTTACTTCCCGAATCAATACAATTTTAAAATTTAAACAAAAGAACAAATCCACCGTTCCATATAAATTTCCAAGTTTTCCTGGTATAGGGCTGAAGAACTCAAGGCGGGTTTTAGGTAATGGCAACTCAAGAAACAAATCTTTTTATTTGGGGTTTGTTTACTGTGCCTGGAGTATTGGTTTAATGGGTTTTAGGTTTAGATTTAGAAAAGTTGAAATGTGATTTTGTTTTGTTGAGAAACAATATGGGAAATTTTTTTTATTATTATTAACATGGGTGTTCGGGTCAGTTTGGGTATACCTCAACTAATCCCACGGGCCCTGAAATTAACGACCATGTACGCCTCCAGTGGCTATCATATTAGCAACCACAAGTCTCAAACCTGAAACCATAGGAGGAGCAAACTCCTTAATCCCAAACTATTATCATTATGCCACCTACTAGATGATTTAAACAAGTGTTGCGTGCATTTTGTTAGAAAAATCATGGCATGTCATGTCATGTCATGTGTAACACAATTAATCTCAATAATTGAAAGATAAATTGTTTTTTTAGGAAAAAAAAAAAAGAAATGGAAGCAAATATGGAAATTGAGAATGATATAAATTTGATTAGAAATAAAAGTATCCATTTTCCTGAAAATAGGACTAAATCATACACCAGCCCTTCAGTTATAAGCTTTTTAAATTGAAACCTCAATTTTATTTTATTTTTTTACTAATTAATTTCAATTGTTGAGCCATAGGAAGTCTTGATTGCCATTAATTCTTATATTAGATTAATCTATTCCATTTTTAGTATCATACAAGGAAGTTTTTCTTTCTTATATGTACATAAACATAGATCCTGTGAAAACTTAGTTTTCAGGACTTAATTGAATGAAAAATAAGTTTTGGGAGTCGATTAATAAAGTATGCAAACTTGATGGGTATTAAAACTTTCCCTTCCAAGTCTAAAATGACCAAATTCTTTTCATCCATAACATGTTGTGCTCTGTGTGCATGGCATAAGAAGATAGTGAGGGTGAGGATATGTTTTGAAAAGAATTTTGGGACCTTGAAACCAAAACCCACAACTTCAAAACCTGTTTTGGGTACTATTCATGGATCTGGAGCATAGAGGTTAAAGGTGGCAGAAATTCATTTTAGTCCCTCTAGTTATAAAAACTTTTCCTTTGTTCCCTGTATTAATTTAATTTAAGAGTCTTAAAGTAGTGATGGGTATGGATTATATAATTTTGTAAATAATTTTGAATCTCAAAACTTCAAAATGCCTTGCAATTATATTGCCATTGAAATAAATTTGAGTACATAAAAATTGATTAATTATTTGACTCGCACTCCGCAGTTGGTTTATATATTTTTTCTCCCAACAAAAAAATTGGTTATGCTGAGTTTTTCAATGTATTTTCATATATAAAAAATCCCAAGTGTAAATAAAAAAAGTTATGCGGGTATTTAATTCAATAAATCAAGAACCATGTACATAAATAAACAAATAAATCATTAACAATAAATAAAAATTTTAATGATTTAGAATTAGAGAAAAACATGTTAGGGTGAGAAAACCTCATTTATTATAAACTGTTGTTACACTAAAAAAATTTTGCACTCAATATTTTGTTTTTTTTTTATAATCATTCGTATTCGAGTCTGTTTACGCGCATCTCAATCAATCCCTCGAGACCTTAGAGTTAATGATCATATAAGCCTCCAGTAGCCCTGAGATTTGTAACACTCAAACTAATGATCTCTAAAAATCAAAATCAAAACCTAACTAATTAAACTAAACACCTAGATTACACTCAATATTTCTTATTTTGACCACTGCTTAGCAAACATTATATGAGAGTTTTATATATTAATTTTAGCTGAATATTCCATGAAAAAAAGATGCTCTTGACCCAAAAGATCTTGTGAAAAGTCGTTGCTGCATGTTTCCGAGTCTGCTTTGAAGTGTCCAAGAAACGACAAGTTTGGAAATAAATAAAGATTCGAAAGTCTATTTCTTCAAGTCAAAAAGCAAGTCTCCTGTAATCCAAGTTCATGGAACACACAGCAGGTCTCTACTAGCGAGATTGGGTGCATGCTTCCATATGATTTAACGTTAAAAATTCGTCCCTATCTATTGTTATATTTTAGTGATTAAATATTATTGCTAACATGCTATTGTAATTTACTCTCAAATATAATATTTTGAACTTCTGCTTGTAATCGTTAATCAACCACTGTAAAATTTCTGGAGATTTATTCTCAAAAGCTATCATATTGTGTACAATATTGGTTCATTACACCAAAGCATGATAGAAACTAGAAAATGCAGACTTGCCTTTTGTTTGTCCTGTTGTTTTCATTGGAATTCTGCCATTTCAATCTCCACAGATTTTTCTGAAGTAGCAGGGCAAATTTCAGGTTGCGTTAGCATCGATGAATCATCTACTAGGTCACATCTCTCCCTTATTGCTTTTATGTCTTCGTACACTTGAAGCATTATCGGTCTTCGATCTGGAATGGGATCAACACAGGTACATGCAACTTTAAGCAGCTGAACGATCTCAGCGTCAAATCCTTGCCCGATCAGAGACTTGTCTATCGCGCCATGAAAATCCGAACTGCTCAAAAGATGACCAATCCATTCATTAAGAACATTGTTTGAGGAACCAGTCATGTTGCTAGGATCCACCCCAGTAATCATCTCAAGAAGCACAACTCCAAATCCATGCACATCTTCCTTCACAAATGCCATCTCCCAAAACTCACTATTTACGGAGGAAGCGCAGGTCGAACTCATGAGCATTGCCTCTCCAAAATTTGATAACTTGGGCTGAAAGTTCTGATCAAGTAATATGCATTTTGAGCTAATGTCAAGATGGATTATTTTGACGGTATGACAGTTCTGATGAAGCCATGCCAAGCCTCTTGCTAATCCGACGGCGACTTTAACCCTCACACCCCATTCCATAGCTTTTTCCTGACCTTCTTCCATGGGATGTAGCCAATCATAAAGGTTACCATTTGGCATATAATTGTAAACCAGAAACCTTTGGTTTGACTCAACGCAAAACCCCAACAGTGGAAGTACGTACGTTAATGATATGTCTCAATGAACCATGTATCTTCAACTCGGATATAAATTGTTCTTCAAGGAACTGAGAGTCATGCAACTTCTTCACTGCAACGACATAACCATTAGGCAATGATGCCTTGTACAGCATCCCCATCATTCCCTGTCCGATGACATTGTTCTCACTGAAATTATCGGTGGCATCATTAAGATCTGCGTAGCTCATTCTTGTAACCCTCTTCTCCAACATGGAAATCTGTGGACACAAATCTCAATATATTAGTACTGAAGAACATACATATACATTGCAATTGAACCAGCTTCAAGAATTCAGGGTCTTGTGTAGATAAGCATCCTGTAATTGGAAGTAAAAACTGAACTGCTCTTGCTCAAGACTTGAATAAGGAATTAAAAAATAAAAACTAACAAAACTAAAACAAAAAAGATATCAATCTTAAAGAGTAGTACCTCTTTAATTCCTTCCTCTAAGAGACCTCCTGTTGGAGAGCTGCCTGCGTGATCATCATCTGTTATCTTATGCTTCCTCTTCACCATCAACATCATCATTTCTGATATTGTGATTTTTTTTCCCTCTCCCCAATATACACCCATGGTACACAGCAGGATGTAAAAAAAATTGCAACTGAAGTTGAAAAAACTATATAACCAATCACAAAACCACTTTTGAATGAGTAATCAAACTTCATTTGATGACTTGAGCAACTTTTCAAAGGCTTCCCACAGAGTCCTGTGTTGTTCTGAAAGCTGTCTGCTGGAATATTACGTAAAAAATTTGGCACTGGCCCTGATAATCGATTGTTAGTAACAGTAAAGATCTTGATCCGATCGAGAAGGCCAATTTCTAGTGGGATATGACCTGTTAGGTTGTTGTTATTTTTCATTTCTTTATTGAGCACGTTGAGTCCACGAATAAAAGATGCATTGATTTGTTAGTCTACAAATATATTAACTTGTTTTAATAATTATAAAATGTTTTCTTTTATCTTATAAAGAACTGTATCCATTGCCGGCAACACTATAACAAGGTTATATCTGACTATTCACTACGTCCCGCGTCCACAGTTCCAAAATCTTTGTCATCCTTGGTAGTGTTTCAAGAAGGATTAGTTGGAATTAGTGACTCGAAAACCGCGTCAGATATAATTTATTTATTATATAATGTTTTGAAGTATAGCAACGGTTGTGGTTTAAAGTATTTTTTTTTAAATAGTTAAAAATAATTTTTTTTATTTATAATTTATTTATTATATAATGTTTTGAAGTATAGCAACGGTTGTGGTTTAAAGTATTTTTTTTAAATAAATTAAAATAATTTTTTTTATTTTAAAAAAATTATTTTTGACATTATCACGTTAAAATAATCTGAAAAAAATAATTATTTTTTTTAAATAAATTTTAAATTTTTAGAAAATATAATTTCAATGGCATTACCAAACATCGTCAAAGAAAAGTGATATAAAATTGATTTTAGTTCTTGTGAAATTTCTTAAAAAATAAGGTTTCATTTTAGTTCTTGTAATTTCTTTAAAAATTATTTTAGCTTCTATATTTTATTTTCATTTACAAATTGGTCTTTATTTGATTTTCTTTTATTGTTGTTTCTTATTAAATCTATAGTTTAGTCCTTATAATAAAAAAGGTTCTTAGAATTAGATCCCTAAATGATTACTCTAAATCATGAAATATATAGCTCATTTTATTAACAAAACACTTATTTAGCCACACCCACAAAACACTATTCATTGTAATGGTGTTTTTTTTTTTTTTGCTTTTTTTGTTTAGTTTTTTTTTTATTTCATCCTTCACCATCCTAGTCTTCTTTTTTTTTTTTTTTTTTGCTAATTTCATCTTTCTGTTTTGAGAATTGTGTTTTATAATTTATTTTTTTATATTAAGTTATATACCGGTCTTATGGATTTATAAGAAGGATCTTGTAAAAAAACAAGATAGGTTGGAGATAATGATGGAGGCTTTGAAGAGAAAGATGGATAAATTGAGTAAAGAAATGATTAGTAAACATGATGTTCCTAGTCGCAAGGGAAATGAGATTAAAAGGTCTACTAGATGAGTACTTTTTTCTCCAGATAAAAATGTAGCTTAAAACTCCAATGATGATGAGGAAGATGATGAAAGAAAGTCTTGTACACACCAAAATCTTTTATACGAGACACGATTAAGGAGAGAGTTTGGTGGTAGATTTCGGCAAAATAGAGATTTCAGCCAAGGAAGAAATTTAAATGATCTTGATGGTTTAAATCGTAATTTGAGTAGCATAAAACTAAAAATATCAGCATTTTAGGGAAAGAATGATCCAAAGGTTTATTTGGATCCAAAAGTCTATTAATAATACTAATAATACATTTTCATTGAAAATTAGATTCAAATTATTTTTTTATTCTTAAATTTTATGCATAGGTTTTAAACATGATTTATCATATTTAAGGATTTTTTAACTTTGAATCACACATAAAATATGAGGATACTATTTTGATATTTTTTTGTTAATTTATTTTAATAATCATAAGATGTTTTTTTTTTAAATATAAAAATTATTCAGGCTATAAAACTAGTATTTATGTTAAGATAAACAAGATATATGTGAATAAAAAAATTATCTTGATAAAAAAAAATAAAAACAATTATAATAACAATATCAAAAAAAAATTATGTGAGCAGAATATTATCGATTTGAAAGGATGGCCTCAAAATTTTGAGAACATGGGCCTGTCAAATAAATAGAGACTTACCACTAATAAAGATGGGCCTGTCATATCAAATGGTTGTAGGAGTCCAGTACCCCTTCCTTCGTGTTTAACCACCAAAATATTTTCATACTGCAATCTGCATCCAATCAAAGATGTTTATCCTGTTTGTTCACACAACAGATTCTTCTTAAGGAGAATCTCTGAATTATCAACAGACCACGTTGTTCCTCTCTTAGCAATGAGACCGCCATATATCTGTACTGTTTTCCTACACAGGGATATTGTTAGTTTTACAGCTAGTGCTAATGGCACAAGATGGCATTGCCCAGAAGATATGCAATGGGAGAGGGATCACTCCTGGGAAACCTTCACTACTTTACTTGTAGAGAAAATATTGGCTAGTGTTGCTTGTGCTTGTCGTTTGCTACTTGTTTTCTTCTTCGAAAACAAATCCAAATTCTTAGGAACCTTGCTGATCAACAGATCGGTACTGAAGTTCCAGCGCTGGCTGGAACTCAAAACATGAGGTTGTTTAGCAGGTGGTAGATCTTTCTGCATGCCTCCGCGCATGAAAGGATCACAAGACAAGCAGAGATTGTAAACCACCGCAGCATCTTTTCCACTTTCTTCTTCTGGTGCATCTAGTTTGATGCTAGCTACTTGTCGTCACGTACGTACGGGTTTGATTCTTTGGGAAAGCCACTCACATAGTCCTTGAGAATCAATTGCTTCTTGCTCATCACTTCCTCACCACCAACTCTATGATCACTAGCCATGCTTTTTGCTAACGTTCTTAAATTAATTTGTTGTTAAACAAAATGGTTGAAAAATGTTGCTGATGGTCTACAAGGTTGCAATATGCCCTTGTTGAAGAGTCAATTGAATGCACAATATGTAGTCCAAAGCAATAGAAAATATTCAAGACTTTCGGGACAATTTGGACGTAGTTGTATACAAAACTTTAAGCTGTATCCTGAGGTTTTTTTCAAGTCCCCAGAAAAGAGATTAGTTTGAAATATTTGTAGTTACTTTTGCAGTACCTTGAATTTGGATAGATAGTTGAAGCTTGTTCTCAAACAGCACCATTGCTTCTTACATACTTGTTTATTATACCAAAACATGATAGAGTTGCCTAAATTTGTCCTTTTTTTCCTGTTTCCATTGACTCTATGCCATTTCAATCTCAACAGATTTGCCCTTTGAGCTGGGAGGGTAAATTTCATGCTGCTGCACTAGAATCTCTGAATCATCAATTTGGCGACATCTCTCCCTCATTGCTCTTATGTCTTTGTACACTTGATGCATTGTTGGTCTTCGATCTGGAATGGAATCAACACATTGGCATGCAACTTTAAGCAGCTGAAATATCTCATCATCAAATCCTTGCCCAACCAGAGACTTATCAATGGCATCATAAATCTTAGAACTAGTCAAAAGATGACTAATCCATTCATTAAGAAGACTGTTCGAGGAATCAGTCATTCTGCTAGAATCCACCCCCGTAATCAGCTCAAGGAGCACAACTCCAAATCCATACACATCTTCCTTAGCAAATGCTGTATCCCAAAAGTCACCATTCACAGAGGAAGTGTTAGTTGGATTTACGATTATCGCCTCCCCAAAATTCGACAACTTTGGCTCGAAATCCTGATCAAGTAAGATGCACTTTGAGCTTATGTTAAGATGGAAAACTCGGATAGTACTACTGCAGTCCTGATGAAGCCATGCCAACCCTCTTGCTAACCCGATTGCAACTTTAAACCTCACAGTCCATTCCATAATCTTTGCCTGGCCTTCCATTGGATGTAGCCAATCATAAAGGTTACCATTTGGCATGTATTTGTAAACCAGAAGCCAATGTTTTGATGTCATTGAAAATCCCAAAAGTTGAGGTATGTTGACATGCCTCGATGAACCAAGTGTCTTCAATTCTAACACGAATTGCTCCTCGAGGATTCGACAGTTGTGTAATTTCTTCACTGCAAAGAGATAACCACTAGGCAACGCTGCTTTTTACAGCATCCCAATCTTCCCCTGCCCGATGACATTGTTTTCGCTGAAATTATTTGTTGCATCTTTAAGATCTGTATAGCTCATTCTAGGAACCTTCTTCTCCAACATAGAAATCTGAGGACAGAGATTCCCAATCCATTACTCACTAATTGTTGAAGAAACACAAGTATTTCCCTTGAAATTGAAGCAGGTTAAAGAATTTAGGACTATCTGTAAATTAAGACATCATGTAACTGCAGATGAATAGTTACCTCAAAACTCATAAGAGATAATTAGAAATGTCTAATAACAGGACAAAAAGAAAAGCAAAAAGTCCTGCAATCAATTTCAAAAGCAAACCACTCAAAGTTGACATGCACTTCATCATATAGTCAGTACCTCTTTGCCTCCTCCATGTATGTTCTCAACCGATGGCGAAGCACTTAAATTATCAGCTTCCTTCCTGTTCTTCCTCAAAATCAGCATTACCATCGTTTGTATCGTAATCTTCTTATTTCTTTTTTTGACATGCACCCCTGGCATACAGCACGACACAAAACCAACAATGACTGAAACGGAAAAAACCGTATAACCAGCTGCAAACCCAGTTCTGAAAGAAGAATAAAATTCGTTGCTATGCCCTTTGCAAGGATCTAAAGGCCCTCCACATAGGCCAGGGTTGTTTGCATAATTCACATTTGTGGATGAATAAAAACCACCAATTGGGCAAAAAACACCACATGTAGAATTTGCTTTAACAAATTCTGGCACTGGACCTGACAACAGATTTTATGTTTTGTTTGTCACTTGTGTGCTACTTTAATTTTATGTTTCATGTGCTTGCTATTTATATAATATCGTGTTGTTTTGTTTGTGTCACTTGTGTGCTACTTTAATTAAAGACATGAACTAGAGGTTTCTCTTTTTTTGGCTATTTCTGTAATGAGTTAATGTTTTGGTCTGTGATCTATTCAATTAAGTTTGCAACGATCCATGGTCTTGGCAACTGAAGAATATTGATTTATCCTTAATAAAAGCACCTACATATATATATCGTCTTCATAATAATAATAAAAGCTAGCAAGAAAACTAAAAATATGATGATGAAATGAAAATCTTATGGGGATACCTGCTTGTTGGCTTCCTTTCTCTTCTTCTCTTGCCTTTCCATCAAAGATGTCATCATTGGTTGCTTAATCATCACCCCATTCCCTTTCCTCTTGTTGAGACGAGCCCAAGGCACACAATAGGACATGAAAATAGTTATAATGGAAACCGAAGAGAAGACATAACCTATTAAAAACCCACTTTTGAGTGAAGATATCAACTTTTTCCGATGTTCATGATCATCACTCCCGTAGTTGTTCTCTTGTAAAGAACTGTATCCATTGCCGGCAACACTGAGGATATGAATCGAAAGAAGAGCAAGTTTTGCACCACCCACAGCCATTTTGTAGATATACAACAAACAGCAGCAAATAACAAGAGATCATTCAAAGTTTAAGCTAACAATAAAGTCTAGAAGCTCTTAATTTTCTACAGCATTTTGTTAGATAAAAAGAGAACAAGAGGAGATCATTCAAAATAAATTAGCCATTTGGATTTGAGAGTTCATCAGAGTAAGACTACAATGGAATGGTTGGAATGACCAAAAATGAGAAATAAGAATCATAAATACCTACTCAAAAGGAAATTTGAATTGAAATCTCTTTTTGTTTCTGAAATCTCCAAAGAGAGCATTTATTCTTGAGCTACTTGTTCTGCATTGAAATGGATGGCCCTTTACTGCAATTTCCACGAAAGTGTGGGGAAAACAAACTAGTCAAGAAGCTTAAGTCCTCATTTTCAACTTCTTTCAATTTCCTCTTCTTTTTTTTTTTTTTCAATAAAAGTATTTGCACGTCAGTCAACTTAAATATTAGCTGAGATTAAATCTTTTGTTTTTGTACATTTTAAAAGTATATTTGACTTAAAAAAATCAATTTAATATATTTTTAGTATTTTTTAATAGTTTTGATGTATTAATTTTAAAAAAATAAAAAAACTTATTTTAATATAGTTTCAAGCAAAAAATATTTTAAAAAAACATTACAATTTTAACCACAATATTAAACACATACTTATTATACACACAGCCCTTCAATTATAAGCTTTTTACATTGAAACCTCAATATTTTATTTTGTAATTAATTTCAATTGTTGAAAGTTAGGAAGTTTTGATTGCCATTAATTCTTATATTAGATTAATCTCTTCCATTTTAAGGAACATCGCTTTTTAAAATAAGGGTAACTCCGCTGTGAAAACTTAGCTTCCAGGACTTAAGTGAATAAAAAATAAGCTCCAGGAGTGTATTGATAAAGTATGCTTAAAAACTTGTTTTGGGTAGTATTCATGGATGTGGAGCGTAGAAGTCGAAGGTGGCAGAAACTCATATTAGTCCCTGTAGTTATAGAAACATCTTATTTGTTCCCTGTATTTAATTCAAGATTTATCTAAAAGTGATTGGTATGGACCCACAGGGAAAAGATGCATTGACTTGTTAGTCTATTTCTTCAATTCAAGAAGCCAAGTCTTCCTGCATCAAATTCCAAGTTTATGGGTCGCGTAATTAAAGAGAGAATGGAATATGGCCCTATAGGACTCCAATTTCCACGAAAAAGGTTAAGTCCTGATTTATAAGTTTTTGTCAATTATTTTTCTTCTTTTCTTTTTGTGTTTTTTTTAATAGAAGTATTTGCACGTCAATCAACTTAAATGTTAATTGAGATTAAATCTCTAATCCGAGTAATTTTAATAATATTTAGTATATTTAATAAAAAAATTATTGTGATTTCAAAGTTTAAACTAAAAAGAGAGAAAAACAAAGAAGGAGAATTTCATCAACTTCAATATCAACTCCTTTTAATGATTGTTTTCATATAATTTAAAGTAAAAACCCTGTCGGTTTTCACATTTATATTCTGAAAATTTATTTTTATTTAATTTGATGATGATAATTAAAATAAGTATTAATAAGAACTTTAATTATTTAAATTTAGGGAAAACATGTTAGGGTGAGAAAATCTCATTCATGATAAATATTTATTACACTAAAATGATTTTGCACTCAATATTTTTTATTTATTTATTGACGACAAGCAAGCTTAGCAAACATTAAATGGGAGTTTTGTGTATTAATTTTAGCTGAATATTCCATAAACAAATATGCTCTTGAGATAGAAGATCGTGTGCAAAGTCATTAAATTTAACTTTTTATCAATGATTTAGGAATTAAATTCTTAAAAATCAAGTAAAATAATCATAACCTTTATTTTTCATTTCTTTATTGAGTCCACGAATAAAAGATGCATTGATTTGTTAGTCCACAAATTTATTGATTTGTTTTAATAATTATATAAAATGTTTTCTTCTAGGATATGAATCGAAAGAAGAGCAAGTTTGGAAGATAGCAGCAAATGACAAGGATACATCTGACTGACTATTAACTACGTACCGCGTCCACAGTTCCAAAGTCTTCCTTGTCCCAGTGGACAAGTCCAGTCTAAGTTAACTTAGTAGTATTTCAACAAGGATTAGTTGGAATTAGTGATTCGGAAACCGCGTAAGATATAATTTATTTATTATAGGGTGTTTTGAAGTATCACTGTTTAAAGTGTTTTTTTTTTTAAATGAATTAAAATAATATTTTTTTATTTAAAAAAAATTATTTTTAACATTACCACGTCAAAATAATCTAAAAAAATAATTATTTCTTTAAAAAAATAAATTTTAAATTTTTAAAAAATATAATTTCAATGGCATTAACAACAAAAAAAAGTGATATAAAATTGATTTTAGTTCTTGTAAAATTTCTTAAAAAATAAGGTTTCATTTTAGTCTTGTAATTTCTTTTAAAATTATTGTATCTTCTATATTTTATTTTCATTTACAAATTGGTCTTTATTTGATTTTCTTTTATTGTTGTTTCTTATTAAATCTATAGTTTAGCCCTTACAATAAAAAGGTTCTTAGAATTAGATCCCTAAATGATTACTCTAAATCATGAAATATATAGCTCATTTTATTAACAAAACACTTATTTAGCCACACCCACAAAGCACTATTCATTGTAATAGTGTTTTTTTTTAAAAATTTCACCCTTCACCATCCTAGTCTTTTTTTTTTGTTTTTTTAGGCTAATTTCATCCTTCTGTTTTGAGAATTGTACTTTATAATTATTTTATTTTTTTAATATTAGGTTATATATCGATCTTATGGATTTATAAAAGATCTTGTAAAAAGATAAGATAAGTTGGAGGTAATAATAGAGGCTTTGATGAGAAAGATAAATAAATTAAGTAAAGAGATGATTAATAGACATGATATTTTTAGTCACAAGAAAAAGAAGATTAAAAGGTCTATTAGATGAGTATTTTTTTTTTCTAGATGAAATGTAGCTTAAGGCTCTAATGATAATGATGATGAGGAAGATGATTTTCCACTCAATTTGTTTTTTATTTATTGACGACAAGCAAGCTTAGCAAACATTAAATTAATGGGAGTTTTGTGTATTACTTTTAGCTGAATATTCCATGAACAAAGATGCTCTTGAGATAAAAGATCGTGTGCAAAGTCATTAAATTTAATTCCTTATCACTGATTTAGGAATTAAATTCTTAAAAATCAATTAAAATATTCATAACCTTTATTTTTCATTTCTTTATTGAGCCCACGAATAAAAGATGCATTGATTTGTTAGTCCACAAAGAAAAAGTCCACAAATTTATTAACTTGTTTTAATAATTATAAAATGTTTTCTTTTATTTATCGTATAAAGAACTGTATCCCATGCCGGCAACACTAAGGATATGAATCGAAAGAAGGGCAAGTTTTTGTAGATAGAAAAACAGCAGCAAATGAACATGATAGAAACAGGAAAATATAGATTTGCTAACTGCGGTCCTGTTTCTGCTGCCAACAGATTAGTCTTGAGAAGTAGCAGGGCAAATTGCAGGCTGCATCTGGATCTCGAAATCATCAACCGCTTCACATCTCTTGGTGAAGTGCTCAAGAGATGACCAATCCATTCATTAAGAATACTGTTTGAGGAAAAATTCATTCTGCTACAATCCATCCCAGTAATCAGCATTGAAATGGATGGCCCTTTACTGCAATTTCCACGAAGGTGTGGGGAAAACAAACTAGTCAAGAAGCTTAAGTCCTCATCATGAAATGATTAGTAAATATGATGTTCCTAGCTGTAAGAGAAAAAAGATTAAAAAGTTTACTATATGAGCAATGGCAGAGCCAGAAATTTTTTAAATAAGGGGACAAATTACTAACAAATACTATATTATATAGACATGCATTAGAAATCAATTCGAAACAAATATACTAACTCATATAAAACAAAAATTAATTTAAAAATACTTTTAAAATGAAAAAATTTACAAAAAAAATAGTTTTTTTCTTTCCTTTTTTAAGAAAAAATAACCTGCACTGATTAAAATCAAGCTTGCACGCACGTGTTAATTCTTCTCCAGGCTCCAGCAAAACACAAATTGTCTGACGAAAACAAAAACAAAAAAAACAAATAAAATATGAATTATTTAATCATCTATCCTGATTATTTTATAGGAAGGCACAAAGAAATTAACATCATAAAAAGGACCAATCTCAAGTTAAAAGAATTTTAATTCTACAAATATCAATCTTTACTCACTGATAACAATTGGAATGTTTGCTTGTTCATCTCGTGGAAAATTTTAATTCCATACTATAACCAATTCAATCGGAAATTATATAACCTTTAATTAATTCAAAACAATCAAATCAATGTCTATTGTTCAAAATCTTGCTGGTGTCTACCATTCACCTTTAATTGATTCAAAACATTATACATATCAAAACCTCTAAATTATTATAAACCTTAATATTTTCAATAACTAATTATAAAATAATAAAATTAAAATTAGATAATAAAATAAATAAAAAAATAAAAGAAATTTATCTCTTAATTGGACTTGAAGAGAAATTTGTACAAGGAAAAGGGCAGGGAACAACAGCTAAAAAAATAATAGAAAAGCTCTTAGATAATGAGTGGAAGAGAAAGAAAGAAAAGGAAAATGTTCGGGGGAATGAGAAATGAGCTGAAGTGAGTGCTGAAACCTAAATATAAGACATATATTATATATATTATTTATAATATGAAAATACAAGTCAACAATATTTCCTTTGCGTCTCTGCGTGTGTCAACCCCTAAAACCCTCACAATACTATTATATTAATAATTTAATATAAAAAATATTCACAAAAAAAAATTAAGGGGGCAATTGCTCTCTTTTGACCCTACATGGCTCCGCCACTGTAGATGAACACTTTTTTCTCCAAATAAAAATATAGCTTAAAACTCCAATGATAATGAGGAAGATGATGGAAGAAAGTCTTGTATACACCAAAATCTTTTATACGAGACACAACCAAGGAAAGAGTTTGATGGTAGATTTCGGTCAAATAGAGATTTTAGCCAAGGAAGAAATTAAAATGATCTCAATGGTTTAAATCATAATTTGGATAACATAAAACTAAAAATCTCAGCATTTTAGGAAAAGAATGATCCAAAGGTTTATTTGGATACAAAAATCTATTAATAATACTAATAAAACATTTTTCATTGAAAATTAGATTCAAATTGTTTTTTTATTCTTAAATTTTATGCATAGGTTTTGAACATGATTTATTATATTTAAGGATTTTTTAGCTTTGAATCACACATAAAATATAAGCATACTATTTTGATATTTTTTTTGTTTACTTATTTTAATAATCATAAGATGTTTTTTTTTTAAATAAAAAAATTATTCAGGCTATAAAACTAGTATTTATGATAAGATAAACAAGATATATATCAATAAAAAAATTTATCTTGATAAAAAAATGAAACAATTATAAAAAAATTTATGTGAGCTGAATATTATCGATTTGAGAGGATGGCCTCAAAATTTTGAGAACATGGGCCTGTCAAATAAATAGAGACTTACCACTAATAAAGATGGGCTTGTCCAGTACCCCTTCCTTCGTGTTTAACCAACAAAATATTTTCATACTGCAATCTGCATCAAAGATGTTTATCCTGTTTGTTCACACAACAGATTCTTCTTAAGGAGAATCTCTGAATTATCAACAGACCACGTTGTTCCTCTCTTAGCAATGAGGCCATATATCTGTACTGTTTTCCTACACAGGGATATTGTTAGTTTTACAGCTAGTGCTGCTTATGGCACAAGATGGCATTGCCCAGAAGATACGCAATGGGAGACGGATCACTCCTGGGCAACCTTCACTACTTTACTTGTAGAGAAAATATTGGCTACTGTTGCTTGTGCTTGTCGTTTGCTACTTGTTTTCTTCTTCGAAAACAAATCCAAATTCTTAGGAACCTTGCTGATCAACAGATCGGTACTGAAGTTCCAGCGCTGGCTGGAACTCAAAACATGAGGTTGTTTAGCAGGTGGTAGATCTTTCTGCATGCCTCCGCGCATGAAAGGATCACAAGACAAGCAGAGATTGTAAGCCACCACAGCATCTTTTCCACTTTCTTCTTCTGGTGCTTCTAGTTTGATGCTAGCTACTTGTCGTCACGTACGTACGTACGGGTTTGAATATTCTTTTGGAAAGCCACTCACATATAGTCCTTGAGAATCACTCGCTTCTTGCTGATCACCTCCTCACCACCAAATCTATGATCACTAGCCATGCTTTTCCTTTATATTTAATAATAGATATCTAATGTTTATTTTATTAATTGTATCTCTGGATAAAAAAACAACTTGCTAACCCTCATATCAATTTGATATACCAAGGTAAGATTCAGAGAATTTACCTCTTATAAGTGTTCTAATTTTAATGTTCTCATCAAATCTCGACAACATAATTGATATCCTCAAATAAATGATTGTACTAAACAAATTTAGTTCGAAGAATTGTAAGCTCTTTGAATAATCTTGTCCTTCATTTTCATTTTCATTTTCATTATTAATATACATGTTGATAGATTTAAATCGTGTGGAAATTAATCTGATGTGACTCGGTTTTTTTCTTGGATTAAAAAACAACCCAAATTACCGGTAAAAACATAATTTGACTCAAATTAAATATTTAAGATGAGATATTTTAAAAATCATTGAAAAGACAACATATTGGATTGATTCGGGTCAATCATATTTAACTTGCTAATTTACATACTAAGTAATGAAATCATGATAACTCCAAAGAAAACAAATGAAAATAAATTATAAAATTCAATGTCCAATAAATATAATTTGAAGAATGGAACTAAAAGAAAAAATCAATTAAAAAAAGATCCCAAAAATTACTCGAGTCAACTTGAATTAACCTATTAAACTCGTGACCCTGATCATGAAACTAGGATAACCCAATAGAAAACAAATTATGAAATTCAATTCTCAATCAACACAGTATTGAAAGATGAGATTTTAAAAACAAAATCGATTAAAAAAGGATAAAAAAACAAATCAAGTCAACTAGAGTTAATATGTTAACCTCATAACCCGAGTTATAAAATGAAAATAATCTCATAGAAAACATATCCAAATAAATTATGAAATTTAATTCTCATTCAACTCATTGTTAGAAAAAAAATCAATTAGAAAAATAAAAATAAAAACATGAGTCAACTTATCAAACTCGTAGTCCGAGTAATGAGTTTATGATAACCGTATAAAAACTAAATTAAAAAAATATGAAATTAATGTTAAAAAATATAATTAAAATTAAGAAAAAATATATATTAGAAAATAAAATTAAAAAGAAAGAAAAACGCTAAGGAAAAAACACTTTTTCCCGTTAATATTATCTTGTCAGGAGGTGTTCAGTGAATACCCCTTCTTTTTTTTTTTCTTTTTTTTCTTTGATAATCTTCTTTTTTTATATATATTTTAATTCTCAAGAATATGCATTTATGTTGTTAAGGAATGATGGTTTTGCATAAAACAATTATATTTACAATTTCATCAACAATGAAATGTACGTGCCATCAAGAAACAAGCACTGCCTCCTAATCTGCATAATTGACAAGCTAAAATATTATGCTGTATTTTTATTTATTATACAAATAAAAATCTTTATTAGGATAGTTTTAATTAAAGATATTTTCTAAATTACTTTTTTCAAAATTATAATTAAAAATATTTTTAAAAATATTATATTTTTGAATCGCAACCATAAAAACCACCATGATATAAAACAGACTTAAATAGTGTTTAATGTTGTGGTAGAGATTACTTTTTAAAGTGTTTTTTTTCTTGAAAATACATAAAATAATTTTTTTATTTTTAAAAATGTATTCTTAACATCAATACATTATTCAAATTTTTTTAAAAAATTATTCTTTAAAAAACATCGGCTAGTGTTGATCGTTATGGTAGCGGTTACTTTTCAAAGTGTTTTTTCTCAGAAATACATCAAAAAAATATTTTTAACAATAAAACATCAAAAAAATCTGAAAACATAAAATAAAATTAATTTAAAACAAATAATTTTTTTTTCAAAAATATTTTTAAAATATAAAAATAAACCAGCTAAGGGAGTAAAAATAAAAGTGATGAGATAAGCATCGTAAAGCTAACAGCGTGGTTGAAGACTCTTCCATTTACCTTCAAGTACTGATCATGTGGACATGACAGAGGTGGAAAGATGAGTATAAAGAGGGCGACCTCTCGCCAAAACTTCAGAGCTAGCCGGCTATAGAGGAAGAGTGTCAAAGCTAAAGATGAAAGATCGAGACGGCGGAGGTGACGACGACTAGGAAGGTTTCTAAGCAAGGCAATGCTGCACTTGAGGATATGATCATAAGAATACAAATCAAGATGAGTAAGCTTTGCATTAAGAACCATTAATTAATTTGCACTTGACACAACATAAATTATTTTTTCTTGTATCGATCCTGAGGTTTTTTTCAAGTCCCCAGAAAAAAAAAGGAGTAGTTTGTCTTTATCACAACTTTGATAGCTGGAGATTGGTTTTTTAATTCTTTTATATTCATTTTTTCATGTATTTTTTTTAATTATTTCTATAAGCAATTGTGTGCAACTTGTGTATTATTTAATAAAATTAAATGGAATGTAAAAAAAACCAACGTCATTGAAAGCACCATCACATAGTTTAAAAATCAAATTTACAATCATCTAGGTGGGCTTAATGGTAAGAGCTTGAGATCAAGAGATTTATTCCCTTTATAGTCTCAGGTTCGAGTCATGTAGTTTCTCATAGTTACTAGAGGCTTACATGGTCGTTAATTTTAGGGCTCGTGAGATTAGTCGAGGTGCATATAAGTTGGTCCGGACACCACGTTAAACTAAAAAAAAAATCAAATTTGTTTATTATTCAAAGATGTCAATTAAAAACAATTTAATTATAATTCAAGGAGAGTTTGTATAAAGTAGTCGAGAGAACTATCTTATTTAACAGATCCTAAGCCATTGATTTAAAATTAACGATTAGATTTTCATTATAAAATATTCTAAGTCAATGGTGGTGCACCAAACCCACACGCTTCTACCGTTTCTGCCACGTAATTTGTTTTTTTTTTTTTGTGGCTATAAACAATCGCAGCTTATATCAAGAAAGACGTTTTGCGGCTTCCAATCCTCTACTTAATCAGTCTGTTTTTCCAAATTTTAAAATTAGTTATGGTTTTCATGATGAAAATATTAGATAATGATTCTTATTGTTTTTTTATTGATAAAAAACAAGAATTTCTTGTTTCTTTCTCTCATATCATTCTCGACTATTCCAATCTAGAAGAATGACATATGCATTATAATAATCTCAATACATAGTTTAATAGTATGATAACTTCTCCTCGAATGTATTTTAAAAATATATTTAACTCTAAATAGTATAAAATTGATGAATTTTTCTAATGTTTTTGTTGAATAATTAATGAGGTCATGACTCATGACAAACATGTGGCTGCTTCGCAGCTCATATCAATACATGACAAGTCTCTTTTCATTAGTTTCCAGATAGATTAGCAGGATTTGATTAGAGTTGCTATTATCAATGGAGACTGATGGTGGTGCTGGAAATGTTGTGAGAAACAAGAAGTTGATACTCAAAGACTACATCAAAGGTTTCCCAAAAGAATCAGACCTTCATCTAACAACTGAAAGTATAGAATTGAAAGTACCACAAGGTTCAAATGCAGTTCTTGTAAAGGTTCTTTACCTCTCCATTGATCCTTACCAGTATATTCGATCCACGAAGATCGAAAAACCTGGCTACTTCTCTTCCTATTCCCCTGGTTCTGTAAGTCTTACATCTTCCCTTCTTCTCTTCCTTTCATATACAGACGGCCAGACTCAAATTTCCAGGATTGTAGTAACAGACTGACCCTTTTCTGCTGAGAAATTTTTTTTGCAGGTGATGGCCAGTTATGGAGTGGGTAGAGTTTTTGAATCTGGACACTCTGATTTCCAAAAGGGTGATCTTGTTTGGGGAACAACTGGATGGGAAGAGTACAGTCTAATTACAGAACCTGAAACTCTCTTTAAAATCCAACACTCAGATGTACCCTTATCTTACTATTTGGGAGTTCTTGGTAAGTTTTCAAGAATTTGATCAACAAACTGCTGAAAGATTTTGGAGCACTAAAGGTGTTTTTGTGTCTTCTCCATAGGTATGCCTGGTTTGACAGCTTATGTTGGTTTTTATGAGTTCTGTGCTCCCAAGAAAGGAGAGACTGTTTTCATTTCTTCGGCATTTGGTGCAATAGGTCAGCTTGTCGGGCAGCTAGCAAAATTGATGGGCTGCTATGTGGTTGGTAGTGCAGGAAGTCAAGAAAAGGTATTTCATTTTTCTAGAAAATTACATGCTGAGTCCTGATTCGTACATTTACAGAGTTAAACACGCATGACATTAACATCGGGTCTGCTGGCCTGAACTTTCCATGGATTTTTTATAGTGATTTCCAACTTCTCATATCCTATCAAGAGCACATCTCTTGACTCTTGTTGTTTTAGGATAAAGAAAGAAGAAACAGAGTATTGCTACAGACAAATAGAAGATTGAAGCTTAAGTCTGAATCATATTAATTTACTGCTGAGGCATTCAATTTAAAGCTAAAATCATGGTCATAAGATTACGCCATGATCACAATCATGGATACCAAAAGAAATAACTAACATAAAAGAAATAGGAGTCCACATCAGCAGTCCTAAACACGTCTGCTAACAACATCCATTTGTAGCATAACATCAGCTTTTCTTTAACCTGATCTTATTATTTGTTGTCATGACTAGTTTTCTTTCTGTTTTGCATTCAAGATGACCCAGTTTCAACAATTTGCTGTTTCTTGTTTCTAATTTCTTACAAGGTTGATTTGCTGAAGAACAAGCTGGGATTTGATGAGGCATTCAATTATAAAGAAGAGAAAAACTTGGATGACACATTGAAAAGGTCAGGTTTTGCCTTTATCTGTGTTTGATATATATGATTGTGCATGCTTCTTGGCATATTGCAGAAGGTCATCCATCTTATTCCTGCAGAGATAGCTTTCAAAAAATTAGGTATATCACACCTCAAAGCAACAAGACTTAGCTTTCAGCACTTCAAATCTACTGGGCCATCAAATATATCCCAATCTTGAAAGGGTTGACTTTGAATGAAAGATCTCCCGTTAAAAGATATTCGTGTGATGCAGAATCAATTAAAAACCTGCCTGCCCTACTCCAACTACCCACTCACCATGTTATCAACCCTCTATGCAATCTGTCTTGCTAAAGAAATTTGTGGGGTTGGGCTACCAAAATTGTCAACTAGAAATAAAAGAAAAGAAATGCCAAGCTGTGTGATTATTGCAACAGTTATGAAGTGACCAATGTGAGCTTCAAAAAACTCAATCCGCAAGTTCTTGCTGTTGTTTTCGCATCGATTCATTGCAGGCACTTTCCTGAAGGCATTGACATTTGCTTTGACAATGTTGGGGGCAAAATGCTTGATGCTGTACTACTCAACATGAAACTTAATGGCCGCATTGCTCACTGTGGAATGATTTCACAATACACACTGGATGAGCCTGAAGGCATAAAGAACATGATGAACATCATTTATAAGCGGCTTCGCTTGGAAGGATTTGTTGTCACTGATTACTATCACCTCTTTCCCAAGTTCCTAGACTTCATGTTGCCTTGCATTAGAGAAGGGAAGATTGTGTATGTGGAAGACGTATCTGAAGCTCTCGAGAGCTGTCCAGCTGCTCTTGTAGGACTTTTTAATAGCAGCAATCTTGGAAAGAAAGTTGTTATAGTTGCTACAGAATAACAAGCCAACCAAACTGTAGCGTTCTCATGGGCCAATATTGAGAATCGTAAGTATCCTCTTCTTTTATGTGGTTACAAGTCAAATATAATCAATAATGTGGTTGGATTTTTTTATATGTAATTGCTAAACTTGTATTTCGAAAATTACTACATGCAAATTATTTAATATTTAGGAGTGGTTTTTTTTTTTAAAAAAAAAAACATGGGATGCAAACCATAGTTATCTAGGCACAACTCGGCTCGACGGATTGACCTAGAAACTAGGTTTAAAATTGAGTTGATGAGTTGATTTGTGGTTATTTCAAGGGTATTAATAAGATAGTTGTTGGTTGAAATGACTTAAACTTAAGGTATTTTGAGCGTGTTTGGCAGTGTGGTTGCGGGTGCTTTTCAAATAACTTTTCGTGCCGAAATGCATGCCAATGATGTTTTTTTATTTTTTAAAAATCATTTTTGACATCAGCACATCAAAACGATCCAAAAAGTACAAACCGCACTCAATTTTAGCAAAAAAAAAAAAAATTCAAATTTAGACAAAACGCAGGTACAAACGCAATACCAAACGCTCCCTTTTTTGTTAAAAGAAATGCTTCCCTGACTTTTCGACCACCATTATGGTGGTTGGAAACTAGACTTGCATATAGCATAGTGTTTGTGTATTGTTTTTTTTTTAAATAAAATTATTTTGAATGTGTTTAATTTTTAAAGTGATTTTTTTATTTATCTATAATTTTTTTTATTTTTATCTTTTGTATAGATGAACTTTATTTTAGAAATTAAATTAAAATATTTATTTTCAAATAATATTTCTTATATGTTCTGCCTTGCATATTACATTTTTTTCCTTTTATTTTATTTAAATAGTTTAATGTATGTTTATTTCTATTATCGTTTGATTGAATAAAAATTATTTTAATTAATAAAATTTAGCAAACACAACCGGATAAGTATGTCATCTTGCAAGATTAAATATTTGGATCTATACTTGTTTCTTAATTTTTCAAGTTTTATTTTAAATTTATTAACATACATAGTTCTCAATTTATTGTATTACATGTATGCATAACTTTTTTTATTTACACTTAAAAAAAATTAATTATAAAAATACATTAAAAGAACATGCATATATAATTTTTTTTTTTTTAGAAGATAAAAGTATCTCACCCGAGCCGAAATGTAGTTCCCATAACTAGTTACATAACTATGTTGTAAATTGCCATAATTGAATAAGCCTTTGAAAGGGAAAGAGAAGAGAGCAGAAAAGGGTTCTTATTTTGGTTTGGGCAAAACCCAACAACAAAGAAAACAAGAGAAATATTCTAACACTCGTATAAGAGCCCAGCAAGTTATAATCTGAAATTATTAGCTAGACGACAAACCCAAATTAATCCTCCATGGAAGGTGGAAAAGCCTGTGTAAGTCGATATATAGAACCCAACATGAATATAATAGACCTTGAACACTAAAACTGGCCATGATAGTGTGTGATGGACTTGCACTAATGGTCTAATATCACTCTCATTACTTATGTGCTAGGCTACTGCTGTGGAAGTCACAATAATAAGCTTGCCAAGGAAACAAATACAGATCAAAAGCGACTTCCGATCAGTGCTCAGGTGCGTGTTTATTAGCCCACAACCTCTCCCAAAAAAAGAAAAAAGAAAAAAAAAGGACACAGCAAACATCATACCAAGTTATCAACTCACTCGAGCGGCTAAATCCAGCGTTTTGCATTAGCTCTTGAGAACAGGCTCAGAAGGAAGGGATAAGTTCCTGGGTAAATAATGCTATATTAAAATTGCAAAAAAGAAAGAGGAAAAAAAGTCTCATAAGACTTATGGACGTACTGCTCTGATGTTAAAAAGGTGTCCCTATCTTGAACAAATTGTAATGCCTTGCTCACAATGTACCTGCCTTGTAAAAAGCCATGAAAGCCAGCAAAAAAAAAAAAAAAAAAAAAGCAACAATTGTCGCTGTGAACAGCACCACGAGCCAAAGGGTGCATTAGTCACACTGCATCTGGCTTCCAAACAGCAACCAAAAAGAAGAAAAGGGAAAAATAAACTGTAGCTGTGAATAGTAACATGAGTCGAGGGCCACAGTGTTTCGGCCTTCCAATGAAAACCCAGCGATGCCACACCCGACCACGACAAAAGAGAACCCAGACGAAGCCAGACCAAATACAAAATTAAGCCAGCCGACAAAAACTCCAGAATACATCAGCAGGCTATGTGTTTGAGAACTGTGCCAATCCACATTTCTTTAATTCTCGGTGAACAGGATGTATGGCACATGCTTTAGCTTTAGCTTTTGTTTTTTAATTTTAATATTTTTATTATTAAAAAATAATATAAATCATATCCTAAAATTTTATTTAATAATTTAAGTTATTAGATTGAGATGATTTTTTGATATAGTATTAAAACCTTGATAACCAAGCGAATTCAAATCTTACCGTCTTCATTTATTTGATAAAAATTAAGCATAAAATAATGTAGGTCTGTGCAAATTTCAAGTTCAAAGAGCTTTCACTTGAGAAGGTGTGTTAGAGAATAATATAAATCATATCTTAAAACCTCATTTAATAGCTTAAATTATTAGGTTAAGATGATTTTTTATCAATTATAAATGCATTCATTACACATGCCTCGCCAAGTCATCAATTACTTTCAATGTTGTAGTTTGTACTATTGTTAATTTAAGAAAAATATTTTTTGTTAGAATTTAAAATATATATTTTTAGTTAAAACTGTCATTTAATGAATCTTAGAGAATAAAATATATAAAAGCATAATATTTTAGTTTCTATAAAATGAAGATTTAAAAAATAATTATATACAAAAACCAGAACAACAGGCAAAAGCTATTTAGCTAGCCTAATCTTTGATATGCCCGCACAAGCAGTGTCCCTTTTGTTGATAATGCAAGGGCCGAGTATAGCCTCCACTGTACGTAGCAATCTAGATGGAAAGTCGGGTTGTGAAGGTAATTCCGTCATTTTGTGTTTTTAACACAAGAATCCTGCCGATCATGATGATCTTCTTAAATGAGGGCCAACAGGTTCCTTTCTTGAGGTGGGATGAGGACATCATGAGTAGGTACAAAATGGACCTGGTTGAAAATATTCAGCCTTTAAGTGACTGTCCAAAATTCAACACACAGATGTGCCTCTTTCCTATTATACTGGAATTCTTGGTTAGCTTTTTTTATTTTTCTTTTTCGTCTCAATTGCATCTGTGTTAAGGTTAGGTTACTGTAGTGCTCCTAAAATACATACATGGCTGGCATGTGTGAACTGCAGTTTCCCTTTTGACATCCTTAGCTGATATGATATTATGCTAGAAAACTTGCAAAATGCGACAACTAGGTACCATAAAACTCAAGGTCCCAGAACCAGAATGTAAGAATGGGATTCTTGTAAAGAATTTTATTAGTCATGCGATCCCTACATGAAAGGCCTAATGACAAACCTCCAAGGCATTCCCATTGATCCGTCTAAGCCTGCTTTGATCAGTTATCGTATACCCATATGAGTTTTATCTCTGTTTCTATTTGCCTTTCAAGTAAAAATTTGGATTCTGTCTGCCGTTTTGTGACATGGGATTGATTTTAAAGCTACATTGAAGTGAAACTATCGGATTCTTATGCAAGTCTTGTGTCAAATTACAGGACTGAAATGGCTAAGAGTCAAGAAGGTGGTAATTTTAAAGAGTCTAGATGAATTCATGTTGTAGAATGATTGGGTTTCTTATGTGTGTTTGTGTGGTTACTGAATTAATTGGTGACACTTGGATTCTTGAAATCATGCAAATGCAGCCTACTGGTGGGCGAGGAGTTGCTAAAGGATTGGATTCAAGACATACAAATTTCAAGAACAATATAGTCTTATTACAGAAACACAGACACTAATCGCAATCCATGACCAAGATGTGCCTTAATCTATTTTTAAGGTTCTGTTTATGAAATTCAGAGCACTGTTTTGAGATAACAAACAGGTTTGAAAAAATAATTCCTTATTTTCTTTTCGACAATTTTCGAAATCAAATTATTGAGCTTGGAGATTGGTAAATTGAAATTTATTCAGCAGGAGGACGCTCTGAACCAAATGCTGGAGTAGACAAAGAAGTCCTTGCATCATCCTGTGGACTGTTAGCACCAGGAGCAGTAGTACCAAACAGAGTGGAACCAAATGTAGGAGCAGGAGTTGAACCAAATGCTGGAGCAGGAGTTGAACCAAATGCTGGAGCAGGAGTTGAACCGAATGTTGTCTCAGATGAAGTATTTGCAGCACCTTGTGCTGTCCCAAACAGAAACCTGGCAGGGCCACCGCTTCGCTTACTGCAGAAACGTCCATATTCCTTGCAGCACGAGCATGGGAAAGTCGTTTTGCGTCTTGGACAAGAATCAGAATGCCCAAGGTGCAGACAATAGGAGCATCTAGATGTGGGCTGCCATTCATACTCAACCTTTTGATCATAGCTGTAGCCCTTGTCATCCTCAATGGTGACTGAATCAGGTAACATCTTATCAAAATCCACTTCGACACAAACTCTTGCAAAGCACAATGTCTCTCTTGATGCTGTTACTGTATCAGCAAACAAAGGTCTGCCCACCAAACTTGCAATCTTACCAAGTGCCTCAGGAGACCACAGATGCAACCTCAGATTCGGTAACCTAATCCAAATCGGTGCTGACTTCAACTCTTCGATTTCCAAGCTCATATCACGACTCCATGGCTTTAAAATAAAAGGTTTCCTACCATCATAAAACCTTGGACCCTCACCCAATGCCAACTCCTTGCCATGAACAGATTCAAAATCCAAGACAAAAACTCCTGACCCTTGTGAATATACCTTAACATTCCCATATTTTCTCCACTCCGAGTCGATTAAATTGTTGATAAACTTGTTGAAAGAAGGCGGACCGAAGGTTGAATCATGGCCAAGAAAATAGGCAACCACAGCGTTTTCCCATCTTTTAAACTCCGACGCAACATCCTCTTCATTAACGAGGGCCAATTCCTTTCCATTCTTGGCCACAGGTTCTACGAACTTCAATTCCATCCTCTTATGCAATCTGAATATTCAAGTAGCGTTTGATTTATGTTCCAGGACAGGACAAGACAGAAGGGATAAGAAGTTTGATTGATGTTTCAGGAGAAGAGAAGGGATATTGAGATGGAACAGATCGCAAAGAAATTCAAGAAAGGAAGTATCACAGGGCTAGATGTCAAGGAAAATAGAAAAGCTAGACGAAAGTAGGATCTGGAATCAAAGATGTTGCAAGGTGGGTGGGACTATGTGTTCCCTGCCATGCACATGTATATATATAGGAACTCAGGTCGGTAGGTGTTGGCGAGAAGGAAAACCAAAGCACAAAGCCTAAGCTCAACGCTAACTAATCGAAATTACAAAGCCTCAGTTTGACGCAAACGAGTGGAACATGGGGGATGATGTGATGTGTGGTCCCAATACTCTTTATCTTAAAACAAATAAATAAATAAATTATTACTTGATATTCATTTGATTTTTTCTCACACTCCGTTTGTTCACTAAGATCGTGGTTCATATTATATTTCAAGCCGGTTTTTAAAAATATCTTTTGTTTTAAATATATTAAAATATTTTTTTAAAATTTTTATTTTATTTTTAACATCTACCTATATTAAAAATATATCAATTTTATAATTTTATAACGAAACAGTAATTTTAAAAAATAAACAATCTCACTCTCAAATACATTGGAAAATACTTTATAATATTTAAAGTGTTTGCTTATTTTAAACTCTCTTTTAGCTGGAAAATAATTTTTTTAAGTGATTTTTTTCAAAAATAAATTTCTAAAAAATAAATTATTTTTTGATGATTGGTAGTATCATGAAAAATAAATTGGAAACTACTTTATAATATTTGGATATATCATAGAAAATGAGTTGGAAAATAATTTATTAATGTTTTAATATTTTTTTTTCAAGTTTATCATATATATATAAAATATTAAATATAAATATTTAATCAGAGATCTAAAAAGTATAATGATGGTTTTTTTTATTATATCATATATATATATATATATAGCTTATTTTATAAAATATAATTAAAGATATCATATAATATTATAGATATATAACCTTGTGAAATATTTTTTAAGTAAAACCTATTATATAATTTTTTTAATTTTAAAAGCTTAAATTTTTTTTTCATATTAAGAAAACCAAATTAGTTAATGGTATTAAGTAAGAGTTAGATATTTGGAATTTTTTTTTTGTATGAAGATTTTTTTAAAAGATAAATAGATACAAAAATATTTTGATGGGTTTTTTTTTTATATAAATATTGTTTTTTTTAAGGGTATGGGCAATTATCCCTTTAATATATATCAAATAAGCATTATGAAATAAATATAAATATCTTACATCTAACATAGTCATGCATAAATATTAAGTTTTGATGTCATACACGTACATATTAGTTCAAATTAACAAACATAAATATGCTAGATCAAATTAAACAAGTAAGCATATTTGTCAAATAACAAACATAAACTTTCTTATCATAGTAAAATCATTTTAGTAATCAAGTCTCCAGTAGTGTTGGTTCATAAAATTCTAAACCTAAATTTTCATCAAATTAACATTTTTTTGCCATAAATTCTTTTGTCAACATTTCATTTTGGACCAAGTGATCAAATGCATCCCCAAGAGTGATATTATCAAAGCCTTCAATTTTCATCACTTCTGTATATAGCTCGTTAACATCAAGTTGATTTTTGCTTAGGCTTTGAATTGCAAACGCTACATCTCCAATCTTTTTAGATAATTTTTCAACACAATCATCTTCATACATGTGATTTCTCTTTCTATATTGCCTCTTTTGTACACTAGAGAAGGATGTCTTTTTTCCTTTTAAAATTTATTCATATTCTCCTTCATTTTCAATTGAAATCGATTGCGTTTTAGTGTTCTCTTCCAGGTTGATATCAACATATGATTTGGTATAATTTTTTATTGCCATGTCTTTTCCAACAACAATTGTCATTGCCTCATACATATCAAGTTTTTTATTGAGATACTTGTCATGATTTGGATGTGTTTGTTCATAGAGTTTAGAATATATATTTTTTTAGTTCATTGTATAAAATTTTGGAAACAAAAGTAAATATAAAAATTCAAAGAGTATAATATTTATCATACATTTACTTCTTCATCATATACATCTTTCGAAACTGTAATCATTTTCAAACAATCATCCCAATCAAAACCACTTTTATTTTTAAGTTTGGTTATTATTTCTCATTCTTTTTTCACAGTTTTGAGATGATTGTCCATATACTTAGCTCGCATTGCACGTTGAACTTTTGACTAATTTCTATAGCCACCTTAACAAAAGATTCTGCTTTAAATGTGGAAGAAAGCTTGTTTCCTTTAAGTGCCTCCTCGGCTAATATGTCAAGTAACATGTGAGATATAGGCTTAGACCATGTGAAGTGCTTACCCTTGTATTTTTCATTCTATGTGGTACTTATTTCTACAAAAAAAATTATAAATTTATACAAAATAAAAGCATACAATATTTAGATTTAATAAATTTTATACAAAAACTACAATTAATATTTAAAAAAAATACATAAAATACATAAAAAATTATAATAAAGTCAACAAGCAATCCAAATACATAACAATGATAATATAAACTCAAGAAACACATAATAAAAACAAACACATATAATTAACACTCAATTACTAGTTTCTTTAAGTGTTATAATCATTTCACATGGTTGATACAATCATTTCTCTTTTTGTTATTCACTCCATATTCTCTTCCCTATTCTTCCGTTGACTTAAGTTGAATGTTTGTCTTATTGGTTCACTTTCCAAACATATTTCTTCCATAAAAAAGTCACAAGGATCAACTCTCATTATGCGATTATGAATAATACAACATGTAAGCACAACATCTACTTGTGTTTCATAAGACCAAAAAGATTTTCCATCAATTGATCTAAAACAAATCTTCAAAATACCAAACCCTCACTCAATAACGGTTCTCAATGAAGAGTGTCGAAGATTAAATAACTCCTTTTTATATTTTGGTGAATGTTCTGTAAACTCATTCAAGTGATATCGAACTCCATGAAAAAGAGAAATGATTCATTTTCGAATACCGTAACTAGCATCACCAAGATAATATTTCCCTATAAATTAAAAAAAAAACTATTGTTATCTTTATCCAATTAGACATTTTATATGTTTATTACATATAATAAATACTTTATTATATACCTTATGGAATTTTTAGAACATTAGGTCTTTATAGTGCATCACCTAAAACCCGTGAATCGTATGCACTTCCTTCCTAGCCAACTAAAACATCTATAAACTTCAAATCAAAAGTTATAGATGCTAAACTATTTTATATTGTTCCTTCCTTTTGACCTCGAAACTTTCCTTGAATCTCAACAAGAACATTTGCAGGAACATGGGTATCATCAATTGCTCTCACACAATCCTATATAAACATGAAAAAATAATTTATAACCTTTTCTTCTAGATGTAATTAATTAATGTATAAAAATATTGGTATTGTTCTCATACCTTAAAATAAGGATAGAATCTGCGATTATTCATTATCTCTGCGGGAATTATATCCACTAGGTCTTTAATAAGGTGTTTGTATAACTTAAGAACTGTTTTTAATACAATTCTAAAGTAACAATGAATAGTTTCAACAGGCCTATAGTATATACTACTAATAAAACAAAATTTTTTGTTTCGGCCTACAATCTGTAAGAACATAATTACTTGCTTCCTAATAGACACATTTTGAGTTGATCGTAATAGGTCACAACTTGTGAGAACATCACACAAATTATATAATACAACTGGTTTCATACGAATTTTTTCAATGCAATGTCTATCACCTCGATTCAAAATGCTATCAATATAGAATTATCGTTGAGCAATTGCATTTATACGTGGTTCTTTTGGTATATAAATTATATTTCTTTCTTGTTCAATAATAGCTACCCCTGTAGCTATAACAGTTACAGCTGCTCTCATACATGCTGCATAAATAATCTTATTATCCATAACAAGAAAATAAAGTTTTCTTATCAGAAAACCTAAAAATTTAGGGAAATAAACATTAAAAAAACATATCAAATACTTACACATTTAATACAAGAAATTATGCTCAAACTGACATACATTATAAATTAAAAAGTTAGAAATAAAATGAGCTGACAAGGTATAATAGTTATGGCAATGATATCTGATCTTCTAAACAAACAAGGCTTTAAAGTAGATTATTTTATAAATTCTCAATCCTTCTGTTTCATGGTATGAAAATATAATTTTCTTGCAAAACCTTTACTTAAACTTAATATCATTGTCATCTCTATTCATTTACCTCAAAATACCTAACAGAAAATGCATATCATCAACAGAGAAGCAAGCTTTAATCATGGAAATACAGAGTTTCTCGCCAACACCAAATAAATTATCGGGAATCAAAATTTTTAGTTAAGCGGAAGATAAGGAGAAGGAGAGCCCAAGGTAGCATCTCACGCTGCGCACTCCAGGAGTGTTCGCAATGTCGCTGAGAAGTTATTAGTAATTGTCACACCAGAAAATAATGGGAATTGACAGTGTGTTTAAAGTCAGGTTTTATAAGGGGTAAGGAGTTGAAGAATTGGAGGGCAATATTGAGGTTGAGATAAGGGTGGTTATTAAATAGGGAGGAAACATGGGAAGGGGTCAAATTTGAGATTAGCTTCTGGAAATAAATGTGTTTTTTTTTTCCATTTAGGATGGGAGAGGAGAGATCATAAGGTGGGTTAGGTTCTACAGGATGAGAAGCAATTGAAGAAGAAGGAGAGGAAGAGAAACAAATGGAGTGGAATTGAAAGCAGATCTGATGGAAAATTTAAAGAAAAACATAACATGAATTGAAAGAAAAGATATGGAAAACTCATACTTTCCTATTTAAACAAACATAAACATATAAATGAACATGAAAAAAAAGAGCTTTGTTGTTAGGTAAAGCAATGAGTCTCAAAAAAGTTATGAGAGAAAGTAAAGTAGAAAAGGCAAAAATAAGCCAAAACCAACCAAAAACAAATATTTCCTACCACAAACGACACCATAATTGTTAAGCAAAAGCAAAATAGGACATAGGAGCATAGAGAATATTTGGTGAGAGGTATAGATTGTGAAAAAGGCAAGAACAGGGACATGCTAGAGAGGGAGATCATCAAGACATAATGTAATGGGAGTGGGGAGATCAATTGGAATTGAAAATGGTTTGGAAAACTTAAACCAACTCTTATAATCAATTGTATAATCCTAAATAAAACAGAGCATGAGATTGTTGTGTTTTTTTCACAGAAACCAAAAACACAGCAAATTAACAAGATCACAAGATTTATGCCATAATTATAACTACAAATCTAAACAAAAAAGAGGAAAACATAAGGCAAATAATAGAAAGACATTTGAGGAAGAAGAATTACCTGAAATAAGAGAATTCAATATGCTTCAATGGAGATTGTTGCAGATAACAGAAAAAACAATTATAATGATTTTGTTTCTACTAAAGAGATTTGAGAGAAAAGGAGGGATTTGAATTAGTTCCATGAAAGTATTTTTAAAGTAATTTATGTCTTATATATTTTGTAAAGAAAAGAAAGTGTTTTCTAAGAATAGAAAAGAAAAATACTTTCTTAACATAAAGGTTTAATTTTTTATTTTTTTTACTAGAATTCAATTTTTTTTTACTAAATTTTTATGAGTTTACCAAACATAAAAAGGTAAAGAAAATGGTTCTGAAAACATATAAGGCCTTAATACACAGTGTGGTTTTTGTTTTACGACATCATATATTTGAAAGTATTAAAAAAAAATTATTTGTTTATTTAACACAGAAATATTAGGAAAGATAACTTGTCCTTAAAATCGCCCACCTAAAACATCACTCCTATGACCAGTTGTCCATTAACAGACCACTCTCCTCTGTCTACATTACATAGACAAACTGAAGCAACGACTGTGAAGTGAAAAATGGAGAGTGATGATGGTGAAGTGGTGAGCAACAAGCAAGTGATCTTCAAGGACTACGTGTCTGGTGCTCTTAAAGAGTCAGACATGTACATCACTACTAGTACTATCAGACTCAAGGTCCCAGAAGATTGTACTAATGGTGTTCTTGTAAAAAATCTTTACTTGTCTTGTGATCCTTACATGAGAATCCGAATGAGAAACTTTCAGGGCTCTTATTTTTCTCCCTTGAAGCCTGGTTCGGTGAGTTACCTTAGATCCATTTGAGTTTTATCACTGTTTCTCTTTCTTTTAGCATGTTTTGAAGTAAAGATTGCATTTTTCAATTTGTTTCAGCAATTGAGTTTTTGTAATTAATTTTGTAACATGGTTTTGTTCTTAATTATACAATGAAGCTGTAGCTTTTGTGGATGTTTTGTGTAAATTCACTTGCTTTGAAGTGGATGGAAATTATGGAGAGAATAGCTTACTTTAGCTCATAAACTAATAGATTTTGTTGGTTGTGTGTCACTGAAGTAAGATGTGACATTTTTTTTGCTTGGAATTTGTATGAATGTAGCCTATAAGTGGGCGTGGAGTGGCTAAAGTTTTGGATTCAAGGCATCCGGATTATAAAAAGGGAGACTTCATTTGGGGAATCACTGGATGGGAAGAGTACAGTCTGATTACAGCAACAGAGACACTATTTAAAATCCATGACACAGATGTGCCCCTTTCCTATTATACTGGAATTCTTGGTAAGCCTTTTCGGCTTTTGTAACTGTTCTATTTATGAAATCAGATCATTGTTGGTGCTAATAAGTTGATTGAATTTTTTAATTTTTTGTTTGATTTTTTGAGAATTCTAGAACACCAAACTATTGTGTTTGGAACTCTGTAAAGTTTGAGTTGAATAGGGTGTGGGAAGCTTACAATTGTTATGATTATGTTGAAGATGATATGTGGCTCAAGCGAAATGAGACCCACATCTTATAGTGTGTATGGTGTAGGGCTGTTATTGATTCTTCTAGTCATGTCAGGATATTAATTTGCTGGCTAAAATGCGATACATTGTGTCCTGAGAGTAGACATGCTTGCCTTTTATCTCTTCAGATGCTTCTTTGTCTTGATTCATCATTCGGTATGGTCAATGATCTCAGAAAATGATTTCACGATACTGGCTGTTGTTCATCAACCTTTTGAGGTCTAGAAGGCCATGCGGCGGTTCTTAACCTCACAAGGTTCAGGGCAACTAGGGTGAGACACTGCTGATATAGATATTACCGTAACTATCATTGGTTTCCATTATGATTTCTTCTTCTAGGAATGCTGGGTTTGACTGCTTATGCTGGCTTCTATGAAATATGCTCTCCTAAGAAAGGGGAGTTTGTTTTCATATCAGCAGCCTCTGGTGCAGTTGGTCAACTTGTTGGGCAGTTTGCAAAGTTGTTAGGTTGCTATGTTGTTGGAAGTGCTGGAAGCAAAGACAAGGTATGTCTCCTTAGTGAATGTTTAGGTTATTAGTGTTTTTCCTGCTTTATTTGGCACTGCTTCTCGGTCTAATCTGATGCTGTTGCTTTTCAAAGTCTGGAACACAATAAAACTTGGAATTGCAAACCTGCTTGAATAATTAGTTATTATACAAAAGACTGAAAAGCTCTTTTCTAGTTAGAAAGCTGGTCGAATGCTGCCAAATGGCAAGCAAAATATATTAACTGGAAGAGCCAGAAAAAGATGGTACATGAATGTTCTATTCGATAGGTTCCGGGGAGTTTCAGTGTCACACAAATCTTAGGCACCATGAAAAGGAGGGTGTTTCTTGCATCCAAACATATTCTCTTGAAAGCTTACTCTTCTAATATTGTACCAATAAGGATCTAAGTTTGTAAGTAGCCTACAAGTAAATGCATTCTAATCAGTTTCCAAAAAACAACATCTGAATGGCCTAGAAAACACAAGACTTGCAGAAAACACCAGCATTTGACAAAGATTTTACATCCTTTTGTCCGTAGGAAATTTTAAGGTTAGTCCTTTTGTCCATTTGAATTTTCTGTCGTTCCATTACTTGGAAGTTGCAATGAACAAGTATCTGGACATCCAGTTCCTTTTACAATACTCTGTCTATTTCATGGTTAGAAGCTTGTAAAAAATCTTGACTGAATTTAGGGATAAAATTTTGTTAGACAAGGATATTGTTTTGCTTGATATTTTTCTTTCAGTCTGAATTTTGGGGAAAAACATGGATAGCATGTAGTTCAGTAAGTGAGAGATATGGTGCTGAGTAGTTCTGTAGGCTGTCCTAGATCATTTTCATGGCCTGCATCAGCTCACTAGGCTTCCCATTACAATTTCCATTATTGTATATGCTTACCTTTTTCGTGCATGACAAAGTAGGTAAACTTGCAAGTTATAAGAGGATCAAATGGCTCTCCCTTTGTGTCATGGAAGTTAAATAGATAATTGTCATCCTAGTATTTATTCTTCTGTCAAAGTGAAGCAAGCAATCTCATTAATTAGCTTCTTTTTTATTTTTGTTTTCTTGACCTTTACATCTCCTATCCTCTCATTTCTGTAATATAAGGTTGATTTGTTGAAGAATAAGTTTGGCTTTGATGATGCTTTCAACTACAAAGAAGAGCTGGACTTGGATGCAGCTTTGAAAAGGTTAGTGGTACAATTTGCTTAAACTGGACCTGTAGTGGTAAAATGGAACCCTACTAAAATAAATTGTATACAGCTGTAAGATGTCAGGAAAAAAAACCTGTAACATCTGTTTCAAGCTGTGAAAGAAGGCATCTTAAACTGGTTAAAGAAAGAGGTGGTGGATTTTGTATGGTCTGCTTTATTGCCTTGAAATTCCTATTCACTGGGCCATGGTAAGGGATTCATATGATATTCCAGTGGTGCAAGGGAGTCTAATTTTTTATGTTTATGGCTTTTAGTCGGCATAGGTAACCCAGGCAGTTGAAATTTCTATGGTGCTGCTAATCTATTTAGTTGGTAAACCAAAAAATTTTTCTTTTTGACATTTCCCCTTCAAGTTATTTGAGGGTAAAATCTTAAAACGAAATTTGCTCTATCATTTGGCAGGTACTTTCCTGATGGCATTGATATTTACTTTGAAAATGTTGGAGGAAAAATTCTTGATGCAGTACTACTCAACATGAGGGTCCGTGGGCGAATTTCTGTTTGTGGAATGGTCTCACAATACAATCTCGAGCAGCCGGAAGGTGTTCATAACTTGATGCATCTTGTGCTGAAACGCATTCATATGGAGGGTTTCTTGGTCTATTATTTCTTTCACCTTTTCCCAAAATATCTAGACATGGTTCTGCCTTACATCAAACAAGGAAAGATTGTGTATGTTGAAGACATAGCAGAAGGCCTTGAAAATGCTCCAGCGGCTCTAACTGGACTCTTCGCCGGTCGCAATATTGGAAAACAAGTGGTTGCAGTTTCTCGTGAATGACTTTTTTAACACTTGCATTTTACTTCGATCATGTTCATTGCTGTTTGTCGAAGTATTATTCCTATTGCCATGTGTTATATATTCCTAAACATTTACAATACTTGCATCTGGGAGGTTTCCATTCATGCTCAACCCTTGCTCTATAGAAACCATGCTCATCTTCAACAAGAACATCAGATGGTAACTCCGAACGACCGTTCACTTGGACACAAATTCTTGGAGATTGAAGTCTCCCACTTGAAGGAGTTAATAATTTTAACATTAAATATTAGTTCCAAGGCTTCAATATGATTGAAAGGTTTCCCTTAAAAAAAACCAAGGAGCTTGGTCTAACTTGCTGCCTGCTTTCTAATTTTCCGAAAGTTAAAAAACTCCGGATTCTAGTGAATGTTACTTAAGTGTAAATTAAAATATTTACATAAATATTTTAATGTAAATGTAATGTAACTTGATATTATACTTATGGGTAATTTTTAAAAATATTTTTTATTTTATAACAAGTTCTTGTTGTTGTTTTTGCATCGATTTATTACAGGTACTTTCCTTGTTAAGTCAATTCTAAAAAATTTTAAAAAAAATTGTTTAAAAAATATAGTTTTAGTTTATTAAAATTTGTTTTGAAAAAAAAAACTAAAATGAAGTAATTTTGGGATAAACTAGATCAACCTGCCAACTTATGAGTTAATTCTTTCAAACATCAATATGACTTATAACTAAAAGGTATATAAAACTAAAAGGCGTTAGTTTTTAACTATAGCTAGCATTATTCATATACTCACAAAACATTGTAAAACTCCTAGTAATTTATTTTTGTCCTCAAAGTTTAATTTCAGGCTTTTAAATCCTAATTTAAAGCCAATTGCTTTAGATTTCATAGTCAAAGGTAAAATTGGAAGAAAATAGGCCATAAAAAAAAACCATCAAACATAGATAACGTACCATAGATTTCAAGAAAATTATATTTAGACCCTCAAACTTTCAAAATAACATAAATTATACAATTTAGATCCCTTGAAGTTTAAAAAATTCAATTTTTGTACTAAAGTTTATTTATGTTATTTTTCAATCTTTGATTAAAGAGAGGAGGTAGAGAAAGGTTGCTGAATTCTGGTGATGAGAGAAAAAGACATCGTTCAAGCCATTTCTGACCACCAAAATGGATTTTTTTGTGTCCACGGATTCCATGAGATGAGAGAAGTTTAATGGTGATTTTTTGATTTCTCAATATTTCATGAAAAGATAGATCTAGGCCAAGAAAGATAAATCTAAACCAATTTAATTATTGGTTTTTGGATCCTTTTTGGGTGTTTTGAGTTGATGGATTAGTTTGTGGGTCTTTCAAGAATGTTAGTAAGGTGTTCGTTTTGTTAAAATAGCTTAAAATTGGGTTTTTCCCCAAAAGAAATGCTTCCCTAACTTTGTGAGCATCATTATGGTGAGCATAAACTAGGCTTGCAGGCAACACGTCGTCTATGTATTTTATTTCAAAAAATAAGGGTGGATGACAAGTTATCTGTCCCTTTAAAATTTTATTTTTTTAAAAAAATAGGTGCGGGGGCTTGAGCTTGAAGGCCCACCCATATGCTAGGGCTTTTCCTTGCCATGCCTACGCGCCTAGACTATTTGTTTTGCTCTTTTTTTTCTTTTAATATTGCTCATATGTGATTTTTTTTATTTGCTTATTTAACCTTTTTTGGATAGATATTTTTATAAAATTATTTTGTATGTGTTTAATTTTTGAAGTGATTTTTTTATTCATCTATAATTTTCTTGTTTTTATCCTTTGTATAGATGAACTTTATTTTTTAAAATAATTTTTTTATTTTCAGATAATATTTCTAATATGTGCAGTCTTGCATATTATATTTTTTTTCCTTTTATTTTATTCAAATAATTTCACGTGTGTGTCTATTTCTATTATCATTTGATTGAATAAAAAAATTATTTTAATTAATAAAATTTATCAAACACAACCGGGTAAATGTTCCATCTTGCAAAATTAAATATCTTGATCTATATTCATCTCTCAATTTTTCAACTTTTATTTTTAATTATTTTTTTAATTTATTAACACACGTAGTTCTCAATTTATTTTATTACATGAATGCATAAATTTTTTTATTTGCACTTAAAAAATTTTAGTTATAAAAACAAATCGAAAAAACTCACATATATAATTTTTTTATAAAAAATAAAAATATCCCAAGACTAAATGCATTTACATAACTAGTTATATAACCATGATTGAATAAGCAATTAAAAGGGAAAGAGAAGAGAAGAGAAGAGAAGAGAAAAGGGTTATTATTTTGGTTTGGGCATAACCCAACAAAGAAAACAAAAGAAATCTAACACTCGTATAAAAGCACAGCAAGTTATAATCTAAAATTATTAGCTAGACAAACCCAAATTAATCCTCCATGGAAGGTGGAAAAGCCTGTATAAGTCGATAGAACCCAACGTATAATAGACCTTGAACACTAAAACTGGCCATGATATAGTGTAATGGACTTTGCTCTGATGGTCTAAGATCACTCTCGTGACCTTGTCCCCCATTGCTTAATGTTAGACACCAAGCCAATTCTCTATCAATCCACTTTGACTCCTAGCAAAAATTTAAGACACGTATCTAAAAAATGGCATGTGTTTTTAGATTGTACGACATTCATGATGTTGAAAGCTGATGACACTTTTTCTTCATGTATGATTGGTTTAGTCAAGTTGCTATAAACATGGCAGGCTCTCTTCCTTATCTAGTTTCCAAGATTGAGCAGTAGCTGAACTTGTCTTTAATATTGTCAGCCATGGACACAGATGGTGGTAGTTCTAGTGAAACTGTACAGGTGAGAAACAAGAAGGTTATGCTGAAACATCACATCAATGGTTTTCCCAAAGAATCAGACCTTCATGTCACAACTGAAACTGTGGTGTTGAAAGTACTACAAGGTTCAAACACAGTTCCTGTCAAGGTTCTTTACTTGTCCATTGAGCCATATCAGTATATTCGATCAAGAAAGATCGAAAACCCTGGTGTCTTCTCTTCCTATCCTCCTGGCTCTGTAAGTAATGCTATCCTCTTTAATTACATTTTCTATGAAATGAAGAGAAATCTCAGGATTCTAGTACAAGAGTTTCCTGCTTGAAAACTAATGCAGGTGATCACCAGTTATGGAGTGGGTAGGGTTTTGAACTCCGGACACCCTGGCTACAAAAAGGGTGATCTTGTTTGGGGAACAACGGGATGTGAAGAATACAGTCTGATTACAGAACCTGAAACCCTCTTTAAAATAACAGACACGGATGTGCCCCTCTCTTACTATTTGGGAGTTCTTGGTAAGTTCATACATAAGCAAGATCTAAGAAACTTGTTGAAATGTTTGGGAACTAATTGTGTTTCTGTGTTTTCTCCATAGGTCTGCCTGGTTTGACTGCTTACGTTGGTTTCTATGACTTTTGTGCACCAAAGAAAGGTGAAAATGTTTTCATTTCTTCAGCATTTGGTGCTGTAGGCCAGCTTGTTGGGCAGCTAGCAAAATTGATGGGTTGCTATGTTGTTGGTAGTGCTGGAAGTAAAGAAAAGGTCAGTTCATTTGGGACTAACATACAACAGAGAACATAACTCCTTGTGATTTCCAAACAGAGAAAGATGTTGAAGCACAAGGAAGATGGTTTAGCATTTGAATTTGTTTAGAATAGGAACAGCTTTGTTGTCTTCACTTTCCTTCTTTTCATCTTGAAAATGTACCCAAGTTTCAATAAGAAATCTCATTTTGTTGTTTCAATTTATTTTTTAAATTTCTGTTAAGGTTGATTTGTTGAAGAACAAGTTAGGGTTTCACGACGCTTTCAATTACAAGGAAGAGAAAAACTTGGATGAAGCACTGAAGAGGTCAGGTTTTGCTTTAGTTTAGCTTAATTTGCAAGTCCTTGATTAGTGTAGATGCAGTCCAATTGCAAAAAGACATCCATCTTATCCTGATAGCAGTAAATTCTGAAGATAATACTATAGCATGCATGAATTGAAGATGATGGTGGGCTATCTCCAAGTCCATTTTCAATGAAGGGAAAAAAAGTGTCATGCATGCTATTTCTAGTAAATCTTAGGCCACCTTCTCATTCTGGACAGACAAGTACTGTCAGCTTCAAATTCTGAGTCTACAATTTTTTGCTACTGCTTTCTGATTGATTCCAGGTACTTTCCTGAAGGCATTGACATTTTCTTTGATAATGTTGGTGGAAAGATAATTGATGCAGTTCTATTAAACATGAGGCTCCATGGACGCATTGCTCTCTGTGGAATGGTTTCACAATACCCACTCGATGATCCAGAAGGCATAAAAAACCTGATGTGCATCATCTACCAGCGGCTTCGTGTGGAAGGATTTGTTGTCTTTGACTACTTTCATCTTTTTCCCAAGTTCTGGGACTTCATGCTCCCTTGTATCAGAGAAGGAAAGATAGCGTGTGTGGAAGACATAGCTGAAGGCCTTGATAGCTGCCCAGCTGCTCTGGAAGGACTTTTTACTGGCAGAAATCTTGGAAAGAAAGTTATTATAGTTTCTCAAGAATAAAATTTATGTATTATAGGTTCAGTTGTGGACCGCTAGAACAGTATGGTCTGTTATAAGTTAGTCTTGTAATTAGTCTTTTCTTTCCTGTACTTCAGAGGGTCCAAGATACGTAGGCATTCGAAGTTAATGGTATCATCATCAAGGTTATCTCTCATTCATTTTGGCATCTTTTATGTTTTGAATTTGTCCTTCAAGTCTAGTACATGCTGTTGGATGATTTTAACAGACTTCTGTTGTGAAGGTAATTTCCTCATTTTGT
This sequence comes from Populus trichocarpa, assembly GCF_000002775.5. Classification (NCBI taxonomy): domain Eukaryota; kingdom Viridiplantae; phylum Streptophyta; class Magnoliopsida; order Malpighiales; family Salicaceae; genus Populus; species Populus trichocarpa. Next base: position 146,586 of record NC_037301.2, on the reverse strand, counting down.
GTTTTTAACACAAGAATCCTGCTGATCATGTTGTTTCCCTCGATGATCTTCTTAAATGAAGGCCAACAGGTTCCTTTCTTGAGGTTGGATGAGGGCATCATGAGTAGGTACCAAATGCAGCATTTACCCTGATGTGACAAAGCCTGCTTATCAGAACTTGACATTATATGCATCCCTTTTTTTGTTCACCAATATGCGAAAAGCCGGCAGATGACATTCAAACAGATACCTCTAATACCATGCTTTGAGAATTGAGAGAGAGAGCCCTTGGCATCTTTATGTTTCATATAAATGTACACATGTCCAGTCTAGTGCTCTTAGTATTATCTCATATATATGTATTGGCAGATAATGCGATGAGTTGTGAAGAAAAAGTAACAAGCAGGTGATATTGAAAGACTATGTCTTTTCTGGTCTGCCTAAGAATTCAGACATGTATTTGATTACCGGTACCATCAAACTTAAGGTACCAGAAGGAACTCCTGGGATTCTAGTCAAGAATCTGTATTTGTCATGAGATCCAGCCATGAGAGGTAGAATGCTAAAACGTGAAGGATATTATGCTGAGTCCTACAAGCCTCGTTTGGTCAGTCACTCATACCTTCTTCATTCTGTTTATCTAGCATTTCATTGAAAAGATTTTATGTGATCACTACAATTGAGAATAGGGTTGTTGATGACTTTAGCTCAATTTTTCATGCAATAGTCTTATTTCCTGAGCTAATGCTTGTGTCTGTTTGAAAATATTCAGCCTTTAAGTGGATATGGAGTGGCTATAGTTTTGGATTCAGTGCATCCAGAGTTCAAGAAAGGTGACCTGGTTTGGGGAGTAACTGGATGGGAAGAGTATAGTCTCATTACAGCAACAAAGGGACTGTCCAAAATTCAACACACAGATGTGCCTCTTTCCTATTATACTGGAATTCTTGGTTAGCTTTTTTTATTTTTCTTTTTCGTCTCAATTGCATCTGTGTTAAGGTTAGGTTACTGTAGTGCTCCTAAAATACATACATGGCTGGCATGTGTGAACTGCAGTTTCCCTTTTGACATCCTTAGCTGATATGATATTATGCTAGAAAACTTGCAAAATGCGACGACAACTAGGTACCATAAAACTCAAGGTCCAAGAACCAGAATGTAAGAATGGGATTCTTGTATAGAATTTTATCAGTCATGTGATCCCTACATGAAAGGCCTAATGACAAACCTTCAAGGCATTCCCATTGATCCATCTAAGCCTGCTTTGATCAGTTATCGTATACCCATATGAGTTTCATCTCTGTTTCTATTGCCTTTCAAGTAAAAATTTGGATTCTGTACGCCGTTTTGTGACATGGGATTGATTTTAACGCTACATTGAAGTGAAACTAACGGATTCTTATGCAAGTCTTGTGTCAAATTACAGGACTGAAATGGCTGAGTCAAGAAGGTGGTAATTTTAAAAAGTCTAGATGAATTCATGTTGTAGAATGATTGGGTTTCTTATGTGTGTTTGTGTGGTTACTGAATTAATTGGTGACACTTGGATGCTTGAAATCATGCAAATGCAGCCTACTGGTGGGCGAGGAGTTGCTAAAGGGTTGGATTCAAGACATACAAATTTCAAGAACAATATAGTCTTGTTACAGAAACACAGACACTAATCGCAATTCATGACCAAGATTGGTTCAGTTTATGAAATTCAGAACACTGTTTTGAGATAATAAATAGGTTTCAAAATCAAATTATTGTGCTTGGAGATTGGTAAATTGAAATTTGTGCTGGAGCAGACTAAGAAGTCCTTGCATCATCCTCTGGACTGGTAGCACCAGGAGCAGTAGTACTAAGCAGAGTGGAACCAAATTTTGAAGCAGTAGTTGCTTGCATCATCCTCTGGACTGGTAGCACCAGGAGCAGTAGTACTAAGCAGAGTGGAACCAAATTTTGAAAAAGTAGTTGAACCAAATGCTGGAGTGGACGAAACGTTTGCACCAAATACCGGGGCTTCATCACCGAACATTGCAGGAGTTGAACCGAATGCTGTCGTAGACGAAGTATTTGCAGCACCGTGTGCTGTCCCAAACAGAACGGGCATGGGAAAGTCGTTTTGCGTCTTGGACAAGAATCAGAATGCCCAAAGTGCAGACAAAAGGAGCATCTAGATGTGGGCTGCCATTCATACTCAACCTTTTGATCATAGCTGTAGCCCTTGTCATCCTCAATGGTGATTGAATCAGGTAACATCTTATCAAAATCCACTTCGACACAAACTCTTGCAAAGCATAACGTCTCTCTTGATGCTGTTACTGTATCAGCAAACAAAGGTCTGCCCACCAAACTTGCAATCTTACCAAGTGCCTCAGGAGACCACAGATGCAACCTCAGATTCGGTAACCTAATCCAAATCGGTGCTGACTTCAACTCTTCGATTTCCAAGCTCATATCACGACTCCATGGCTTTAAAATAAAAGGTTTACTACCATCATAAAACCATGGACCCTCACCCAATGCCAACTCCTTGCCATGAGCAGATTCAAAATCCAAGACAAAAACTCCTGACCCCTTTGAATATACCTTAACATTCCCATATTTTCTCCACTCCGAGTCGATTAAATTGTTGATAAACCTGTTGAAAGAAGGTGGACCGAAGGTTGAATCATGGCCAAGAAAATAAGCAACCACAGCGTTTTCCCATCTTTTAAACTCCGATGCAACATCCTCTTCATTAACGAGGGCCAATTCCTTTCCATTCTTGGCCACAGGTTCTACGAATTTCAATTCCATCCTCTTATGCAATCTGAATATTCAAGAAGCGTTGGAAAATAGAAAGGCTAGACGAAAGTAGGATCTGGAATCAAAGATGTGCTCCCTGCCACATGCACATGCATGTATATATATAGGCACTCAGGCCGGTAGGTGTTGGCGAGTAGGAAGTAGGAAAACCAAGTACGAAGCCTAAGCTCAACGCTAACTAATCAAAAGTACAAAGACAAAGCCTCAGTTTAACGCAAACGAGTGGAGATGGGGATGATGGGAAGCATCGAGTGAAGTGCATGAGATGACCGTACTCTATCTGAGAACAAATAAATAAATAAATTATTACTTGATATTCATTCGACTTTTTGTCTCCACCTGTTTGATGACGTAGTGCGTGACTGTTACTATAGTACAAAGCGAGATTTTTAAGAATATTTTTATTTAAAATGTATTAAAATAATTTTTAAATTTATTTTATTTTAAACATCACCCATTACAATTATAAAAAATCATTAAAAAATATTAATTTAATGATTTTATAAAGATAAAATAATTTTAAAAAATACCTAAAAGCATTAGCAAACTCACTCCTAATTAAATATACTCTAAGCGGTATGTAATAATTTGTGTTTTATTTCCTTTTGCATATTTTAAAATATTTATTTATTCAACACATACTATAGGTGTGCTTAAATCTCACCAAAAACTCTATATTCAGTCTTTAATTAAAAAATATATATAATTTATAACTTTTTTTCATCTTATATCCAAATATTAGGGACTAATTAGATAACTTATCCTTAAAATCGCCCACCTTAAACATCACTCGTCCACGTTGTCCATTAACAAACCACTGTCCTCTGTGTCTACATTACAGAGACAAACTGAAGCAACAACTGTGAAGTGTAAAATGGAGAGTGATGATGGTGAAGTAGGGTGAGCAACAAGCAAGTGATCTTCAAGGACTACGTGCCTGGTGTTCTTAAAGAGTCAGACATGTACATCACTACTAGTACTATCAAACTCAAGGTCCCAGAAGATTGTACTAACGGTGTTCTTGTAAAAAATCTTTATTTGTCTTGTGATCCTTACATGAGAATCCGAATGAGAACCTTTCAGGGCTCTTATTTTTCTCTCTTGAAGCCTGGTTCGGTGAGTTACCTTAGATCCATTTGAGTTTTATCACTGTTTCTCTTGCTTTTAGCATGTTTTGAAGTAAAGATTGCATTTTTTAATTTGTTTCAGCAACTGAGTTTTTGTAATTAATTTTGTAACATGGTTTTGTTCTTAATTATACAATGAAGCTGTAGCTTTTGTGGATGTTTTGTGGTATGGCAACCACCTCAAAATGGAGAGACTAAAATGTAACCTAAACTCCAAATCTCTCCACCAACTGTATTCAGTATTCACATATGGCAAGTTGTCTATGCAAGTCAACAGATAAAACACAATGCTTCTCTGTCTTGTGTCACTGAGAATGAAGCAACAGTGAACAATGCGGAGGTCCCAGAAGGTTACTAATGGAGTTTTTGTCAAGATTCTCTGCTGCTCTTGTGATCCTTGCATGAGAAACTGAATGAGAAACCTCCAAGGCTCAAAAATACCTCTCTTTAAGCATGGTGTGGCCAGTTAAGTTCGCACCCATTTGAGTTTTATTTCTTTCTTTTCCCTTTATTTTTTGAATTTTTGAAGTAAAGATTGAATCTTTTTCTCATTTCTTGCAAATTTGTTTGTGATTAAGGTTTTTCGAAAGTGTTTTTGTTAGATGGGGTTGTTTTCTAAGATCTTGTTTCTCATCTTTCCAAGAGGAATTTAGAGGAAGGTGGCAAAAGATCAAAGTTCATTGTATGACATTGTCTTACACTAATTCCACTAAGATATTCTAGTTCAAGCATGGACTACACAATATCTGGATTTGATATTCTGAAGAAACTAAGCAATATTCAAGGGGAGGGAGTGCAGGAAGGAACAGAAAATTTAACATTATGCAATGAAGAGTGGTGGTGAAGTAGTGAGCAACAATGGAGAGTGATCTTTAAAGACTACGTGGTTGGTCACCTTAAAGATGAGACATGAATGTGACAACTAGGTACCATAAAACTCAAGGTCCCAGAACCAGAATGTAAGAATGGGATTCTTGTAAAGAATTTTATCAGTCATGTGATCCTTACATGGAAGGCCTAATGACAAACCTCCAAGGCATTCCCATTGATCTATCTAAGCCTGCTTTGATCAGTTTTCGAATACCCATATGAGTTTTATCTCTGTTTCTATTGCCTTTCAAGTAAAAATTTGGATTCTGTACGCCGTTTAGTGACAAGGGATTGATTTTAATGCTACTTTGAAGTGAAACTATTGGATTCTTATGCAAGTCTTGTGTCAAATTACAGGACTGAAATGGCTAAGAGTCAAGAAGGTGGTAATTTTAAAGAGTCTAGATGAATTCATGTTGTAGAATGATTGGGTTTCTTATGTGTGTTTGTGTGGTTACTGAATTAATTTGTGACACTTGGATGCTTGAAATCATGCAAATGCAGCCTACGGGGTGGGCGAGGAGTTGCTAAAGGATTGGATTCAAGACATACAAATTTTAAGAACAATATAGTCTTATTACAGAAACACAGACACTAGCTAATCCATGACCAAGATGTGCCCTAATCTATTTTTAAGGTTCAGTTTATGAAATTCAGAACACTGTTTTGAGATAACAAATAGGTTTGAAAAATAATTCCTTATTTTCTTTTCGAAAATTTTCAAAATCAAATTATTGTGGTTGGAGATTGGTAAATTGAAATTTATTCAGCAGGAAGCGCTGAACCAAATGCTGGAGTAGACAAAGAAGTCCTTGCATCATCCTCTGGACTGTTAGCACCAGGAGCAGTTGTACTAAACAGAGTGGAACCAAATGTTGAAGCAGGAGTTGAACTAAATGCTGGAGTGGACGAAAAGTTTGCACCAAATACTGGGGCTTCATCAGCAAACATTGCAGGAGTTGAACCGAATGCTGTCTTAGACGAAGTATTTGCAGCACCTTGTGCTGTCCCAAACAGAATCCTGGGAGGGCCACAGCTTCGCTTACAGCAGAAACGTCCATATTCCTTGCAGCACGAGCATGGGAAAGTCGTTTTGCGTCTTGGACAAGAATCAGAATGCCCAAGGTGCAGACAATAGGAGCATCTAGATGTGGGCTGCCATTCATACTCAACCTTTTGATCATAGCTGTAGCCCTTGTCATCCTCAATGGTGACTGAATCAGGTAACATCTTATCAAAATCCACTTCGACACAAACTCTTGCAAAGCATAACGTCTCTCTTGATGCTGTCACTGTATCAGCAAACAAAGGTCTGCCCACCAAACTTGCAATCTTACTAAGTGCCTCAGGAGACCACAGATGCAACCTCAGATTCGGTAACTTAATCCAAATCGGTGCTGACTTCAACTCTTTGATTTCCAAACTCAGATCACGACTCCATGGCTTTAAAATAAAAGGTTTACTACCATCATAAAACCTTGGACCCTCACCCAATGCCAACTCCTTGCCATGAGCAGATTCAAAATCCAAGACAAAAACTCCTGACCCTTGTGAATATACCTTAACATTCCCATATTTTCTCCACTCCGAGTCGATTAAATTGTTGATAAACTTGTTGAAAGAAGTTGGACCGAAGGTTGAATCATGGCCAAGAAAATAAGCAACCACAGCGTTTTCCCATCTTTTAAACTCCGACGCAACATCCTCTTCATTAACTTGAGCCAATTCCTTTCCATTCTTGGCCACGGGTTCTACGAACTTCAATTCCATCCTCTTATGCAATCTGAAAGTTCAAGTAGCGTTGGACAGGACAAGACAGAACGGATAATAAGATGTTTGATTGATGTTTCAGGACAAGAGAAGGGATGATGCACATGTATATATAGGAACTCAGGTCGGTTGGTGCTGGCGAGTAGGAAAACCAAAGCACAAAGCCTCAGTTTGACGCAAACGAGTGGAACATGGGGGATGATGTGATGTGTGGTCCCAATACTCTTTATCTTAAAACAAATAAATAAATAAATAAATTATTACACTCCGTTTGTTCTAAGATCGTGGTTGATATTATATTTCAAGCCGGTTTTTTAAAATATCTTTTATTTTAAATATATTAAAATAATTTTTTAAAATTTTTATTTTATTTTTAACATCAACCTATTAAAATTATAAAAAAAATTAAAAAAATATCAATTTTATAATTTTATAATAAAAAAGTAAATTTAAAAAATAAACAAACTTATTCTCCAACACGGTGTGATATGTGTTTCATTCCTATTATATTTTTTAAAGTGTTTGTTTATTTACACGCGGTGTGGTTTTTGTTTAACCCCATCATATATTTGAAAGTATTTATTTATTTAACACAGAAATATTAGAAAAGATAATTTATTCTTAAAATTGCCCATTTAAAACATTGATAGAACTCTAAACCACGTGAGATTTCTACTGTACATGAATACATTGTGAATCAAGAGACAATTTATTATGGACTTACTATACATATATACACTGTGGGCCAAGAGACAATTAATTGTGGACTTGCACAGTTGTTTTATTATATATTATGGGATTTCTAGTATACATGAATGCATTGTGGACCAAGAGACAATTCATTATGGACTTACTATACATGTATGTACTGTGAACCAAGAGACAATTAACTATGGACTTGCATAATTGTTTTATTATATATTATGGGATTTCTACTGTACATGAATGCATTGTAGACCAAGAGACAATTCACTGTGGACTTACTATACATGTATGTACTGTGAACTAAGAGACAATTAACTGTGGACTTGCACAATTGATTTGCTATATATTAAAACATATGGAAAAACACTGTAGAAATACTGTATATTTACTATGGACATAGATACATTGCCCTGTGGACGACACTATGACTATAGAGTATTTGCACTGTGGACGGCATTGTAACACCTTTGGGGCGTTTCTTTCCTGTGTTTTTAGTCAAGAATTGTGGTTGGAGACGTGGTCTTCTCTTTCAAAAGCTGCTGGGTCTGGCTTTGGTAGCCAAACCCAACGTTGTCAGGTTTGGTTGACAAGTCAGACCCAAAACACTTCCAAAAAGTGTCAATAGCATTGGGTCCTGCCTCCCAGTCAGATCCAACAGAGTGTTTAACTGTAGATAACACTGTAGCGTTTGTGGGAAGCGTTGTCTTTATTTTCTTATTGCCTTCCTTTTTTTTATGAGCTCATATACTCAACAACAATTACATCTTTATTTCTCATTTCTTATTTATCTTCAAGAATCTTTGATGTTTATTGCTTTAAGAATAATTTGTAGCTTACAGTTACACTTATCTCTTGCTGTAGGAAAAAAAACTAGCATTCAGTTAATCAAAGCTTTCTTATCCAGCATCGCAAGCTCACTGGACATCTTCATCATGTGCTTTTTTATTGCAACTTGCTGTTTATTGACGTCCACTTTTCTATATATATAAGGCATAAAATACTTGGCTCTAGGCAATTTGTTCTCCTTGGATTGAACTGCCTTTACTTAACTTTTACAGTCCACCACTAACTTTATGAATATCATGTTTTTACTTCATAATTTTTTGATTATTTTATCATTGTCTATTATAATAATTAAAATTAAATTTCACTTAATATGCCATACCTGAAACACTTCCAAAAAATATCATTAGCGTTGGCCTTGCCTCCCAGCAAGACCCAACAACGTTAATTTTCTTAATTTTTAATTTGAATTACTTTGAATTAACTTTCAACAAGCCAAACCCAAGAAATTTGAAGATTTTTAATTATTTTCATTTATTTTAAATTAATATTTTTTGATATTTTTGTATTATTATATATATATATATATATATATATATATATATATATATATAGAGAGAGAGAGAGAGAGAGAGAGAGAGAGAGAGATTGTGTGGACAAAATTTTGAATTTTCATCTTACTTTAAATTAATTTTTTATATATTTTTTGTATTGTTTTTTAAATATTTTAAGATTGTCTCTTACTGCAAAACGAGACCCAAGAAAAAAATATTAAATTTACAATAAATATTATTACTATAAAAAAAAACATAGAATAGAATTCGACTTTAAGAGTAAAATCAATTATTATTAATATATCAATTATTATTATTATTAACTTGGGTCTGGCATCCTTTTCCAGACCCAAGAATCTCGGGGCTTGAAAAGTGCACCTGACCTATAGTTTTAAAAGTACTTTGAAAAAAATTTAAATTTTTTTTAATTTTGTTCTATAATATTGTCATAATAAAGTTGATGGAGCTCATATTTTATATTTTTGGTATTGTATAAGAGATTTTATTTTGAGTAATAGAAGATATTTTAATTTTATAACATTAGTATATGAGATTCAAAGTTTTATCAATGTTTTATTATCTTTAGATTTTTTATGCAGTAGTTTTGAATTATATATATTATTAAATACATAAATAAATTATGTGTTAGATCCAATCCCCTACAAGAACTATTAGAGTTGGGTCCTGCACCTAAATTTCTTTGGGTCCTGACGTGTGCAGGACCTAATTGGGTGTTAGGTCCTATCAGGTGAAGGACCCACAATTGCTTTGGTCCTGACGTGTGCAGGACCTAATTAGGTGTTGGGTCCTGCCAGGTGCAGGACCCAAAATACCTATGGGTCCTGCCGAGTGCAGGACCCACAATTGCTTTGGTTCCTAACATGTGCAGGACTCAAAATAACTTTGGGTCCTCTTGCCTGGTGCAGGCCCCATGTGGGTGTTGGGTCCTGCCAGGTGCAAGACCCACAATAACTCTGGGTTATGCTGATGCAAGACCTAAAATTGCTTTGGATCCTGAAGTGTGCAAGACCCAAAATAGCATTGGGTCCTGCCGGTGTAGGACCCATTTGAGTGTTGGTTTCTACCGGGTGCAGGATCCAAAGAAGTAATAAAAATAACAACCTCCCACCCACCACGACCCAGCAGCTAGGATTCAACAACAGTGGGCTTTGCCTCCCACCTCACCAGGATCTAACAACATTGGGCCTCATAACCAGGACCCAACAACTTTGGGTCGTGCCTCCCACTTCACCATGACCCAACGCCCAATTGGGCCCTAGGTCCTGTCGAGTGCAGGACCTAATTGGGTATTGGGTCCTGTTAGGTGTATGACCCAAAATAACTCTGGGTCTTATTGATGTAGGACTCAAAATTGCTTTGGATCTTGACGTGTGCAGGACCCAAAATAGCATAAGGTCCTACCGGTGCAGGACCCAATTGGGTGTAGGACCCAAAGTAGTAATAACAATAACAGTCTCTCACACACCACGACCCAACAACTAGGATTCAACAACGATGGACCCTACCTCCTACCTCATTAGAACCCAACAGTTTTGGGCCCTGCCTACCACCATAACCCAACACCCAATTGGACCCTTTTACCACCAGGACCTAACAGCTTGGGCCATGCCCAGAACAGAACCCAACGCTTTAGGTCTTGCTAGGAGGCCAGACCCAGCAGCATTGGGTGGGTATGTTTCATTCAAAATCTAAACCTGCAATTGACCCTGAGTAAACCAGTCAACCTACCGGGTCAACCCAAAACTCGGGTGATCCGGCAAAAATCCAGAAAGGATCTTTTTTTTTCAAATGTATTTTTTCTCATACTCTAGATTTTTTTTTCCATACTTTTCAGTTGGTTATTAATTCATTTTATAGTTTATTGTATAAATACTATAAGAATATGTTTTTTTTTCATGTAAGATTTAAAACATTTTAGTTTATATTTATTTTTTGTCAATATAGGATAATAATTTTTTTTGGTTTAAATATAAAATAAAGTGACTAACAGGTTAAAAAAATAAAAACTAAAAAATATATATAAAATAATATCCTCTTTTTTATTTTATTTAAAAGTTTTTTTTAAAAAAAATTGATTATTTAACCCGCAGTGGATGACGTAACATAGCTAGTCACTCCTGTGACCAGTCGTCCATGTTATCCCTTAACAAACCACTCTCCTCTGTCTACATTACAGAGACAAACTGAAGCAACAACTGTGAAGTGAAAATGGAAAGTGATGATGGTGAAGTGGTGAGCAACAAGCAAGTGATCTTCAAGGACTACGTGCCTGGTGTTCTTAAAGAGTCAGACATGTACATCACTACTAGTACTATCAAACTCAAGGTCCCAGAAGATTGTACTAACGGTGTTCTTGTAAAAAATCTTTACTTGTCTTGTGATCCTTACATGAGAAACCGAATGAGAAACTTTCAGGGCTCTTATATTTCTCCCTTGAAGCCTGGTTCGGTGAGTTACCTTAGATCCATTTGAGTTTTATCACTGTTTCTCTTGCTTTTAGCATGTTTTGAAGTAAAGATTGCATTTTTTAATTTGTTTCAGCAACTGAGTTTTTGTAATTAATTTTGTAACATGGTTTTGTTCTTAATTATACAATGAAGCTGTAGCTTTTGTGGATGTTTTGTGTAAATTTACTTGCTTTGAAGTGGATGGAAATTATGGAGAGAATAGCTTACTTTAGCTCATAAACTAATAGATTTTGTTGTTTGTGTCTTACTGAAGTAAGATGTGACATTGTTTTTGCTTGGAATTTGTATGAATGTAGCCTATAAGTGGGCGTGGAGTGGCTAAAGTTTTGGATTCAAGGCATCCGGATTATAAAAAGGGGGACTTCATTTGGGGAATGACTGGATGGGAAGAGTACAGTCTGATTACAGCAACAGAGACACTATTTAAAATCCATGACAAAGATGTGCCCCTTTCCTATTATATTGGAATTCTTGGTAAGCCTTTTCGGCTTTTGTAACTGTTCTATTTATGAAATCAGATCATTGTTGGTGCTAATAAATTGATTGAAATTTTTAATGTTTTGTTTGATTTTTTGAGAATTCTAGAAAACCAAACTATTGTGTTTAGAACTCAGTAAAGTTCGAGTTATTGAATGGGGTGTGGGAAGCTTACATTTGTTATGATTATGTTGATGATGATATGTGGCTCAAGAGAAATGAGACCAACTTCTTATAGTGTGCATGGTGTAGGGCTGTTATTGATTCTTCTAGTCATGTCAGGATATTAATTTGTTGGCTAAAATGTGATACATTGTGTCCTAAGAGTAGACATGCTTGCCTTTTATCTCTTCAGATGCTTCTTTGTCTTGATTCATCATTCGGTATGGTCAATGATCTCAGAAAATGATTTCACTGGCTGTTGTTCATCAACCTTTTGAGGTTTAGAAGGCCATCTGCGGTTCTTAACCTCACAAGGTTCAGGGCAACTAGGGTGAGACACTGCTGATATAGATATTACCGTAACTATCATTGGTTTCCATTATGATTTCTTCTTCTAGGAATGCCGGGTTTGACTGCTTATGCTGGCTTCTATGAAATATGCTCTCCTAAGAAAGGGGAGTTTGTTTTCATATCAGCAGCCTCTGGTGCGGTTGGTCAGCTTGTTGGGCAGTTTGCAAAGTTGTTAGGTTGCTATGTTGTTGGAAGTGCTGGAAGCAAAGACAAGGTATGTCTCCTTAGTGAATGTTTATGGTTATTAGTGTTTTTCCTGTTTTATTTGGCACTGCTTCTCGGTCTAATCTGATGCTATTGCTTTTCAAAGTCTGGAACACAATAAAACTTGGAATTGCAAACCTGCTTGAATAATAAGTTATTATACCAAAGACTAAAAAGCTCTTTGCTAGTTAGAAAGCTGGTCGAAGGCTGCCAAATGGCAAGCAAAATATATTAACTGGAAGAGCCAGAAAAAGATGGTACGTAAATGTTCTATTCAATAGGTTCCTGGGAATTTCAGCGTCGCACAAATCTTAGGCACCATGAAAAGGGGGGTGTTTCTTGCATCCAAACATATTCTCTTGAAAGCTTACTCTTCTAATAATGTACCAATGAGGATCTAAGTTTGGAAGTAGCCTACAAGTAAATGCATTCTAATCAGTTTCCAAAAAACAACATCTGAATAGCCTAGAAAACATAAGACTTACAGAAAACACCAGCATTTGACAAAGATTTTACATCCTTTTGTCCGTAGGAAATTTTAAGGTTAGTCCTTTTGTCCATATGAATTTTCTGTCGTTCCATTACTTGGAAGTTGTTGCAATGAACAAGTATCTGGACATCCAGTTCCTTTTACAATACTCTGTCTATTTCATGGTTAGAAGCTTGTAAAAAATCTTGACTGAATTTAGGGATAAAATTTTGTTGGACAAGGATATTGTTTTCCTTGATTTTTTCTTGCAGTCTGAATTTTGGGGAAAAACACGGATAGCATGTAGTTCAGTAAGTGAGAGATATGGTGCCGAGTAGTTCTGTAGGCTGTCCTAGATCTTCTCTGAATATATATTTTCATGGTCTGCATCAGCTCCCTAGGCTTCCCATTACCATTTCCAATATTGTATATGCTTTCCTTTTTCGTGCATGACAAAGAGGTAATTTTGCAAGTTATCAGAGGATCAAATGGCTCTCCCTTTGTGTCATGGAAGTTAAATAGATAATTGTCATCCTAGTATTTATTCTTCTGTCAAAGTGAAGCAAGCAATCTCATTAATTAGCTTCTTTTTTATTTTTGTTTTCTTGACCTTTACATCTCCTATCCTCTCATTTCTGTAATATAAGGTTGATTTGTTGAAGAATAAGTTTGGCTTTGATGATGCTTTCAACTACAAAGAAGAGCTGGACTTGGATGCAGCTTTGAAAAGGTTAGCGGTACAATTTGCTTACACTGGACCTGTGGTGGTAAAATGGAACCCTACTAAAAACAAATTGTATACAGCTGTAAGATGTTAGGAAAAAAACCTGTAACATCTGTTTCAGGCTGTGAAAGAAGGCATCTTAAACTGGTTAAAGAAAGAGTTGTTCGATTTTGTATGGTCTGCTTTATTGCCTTGAAATTCCTATTCACTGGGCCATGGTAAGGGATTCATATGATATTCCAGTGGTGCAAGGGAGTCTAATTTTTTATGTTTACGGCTTTTAGTCAGCATAGGTAACCTAGGCAGTTGAAATTTCTATGGTGCTGCTAATCTATTTAGTTGGTAAACCAAAATATTTTTCTTTTTGACATTTCCCCTTCAAGTTATTTGAGGGTAAAATCTAAAAACCAAATTTGCTCTATCATTTGGCAGGTACTTTCCTGATGGCATTGATATTTACTTTGAAAATGTTGGAGGAAAAATGCTTGATGCAGTAGTACTCAACATGAGGGTCCGTGGGCGAATTTCTGTTTGTGGAATGGTCTCACAATACAATCTCGAGCAGCCGGAAGGTGTTCATAACTTGATGCATCTTGTGCCGAAACGCATTCATATGGAGGGTTTCTTGGTCCATGATTTCTTTCACCTGTTCCCAAAATATCTAGACATGGTTCTGCCTTACATCAAACAAGGAAAGATTGTGTATGTGGAAGACATAGCAGAAGGCCTTGAAAATGCTCCGGCAGCTCTAACTGGACTCTTCGCAGGCCGCAATATTGGAAAACAGGTGGTTGCAGTTTCTCATGAATGACTTTTTTAACACCAGCATTTTACTTCGATCATGATCATTGCTGTTTGTCGAAGTATTATTCTTGGATACACAGCCAGGTACTTTTGAAAACCTGGTGCCGTCACTGTGATACTCCAACTATTTTTCCTTGTCTCTAATTAAAGATAGTTGAAGTTATGTATCAGTATTGACATATATTCCTATTGCCATGTGTTATATATTCCTAAACATTTACAATATTTTCATCTGGGAGGTTTCCATTCATACTACTCTATAGAAACTATGCTCATCTTCAACAAGAACATCAGATGGTAACTCCGAATGACCGTTCACTTGGACTCAAATTCTTGGAAATTGAAGTCTTCCACTTGAAGGAGTTAATAATTTTTCAGTGAACAAAGGCTTTCCAACTACACTTGCGACTTCCAGATCCCTCAGTTTAACCACAACATCTTTCAGTCCCTTCACAGGTTTGACAGCTCTAGCTTCACTCTAGCAGCCTCTGGTTGATTCATATTCTGGGAGAAGTGGGGTTATATTATGAGATGAAGGTAAGAAACAGGAAAGCAGAAACAAATTTGAAAGCAGTAAGAGACCTGAGCTTTGTGGGTCTGAAGAGATGAAAAGAGGCCTTGTATATGAATCTAAAAGGGAGCCTAAAGGGTCCTGTGGAAGATAAAGATGGCCAGGGACTTTCATGAATTTATATTGAGAATTCATTAATCGTCTTGAGAGAAGGAATAGACAGGCCATAAATAAAAACCTCAACATGTTCGATACTTGGTGGAAGAATCCATTTCATCGTAAATATTTCATTATCCAACGCTCAAAAAATCAACTATTGTTCATTAGACTCGTGCCTCTGAAGTTTCTCTTTTCCAAATTTCTGTTGGCAAAATGTCGAAATTCTATTTTATTTGTTTATACTTTATAATTTTTAACTGTGCAGTGAAGAGTATTTTTTTAGCTTACAACTGGTTCTTGCTTCTTCAATATAACCCTTGAAATCTTAGCATTAAAAATTCTTATAAAGTCCAAAGAAAAAAAATTATATATATAAAGACAGAGATTAACCCTAGTATACGTGTGCATGAATGACTAAGAATTTATCATGCGTGTGAATTATATATATATAAAAAACATAATTAAGGAAGAATAAATAAAATGAACAAAAATAATATTATTATACACAAGAATATATGGAATGGATGATTGATAGTAAAAGAGAAAGAAATAATAAATAATTAATATGAAGAAATTATTTAATTTTGCATAAAATGAGTTTTCCAAATCCATTAAAGAATAATTATTTTGATAATAAATAATTTATTTGGCGCTGTTGCTTAAACTCTTAACAGCAATTTATGGGTTTTCCTGTAAAGTGTGTGTCGTGTAAATATGGATGATTTTTTTATTTTTTTTATTTTTGTAGATTCTTACTTATTTAAGTAAAGGTTTATTTTATTTAAAGAAGTAAAAAAATAACAATGAAAGAAAAAGAGCTTTTTAGATGTGAAACGCAGTTTGCCAAACAATGTGATTATGGTTTGAATTAAACAAAGTAGGGCCCATTTAACCTCTAATTAATCCAGTGGCATTTCAGTAGAATACAAGAGAAGTAAGGTCAAACTCAAAAGGGGGGGGGTCAAAACTCCTCCTCCCTCTTAATTTCAAATAAAACAAATCATCGTCATTCACTTTCTTCCTCTTTAGGATTAGATCACAGATTGCACTTTCTCTACTCCATTCTCCTACCAAATGAACCAATCATCATCAAAAACCCACAACCAAAAATGCCCATCTGCAGCATTACCAGAACAACCCACCAAGACTCGAAGGAGAAAGAAACAGCAGCATCATCAGCCAAGTTTTAGAAGAAACCCACTTCAAGATCTCAACAATGGTGGCATTGACACCACCAGCATTGACAATAGCAGCAATGCTTCTTCTTTATCCTCCATTGAAGCTCCTAGGGGCTGTCTCAGGTTCCTTCTCTCTCACTCTTCTTCCTCTTCCAGTTCTGCAAAAACCCCTTTTAGTAGTAGTACTAGTAATAATCAAAGACTGACAAAAGTAAAGCCCTCGAGAACTCCTAAGTCAGCTCCTAGTATGAGACCCACGAAGGAGAAACCCATTTCAAAAAAGGTGGAGAAGGAGAAGAGAAACCACCCGCCATGTCTATACCAGTGGCAATCTGGTAAAAAACGCGCTTCCTCTAGGAATGAAGTTGGTGGTTCTAAAGTCTCTTCCTTTTTGGAGTCAAGTAGCAGTCTTGTGAAAAATAAGCTGAAATCTGGGCCTGGAGAGTTAAAAAGGGTGATGATCGATGGAGTTTGTGAGGGTAGTGGAGCCAATTTGACTCCTTTGTGTAAAGTGGGAAGCGGGTCTGGTTTGAACTTAGGAGTTGGTGGTAAGGTTATGAATGATGATTGTTATGAGAAATCATCAAACGGTAAAGCTGAGTCAAACTCGACAAGTAGCAATACCAAGACCCCTCCAGTTCAGCCCTCAGTATCACCAGAGATACAATGTGGGTCATCTATGAAGTTGATGACAGTGGAAACGCTTACTCCTGCTACTTGTTATGGTGCTGGTCATGTTGTGTCTGGGGTTACTGACAAGAGGAAATGTAGGCCTAGAGGGATACTCGCAGGAGGAGAAGCTAAAGCTCTTGGTAGTTTTGATAGCGATGATGATATTGAACAAGCGAATGATGTAGGGCTTATCGAAAATTCTGATGTTTCTATGTTGCCTTTGCCTATTGACGCTTCAATGCATTGGCTTTTATCACCTTGTGATGAGAAGGATGAGGGTCAGAAGGAGAATTCTCGGAACGGGTCACGCCGTTTTAGGAGATTGGAGGAGCGTGCCATACACAACTCTCCTGCTTCACCTTCATCTGGCTATGGTGGTTTTTCACCGGAGTTGTGCAATACCAGTGCGAACAGGAGTATTTCTACTATTAGTGCTGGGAGGAGGAGTGCTTCTTTGCTTTCTCCCAGTGCGCTCCCTGTCCCTCAGTTTCAAGGATTTCTGGGAACTCCTTTATGCGATAACTTTCCCGTTTCATCTTTAGAAGAAGAGACGGAGAATCGACATTGCACTGATGCAGAGAATTCTCCATTCTCCATAGGCTCGTTGGGTAGTGGAAATATAATTCAAACTCCCCAATCTGATACTAGCTGTGATAGACGAGTCGGTAACTTTGATTCTGATCTCAATTCAGTGGCTGGGCAGCTTCAGATGACTAGTTTATCTCCCATGAGCCATGCGTCAGTATGGGATCCAACCAATTCAAGTTTCCGGTTTGATTCTCTGACCATGCCTTCCAATTCAGTCGATCTTTCCAAGTTTCACAAAATTTTGGAAGAACGGAATTCTTGGTTTTCTAATTCTACAGCCGAGAATGTATCACAATCTCAGATGAGAATATCTTGGAGGGAAGGGTTGGTGAGTCGTATGTTTGAGATGGATGAGTTTGATTGTTGTAGATACTTGTCTGATGAAGAGGATGATGGCAATGTCCGCAATACTGATTGCTTAAAATCTCATAAGAGTCCTCAGCTCAACGTTGAGGCCGCAACGGATCGCATTTCAATTAATGGTATTGGGTCTACTGAATTTGTAAAGACGGAACAGGATACAGGTGGCAAAACCAAGGATGGCCTCCCTTCTCAACCACCATGTTCGTGTGCAGAGTCCATAAGCACCGATGGAGGTGGTCTTGTTCGTTCAGATGATTCAGATTGGACCCTATGCTACAAGAACCATTTGTTTCAAGCATAATCCCTATCTGTTATTTAATTCAATTAGAAAAAATCTGACTAACCTCAGCTCAAAAGTGGTTCTTAATGATCACTATTGTACTCTACTTGTTCCAAAATTTGTATTTCAATTGTATCTCTTGATTTTCCTTTGTTTGAATATTGTTATTCATTATGTTATCTTAAATCCATTACCACACTATATTCCATTGCTAAATTGTTGAAAAAATAGATCTAATTTGATGTTTTGGACCTCAGAAACGTATGTTTTCTTCTTGTTCATAGCTTTTTTATTTTCCTACTTGTTTTAAAAGAAGGTGTCAGAAGACACAGCAGCATAGCATAGGAAAAAAAAAGCTGGTAAAAATAGGTTGAGAGCTGTTTCACAGACCATGATGGTGTCTTGTTACTTGTTGGCTAGAAAGATGAACCAACCTTTCAGTTTGAAAGTTATAACAGAGCAAGTTTGAAAATACCAAGTTGTGCCATCTCAAAATAGGTAAAATATATGCTGAAACGAATCATATGCTGGATACAGCATTAGCTATTACTAAATATAGCAATTGAATGTATAACAGAAATGTAATACAATTAAAATTACAGACCAAGTTGCATGAGCCATGAGTTTGATGCTCTCAAAAGTACTGTTGGTAGAAGGTTTATAACAAGGAGGTTTAAATTCACAAACCAGTTTCTGATCTCTGGATGTTCTGAGGAGTAATGATTCAGAGGTAAACATGGGAAACTGTATTAGGTGAAAAGATCGTGTTGTGGCAATTAGAAGAGCTTTTCCTTTGTCATACGAACAGGTTTGAGATCAAAAACTCTTTACAAAAACCCTTTATTTTCAACTTTTTTTCCCTGTCAATGGTACAAATAGACTGGCAATATTATAAGCTCTGTCTTGCAGTGATTGAGTATATATTTTTTTTTTTAGTTTAACGTGGGTATCCGGGTCAGCTTGCGCGCACCTCGACTAATCTCACGGGTCCTGAAGTTAACGACCATGTAAGCTTCCAGTGGCCATCATATAAACAACCACAGTGATTGAGTATATTGATTTGGCGGGCTGTGGTCCTGGTGGGAAGTCACAACTCCACTATAAAGTTGATGGTGCAAGAGGCCTATTTGCTGATATTGGATTCACCATCTTTGGTAGTCTTGTATTTGAGGTAACTAACCCATTTCACGGATCTCATATTAAATTTCAAGCTTTCAAATAGAATTCGATTGCCTAATTGAACAAGCTAGTTCCAAAACAAGTCACTCAGCAAAGGAAATCTCACATAACGTGTCACATTCTTGATGCATCATGGATTGTGGGAATTTATTTAGCTTTGGGTATGCTTGTGGAAATAATTTTTTAGTTATAGGAATGGCTTGCTGAAGTAGAGGGACAGAGCATGGGCAAGAAAGGGTAAAGGTAATTAGAAATTTAAAAACATTGTTTTCAGCTTCACAAGAAGATGAGAACTCGGATGTCATCCTTGTAATAGCTTTGTTCAGATAAATTGCCGGAGATGTCACAAGGTTGGGTAGGCTAATTGAGTTAATGTCAATGTCACAAAGCATTTGGGATATGTTTCTGACTTCTGATAATGCTTGAAGCAAGCATCTTACAAAGTCTACAAATCAATATTTTGGAACTGATTAGCCACTATATATATATATATATAAGTAAGGATATATCTGTGGAAACTTGTACCAGAAGAACCTTGAAGCTGTCTGAATAACACCTAAACTTTGCCCCTTGAACTAAAGAACAGGGCTATGACGACATTCTAGTAGACTCAGTCTAAGTAAACTGAAAATGATCTTTTGGAGGACTCTCCAGCTCTTTTCCCTCCGGAATATGCAGATCGCACCCTTGATCTAAGATTTAAGTACTAGAGTAGATCAACTATGATTCAAGCATTGGATGGATGAGGGAGGTTTTTCTAGTAAATGAATGAAAGAAAATAATAAACAAGAAGAAAACTTGGCTTGAAGTTTCTGATAAAATGATTTTTCATTTGTTATACTTCTAGATGGTGATCCTACAAAAACAAAGTCATATGAATATGCATCTATGCTTGCCACTATAATACTTTTCAACTTAATTTGATTAAGCTTATCTAGAGTTAGTTGCCATGTCATGTAGGAATCAAAGGTAAACTCTCTCAAGAATCAGTCCCTGATTTGGTTTCTAGGTATTACATTTGTGCAGGTCATACTTGCCTCTTAAGTCGACAAAATCCAGAGTATTCTGTTAGTATCATTCATGATGTTAGAAGATAAAAGGAATGACCTTGATACTCCTATTTATGCTTGTTCTATGTCACCATCACTACATCCTGTAAGATGATTAGGTAAACAAGAACCATGGCATATAAGACTTTTTGTTTAATTATCCCACCCACCAATGCCGGCTACATGGAGTCATCTATGGATTGTAGTGAAGAAGTAATCCATCAATAACCTATGGCAGCTCTGCCTAGCAGAAGCAATGGAAATTAACAGCTTTTTTTGCCCCGCCAATGGTCAATACAGGACATCATCTGATGTAACCTCAAACCAAATCAACTTGGATTATCATAGAACAATAACTAATCATTATTATTATATCTAGAAATGGATATTAAAGGAAAGTAGTGGGGATTGTTTTTAATTAGTTTAGCTGAGGAACTGCATTAGAGCTTACAGGTCAACTGAGCAAAATACCATTGCTTTCTTGTGACACGGTTTGTTTTTAACTTGAATTTTGTTACGAGAGAATTGCTTCCCAATTGAGACCTGATGTTACATGCATGTGCTCACAAAACTTGACCTAGTCAGCAAAAGGAAGATATAATTCTTTAATTTATTTTTCACTGTAAATAAAAGGAAAGAATGTTTAATTTGAAGAAAAATCAAGGTCTTGTTGATGTAATCTATATTCTAATGAACGGGTTTCATTATTTTGCCTGTTCAATGCCATGCCATGTCACTATTGTAGAGCTTTTAACTGATTTTTCTATAGTTTTCCATGATTTTTCTCTGGTTTTATTATAATTTATTCTGATGATGATGATCTGATAGAAAGATTTAGAATATGAGAAATTTTGTTTTGTTTCCTTCTGAAGGTCTAAAAATACAATTAGACGTGTTGGACTTTTAATCCCCATAGAAAGAAAAGTTTTTGGACGGTATATATCCCACCAACACCCCACCCCACCCCACAAACCCTAAAGTCTATAACTCCAAACTTTATTCAAGCAGTTCATTTGTTTTTCCATTAATCATAAGGGAAAAAGAAGAACCAGACAATTGATGGAGGGACTCATTCCTTTGGTCTGCAAAGCTTTCAGGAAGAACAAAACTCGGAGGCAATATGAGTGTCTTTCAGTTGGTGCTGCACTAAGTTACAACATCTCAGATTTCTACACTCACGAGGCACCTAAAAGTGAGCTACATTTCCAACCATCCATGGAGAACACAAATTCTCAGAAAAAAGTTCATCGGAGATTTTGGTCTGTTCATGAAGATTTCTCAGGTGGATTTTCGTCACCGGCAGTTCGTTCCACAACTGCTGCTTCTCCTCAAACAAAGCAGCTTGCGAGGTTCAGGAGCCAAAGAGTTTAGCCCTGTGTAACAAGCGCCTAGAAATGACACTTCTGGGATCAAATGTTGCAAGATCTTGATCCCTTTTATCTATTTCTTTTTCCTGTAATATATATTTCTTTTCCAACCTAGATGAGGTAATAAAAATAAGGTACTGTTCCAGCTGGGGCATCTTTCTTCTATGTGATGAAGCCTGTAAATGGTGATTATCTGTAAAGCTACTCTAGAGAGCATGCGACGAGCTTGCTTCCAAGGATTTGGTCTTCTTCCATAGGAAAAAAGTTGGGAGTATAATTATCTCACTACAACAATTGTTTTTCTCTTTTCTTCTCCACTTTTCATTGCGTTTTTTTAAGCTAACGATCCATTTCCAAGAACAGATTTTGTTACAGAGAAGGAATAGATTTCTTATTTAATTTCACGTTGGAGCCCTGATAAGTTGCGTTGCCACCAATGTGTTAGAAAAGGAGGAGTGCGTACCAGCACATGTGAAAGCAAATGCAATGATCTTGATGCCATCTGTGAATAAGAACATTGACTGATTAATCTTGGCTCGGGGTGTGACCAATGAGTTGTGAGAATGATTGCTTAATTGGTTTTTGCGGACAATATTCGCTGCACTACTGTTTGTGACAAGGAAAGGATTTCACGTTTTCATCCACGTTTTGGAAAATGAAAATGGTTTTAGTTCTTCTGAGAAGATTAATTAGATAATTAAATGATGAACAATTAAGTAGTGTATGTTTGTTGTCTAAGCATTTATCTTCGTAAATGACGTTTAAAGCCAAAAAGCATTATTTTTTATGCTTTTAGTTTGAACCGTGATTTCCACCGCGTCGATGAATTTTAAGAGCCCATTTAGCTCAAGTGATAATCAACGAAGCAGAACTGTATGGTATGCAACTTTAGCGCACACGATTTTGGATACAATGGAGAAGATTGGAGGGTCCATTTAGGCAACCTGAACTAGCTTATGCTTGGTTGATCATGAGCTATTTCTGTTTGTGGGTGGGTAAAAGTCTCAAGTTTGGAACTTTCCTTTCAGCACGATGGTGAGGAAAAAAAAAAAAAAAACAGAGAAACTTACATGATTGGCTCTCCCTCTCTCTTTGAATGACTTTGGAAGCAAATTATGTTCAGACAAAACCACAGTAGAACTCGAGACTTGGAAGACAAACAAACGTCATAGATTGTGGAAATTTCCAAGAATGTTGTTAAATTTAACAACCTCATTGAACATATTCAAGTTTAGCGATGATTCCAAGATGGACCAGAGGATGTAAAAATGAATCCCAGCTGGAGTAGTTAGCCGTGGTTTGGTTGTTCTTTGACTTGAAAAGATGTAAGAAAAAGCAGCCCCCATTAATGGAGATGTCCATGTTTAGGTTTTGGTGGTTGAGCTCTCCACTTGTCCAGACTTCTAACCTCTCAAGGAAGCATTTATTATTTATGCCTTGGCATTTGTCATTGATTCTAGCCCTCGGATTCTACTCCAAGTGCAGAAGTCTAGGTCAGTATGGCAAAAAAAACTAATTTAAAGTAAAAAAAGTAATTTTTTTCAAGAGAACTTATTAAATACCAAATAATCTATTAATTTGAAGAGGTGAGCATAGACTGACTTGGTCAGAATGGCAATAAATGCCTTGTGACCCTAATGTTCATGACCTGTCTTGCAGGTGTGTATAGATATTTTTTATTTATTTTCTAGGTTAATTTTCAGAAAAAAATAGTGAGTTAATCTAAATGCACAAGGTCAAAATAAAGGGTGCGTCTTTTAAATCGTCCGAGAAGATAATCTAATCTTGATTTATGTATGAGTTGGTCCGAGAATATCCAAATACACCCTTGTTTTTAAGCATTCGGAAAAAGAAGAAAATAATTCTTTCCAAGCTTCCTTCGAATTTAAATCTAAAATGATGATATAAAAAGCATATCAACTTGCCACCAAATCAAGCAAAGTTAATGACATAGATACGGGCACTGATTTTCATGCGTTTGGTTATTTTTTCTTAGCAGTGCATTTGTCATTACAGTGGAAATGGTTTTCCCAGGGTTTGGATGGATCACTCGGATTACAAGTCAACCCGGTAGATCAACCAGGCTTCGTCAAGTTTTTTTTTTTATTTTATACGAACCAATCCAGCTACTAAGTCATCTAGATACAATCGACCTGCCAAGCAGGTCCAGTTTCATAACTATGGGCTCAAGTGGACAAAGCTACCTAGATGTGGACAGGAAGAATAATGAATACAGGGGGTTGAATTAAAAATACATCCTAGTCAAATAATTATTATTTTAAACCCCGCTATATAAATAAATAAATAAAAGATAAATAAAGGGTGAAACATGATTTTCCCTATGCTAGCATGACTTGGTTTTCAAGATTATCTACATCTTCGAATTTACAAGGCCAAGCAAGCATTTTGAGATATTCATCAACAACTTGTGCAAAGTTGCATTTCTTTCGCGGAGGGAACACATGGAATATGATATATTAAAAAATAAACTAAAGAGTTGATTACATTGTTAAAAAAATGGAAAAACAAGAGAAAAATTAAGGTGTACTTGTCAAATTTGACATCTTAGCATCATGAGCAAATAGCGTAGGAAGCAACCATGCAAAGAAACCCAAGTTAGTTTCCTTGTTGAATCTCCGAGAAGAGTACTCCACCAACATATTCCAAAGGTCTCCCACCGTCCATTCATGTGACAGAATCCATTGACTCACCTGCAGAACAATAACTGTATTCAGCAACAGCATAGCTTTGAACATAGAATATAAAAATTACAAAGACTGTAGTTTAAGCTTAATCAATTTCTTGGAGTAAATCGTTTCTGCGCTTTCATCAAGAAATGTTCACAAGTGGTAAAATTACTGCAAGTACCTGATTCAGGTTCTGCAACGATTTAATGCCTAATGCATAGTACGAAACAGAACGTCTTGCTGCCTGAAACAAATGCACCTTGGTTAAAGAAATCTCGGTATGGAACAGGAGGAAGGTAAGCTAGAGGAGATAGAAGTTTCACTAGCAGTGGCAACACACAAATTACTAGTAATTTCATAATGGTTTATGTTATACATAAATTATATGCATGTTCGTGATGGTAATCCTACAGCTGTTTGGCAACCAATATCTCCTACAGCAGGTCAAGATGCAAAAGCTGCTGCTGCTACAAACTGGCACGCATCAACTCCCCTACATAGCTTTTGCAAGTAGAGCTCGATAAAAAGATTACCTGGGAAGCTGCAAGCCACTGAATCATGGTCTTTAGTTCAGGATCTCCACCAAAAGCTCCGCACCCCCAATTCCCTGTAGCAATACCGATTTTATCTTCAAGGTCAAGACACCAACTACCCTTCTTGTCAGAATATCCGATCACTTGGTTTATATATTCTCCTCTGTTCATTGCAATTTCAACAGAAGTTGAGGGGGCTTCATCCATCTATTTCCAAGCATAACAACAAGAATTGAGAAAGAAACGTAATAATGGAAGAACCAGATCAATCATTTTGTGCATGGGCAGGTTCATATCATTCTGACTATGAAAAATAAAAAGACAATGAAAAGCAAAATGCTCAGAAAACTGGTGGAGATCGCACCGGAAAGTCCTTCACCACAACATTAGTGTCTTTATCAGTTTCCATACACTGAGAACCTTGTGAGCCACCATCTTGAAACAGGCTTTTGTGATGGTCACAATTAGATTGATCCAAAAAGCCACAGAATGCCTTGTTAGCCTCCCTGCCAAAACCAAACGAGTAGGACTCAAAAAATTAACAAAATCAACTAAAAACCCTCCTTGGCAATCAGATTGCACATAAATCCTGACTGTTCGACAAGATAGTGAGCCATCAGTCTCACAGGTTGCATATTTAGGCAAGGAAGCCATGTAGAAAGATAAACAAACAATCTAAAATGCAACAGGTCTCTCAAAGTTAGTTTCATCATTCTACACAATTTAACAACTTCACTTGAAACAAATTTATTATATGATAAATTCTAAAGCGGCATTTAGAAGGCATGCCAAATTATTGGTTATGTATGAGTAACGAATTTCAACCACTGTCACCAAGGAAAAGTTCATCTATTTCAGAAATGAAGCTACTTTCAAAGGTGTTTTCACAAAACATTGTTAAAAGCTCTACACAGGAAGAGGAGGGGGACACAGGAGCATACTATTTTCCCAACCACACTTAGAATTTCAGATTTTATCTTCCTGAATTCTCAATTAAGAAAGCTGTAGAAAACAACATTGAGTTCCTTGATTGTGTTCCTATTAAACAAACACTGATAAAGCATGTTTTAAATTGAAAAGTTATTTTTTTCTTTTTTCTCGAAGGAAAATCGCAACAACTTTCATGGAGTTTCACTCAACATGCACAACCATTTGGTGTGCATGGAAAAGTCTAAATGGAACAACATGAAATTAGAAGAGAGTCATGTTGTTTCGAGCACCCACCACTTGTCACATGTTCATCCTTTTTTTTTTCTAGTTTTGTTGAGAAATACTATTTGTCATGTTGATAACTCACATATGGAACCATGTCACACTCTTCTATAAGTTCTCTCAAAGAAAAACCTTCCTTTCAATTCCATATGCAAGTATGTGTGGCACTGGAAAACCAAATTTCACATACCGAAGCAGGTATGTGCACTTATATTGTCTCATCCCTGCCCTGCATAATGCATCAATGGCAACAATCCTGGTTTTACATCTTCTGAAACCATCAACATTCCTTTTGTCCACATGGTCACCAGAAAAACAAAAAGAAGAGGCGTACCTGCAGCAGTCAAAGAGGAGACTGATAAGAAATTGACTGCAACATTAGTTAACTGAAATCAATATTCCATTCTTACGGAAATGCTTGTTATTTCAAATTCAGAACATGAAAAGAAAAGTTTGTATCTCAACGTTAATAAAGGAAGGATAACAAACAAATAAGTATAATCGTAAGCTAGTTAATCAATGGTTAAAAGTTTACCATTATGTAAAAATAGTTACATTTGAACCAACAGGTATAAACAACAGATATAAAGATAAACCCTCCACAAAAGCTGCCTACATATTAATTCATGATGATACTCATAATATGTCATCACAAAAACATTAGGTTGACATTTTGGAGAGTATGACTAAGACACCTATAGATGATCATATATTGCACAAATCCATCAAGTTATATGGAATAAGTCATTTTAATTTCTTAACATTTCTTGCTTACAGCATGCATCAGCATGTAGGATTCCACAAAGTAAAGAAAGAACCTGCACATGCTATCTAATTTCTCATAAAAAAATGGAATGGGTTCCTTAATTTAACAAATATGATTTCAGTTCCAAATAAGTGTTTTGGTGTGAGCCAAAACACACAAACAAAAAGGTGCACCCTAGAAATACACACCGTTTGGACTATGATCGTTTCAGTTCCACAAGTTGCTATCTGATTTCTCATACACACACTAAGAAAACATCAGAAATGGAATGGGTTCCCTGTTTTGGCAAACATGGTTTCAGTTCCAAATAAGTGTTTTGGTGGGAGCCAAAACACAAAAGAAAGGAGTGCCCTAGAAACACACACCTTCAACCATGATAGTTACATTGGATAGTTCCACGGGTTGGGACTGACAAGGCTGTTAACCCACCAACAGGAACTCATCACAAGATGATTAATTTCTGATTGTTTTAAATCAAATCTGGGCACTATACCTATACCCCAGTTTATACACACCAATTCATATGACCCAAGAAACTATTTCATCAATGAATACATGCCTACATATCATACTATTGTGATTCAAGTAACAAATAAAACAGATATACTGCTTGATGGTATATTTAAAGTCAAGTTTTGAAGTTCTCCACCAAGTTATCCTCACCCTGTGTAGTTTGAGAATCTTTCAGCACCAACAATTTCAATCGCCTCATTGTCTTCCATGCAAGGTAAGAAAAGCATTCCAGCAATTAACTCAGGATTGATCATGAACCGTATCTCTTCCTACAAAAGATGATAAAGCAACAAAATATCCTCAATATTAGTTAAGTAATATAGCAAGAAGATAACAGCAATTTTAACATGACAATAAGGAAAAAAATATGCAAGAAACAAATGAAGAAATGAAGTGTTGCGTGAATAAATGGACTAATTTGAGTATCAACCATAACCGATTTGACATCAACAGTCCATAAAAAAGTTCATACCTGCAAGCAGCCACTACGAAGAGCACCACCTCCGAGATACTTGTTAGCAAAATCAACTTCAAGAGCTCCATTGGATTGGTCTTCTATGAAGCCTGAACTATGGACCTAGAAAGATGAAATGACCAACTAACAAGTAAATGCCACAAATCAAGAATAAATTTAAACAAATTACTGGATTAGGTTGATAATTTTCCGCTGATTGTTTAAATTTGAACTTTGGCTAGCTATGCACTAATCCATTTATTAACTTACCTCAAAAGGGCAGAGAGAAACAACAGATTTGCTCCAAAAATCTGCCTCGGGATAAGAAACACACAAAGGAAGTTGTTCTAAAGGAAGAACCTTCCTCTCAAAGGAGACAAAGCCCTCAGGCATAGATGAACATATCCTTTCAAAATAATGCATAATACACTTTATTTTGTTCTCCTGCTTTTTTCTGTAACCCTCATCATATATATCCCTGAGAAGTACTGAAGTGTCAGATGGATTTATTTTCCAGGTCAAGGAAAAAGTTTAAAATGAGTCTTCAGTTAAACATAGACAAGGTGAACTGAATTATAGAAGCAAAACCAATTGGTAAATAGCATTCAGTAAAAATTTGATTTACTCGACAATGAAATGTGGCATAAAAGCATCCCGCAGAGATTGTTTGTGTAACACTGTACAGTTAGTGAACTGCCTGGTCTTAAGTATATGGATTTTGGAGATCCTAAGCAATTGTCTTCAACAGTCTGATCATACAAAATATAGAGAAGATGACATGAGAAGACGTGAACATTATTCCTTCTATATTTCAGAACTGTTTTATAAATTCTTTCTTATATAATAAGGTTCAAGTTCCAGAATACATATGCATCTTATATGAAATACAGTAGCCTACAACGAAACACCTAAACCTCCAGCATGAAGTAATTATTTGTCTCAATTAGTTTCTTTTTGGACACAATATTGGTCATTTGACTCTTCATGAAAAATACCATCCCCATGTGATAAAAAGAATGAATAGACCGAAATGATAATAAAGTGGGACCATAGCTAGCCTAGGTAATTACAATTTTTAGGTAGTGCCGACAGCTCATATTTATTACATGATGCATAAGTTCAAGATGTCCACAAAAGAAAGCTGAAGGTCACATACTCAAACAAATGATCAAAATTTATTGTTGGAAGACGTTTTGAACCTCTATCAGAGACTGGAAACAAACAAAAGAACGCACATGTGAGGAGAGCAGCAACCAATTCCTGAAGAGCAGCATTGATTGACATAATCAGTTGTGATGTTATAAATGAAGAAATGCTTTTCTAAGTGCAGAATGAAATTGTAATTTAGTAAAGGATATTCAAAAGAGAACAAGAAGCCGTTTGCAACATCCTACAGATTAAGTGTCACCGTGCTATTTTTATTACCAAATGAAATTCACTTCTCCCTTGATGCATTTTAAGCAAACTTTTAATCCAATAAAAGAATAATATTTGAGAAAAGAAAAACCAAACACGCTGAGATACCTGGCCAAGGAACACTATGCCAGCTTCTTGTGAACCCAACAAGCGAAGGCCAGTTCTGACACCATTAAACAAGTAATCAGCATCTTGATAGTGAGACTCTAAAAGAGATGGCAATCTCAAGAGCAAGTTAGCCAACGCTGGGACAACCTCTTCAAACCATTTTGAAGCCTCTGCCCGGGAAATTAGCTGCATTGAACTCCTACAAATTCAGCATAACATCTAAGGGAAAATTTCTTTCTTGCTCTTAGCATGATAACATGCAACTAAAACGATTTGCTAGGCATCAGTTCATGCATATGAAAATACAAAATAAAAAATCAACAGAAAGCTCAAAACTTTATGAAAAATGCGCACACACCATACAAAACCAACTAAGAAGAATTGAGAAATGATGGGGTTTTTTCTCAAAATAACTCTCCTAGACTGAAATTTGCAACATATCCTTCGTAGCTCACCCATTCAACTACTTTTCTGTCAAAGTTCAAAACTTTGTACATAATGAATCAAATATAAGCGCAAGCGAAATAATGGGCTTTTTCAAATCACTCTTCTTTTATGGAAGTTCGAAAATTTTTAACCATTGAAGCTTGAAAGACGCAATAAAAATGAGAGAACCCAGAAAAGAAAAGGGAAAACCGAGTTAAGTTCAAAGGTTACCTCGTCAAAGAAGAGAGCATAACCTCCATGGGCAAAAGGAGCGACAGGTTGCAGAGAAGGGAGAGCAAGAGAATCTCTGATATGGGAAATGGCATCGAAAAGCAGTTCACCTGAGTCAACTTTGCTGTAAAGAGGTCCTTTTGAGAGGGTTTCGAGTGATTTAACCACTTGGGATGGCCAAAACAGATTTGATGAGCCAAGTAGTAAAGGCAGAAACGGTAGCATCGACTTCAAGTCTTCTCTGTTCTCCATTCCCTCCATCCCTCTCTCTCTGTCTCTCTCTCTCTCTCTCTCTCTCCCCTCGTTTCT
Source organism: Populus trichocarpa (assembly GCF_000002775.5). Lineage (NCBI taxonomy): Eukaryota > Viridiplantae > Streptophyta > Magnoliopsida > Malpighiales > Salicaceae > Populus > Populus trichocarpa. The sequence continues at coordinate 116,324 of NC_037301.2, read as the reverse complement.
GGAATATTTCAGCTTTATTTTAAAATGTTTTTTTAATATATATTAAAATAATATTTTTTATTTTTTAAAATAATCTAAAAACAATAAAAATTAAAAAAAATTCGAAACAATAATACATGTTCGGATGTTCCTCTCTTTTCTTGTTGTTGTGTTCAATTAAATTATTTATTTTATTTTAAAGTGATACCTTATAACTTATATTAAAAAAAAATGTGAGTTAATTCATTCAAATTAAAAATATAAAAAAATATAATATATATATATATATATATATATATATATGAAAGTTTGTGCCAATTTATTCAGATGGAAAGAATTGAAAATTAAAAAAGAAGAATTATTGAAATAGGGTCAATATGTAACTAGCCAAAAATTGAAGTATAAAAACACCACTCTTAGTGTTATGATCGGTGGCTAGAGGGCGAACAAAAGGGGTTTAGGGTTCTTGATTTTTCCTTCAAAATTCTTGAGAAATTAGCATTAAAAGGGTTAGTATAAGTGATTGAAAAAAAGACTTTGGATTATTTAAGTTAGAATTTGGTGTATTTATTACGTTTTTGAGTTAAAAAGGAAGAGTTAGACAACTATAGAGAGAAGAAGAAGAGAGTGAAGGAGCCAAGATTTTTTCTTGAGTTATTCTTCTTAAATCTTCCTATTAAGAGGTAAGAAACCATACTCTAAGGTCGGATTGAGTTTTTATTGAGATTTGAATTATGGTATGTTAAATTCTAGCTATGGAAAATTAGATTAGATGGATTAAATGGTTTGGTTGATGAAGTAGTATGAAGAACATGTTCTTAATCATGAATAAACATTAGGTTAAGTTGAATTAAAGAAAACAAATGAAAGAAAAATCCACCCTCTTGGAACCTAGCATTCAACCAAAAGAGAAATATGGAAGGGGTGGAGTTTTGTTTGATTCTTGTGTTGAATTGAGTCAATTATGTGAAGAGATAAACTAATTAAGATGGAAAGCTAACAGGTTAGTTCACTTTAGGAAGAAATTGAAGAGAAAAATAAAAACTTCCCTCCTAAAAAAACCTTCAGGTTCGGCCAAATGGAGATAAAAAGGAGGGGTTAGTTTTTGTACTATAAGGTGGATACATTTATGGCAGGAATTATAGTTTTAAAATTCGGTCCGGCCCGGTGAGTCGATTCAAGATTCGACTGACCTGAAGCTAGAACCGGGCCGGATTTATAAAAAAATAGGGGTGGTTAAAAACTCGGTTGACCCGGCTGACCCGATAGGTTAACTAAACAAGACCCGGTTGCAACCCATTGATTATTTTTTTATTTTTTACCAAAACGACATCGTTTTGATTTATAAAAAAAATAGAGATGACCCGGGCGACCCGGGCCTTAGAGCGGGTTTAAAAACACTAATAGAAATGTGAAATAAAGAAGAACTTACAAGTCTCCAGGACCAAAATTAAGCTAATAAAGGAACATGGGGGATGGGATGAATCTTATTCCTAAGAAATTAGTGATAATGGAGTTAGAAATTATATTTGACGAGTACATATAGAGATAAAAGGAAAGGAATTGGACTTAATGCTCTTAATTTTTCGTGAAATTATTCTTAATTGTATTGCCTCAAATAGATAAAATATGAAAAAAAATAGAAAGAAATTCTTTCTTGCCATAAAAATGAATATTGAGCCAATCTTGAAAGAATTGAAGAGAGAAAGGAACTAAAGTGATAATCATAAAATTATTGCAATGTTAAATGTATAAATTAAGTGGTGAGTTATTGACTATGTAAATATGAGTGGATGCACTTAAGGAAACCTTAATTTTCCTTACAAATTATTTGAGATTGAATTTAAGCTGGAATTTGGATTGCGGTGATGATAAAATGATATATAATGGTGTATACAATATAGGAAAGGCTGCAAAATCTGTCCAGTAACACGGGGCTACAATACAAGTACAAGCACCAAATAGGTGTTCTTTACCTTCGCTAAGCATAAGAAAATTCTAGAGTTGTAAAATTACAATTTCTTTAAATGTATATTGTTCAATTATGAATTGTAATATGAATAACAAAAATGATAAATTTTATTAGATTAGTTGATTGATAAATGCAAGTGATATTTGTGTTCAAATAATCTAAATTTTTTTTATTAGACTAGCTAATCGAAAAGGGCTAGATGTCATATGTGTTCAGATGATTGAGATAATTTATTAGACTAGCTGATCAAAAAGGGGCTAGTGGCTTCTGTGTTTAAATTACCAGAAAAATCTTATTAGACTAGTTAACCCAGAGAGGTCAGTGGCAATAATACATCTAATTACCATGATAATTATACTTGTCTTAGAGGTAAAATATATATATATGATTTATATGTGGATTGAAAATGGTGAAGTTTACATTATTTGTAGTTCTAATTTAATGAGTCTATATATATATATATATATATATATATATATATATATATATATATATATATAAACTCATTAAATTATGGTATATATATATATATATATATATGTTTTATTCATAGAATTATGGTATTATAATCTAATATGATGAAATGATGTAATTGTTAGGTTCCTCTCTTTCAAGAGTCGACCAATAAATTTTTATAGTGATATCTATTGTTATAGAATTAAGTATTGTAATTTGAAGATGTTAAAATGATATATATTATAATTTTGGGTATTTCATTTTGGACTTGTAATCATGCTTTAAAAATTATGCATATTAATATTTTGTAATTCTTTATTACCTTTATGTTTCAATATCTAATTTATATTATTTAAGATAAAATCCTAAAGATGACAATATTCTTGATTTTAATGTCCATAAATCAATTATGAAGTAGCTATATAAAATTATGTATCAATTATTTCTTGGCTACGCTATTTATATTTCATCAAAATTACATGTATGCTATTTATGAGTTATGTTGATAAGAGAAAGATTTAAATGATTGGACTTTGAGTTTTGTTTTGACTTGTAATATAAAAGAAGTTGTTAATAACTTGGTACATTTCTAATATACAAGAAACTTTACCGGGATTTTAGTAGGGTACATGCAAAAACAAAACCGGTTTCTGTATTAGTTAAAGGTTATTATTGTGGAAAATATATTTTAAAAATTAAGATTGTTACAATAGTAAAATAACATATTTTTCCTTGAATTAAAAAAATTGCTATTAGGGGCTTAGTTGTAGTTTTATTCTAAAATAAATAGTGCAAAGACATAATTTTCCTTATAATTAAAACTTTGAAGCCATAAGATTATGGCATATTTGTAATTGAATCGTTTTTTTTTGTTATTATCAATTGGGGTTAGGGATAATTCGATAGTTTAGCATATATAAAATATTTTAAAAAGACGGTTGATGAATGTTTTGCATGTGTTATTTACTTTGTCATTTTCAAATGGCTTGTGTTGCTGATTAAGGTGATGAAAAATAAGATTTCACGATAGCGTTTTATTTTTCTCGTCCTCCCTTTTATTTATGTGCAACATGTGTCACAAACAGAGATCTGACATGACTCTAGGAACCTTTTCTTTTCTTTTTTGCTTTCTTCTCTCCCTCACTTAATTTCCTCATCTTACCTTTCACTTTTACAAATCAAAAGTTTTTTTTTTCCTTTAGATTTAGTCCTTGTTTTTTTTATTACTATTTATTTTTTAAAAAATAATTTATAAAATTCAAAAAAAAATTCAATTTCATCCTTATTTTTTTGTTTATTTGTATTTGGTCCTCATTATTTTAAATTTTATTTGTCTGATTTGAGATAATTTCTAGGATTTATCCTTATTATTTTGATTGTTGTGTTTTTTTTTTTTTTTTGCTTTGGTAACTTTTTGAAATTGAGTTTTTTGTTTTTATTTTATCCTTCATCATTAAATTATTCTGGAATCTAGATTCTTCTTTGAGCCCGAGTCTAACATTTCACGGGCTACAGGCGTGGGAGATTAACCTAACTTTAGAAGATTTGTCCGAGTGTTGTTTGTTTATTTATCCTTTTTTTTAAGCTCATGTTATTTCAATTCATCCTTAAGCATTTATTTTATTGGAGATTGGAATATGTTATTTTTATTTATGTGCTTTCTACATCCTTTGTTTTATCCTTTTTGTTTTTGTTTAATTGGGTCATCTCAGTTTTTTTTTCTTTTAATTTTTTGTTCTTTGTTAAATTAATTAGAATTAATTGATTGAATGTAGACATTAAATGTTCAACCAATGATGGTTGGTTCAAGTGGTTCAGTGATTGTTCCCCTTAAGCAAGGTCTCAAGTTCGGGCCTTGTGAATGGAGTATATCATCACTGGAAGAGCTTTAACCCTTAATGGGTTGACTTGACTCGACCGGATTAATTAGGGTCCAGTGGACTTCTAGATACCGAGGTTTAGAAGAAAAAAAAAACATAAGATGCTCATTTCGTGATGTTTTGCTTGGCTCGCTTTCTTGGTCATTGCTCTAGTAACATATGCGGTTTTTTTCACTATCACCATACAACCTTTACCAATGATGTTTGAACCGTCTCGGTGAACTCTTCTAGTGGGGGAATGGTGTCAACGGAGGAACGACGAGGAGCCTTCGATGAGTGTTTCTTTCTTCTCCTCCCAGATATGATATTGACAATTTAATTTTTTAGTTAATTATTGACAAAAAAAAATTTTGTTCGATTCAACTATTGTTGTTATCTTTTTTTAATTGTATTATTAGATTACCCAATACTATTGGATCCAGTAAAGTTAATGACATAAGTTTTAAATTTTTCTTTTTTATTTAAAATTATACCATCTAAGCATTTTTTTTACATTAAAAAATAATTGACCAGTCATACCCACAGTATAGGGTAGGGCACCGATTTAGATGATCCTAATTTTTGAACAAAAAAAAATCAAGGGACATGCCTTTCTTTATAGTTATGTTCAATTAAATTAGTGATAATCTTTTTAAAAAACTTGAATTAGTATAACAAAATAATTTTTTATGCTTTCCTTGTAAAAGATTAGAAACAAAATAATTTGGATTAAAATTAAAGATAAAACACACAGATTTATAATCACATTCAACTTATTTAGTGCCGTCCAAAAAAGAAACAAAAATATTTAGTGCCTTGTGGAACACCAATCAGGATTTTGTGCTTGGATGCAGAACATGGACCATTTCGCAATCAAACATGGCTGTGCTTTTTACGGATGATAGGACACAAAATGCAGGCAGGGGCTTGATGCAACACTAGAAGAAAAACATATCGATCCCACTCTTGAAGAAGGGCCAGTGAAGTGCATGAAATACATTTATAGGGCAAGCAATTTCTGAAGTAGATTTACGCGTTATTATGACCAACCTCAAAGGGCGTAGCGTGATGATAAAAAGCTTGAGATCTGCACAGCAAATCTCGAGTTCGAGTCACGGCGTGCATCTCTTATAAGAGCCTGGAACAGCCGGGGTTTTACTCGCTCATCTGGGCTCACAAAATACGCTTTTCAGAAGGTGGGGTTTCCTCAAATCCAAAAAAAAAAAATTATTATGACCAACCACGTTGCTTAGCCAGGTGGTTGGCAGCAATAACAAACAGTAATCACCGAACCCTCTATTCCCATTTGAGTCCTTCAATCCCAGACATTGTATCACGCAATGGTTCAACTAGAACAGTCATTGATAAGCATGCCTCAAAAAGTTATCGTGAAAACTAGTTAAGAAACAAAAGCAATTAACATTCCCTCAATAATATCAAAATCCAAAACTGCCTGCACTACACCATTATTATCCTCCTTGTACATTGCAAAAAAGATGATACTCCAACTCGCTTCCACACTTGTTGCTCAAGTTTTTCTTGCAGGCTTGGGAGCACTACCCTGATCTCTGTGCTGCAGCAAACATCCAATTGAGGTTTAGCCAAGTCTGCCTAAGCCTTTAATCAATTTTCAGAGAGTGCTCATTGGATTAAACTATGTAGCCAACGGAAGTTCCATTGCAAGATTGGATGAAATTGGAGTGGGAAGCTAGCCTGTTGCCTCCATTGCAATTTATCTCATGTTACCCTCCCGCAAGACATCAATCATATTGTAGATCCGCTTGTCAGCCTTTGATTGAATCTGCGTTTTAATCACATTAAAATTACTACCGGCAATCAACTTCGAAACATCACATTGAAATTACTACCGGCAATCAACTTCGAAACATCACATTGAAATTACTACTGACAATCAACTTCGAAACCACATCTAAATTTCTCAATAACATATGTATTCCCAGAACGTTTTATCATAGGATCTTCAAATAGTGAAACTACCAAAGAAGAGCAGTGAAGTAGAAGAGGTAGTGATTACAAGAGCTGAGCACGAAAAAATTGGCAATAGAGGTTTTATGTCAAGGAGCTATCCCATTATGAATATAACTAAATTAAATCTTAAGTATGAGAGGATTTGAAGCATTTTCACCTTCTTAGCAAGGAAAAGTACAGCATCAACTGTACCCTCAGCATAGATTGATCTACCGCACACATTATGTTGAAACTCAAATGAAACACTGCAAGAAAAGAAATCCAAAAGATATTGTTTTAAACAAAAGAAAAAAAAAATAACAGAATCCAAATAAAAATGAACGCAAATATTTTTTGTTACGTTTTATCAGGTGACGACAGATAATACAAATGAAATGCATGACCAGACAAATACTCCTCTGGAACTCCCACCAACTCCACTTGTTCCTTGGGATCTCGGATCATTTCTATCTGAACAGTCAGCAAAAAATCATATTAAAAAGACAGTAAATTTTTTTGGGAGGTGGACACAGCATAGGACCAAATCTTCTATGAAAACACTTATAAGACAACATGGTTGGGTGTGAAGTTTAAAACCAGAAAAGATGTGTCAAACAAGGGCTCGTAATAAAAGTATTATGACTTAACCTCATGACCAAATTTCAATTTTTGTTGTAATCATGTCAAGTTTCAACTTTTACATGAAAACCAAGCAAATGAAGCATGAAATTCAGTATTTTCATGAAGATATAAGAATAAGTTATGCTTTAATGAAGCATGAATAGCTTTAATGCCACCTGATCATCAAAAGACACCCCCAATTTCTTGAAGCAAGAAATGACAGCCTTGGCAGTTCCAGACGTGTCCAGCTTTCCTGCTTGATGGGACTCCTTCACCTAAAAATTAAATAAGTTTATCAGCAATAATAGTACTACCGACAACAAACTCAAGTGAGGAAGGGAACTTCTTTTCCAAAAGGGAATCAATGCAGAAAGACATACATGAAGGGAGTATCCAGAGAATGCACCAGGAAATTGCTCAGCCATAATCTCCATGGCTGCAAGAAATGCAACCACCTATCAAAAAGAAACAACCCATTAGTACAGAGAACATGATAACTTATAGCATCAGGATCTATTACATTTCACAACCCGTTCGAGGCACTCAATCCCATCACCTGTTTCCCCATTTGTGGAGAGATTACTGCATAAACTTTTGAGGCATCCACAGTCTTATATAATATATCCCTATCGCCACCAGTAGTTCCCATCACAAATGGCACCCCAACTCTGCAATACAGATCTGCATTATCTACACATTACAAAAAGAAAGGTCAAAAGATTAAAAGAGGATCAACAAAAGTAGAGAACAAAATCACAACAGGAAGCTTCACAATGTCTGTAATATTATAACAAATGCTGAATTATGAAACTTTGTCAACATGAATCGATTAGCTTTTTCCATGCAATTCTAAGATTAAAAATCCTAGATGCAAGAGAATACTAAAAGAATTGAAAAAAAAAAACTTTAATTATGATATCCATATCCCATTTTTGGCAGCACCAAAGTATTTTCTTTTCTAGTAAAGGTTGCCAACAAAAAATTCCATTGTGAACTCAGAGTAAAATAGCAAATCTATGAATTTCAGACTTGAACTACCAAGAGAACTCTCTTCTGGAAAATAATTAAAATTTCTTTTCTGTTTCAAGAGTCAATAGCTCCAAGAAATTTTACCATTCACCAAATCAGGCACAGTGTAATCCACCACAATCATGCTCGGATACTCATCATAGAGGGACGCAAGCACACTTTCTCTTTCAGAAGGACCATGAATTTTAATCTCATTCCCAAAAACTTCCACAGTATTACCAGCCTCCTTTTCCGGGCCAAATGATTTTGGAAGAATTTGAAGTCCAGCAGAATTCGCTGCCAATATAACAGAACTCCCCATTTTTCCATTACAGCCATTTACCTCAAATTAACAAAATAATACAAATTAATAACATCCAAAGTCAATTTTCCCCTAATCACCATAATGACGAAACAATTAACATCAGCTAACCTAGTAAAAAGAAAAAAAAGAAAATAATCATAAATAAAAAAACAAACAATACCATATCATACCATGATAGGAACTGCAGTACTTTTGGTTGTCGTGGACATTACAACCACAGAAGATCTCCGTTTCTGATGTCACAAAACAAAAATATGTTTATGTACTAAAGGGTGTTTGCTAACTTAGCTTGTTAAAGTTTCATTTTTTTCCATTGCCCTCTTAGTCTATATTGATTTATACAGCAAGCAAACAAAAAAGTAGTCAGATCTTTGATTATGAAAACTATACAATGAAAGCAGTAACATGATAGCCCAGCTTTTTACATTACCTGATAATGGTTGGTGAAGAAACTAGTTCCATTAAAGCTAAGTGGGTTGCTAAGATAGAGTGGTTTCAATGGTTCATAAAGCACTGCACCTTGAATCCACATTTTTCGCTTAAGAAGAAGGATGTGAAGGAGACGGGGAGGGTTTTTTTTGTTTTTTTTTTAGGGTTTTAGGGGTATGTATGGTTGGTGGCATAGTGCCACTAGTCAAATAGTTCACAATTCACTAGATCGATACAAAAAAAAAAAAAGGGAACCATACTGACATCAAATGGGCTTTTTGCAAGGAAAAAATGGACTTTATGTTAGCTACCAACAAACAAAACCCGGGTTCGGATCCAACGTTGTTAATATCGAAACCACCATGATATATACTCCGGAGTGAGTGAGGTCAAGTAGGGTTTTGAATAGTCTAGGTTCTTCTCATTTTCTCTTGTCAATCTTAAGAGAATCAAAAGAAAAGGGAAATGGTTTTACTGTCTGCGTCAACGAAAGATTTATTATCGAATGCTGTTCACTTTCATCATCAAAATCGAAGCTTTTCGCCTCTCTATCACAAACCAACACAGCTCTCCTTTTCCTCATCATCTTCTATTGGTCAGTCATTTCTATTCAATCCAAATTACTAGCTATAATAGTTGTGAAAGATGTTAATTTCATTTTCTTAGTCATTGGGATCCAACCCTGCTGTAATTTTTTATTATTAATGCTGGACTCTTTTTTTTTTTTTGTATTCAGTCATGAAAGATCATTTATTTGTGATGTTCATTTCAAAACTTTTCAGGGTTTGGGACGACTAGCATTGGCTTTGAGAGGAAAGAGCGGTCGTCCATTGTGGAAACAGCAGCTGTTAGGCATTTGGAAGGCTCAGTTACCAAAACTGAGGGGTTTCGCTTTGCACTCGTAAGTTTCTCTGCTTTTCTGTTTATTTAGGCTTTTATTTGAATTGATTTTCCTTATGTTGACATTGATTACTGGAAACAACATTCTAAGGTCGTGGCTAGGTTCAATGAGATTATTACCAGGCCACTTTTAGAAGGAGCTGTTGCAACTTTCAAGAAATATTCAGTCAAAGAAGAAGACATTGATGTATGCAAACTGTTTATTTGAGAAGCTATTTTTTTCAAAAAAAAATTCTTTTTGTTAGTGAATTTTGATTTGGGTGTGGTTGTTTTATTATGTTTCTCATCAGGTTGTGTGGGTTCCTGGTAGTTTTGAAATAGGCATTGTTGCAGAAAGGTTAGGCAAGTCAGGAAAATATCATGCAGTGGTGTGTATTGGAGCTGTGGTATGAATGATTTCTCTTCATAACCTTGAAACAAGTTGCTATTTGATGGAAGTATTTTGGTTTCATGAGGGGTGGCTTCCTCCTCATTTTACTTTCCTTGAAGTACTACTTACAGGCTGGCCCTAGTATGTGAATTATTTTTTGTTGATGATGGTAGGTAAGAGGTGACACCACTCACTATGATGCTGTTGCTAATTCAGCAGCATCTGGTGTGCTTTCTGCTGGTTTAAATTCAGGTTGGTGTTTACACTTTTTGCTGGTTTTATTGCGTGGTTTTGAAACTCTGTTGACTTTCAAAGGGTTTGTCCTTCACTATAGTAATTATCTTGTTATGTACAAGTTTCTGTAACACGTTATGCCATATAATAAAGTAAATGTCGAAATGCACCATGGGCTCAAAGATGGAAACGGACACAGATGAAGAGTGATTGAAGTTGTCATTATTGCATCAAATATCACTGTGGTGTGTACAATACTTTGCAAAACTGATAAAACACCATCTCTTCTTTTGTTCTTCACACACCACACACAAGTGTGTACACGGTTGCACACGACCAACTTTAATTCTTCAGGTGTCATTTAGCATTCTGTTTCTGCCTAACTCTTTTATAACTGAAAAATTGCTTTCTCCGTTAATGTAACATAACATGCATGCTTTTTCAACCCTTGAGGAAATGATCTGGCAGGTAGCTGTCTGCCAGTTTACTGCTGCTCTCTCCAGTTCTGTTGAAAGGCTTCACAGTGAAAACTTATAATACTCTCTTGATGAATTTGCAGGGGTTCCATGTATATTTGGTGTTCTGACATGCGAGGACATGGAACAGGTAAACTTGTTAAAGAAGCATTTGAATAAAACAAAAGCACGCTTCATAGGTTTTTTCCAAGAATGTTTCATCTGAAATCGTTTGTTTTGATAAATGCAGGCGATAAATCGAGCTGGTGGCAAATCTGGGAATAAGGGTGCTGAGGCTGCTTTGACAGCTGTAAGTTGATTGTGTTGAATTTACATTATTAATGCTTGGGATAAGTACATGTACTGATTAATTATTTTCTAGTATTTAGTTTTCTGTCTTTTTCCAGCTTACATGTTATTAATGTCTTCCTTGATTTTCTTTGGTATATCTTTCTGTTTATCAATTCTTGAGGGATAGGAGGTTGAGAAAAGTATTCATCTAATTCGTTGTCAATGGACGATATATTTTCTTTTAACATAATAAAGTTTTGAGAGGTGTAGTGAGTGGTTCAAAGAAATGTTGTCTAGTTGCTCAGCCAAGGCAATTGTCCTTTAGGCTCATGTTTCATATTTTACATTTTCAATAGGTTCAAAAGGCTTTGGCACATGGTTTCAATGTGCGGGTTTTTGTGATTTGAAACCCGGCCTGGCCCGGTGGGTTGACCCAGGCCTTGGTTGGGTTTCAAATCACAAAAATTCAGGCTTGCAATTAGCCCGGTCAAACCAAGTCGACCTACCAAGTCAACCCAAAACCCGGGTGACCCGGCATAACCCGAGTGGGACTTTTTTTTAATAAACCTAAAAAATATAAAATTAATTTATAAATACTTAGTCTCACATATCTTTTTTATAGCTTACATCCACATGAATTGTTTCTTAACTTTTCGATGTGGGATAGCTATATATAGTCTATATCTATATGGATTGTTTCTTAACCTTTTAATGTGGGATAACTATAAATGGCTACATCCACATAGATTGTTTTATAATTTTTTGATATGGGATAACTATATTACACTTCACTTTTTTTTTGTAGCCTACATTTACATGAATTGTTTCTTTATGTTTCGATATAGGATAATTATATATAGCCTACATCTACATGAATTGTTTCTTAAGTTTTTAATGTGGGATAAGTATACTACACTTCATAATTTTTTATAGCCTATTTCTAAATGAATTGTTTCTTAACTTTTTAATGTGAAATAACTATATTACACTTTACATTTCTTTTTTTATAGTCTACATCAACATGTATTGTTTCAGAACTTTTCCATATGAGATATTAAAATTTTAAATATAATTTTTTTTTCTATTTTCTTTCATTGATGCCAAGACCCAAGGATACAATGAAGTTCATATTGTTCTTATCACACCATGGTTATTTCCTTCTGCTTGTAATGTAACATGGCGAGTTTGAGTTTTTTGATCGGATAATTCTTATTAATTTTTGGTTAATTTTTTTCTATTGCAGATTGAGATGGCATCCTTGTTTGAGCACCATCTAAAGTAACAAGACTGTTTACTTGAGGAGAGTTGTATGAAATCCTTTATCCCTCCTGGGAATGAATGTACTGTGTAGATTTCTTTTTCTTTAAAACAGTTGAAATTTTTATGTGCTGAGAAGTTAGTGAAAAAACATAAGTGCAGCCTAAATATCTCAGTTGATAGTCAGCTATTTGTCGGCTGCAAGAAATTGACTTCATACCTGAAATTGCACTGGCAATGGAAGATAGCATGTTTGATGTTGTAAAAACACAGAACTATGCTAACTGCTCATTTGTCTTAACATGTCAAATGGATGTTTTATTTTTTCTCTGTTACTTCTTTGGGGAACTTTGTGTTCCTTGCATGTCAAATTGCTGCAACTGAGCAGCAATTTGTCTCTTACTTTCCCCATGGGGAACCCTGCCATAATAGTTCATGAACAGAACTGCCATAACACTTCTCACCTCGGCCATCTTGTTTCTGTTTTCCGCCAAGGATATGAGAAAAAGGAACGCTGAAAACAGAATTCCCCATGAAGATTGTGGGTGTGCAGAGGAGTGAAACAAAGACAGAAAAGGAGGCTGTTGGCCAGTACACCGTGAAGCTGAGACAATACCTCCCTTGATAACCACTCTATTCCAGAATGCCAGGCACTGGCTATTGCCCTTCAAGCTTCGTTCTAAAACTAAATGACCGAATAACCCCCTCTCTCTTTTTCAGTAAAACAAAGGACAGGGGAAGAGGAACTGCGAACCATCTCAGAAGGGCATAAGGACGATGCGGTAATTCTATTGGAAGGTTTAATGTTACTGTATTAGTTGTATTAAGCACCATTGATTTTGCTAATCCTAACAAACAAAGTGAACGAAACGCAATCAAGCCAGGGAATAAAGAGAAAAAAAGGCAACACGAAGCTTAGAATCTAAGTTAAACATAGTATCACAAACAAGCTGCCCACATGGACCATGAAAGATTGTCATTTTGTACGGCACTGTTTGTAAGAATGGCTTCCGGCTAGTTTTTGATCTGCAAGTACAAGCCATGCAAGGAAGATTTATCTTTTTTCATAGCCGCTTGGAAGAAATGAAAATATTCTCTTCCATTAGTCTCTATATACCTTGTAAGATCATAATTTTGATTAAGGGTTCATCTTCATTCATTGATACATCATACAGTCAATTGTTCTCTATTGACATGGTGATATTGCAGCTTTCTAGTTCCAACCCTGTAAATCCCCAAGCAAAGCATTCCATCCTTGAATTGGCTCGTAGTCGTCGAAAACACTTGTCAACTTTCTCTTCTTTCTCTTTGCCAAGTTTGTTCATATCCAATTCTCAGCAACCTCAAAATCCCATATCATCATTCCCTCAAGTAAATCAGGTCTGTTTTTCTTTCGTTTGTTGCCTTAGTTTCTACTGTACTTTTTGCCAGGATTTTGCAAATGCTTATATGTGAATAATATTTGAGAATTCATCTATGGCAGAGTGTTGCAGCTATTGTATTTGGAGATGGATCAGAGTCAAGGCTCTATCCATTGACAAAAAGAAGATCAGAAGGCGCCATTCCCATAGGAGCAAATTACAGAATCGTTGATGCAGTTATTAGCAACTGTATTAACAGTAACATAAACAAGATATATGCTCTAACACAATATAATTCTACTTCTCTCAATTCTCACCTCTCTAGAGCATATGCTGGCTTAGGCCTCGGCAAAGACGGGTTTGTTGAAGTGATTGCAGCATATCAGAGTCTAGAAGACCAAGGCTGGTTTCAGGTCTGATAGCTTATCTACTTCTGTAACACATGCGTATTCGATGCTTATAGCTTCTACTCAATGAGGGGCAGGCTATGGTCACCAAAGCCAATGTGATCATTTCTGTTTCTTTTTGTACTAGGGAACTGCTGATGCTATGAGAAGGTGCTTGTGGGTACTGGAAGAGTACCCAGTGTCTGAGTTTCTGGTCCTTCCTGGCCACCATCTCTACAGAATGGACTACCAGAAACTAGTAAAGGCCCATCGAAGTAGCCAGGCCGATATAACCATTGCAGCTTTGAATTCAATAAGAGATCAAGATCCTGGTTTTGGCATATTAAAAGTGAATTCTCTAAATGAAGTTACAGAGTTCGATGTGAAGTCAGAGAGGGCAGTAAGTTGATTTTAGTAAATATTATTTTCCTCAGTTTCGAACCCGCGACTCCTGTGGGGATCGTGTTCTCTAAAGAATCTCTCCTAAAATTCAGGTCCAAAGTTCCCAAGCATTCAATGATAATGGTTATAGGGAGCTATCCAGCATGGGGATCTATCTTGTTAATAGAGACATTATGAGCAAGTCTCTAAACGAATACTTCCCCGAGGCAAATGAATTCGGAACTGAAGTAATACCCGGCGCAATATCGACTGGAATGAAGGTCAGGCTGGAGTTGGCTAATTAAGCATTAACTTTGACACTAACTATGTTTGCTTTGTCCAAAAATATGCTTGATGTTTCCTTCTCTTCCATGAGCTTTCATTCATCAGAAAGTTCTTATTATGTGCATGGAACAGGTTCAAGCTTATGAATTTGATGGATACTGGGAGGACATGAGTAGCATTGCAGCATTTTATCAAGCAAACATGGAGTGCATAAAGAGATTAAACATGGGATACGAGTCAGTAATTTTTCTTCCTAGAAGGATGGAAGTATAACACCTATAATGGCCTCTCATCAGCTAACACAAACTTCATTCCTTTCCTGACAGCTTCTACGATAAAGATGCTCCTCTATACACCATGCCTCGCTATCTGCCTCCGACTACTGTAACCGATGCTGTCATCACAGAAAGTGTGGTTGGAGATGGTTGTATCCTTAATGTAAGAATAACTTTTCCATCAGCCTCCTATGTTTCTCCCTTTTGCTTAAGGAATATGCTGTCATAGATTGTGTTGTATCTTGTTTCTGAATCTTGTCATGCTTTATTTTCCCGGAAATACCTTTATGGCCTTTCTAAGAATAGAGGTGCAAGATCAAAGGAACAGTAGTTGGTATGAGGACAACCATTAGAGAGAAGGCCATAATTGAAGATTCAGTCATCATGGGTTCTGATTTCTATCAAGTAAGAGAGAGCTATTGAAAGCAACTTTCATTTTTAGTTTTCCTAAAGCAACACAAGTACGTACATTTAGTGATGATACTAACTGAGATGTGGATGCTCAACAGAAAAACTATATCCAAGATGGCAAGGATCAGAAGGGCATGTTGATTCCGATAGGAATTGGCGATGAAACTCGCATAAAGAAAGCTATTGTAGACAAGAATGCAAGGATTGGCAGAAATGTAATGGTATGTAGAATCATAAACATAGCCAAACTAATCCAAAGCCAAAACAAGTGATGTACACAAAAATACAATTGCTTTCAGAGTGTTAAGGTGCGAGTCTGAGACATTATTAAAACAGGATTGTTTGTCTCTGTGGGACTTGAGTATTGAGTTCCTGTCATTCCTTACTGATGTAATATCTATGCAATTGTGTTCTGCAGATTATTAACAAAGACAATGTACAAGAATGCAACAGGGAAGCTGATGGCTACATAATCAGTGGAGGAATAGTGGTTGTCCTAGAGAGTGCAGTGATCCCAGATGGCAGCATTTTATGATATTGTTGAATGTTGAACAACAGGATCATCATTCATTTATTTCTCAATCTGATTCTTTCATATAGTTAAAAACAAAAGTTCAACAAGATGTGTACAATGCCATTTTCTCGGGGGGGATGAGCAATCTCGCTGCCGCTGCCACCTAAAATGTCATTCAATATGGAATTTACAATGAAGTTTGATTCTTTCAGTGATTTTCTACACCTATGAACTTGAGGCTTTTCACACATTTTACTTGCTTAAATTATTTCAACTATGTCTGCAAAATATGTCTCACTAATCACCATGTTTTGGAAATCAAGTTGGGCAAAAAATTCTTTCAAATGCAACCCTTTTTTTTTTTTTAAGGAATGGTGAATTGGTATATGTTTTGGTTAAGTTGTTGAAACCGTGTTTCACTTACGGAAAACATCAAGTTAATGTTTTTCGAAATGGAGTTTCAAATACATGGCTAAACCTAGCCTTAACTATAAGCTATACCCAACTAATTAATTAATCCTTATTGTTTTAAAAACCAAACTTTAATTCCTCTATTTTTAAATTTATTTATAATTTAGTCTTTTGTTAATTTTATGTACTTTTTCAATATATTTTATTTTTTTCCTTGAAAAATAGAATACATAAAAGAGAAGTATTTGGGGAAATTTGGTTAGGTAAAGGAAGTTTTAGAGCAAAACGCTACTAAATTGACAACAGTAGTTAAGGGATTATTAGATTATTTCTGATAACACAAGGACTAATTTGATAATTCTGAAAACTATTAGGAGTAATAATTAACTCAAGCTGAAAAACAAAAGCAAATCCCAAGTCTTATCCGACATGTAAAAATAGTTGCTCGGCACTTTCGTCTCTTTCGTCCACTCCACAGTGATAAACTCTGCTAATACTTACCAGCACTTGAAGGAGAGAGCAATAATTCCTTCTCCATCCAGTCCACCAGTGGGTTTCCTTTGATGGGTATGTTTTGTTTTCTCAAAAACTGATGATTTCTCTTCATGGCCATTGTTAGGACTGCTTTATCTTTGAGCTGTTTATTTCTTTTCATGCTTTCTTTGCTCTTTGTTTATTTCTCTTAAAGAAAGATATAATCTTTAAAGAGAATTATAAGTATGAAAGGGTTACTAAACACCTTCCCTCAACGTAGTTTCTTAAAGCCCTTCATTTTCAGTCCAAAAACAAGTTATAATCTTCCAGTGATGAAAGTTGGAACTGGGTTTATGTATGGAAGACTTGAAGTGGGTTTCTCTAGAGGGACGAAGACAAATTGTGTGTATTTAAGTAGAGATAGTGTTGTTAGCAGTGAAGGAGTTGTTGATAGTGATAAGGATAAGGAAGATGAGGATTGGAAATTGGAGTTTCTTGGGGAGCTTGATCCATTGGGTTGTCAAGCATCTAAGAAGAGGAAAAAGCAACAAAATTCAGGATTGCTGAAAGATACTGATGGGATGGATTGGTGTTTGAGGGCGAGAAAGGTTGCCCTCAAGTCGATTGAGGCGAGGGGGTTGAGTCAGAGAATGGAAGATTTGATTAATGTAAAGAAGAAGAAAAAGAAAAGGAATAAGAAAAAGTTGGTTGGTAAGGTTAAGAAAGTTAAGGACTTTGAAGAAGATGATTTGGATTTTGATTTGGACGAAGGTGTTGAATTGGAAGAAGGTGATGCTGACCTTAAAAGGATGGTGAGTATGTTAGGGGATGGCATGTTTCAAGAAAGGAAAGAGAAGACCATGGAAGAGTTTCTTCAGAGGCTATCCCAATTCTCTGGACCTTCTGATCGTAAGAAAGAGATTAACTTGAATAGAGCGATTGTGGAAGCACAGACTGCAGAGGAAGTTTTGGAAATCACTGCTGAGATGATTATGGCTGTTGGGAAGGGGTTGAGTCCTTCACCACTATCCCCATTGAATATTGCCACTGCACTTCATCGAATTGCTAAGAACATGGAGAAGGTTTCAATGATGAATACTCGTAGGTTGGCATTTGCTCGACAGAAAGAGGTGTCGATGCTGGTTGGTATTGCTATGACAGCATTGCCTGAATGTTCAGCGCAAGGTATCTCAAATATTTCTTGGGCATTGTCTAAGATAGGAGGGGAGCTACTTTACTTGTCAGAAATGGATAGAGTTGCAGAGGTGGCCTTGACCAAGGTTGGGGAGTTCAATTCACAGAATGTTGCTAATGTCGCTGGTGCTTTGGCTTCAATGCAGCACTCTGCTCCTGATCTATTTTCAGCATTGTCAAAAAGGGGCTCCGAGATAATTCATACTTTCCAAGAGCAGGAGCTTGCTCAGGTTTTGTGGGCTTTTGCGTCTCTGTATGAGCCAGCTGACTCTTTGCTTGATGCCTTGGATACTGTTTTCAAAAATGCAAACCAACTTGAATGCTCCTTAAAGACTAAAACATCATACTCTGATGAGGAGAGAAGCAATGAAGACAGTGGAGATCTCGATGCAGAAGGACCTCTACGGTCTCCAGTGCTCAGTTTTAATAGGGATCAGCTTGGGAATATAGCTTGGTCATATGCTGTTATTGGACAATTGGACCGAATTTTCTTTTCAAATGTGTGGAGAACTCTGAGCCATTTTGAGGAGCAAAGGCTTTCAGAGCAATATAGAGAGGATATAATGTTCGCTTCTCAGGCTCATCTTGTGAATCAATGCTTGAAGCTTGAGTACCCGCATCTTAGGTTGTCTCTTGGGGACAATCTGGAGGAGAAAATTGCTCGTGCTGGAAAAACTAAGAGGTTTAATCAGAAAACAACTTCATCATTTCAGAAGGAAGTTGCTCGGCTTCTCGTCAGCACTGGCCTTGATTGGGTGAGAGAATATGTTGTGGATGGGTACACTGTGGATGCTGTTGTGGTTGATAAGAAGATTGCTTTGGAGATAGATGGACCAACTCATTTCTCCAGGAATACTGGTTGGTACCTTTGCCAAGTATACAATGATTATCTATTATTTCACACTCAACTACCTAGCTTTTGTTTATTTATCCTGTTATATACTGCAGGGATGCCTTTAGGACATACCATGCTGAAACGGCGGTACATTGCTGCTGCTGGTTGGAACGTGGTATCATTGTCTCATCAAGAGGTGAGTTCCTCCAAAAATCTCACCGTCCAGAAAGCATCAGTATTACATGTATTTATGATGATGGGTGGCAGTATTATTATTTTTTATTTATAAACAACTGAATTCTGATAGTTTGTATCTATGGATGTGGTTGTTGATGTTTGATTGATGCAGTGGGAGGAAATAGAAGGAAGTTATGAGCAGCAAGAGTACCTGAGAGAAATCCTCAAGGAGCATATAGGTGGAGACAGTAGTAGTTGCAGCAAAGATGAATAATCATCAAGGGAATGAAATGATTGAAAGGTTTTTTGCTAGATAAGATAAATGTAGTGCTTACTACTATTATTGATTTGTTGTATGTTTATGACAACAAACAAGCATGCATAAATAAATAAAAGCACTACCTTGGCTTCTATTTTTTTTCTTAGTTCAGTACTCGTAATCAATCAATCAAAGTAAGAATTCAAGAAATAAGCTGTCTTCCCAGCTGTGTTGTGGTAATATATATTATATACAACTACTTGAAATTATTTGGTAAGTCATGAGTGAAGAAGCATTGCATTAATATGAAAGAACAAGAAAAAGAAATTGAATGAAGGCGTTCGCTTGTGGAATGTGTTCGCTTCTTCTCAAGATATGGCTTCTTCTGACAAGCAGCAAATAGGTGATGGAGATGCCGAGGAGAAAGATGAAGACAAGGGTGGATTTACTGGTAAGGTGAAGGACTTCATTCATGACATTGGTGAAAAGATTGGGGAGGGAGCTATTGGCTTTGGGAAGCCAACTGCCGATGTTACTTTCATTCACGTCCCCTCCATCAACCTTGACAAAGCCGACATTGTTGTTGATGTGCTCATTAAAACCCCTGCCCCTGCCCCTCTTATTGATATCGACTACTTCATTGAGAGTGATTCAAGGAAACGTGATAAAAATGGAAAAATCTACTAAAATTGATAAATATGGAAATAGTTATATTGATGTTCCCATCACCTTCAGGCCTAAGGACTTTGGTTCTGCACTTTGGGACATCATTATAGGAAAAGGCACCGGTCACACCATGAAAGGGCATATTAATGTGGACACTCCTTTCAGAGCTATGAAGTTTCCCATCAGCAAGGAGGGTGCTACAACCATACTCAAGATGAACAAAGAAGACGATGCCAATGATGATGAGGTATGGTAACTGTTTTTGTTTGCTAGATTCTTCATTGTTACATCAGATTTTTTATTGGCTAGATTGAAAATCCTGCTCAACATTGTCTTGATTTCATTTCATAGCTTTTGCGGTCTCGGCAGACAGTGTAGGCTAAGATAGTTTGTATCTGCAAATCGTTACTTCTTTTGCCTTGCTTGTTAATGAGTTCATGATCCTTTCTCAACGTCTAGCTGTGTTGTGCCTTGTTCTTACTAATGATTGGTTGGGTAATTTGCTTTACATTGCACAGTTAGTTGCACAAGTTGTCACTATCCAACAATACAATCAGATAAATGTATGGCCACTGTGCGAGCTAAGATAGTGAGAACTGCTGCTGCTGTAGTAGCGGTGCCATTTGCAGTACTGTATCATTTTCTATGTTCTAACTGTGAACAAACAGAGATGTAAGTTTCGAGGAATCAAGAAGAGGGCAGGCAGTCCTGAAGCAACATGGCCGGTGTGGGTGCTGGAGGAACATCAAGTCATGTCCATCACAAAATGAATTCCATTCCATTCACAAATTATTGCATACAATACAATCGTCTTTCACGAATCATGCTTGGCTAGCCTGCTAAAATGTCATTTCCTCCAGGCAAGAGCCTACATACGGGTCAGTTCTCATTACTCGGTTGGATGGGTTGGTCCCATTGTTGTGAAAAAAACACAGCAATTATTGATGAAAATTACATTAACAAATAAATTAGAAAAAATATAGTTCGATAATATACCTACATTTATAAAAGTGATGAATTTTTATATTCACTATATTAAAATGATATCACATTATATATATTTATAATAGACCTTAAATCGTCAAAAAAAAATCATATTCATTCAAGAAGTATTAATAATTTTTTAATAATACCCCTTTACCTTATCATTAAAAAAAATTAAAACATCTTTTTTATTTGAAAATCATTTTAAAAAACATGATAGAAAACATCTGAAAGCCAAAAGGGCGACCATTGATGCTGTGAATTGACAGGGTCCAATCACTTTGGATACTGCCATGGCCGGGATCTCCCCTGCTTGCCACATTTTGGATTTCTAAAGATTTCCACTACTTTTTTCTTTTTGCCCTAGAGAAGATCCTCCAAGATCTTTGAAGCACATGGTCTTTATATTTAGAAAATTCCTGGTGCCATGGCAATTCCAGTCACTGTAGAGAATGAAGAAGCACAACACAATCGTCCAAGTTCAACCACTTAATTTGTCCGGCATCCCTTTGGTGCTAGCTCAACAACAACATCAATGAAGCTTCCATGGAGCTTCATTAGGTCCCCTTGCAGCATCTTTCGCAAACCTTATGTCACTCGTTTAAGGTCTGACGTTTATTATTCAATGCCAGCACTCCAAGAACTCCCTATCTTATTGTCAAATTCTGTCTCGAATACAAACTACATAAACACAGACAACACTGCATGTTTTTGGAGATGAAAGTTGCAGTCATCGTCGAGCAAAAGTGACCATCGAAGGGACTACTGACCAAAAACGAGAAATGGGTTGGAATCCAATCAACACAGTAGGTGCCCTGACAATAAGATCGCAATTTCAAGAATGTTTTTGAGGTTCTTGCACAGGATATTAGGACTACGTACTTGTTTCTATGGGGAGATTTAGACACCTTAATTAATGGATCCTACTAGTTCGGTTGATAAACAGTGGTTTTGATCTTGATTAGTTGAAGAGAAGCAAATGGAATCCCATGGGCTAAACCGTGGTGTGGTGTGGTGGGAGCTTGGAAAGCCAATTCTAAAATCACAGAAATAGGCAAGTTGGTATGGAAGTGATGTGATGCACTGAATCAAGGAAGGAAGGATGATTTTTCAAGTATGGATTTCCACGTGGCATCTTCCCATTGTTTGACACCTAATACTTCACCGTCTCTTTCGGTCCACTTGACATCTTCTAAAGTATTGTAAAGCTAGCCTTCCATCTTTGAAAAACCCTAGCTAGGGCACCACTATTTATTCACTTTATTAAACTTGGTAATCCTATTTTGCCTTGGAAAATTAATTAGCTCTAGTCCTAATATGTTAACTACTTTGACTCTCGGCCCAAAAGACTTAAACACTTAAACCTAACTTCTAGACTTATTAAAGTATTTTCACGCGGAATATTTATCGTTTCTAAATTGATAAAAAATAAATATGTTTTTTTATTTATTAATTATACAGTAAAACAACTAAAATACCATTAGAAATAAAAAATCTAAACCCGACATCAAGGGGTGTTTTTGTACTTTCACAATGGTTTGTTCGTTAATATAATATCAGTTAAAAAACAATTTGATATTTGATCAGATATAAAAAAATATTAAACAATTAAAATACACTGTGAAATGACTCAAATGTCATTAAAAAAAAATGAACACAAGGTCAAAGGGTTTTTTTTTTTGGTCTTTGCATAATGATTGTTAAAAAAAAATTATAACATCAGATCAAATTAAATGTAATTTTGTATTTAACTAATTAAATAAAAAAGTGATCGTGCATGTACGACACTTGGTGGTGTGTGGGAGGCTCACACGCACTTTGAGACGCGTGCAGCGCTTCGTAGTGTTCAAAAATATCATTATGCTGTGTTTATAGAAGCGTCGTGATCTCTTTCTAATGGTGCGGTGCGTGTCTTAGATGATGGTCCGGTTTGTTGTCAGCGGGCCTTTATTTTTTTTCTTTTTTTTTTCTCTCTCCTCTTCTGAAAATTACAGTTCACTCCTCTATGTTTTTGGTATTTCAACTTCAGTTTTTATTCTTTTAATTTCTATCATTCGGTAAAAATTTTATATGTTTTCAATTTGATATTTGATTAAATATAAAAAATTATAAACAAATAAAATGCACAATAAAATGATTAAAATACCCTTTAAATAAAAATAAATAAATAAACCAAAGGTCAAGGTGACTTTTTGATCCTTGCATAATGATTTTTTTTTTGTAATTACAACATGAGATCAGAGGCAATTTTGTATTTAACTAAATAGAAAAAAAAATGTAAGGTGCGTGTGTACAATACCTAGGGATGTGTGAGAGGTATACATGCATTTCGAGATGCATGCAATGCCTCTCAACGTAAAAAAACACTTTTTTGCCTTGTTTTTTGAAGCATCGTTGTGTTCTATTCCTATGATTTTTTCAAATTGGCTATTTTGGGTCTAATAATCCAAATTATAAATTTAAAAAATTAATGTAAATTTGACGAGATATCCTCCAGGTTATAGGTTTATTATATTAATTTGGGTTAATCAAGATTGATTTTTTATGTTATTTTTTATTTTATTTTTCTTAACCATATTTAACGAGTGAATCTATTTACTATTTTTTTTTCTTTCGTCTAATTGAACTAAAGTCATATTATTGACTCCAGTCGGTCCACGCATAAAATCTGACCCCCAGGCGAAACGCGGGATCAATGTATCGTGTTATTATTGAAATAATGTGCACCAATAATGATCCAAAAAACAAATCTTAATTAGGAGAGGGCTGTGGTTTGAACAAATCTAAGGCTGAGATTTTGATTAATGTGAAATGAACACGTGTCATGCTTGGAACCAAGAAGGAGACCCCTTTGAGATGGAATGGCAGGCAATGAAATGAGTACAACATGACGTGACATCAACATATAATGGGCTGATCCTTAGAGGCTTGAAGTCGTTATTAGTCGAGTAAGCTGATCGGGATGCTTTTAATTATAAATAAAAAACATATAATAAAGCTTAAATTTTATTTTATTTTAATTATAATTTTATACATATATAGTTAATTAATATACACTTCAACTAATCCAATAAACTCTAAAATTAACGATCATATAAGTTTTTAATGACCCTGAAATTTATGAGATTCAAACTGATAATTTTTAAAAAATAAATCTAAAATAAATCTAAAACCTGAGAAGTAAGTTAAACCCTCAGGATTACAATGCATAATTTTAATAAGAAATAAACTGTTTTATTTTTAAAAAGAACCGAAGTCTCGCCCAATTCCTCTCATGGAAACGAGAAGAATATATATATATATATATATATATATATATATAAAAGGGATGACGAGCTTGGGTATGAAAGAGGCGTGTCTTCGAGGGAGGAAGAGTGTAATAACTTCAATAGAGAAGAGGCGAGGGGAGGTGAACCTTGGGAAACACACGGCCTTCCTTTTCCAAAACCAGCAACTTGCAATGTCAGCAAAACCCCACTTGTCTGGGTAAATTCACTGTACTCCTGGTGGCATTACAAATACAGCGCAAGCAGCCAAAAAACCCTCTCAAAGTTCCATCCTTTTTCCAAAGACAGGCACACTTCCCCATCTCTTCCATCCCACCTCTTGAATTGAAGAGGAAGAGATCTCTATCCTTCCTGCCATCTTTCTTAGCAATAAAAAACTTGCACCGTTAAAGAAAGGAGGAGAGTGTGAGACGCAAAGGGTGTATGATTGTGCTCTCTCTCTCGCTCTCTCTCTGTGTCTGCCTTGCTTGGAAATCCTCTCGTTACTCTTCCCACCACCTCTTCCACCTTCACCGTCAGCAGCCACGGCATCGCAGGTTCCTATCTTGCCCGCCCTTCTCTTTTCCTTTCATCTTTCTTAAATTTCATCACAGGTTTGTTTTCTTTTTGTACTCTCTTGAAAACTCATCATATGCTAGCTTTGATAGAGTTTCTTGAATCTACTTCAAAAATCAATCTTTATGGTAACCCATGTTTCTTTTTTCTTCTGACTTTAATGCTCTCTATGCTTTATATGTTTAACAGAAATCGTACTCCTTAAATCCTGTTAGCCCTTAAACATGTAATCTTTTTGGATTGATGTGTATGTTGGCTTCTTTGTTTAATAGAAAGATGATAAACTTATTGAAACTGATTGAATCTTTTATCATTTTTGCTTGGAATCCAGTTGGGTTATTGGGGACGACGTTGCTTGGTACGAATTTCAAGGCAGCTGATCAGTTCTCCAGTAGCCGGCAGACAGACAAGCTGTTCATACATGTAGAGAAGAGAGCTTAAATGAGTTTTTGTTAGATAGGTTCTGTAGATTGGTTGAATGTGGTACACACATCTCTAGCAATCAAAGCACCAGCTATCCACATTTAGATCCAAGAGGCGTTAAAGGTTTTTGGGATGTTTGATTTGTGAATTATCTTCAAGGATAAGGACCTGCAGGACGGTGGTGAATTCACAAGTGACAAACTTGGCTGATTCACAGAGTTGTTGATCATTGGTAGACTCAGCTTTTATTGTTGCTGCATCTAGTCTTTTAACTACATTCTGTAATTGGGATTCAAGTTAACCACGGAGAGTGATTCTTCTGGTTTGGAAAGAAGGGATTGTCCATTGATATACTGCAAGGTCTCTGGCATTGTGAAATTAATTCTGTAGTTGAAAGTAATTGATCTTATCCGGGGTGTTGGGAATTTTGGGAACAAGAAGGATTTCAATGAGTTTCGAACATTCTGAACCAGAAACAACTTTGCCAAGAGGCATAATCAATCTGCAAGATCATTCAAGCAGCCTTATGGATGTGAGAGCAAGAAAGATCACTGCTAATAATCATCGTGCCCCTCCTAATACAAGTGCAGAGGAAAAGAAAATTGAGTATAATCGATCACTCTCACAAGGGAGCACCAGAAGGTTGTTGACTACAAGCCATTTCAGCTTGGCATCATTGCTTTTGCTCATGTGTATTACTGCATCTTTGTTGATTCTTCCTTTGGTACTAGCGCCATTGCCTCCGCCACCTTTCATGTTACTTCTGCTACCAATAGGTATCTTGGTAGTGCTCATAGTCTTGGCTTTCATGCCTTCTAATGCAAGGGATATAACTTTTGCATATGTGTAAATGGTGTTTCAAGAAAACTTATGCACCTGTGTCTCTTAACACAACTTTTGTAACTCTCTGAAAATGTTGATAAAGAAAAGATAAAGGTTCTTTTATCTCGTAGTCGTAAAAACTGCTGTGGCCTTGTTCGTCGTTCACTAGATTTGCAGGTGATCTTATGCATAAAGCACAGAAATGGAGTTATTATATATAAGCAGGGATATGCTGCTATTGTTGCCATAGATCAAATATTTGGAATTCTCTTCTCCCCTCATTGTTGTTGCCTATACTTCACTATTAGCTATGTCAGTGATGAATTACAAGCCACGAGTAACTTGATTAAAAAAGACATAAAATGCAGGCTCAATCTCTTGGTATTTTGAGAGATTGATTTCTATTGCCTAGAGAGCTATGGTACAAGGGATCAAAATTATAAATTTCAACTAGTTTCTAGTTGAAATTTATAATTATCTTTCTTCAAGGTTGTGTTGCTGCTGTTTAGAATGCGAATATTCCCAGCCATGATGGTTATGTTGAAATAGAAACAAACTTCCAAATCAAATCCATATCTAGGAAGTGTTTAAATAAATTAATGTGTTGATAGCAGCTCTTTCTTTTTTTTATACATGGCATCGTGTGAAGTTCAATGCATTAACCAAGAATTTGAAAGGAACATGATGTCGGACATGACTCGATAGCATGTATATTTAATTGGATAAAGACTACGAACCATGATTTGGTCACTTGCATTGTTTGATCATATAGCTTGGTTTAAATAATATACTTCGCATTGATCTAACCTCAAATGGTAGCAAACCCTTTTCACTAGGGCCGATGTGTAATCGTGTTTTAAACTGTTTTTGATGCTTTTTACATGGCCAATTGCTTAAAATATGAGACGAACACACAAAAAAGAAGGAAAACATTTTCTATATATATATATATATATATATATGGCCGGACAAATAGTTGAGATCTTTCCCGTATTAGATTCACCCAATTTCAAGGCATTTGCAGATGACTTTTAACATAATGGACATATTCCATACCCACCCATCCCGTCATCCCCGAGAATAATTTCACAGATGAGATCCATGACCATTCCATGATTCATCACAGATTCAATGGCTGCTGGTCAAATGCCATGTGAAACATCATTGTTTTACCACCCTCCGTGGTGGGTTTCATTCGCATACCCACCTTTGATTGATGCCCATACTTGCAAGTCCAACCACCAGGCAAGCCATCCCATCATGAACAGGAAGCAGCCACCACGGTCTCAATATACAAACAATACGACAGCATTTATTCTCTCCTTCCTTGGAAACTTTTCAATCCAACCACAAGAGAAAGAAAATGGAGGAAGAAAGGAGAAGGGATCCTGCTTACTGACCAAATTAAAAATGAATTAAGAAAGAGCAAAGAAAATATATTTATATAAAGATTATGTTAGCTAATATACATTTCATTATGCATATAACACCCTTTGTGACATAGTTGCTCTCTGTCTTGCACATTATAGTTAAACATGCACATGATCGATATAATGGTATAATAATTCCAGAGAGAACTAGTACTTTTGCCGGCCACATTATGGACGGAAAATTGACAACCTTAAAAGCTCCGTCACCCTAACCACAGTTGAAATATTTATTGTCTATGGCATCTATGAGATATGGTGGGGGAATCACTGGTCAAAATCCACAACACAAGATCTTCTAGGGCATCCTGCGGGGATGAACCAGAAATTGAGGAAGGTAATGCTCCAAAACAGCCAAGAGCTCTTTCCCTTGGCTCACATCTTCTGAGGACCCACCCCCAAGTTTTCTCACAGCTTCAACAAGCAGCCCCCTTTGTTTCTGTGAAAATAAACGACCAGCCGTTGCTGCACACTCCCTGTACAATGGCAGATAAGCAACTGCCACTCTTAAAGGGCCTGGCAGATGCCTTAGGGATATAGGCGATCTACCCCAATTCAAAATCATCACGAGATTCATGTAATGTTCTTGTCCTTGCTTTAATCCATCCAAGAAAGCTGCCTCTGACCAGTTCTCTCGAAGAAAAGCCTTGAGCTCAGGGGCAACAGACTCATCATCAGAGCGAGCAATGCTGTCTGCAACAGCATAAGTAGCAGTAGGATCACCCAAGAAATCAGAATGCAAAAGAAATGCCACACCATCAAGCGACCCACCACTTCGCTCCCCAGCAGCCTTGAGAATTTCTATACTGAGGGCAGCAAGAACATGCTGAGGAACGTGAGGGAGGAGATATCCAGCAACATCAACTTGACTACTGGAAGTCGCAGCCGTGAGAGCAAGGCAGAGTTCCATGTCACGGCAACCCCTTTTCACAAACCACTGAACAACCTGCATGCAACCCCTTTCAGATGCTCTCATCAAAGGACCCAGGAAGGCTATAGCATTGCCCTCTTCCACAAGACATTCCATTGTACCAATTTTGCAATAGTGAGAAGCAAAACCTAGGGCCAAGTCAACATCAACATCCAAGCTGTTCCTATGGGCAATCTAAAAAGATCGATCCCATATTTGACAAGCAATAAATTCAAACAAAAATGTCAGATACGCATACTTAGATTGATGAAAAATTCTTAGCATCTCTCTCTCTCACACGACGTGTGTGCATGGAAATAGATATTGCAGCTGCACTTTAGAAGGGGGAAAAAAATTGTTCTACAGTGTGGTGCGAGGAAAAAAGATAAGCCAAATGAATCAGAACATACCAAAAAAAATCACGAGCACATTACACGAACATGATAGGTGATGAAATCTGCAATTTTTGCTTATACTAAAAACGCTTCACTGCAGCATTTATTTCCTTCTTTACAACCATATATGAAAACTATTTGTAGTTTGCACAACCAAAGCCATACTCATTTATGAGTAACATAGAAATAGAAGAAAGAAAGAAACTCACCCTAAAAAGCACCTAAGGAATTGGTATGATCATTAATAAGATTCTGATTGTATCTCTTGCTCTCTTAATAAAATAGCAAGATTCATCTTCCAAGGAAAACAAAAACTTCGACCTTCCAAAATACTCAAGGAACATAAACAGAAAAGCAAAGTAAGAAAAAGGTATATGTGTGTGTGATTAATGTTACCTGCAACAAAATGCGCACAAGTTCTGTACTTCCGAAACGAGAGGCTTCAAGGAAACACTGGTTGACATTGTCTGCACCCCCTTCAACCAACATGCCAAGCAACCCTTGGATTGCAGTTGCTGATATCCCAGATGACCAGCCAGGATTGAATGAACTGGAAAATAGAGTAAGAGGAAAACAGGCTGCATCAAAGGCCTCAGTGAAATCCTTCCCAGTGAGTTGATTGCCAGCAAGATCAAGAAATGTCTTGAATGCAGACAATTGGAGTTGAACCTCAGCAATTGAGCTTTGAATCACTCGGTCTCTATTTACCTGGCAGCGGGAATGGAAGCCAATACATTTCAGAGCCCACTCGGTAAACTTTTGAACCTTGGCACTGGCTTCTGCCTTCAAGACCTCATCCCCATTGCACTCCTGAAGTCGCTCCTTCAATCTGAAGATGAGAAAGCAAAACAAAGAATGCACATCAAGAGGATGCGAAAAAAAAAAAAAAAAAAAAAAAAAAGCTTTCACCATGCATGCTAGCATAAAAAAATGTTGTGGCTGAAGTTCTGGTTTCTCTTTTTTTAATGAATACAAAAGAGGAGATGGAATTTTTCGTTGTGTGCATGCATTTGCTATAGCTAATTCATAAGGAAAGACAATTATACTATATTGTACCAGAAAGTAAGCACACAGAGCAGCACCTACCCCCTGAAATCTAAAGATACACGCTTACTCACTTCATGAAGGCCTACAGAAAGATATCTCCAGAGACTTTGCCATTTATAAAACGGAAATGAAAATCACATCAGAATCCAGCCATTTATGTCTGTGCCCGTCCATGTGGACAGGCAGAAAGCAAACAAATCATATTTCACTAATTGTAAATCCATAGCACAAGATGTAATAAAAACAAGACATGCATCTTCATTTATTTCAGCTCACAAGTCACGCCAAGTCATGCATAGCAAAAATACCGCGTGCATTACAATCATATTAAATACAGTGAATAATTCATAACAATTTCACAGTTCTTCTATAATGGAGCTTATTTTGGTCACTAAACCTAAATAAGAAAATAGTTGAAGGCATTCTCAGATGGCTGGATGAAAACTTGCTCCCTCTGAAAGTGTTTTATACTCCTTGAAAGGAGACAATGTCAGAAGCATTAAACTACTAATTAGTATTCACTTTCTAATATTAATCTCTGGTTATTTTTGAACCAGAAGTGTGTCAAGAAATTTAACCAAAAAAATTTAATCTCTGGTTATTTTTGTACATCAAGAATTTCACAAGTAAATTAGGCAATCCCACAGTACCAGAGTGCAGTTCCACAACAAGGAGCTGGATGAGATCTACAATTCCTTTCCTCGATGTTCAACCAGCAGGTTGTTGAAATTTTCATTTTGCAATTTTACTATGAGAGCGTATAGGGCATTAAAATAAAACTATAAGAAGATACAAAGTAAATTTCCCCTTCACATGTAGAATCAAAATTGTTTTAACCTCAACATTTTATTTAATGCATTTGACCGATCAAAGGGTAGATTAACAGTTGCCAGATCAAATCTAATATATCAAGGACCACACTATGTTGGAGGTGGGAAGGGTGATGGGACAGAGAAATAAAGCAGAATAGACCAAACGTACATTTTAGTAAAATATAAAAGCTATTGACTGCAAAACAAAACCTAAATCAACTCCTTATATATTACAGATTCATCGAGAGCAGCGGATTAAGGTAGATAACTTCCCATGTCAATGTACAAAACATTAAATCATCCTTCATCACCAAGAAGAAATACCTCAGGATATGCAAGTGCAGAAAGGATATCGAGTGCCCAAAGGATTATAAATGGGAATGTAAGATTCACCAGTGTACACTAGAATGAAATGCAAATCCAACCTAGCATAAGGCAGTAAGAGCAATTACAAAATAACCCCCTAATGCAGTAAGCAAATAGTGTACCACAATGCATGGATGGCAGAACCATGGAATAGAGAATACAAGTTTTGAAAAACGACTTCCAGCACTAAATATATGATGCATATAAATATAGGTGTGCTAAAAAATATACAGGTGTTCTTCATACATACATATGCATGCATATAAATAGCATGTCAAACACATGTATATACCCATACACGTCCATACAAACACACAACATAAATTCTATCCAAACATATGGACGAGTAAACACCGATTGTTCCATAAACTAGGAAAAACAGCCAGACTTTTTTTTCATTTTTTCCTCAGTATACCTTTGGGCCATTACATTGACTGTGTCTTCAAGATGCATTGTTTGGCTCTGGCAGGCAGAAACACATGAAGCAAGAAAAGAAGTTCTGAGAGCAGCTCTAGTGAAGTCATAAGCGCCATTGGCTATAATCTTCTTAATCAGTCCAGTTATCCCATCAAGTTCTTGCTGTGTGCTCAAAAACCAGATAGAGTCCAGCGTGATGCACAAGGCATCATTAAGGGTTTGTGCATCAGCCAGCAATATCAAGCTCTCAGCAGGCTCCCAGTCATGGCAACTCACTGCGCTTTGAAACATCCGACCCAACTCAATCCTATCTTGCCTGCTGAGTTTCTTCTCCTGTCCAAAATTCTCCTTATTGCCAATCTCAGACTTCATCGCAACCACACGTGGCTTGAGTTTTTTCGTACTACAGCTACAAACACCAGAAATTCTTGTCTCTTTACTTATAAGGGGTGCTTCTCTTGAAAATACAACATTACTTCCCTCCCCCGTTTCTGATGAGAAACATTGAATTTCACTCTTTGGACTTCCAATTTCATTCTCTTCAGTCTCCATTTCCACACTAAATGACTGTTCTGGGCAAAACTCATCCTCCAGATGCATATCAGTGCCCTCAACAAATGTTATCTCCTTTTCCATACTTCCCCACTATACAACCACCACCTTGACACACCGAAATAAAGGAAAAAAAAAAAAAAAAAACCTCAATAAAGCAAACACTCAATACTCCCTAACAACACGATCATATATGTTTCAAGTAAGAAAAGTACTGAAGAACCCAGTAAAAAATGCAGTGAGTTCCCCTTCTTTAAAATCCCAGTTCCATCAAAACAAATGACAGGTTCCAGAAAACTAAAATCTCAATTCTCCTCCTCCTTTCATTCGATTCTCTTCTCCAAACAGCTCCATGCAACCAAACTAAGAAGCAGAAATTCAGTAATTTTTGAATTTTTGCTGGGCCTCCTTGAACAAATTGAATCTAATAATTTAAGTACCAAAACGACCAAGAGAAGCACGCCCACTAATCATATAACTTCAGAGGGGGTATAAACAGTTTCCATAACTAGAGAAAAAATAAGAGCCCTAAAAAGCAGAAACCCCTCCTCCTTCGTCAATCAGTATCATCAAAGATCCACAACCAGACCCTAAAACACAAAACCCATTTGCATCAATAAGCAACAATCAACAATAAAATTAATATCTTTTTGCTAAACAACAATTAAAAGCTCAAAAAAATTGAGAAAACATAGGAAATATAAAGGATATGAGAAGCAAAACCGCGTAAATAAAATAAATTAAAATAAAGAGAGATTGTGCAGATACCAAACCTGAATTCTAAATGGAGAAATTTTTAAGTTTTCTGTATGAGAGAGAGAGAGGGAGAGAAAGAGAAGGGTGAAACTCCCTCTGCCTCTGCTATTTTTTTTTTTTAGTTTAACGTGGATGTTCGGGCTAGCTTGCGCGCATCTCGACTAATCCCACGAGCCCTGAAGTTAACGACCATGTAAGCCTCCAGTGGCCATTATATGAGCAACCACAGGGCTCGAACCTGAGACCACATAAGGAGCAAACCTCTTGATTTCAAACTCTTATCATTGAGCCACCACCTATATGGTTCCTCTACTATTTTAATTACTGGGGTGGGGGGAGAATTTTTATTATTATTTTTTTACACCAGACCAGAAGGCAGAAACTAAGAAAACAGAAAAAGCTTTGTCTTTGTTTCTTGATTAATTTATTTTAATAATAGTTATTTAATTTTGAAGAAGGGATGTGTTTATTTATTTATTTAAATAAAAGAGTGTGTGATTGAGTGAGAGAGAGTGTGTGCACTGTGCAAGGGCAGCGATGAAGATCAAAGTTATATAATCGGTTCCGGCTCATAACCCGGTTAATAAATTGGATAAATTAAATAAAATTAATTTTAAAAATTCAAGTGAAATCTAATTATAAAATAGATTAACTAAATTATGAATTAATTAATCTATCAAGTTCATCAATTTTAACCAGTATAAAACTTAATTCGAGGTAGATTTTGAGTTAATATGTTTGAGTTTATTTAATAATATAGTTGTAATTATTTTTTTTTCTTGGAGTTGTATTGAAATAATATTTTTTATTATTTTTTTAAATTTATTTTTAATATTAACTCATCAAAATAATTTAAAATAAAAAAAAATTAAGATTTTATTAAAAAAACAGAGTTTAATAATACCGATTAAAAAGTGAGCGCGGGTGGTGAGTGATGGAGAAATTAATTAGAGTAAAAGGAATATAAATAAAAAATGTTTAGTATTTTAGAATTAAGGAGGACGGGACGGAGTGGCTCATGAAAGGAGAGTGTCCGTCCACCACAAAGGAAGGAAAAAGGTGGAGGTGTGGGGTCCATGTTGACGACACTCCCTCACTACAATCATTACACCTTTGCATATTCCTTTTTCTTCTCCCTCTCTCTCTAACGGCGAGTTAATCAACACTGAGAGAGAGACCACCGAGTGCATTTCATTTTGTATTTAAAAAATATCTTTAAGAGTTTTTTATTTTTTTAATATTTTATTATTATTTTAATACATTGATATAAAAATAATTTTTAAAAAATAAAAAAATATTTAAATAAATTTTAAAATAAAAAATAATTTAAAAAACAACCTCTCACTCAGTATGAAATATTAACCACAACTCCATGCGACGGTTCTCCTTCTCTTTTCTTTTATTCTCTCTTTACCTTTTGATAATGCTTGCTAGTTGCTGCTTGGACTTTGGCCATGTCATCGATAATCTTTCAATTTCATTTTTTTTCTTCTAATTTTTCACCTCTTAGCCTAGTTTCTTTGTTTTTGTAGTTTAACTCATTTTAAAAAATGATTTTAAAAATGTCTTTTTGTCTAAATACTTTTTAGATATTTTTTTTAGTTTTAATATATTGATTCTAAAATTAAAAAATAAAATTAAAAAAAATATTCTAAGATATTTTTAATTAAAAAATATCTTGTATCACAATTGCAATCCATCACCCTCTCCTTTTTCACGAATGAAAATTGATTCACCCACAAACAAACTAAAAGAAAATGAGAAAAAGGTTGTCGTTCTTGAGATTTTTCTTTTAAATGAAGTGCTAGAAATATGTTGGGTTGTTCCTATAAGTAAACTTAAATTAAATATATTAACTCGGGCTAACCCTCGATTTATTTATATAAAAAATAATAATAAATTAAAAGTGATGTTATTTTGAAAACAAATTGCCCTGGTTGTTTTTTAAAGTATTTTTCATTTAGAAATGTATCAAAATAATATTTTTTTATATTTTTTAAAATTATTTTTAATATTAACGTATTAAAATAATCTAAAAATATAAAAAATATATTAATTTAAAATAAATAAAAACTAACTTTTTTTTAAAATATTTTTAAAACATAAAAATAAAGAAATCAGCTATATCGACCCGATAATTATTGCTGGAAGCCTCCACAAAAAGCCGAAAGCATGAGGCTGTACGGAATGAGAGAGCACCTGACCCCTCTAGTGTCTAAATCAATAGTCTCATTGCCATGTGCTTTCCATATCTATCAGTCAACATATATTTCCAATGAATTATTTTCTATAGTTAACAATCTTGTATTCTTCTTCTTCTTGTTTTTTTTTCATAATCATCTACAATAAAATAAATAGTTCTACTAATGGATAGGTAAAAATTGAAAAATAAAAAGATTTGCATAAGCTTTCATCACCCCTTTATAAAAAACTATTAGGCATGAAGATGTTAGATGCACGTAACTCGATTAGTAAAATAATATCTCTCTTTGAAAAAATATATTATTTTATTGCTGCACAAAAAAAATATTTTGTTGAGAATAATATATATATAAAATTATAATTCTTGATATGAGTATTTTTACATAATTTTTTTTTATTTAAAAAATATGTTTTTTTTAATATTTTTAATATCAATATATCAAAATCATAAAAAAATTAAAAAATATTAATATAATAATTTTCTATGCAAAAAGCATATTCAATCTCAAACAAGCACAAATTTGATGAATATTAAGCTGACTTCAGCTGATCTAAAATAAATAAATAAATAAAAATCTTGTTTGATACTATTTCTCAATTTGTTTTTTTGGGATAAAAGAAGTTGAGAAAAAAAATATAAATAGGCTCTAAATTTCATTAATTCGAGTGTAATAAAACCGGTTTATATATGATTAATTTCATGTTTGGTATTGTGGTGTAAAATGCTTTTTAAAAATATTTTTATTTAAAAATATATTAAAATATTTTTTTTTTAATTTTTTTATTTTTAATATCAACACATTAAAACTATAAAAAAATACCAAAAAAAATTAATTTAATATTTTTTTTAAGACAGCATATTTATAAAATGGATGTTAAAACAAAAGTTACTGTAATCCCAAAATACTAAATGAACATGGATGCTCGGGTCGGATATAAATGGATAGATATCGGGTATTAACCCTATCCATCACAAGTCCCATCGTCAAATAATAATGGCTCGCATTGTGTAAGGAAGGTTTTTTCCGAATTAACACACAAAGCATCTTTGCTTGGCTTTGCTTTGGATTATTTAAACAATTAGCCTTTGGCCTTCTGTCTTGTCTTAAATTTTCTATTCCTCTGCTTCTGCTCATCCTTCTATCTATCCTAACCCTAAAACCCCAAAAGGAAAAATATCATTTTGATCTGAATCATGGATGAAGAGTATGATGTGATTGTTTTGGGCACTGGTCTCAAAGAATGCATCCTCAGTGGTCTTCTCTCCGTTGACGGCCTCAAGGTCGGTTCTTCTTCTTCTTCTTCTTCTTTCCCATATTCCCATTAGGGTATGTGATGGATCTATATCGTTTGATTTGTGAATTCTACCCTGTTTTCTAGATTAGGGTTGTATACACAGATCAAGCTGATTGTTAATGATTGATCTGATCATTTATATTTGTTTGGATTTGCAAAGACTCTGGCTTTACTGGAGCTATTTACTGATTGATTTAAAAAATGAAAACTTTTCAGATGTTTTTGGAGAAACATGGATTGATTTCTGGTTCTTTAGCTTCTTATGCGAAGTCTTGAAATGAGTTTTC
The DNA here is from genome assembly GCF_000002775.5 of Populus trichocarpa. NCBI lineage: Eukaryota > Viridiplantae > Streptophyta > Magnoliopsida > Malpighiales > Salicaceae > Populus > Populus trichocarpa. The sequence continues at coordinate 80,033 of NC_037301.2, read as the reverse complement.
ATTGAATCGTTTGCTGGGTTTTGGGTTTCACTTCAATCATGACCATCCTTACTTTGACTTTCGAGTTGCCATCGTAGGAAATGGATCTGTTTGCATGGAATTACTGCAAATAACTGTACATGATTTCTGTATTCTCCTTTTGACAACTTTCGGCTGTATTTGGATCATATTGAGTTTTATGCACTTGTAAGAGTGTATTTGTTGATGCTAACATGATTACGTTTCGTGTATGTCTTGTTGAGTCAGGTCCTGCATATGGACAGGAATGACTACTACGGGGGAGAGTCTGCGTCGCTGAACCTCATTCAGGTCTTACTATTCATGATCTGCATTTGCCAATCACTTGCTGTTTTTCTGCTACTCACTACTCTTGTGAGTGATCGGTTTTGATTGTGAATGAATTTATTTACAGCTCTGGAAGAGGTTCAGGGGAAACGATAAGCCTCCAGCACATCTGGGCTCAAGCAGGGATTATAATGTTGACATGATTCCTAAGGTGTATTTCCAACTTTGCTTCTCAACACTTCCTGTTATCTGACCAGTTATTCTGTTTCTGAACTTGTCATTTTATAATCTCTGCTCTTTTGTCATGTGTCTCCATATGGCTAGTTTATGATGGCAAATGGCAATCTTGTACGTGTCCTCATTCACACAGATGTTACCAAGTATCTGTACTTCAAAGCAGTGGATGGCGGCTACGTCTTCAACAAGGGAAAGGTATACTTATGTTCAAGCTCAGTAGGGGTTGATTGATCTCAGTAGTTTCTATTGTGATATGTTTTTAACTCAAAGCTGTTGGTATGGACTTCTATAATAGGTCCACAAGGTGCCCGCAACTGATATGGAGGCACTCAAATCTCCTCTCATGGGTCTTTTTGAAAAGCGCCGTGCTCGCAAGTTTTTCATATATGTCCAGAACTACGAAGACAGTGATCCTAAAACCCATGAGGGAATGGACTTGACTAGAGTGACTACCAGAGAACTGATTGCGTATGTTCTTGCTCCTGGTTTTATATTGCAACCATGCCACTTTGTGTGCTACTTTGTAATACCTCACTGCAGCTTTTATGGATTCTCATGTTATGTTCAATACCTTTATTTTGGTTTGAAAAATATCTTAGAAGTTATTTGGATTGCTGTGAGTCAATTTGTATTCAACAATAAACTTGGTGAGCACAGTTTTTTCTTATTATCCAGTTAACTTTTTGTCAGAAAATATGGTCTTGATGACAATACCATAGACTTCATCGGTCATGCATTGGCACTACATAGAGATGATCGCTACCTAAATGAACCTGCACTGGATACTGTTAAAAGGATGAAGGTGATAATCTAAGTATAGTTTTCGTACAAATGTTTTGATCTCTGTTACATTTGAATTTTTATTTTATTTTATGTGTTATTTGAAAATTTTCCTCCTGATTATGTGATAGCTATATGCGGAGTCCCTTGCCCGTTTTCAAGGAGGATCACCATATATTTACCCTCTGTATGGTTTAGGAGAGCTCCCACAGGTAACTCACTCACTCTCTCCCTGCCTACCCACTACCCCTTCTTTCTCCACCTGTCTCAACCCTCAACATGCTAACTTGTTATATACTGAAATAATGACATTTATCTGGGTGTGTTGTTCCACCTAGGCATTTGCACGGCTTAGTGCTGTTTATGGAGGCACATACATGTTGAATAAACCTGAGTGCAAGGTACTTGTTTATGCTTCTGAAATTTGATTTGTTATTTCTTGTGTAATTGTGTCACCCTATATATGCCGGTAAAAATATGCGTGCATATGACTGTTGTTGTAGACTGGAAATATAACATGGGAGTGGCATATTGCTGTAATTTCAGGTAGAGTTCAACGAGGAAGGCAAAGTTGCTGGTGTCACATCAGAAGGGGAAACTGCTAAGTGCAAGAAAGTTGTTTGTGATCCTTCCTACTTACCCAACAAGGTATGGAGGACAAAAAAAATAGTTATTGAAGCCAGAATCTATATATATGTGTATGTGTGTGTGTTGAAGATAAAAAATGAATGTTCCATTATTTACAGAAAGTTGAATGCATTTGAACAGGCTAGGAAGGTTGGTAGGGTTGCAAGGGCAATTGCCATTATGAGCCACCCAATACCAAGCACCGATGAATCTCATTCAGTGCAGGTTATCCTGCCACAGAAGCAGCTGGGTCGCAGATCAGACATGTGAGTTCTAGATACTTGATCAGTTGTACAAATATTCTCCTTTCCAGTCCCATATTATTTTGTAAAATATTGAAGGATTATAATTGGACATTTCAACATTATCTATTTTTAGTGTTACCATATATCAGCCTACATTTGAGTTGTGTTTTTTACAGGAAATGATAGTTAAGTCTCTTGTCTGCTGCAGTTTAGGTGTTCTTATTTTTGTATTTATTGCTTTCTGGTTTAGGTATTTTTTCCTTTGATATAGCCTTTTCATGGTAAAACTCTGAAATCCGTTTGCCCAATTATAATTTTTGTTACTGTCTTGGAAAGCTTAGTTTCTGTTTTATAGGTAAGGACATCCATGGGGTATAGTTGAATTGCTTACTCCAATTGAAAGGTCTATCTGAGGGGGAAGCTTTCATTACGGTGACTCAGCTGGAACAAATATATTGCCTCTCTGTGTGCTAAATTTTTGTGATGCTTCTGTGTTGAGCAGGTACCTTTTCTGCTGTTCTTATACCCACAATGTTGCTCCAAAGGGAAAATTCATTGCATTTGTATCAACCGAGGCAGAGACTGATCATCCTGAATCTGAATTGAAACCTGGAATTGACCTCCTAGGTCCTGTTGATGAGATATTCTTCGATATTTATGACAGATATGAACCAGTCAATGAACCTTCTTTGGACAATTGCTTTATTTCGACAGTGAGTGCAATTTTTTTTTTCTGAATGCTGCTGCTAGTTATGATTGTGTTGCTTCACCTTTCCTTTATGGATGCACCCTAATTCGAGTTTCTTAATGTTTGGCAGAGCTATGATGCCACAACACACTTTGAGTCAACTGTTACAGATGTTCTGAACATGTATACCATGATAACTGGAAAGGTAAGATTGCACTCTCTGGTGTTGGAGTATTTGTGGTATAAAACTACTCTTTGTAGAATCTCTACCATCTTGGGCTTGTGATTTTAATAGCTGCGATTCTGTTATGCACACAATTGTGATGTTAATCAATTGAACTCGTAAAAAGAGCTGCATGATTGACTTCTAAGAAAACTATTCACTGTTGAATTCTCTCTCTTGCTGGTATATGTTTTTGCCAATGTGCATGCCATTGATTGTTTGGCTGGATTATGTCAAGGGGAACATCTAATTAAAGTTTGTCCTTGACCTTTGGAGGAGGCACAAAACTGGGGGTTTGTATTTAAATTCTATTCAAATTTTAAGATTGAACTGGGGCAATATTTGAACCAGATCCTAACTAAGCATCAAAGGTGATCAGTTCTTGTGCATATCATTTAAAGTTAATCGTTTATAGTGTTTTTCTTGTTGCTTGTCATTTTATTCTCGCTGGAATCCACGTTGTAATTAATTCCACCTTTGATGTTGCAGGTTGTTGACCTCAGTGTGGATTTAAGTGCTGCCAGTGCTGCGGAGGAATGAGGAAAGCTGCATTTGCATGCCACCGATAACGTGCTTTGTTCCAAGTTGCTTTGAACATCACAAATTTCTCTTGGGATTTGGCTCGTAAGAGTGGGCATCAGACTCATCTAATTAGTCTGTCGTGGTCTTGGGTTTATCATTCCTTGTCTTAAACTATACACCATGTGACCTCCGATAAAGATATTTATGTTGTTTTAAATGCTGTCATATTTCCAAAGGGCAACTTTTATCTGGGTCGTGTAAGAGAGAGAAGTTGCCATTTCTTCTGCATGGTTGGGTTATAGGGTGGTGGAGTCTTTGGTTATATTTTATAATAGACAGTGCCTTTCCATATTTTACATGAATGAAATGGACGCACAAATTCAAGGTGTGTGTGTTGCTTCAGAGAGGCAACGTGAAGGTTTTTTGGTACTCTGCTGAATCGATGGTGGATTCTTAAAAACAAGGACAGGCTGGTTGTGGATGATAGATTTTTATGATTTTAAAATGGGAAAATTAAAACCAAGTTTGGTCCAAATTGCAAATACTGTTATGGATTAAAAAATCAAACTTTTTAAAATATTTCCTAAAATTGAACAGTCAAGAACTGCAAGATGCTACAATTTCTAAGCTTTGATTTTATGGTGTTTGGTATGGTGTACAGGAGTGTAGTTTGATCATGTTTTAAATTTTTATTGATGTAAAATGTGAAACATAATTTTTCAAATTAGAGCTAGTAATCACGATTTAGATCAAATTACAAGATGCTTAATACAATTTTCCTTTTAAAAATAGGAACATTCATGAGTCCATGATGGACCTATTCCCAGTATAAGTAATACAAGACTCATAGTTGAAGCTTGGAAAATTTGTCACATTACAATGATTTTGATTTCAAATCCCAGTTAAGATACCCTTGGCCCGGCTGCTTTTTGTTTGCCATTGCTCAAAGACCATACAGGGTTTAAAAAAAATGTTTAGATTTATTTTTATGCTAGCATTTTCTTTTTTTCATTACTATTACTATTATTATTTAACTTGATAAACTAAAATCAAAGTTAATTTTATTATTAGGATGTAAAGCCCGGCCCAGCCCACCACTTAGTAGTCTATAATAAGCAAGCAACGGTGTCTCTCTCTTTACCTTGCTAGTTTATCTGGCTTGCTGAGACCTACGGGCTGCTACTGCTGTGGAAGACGACGACAACGGCGGCGGCATCGTCTGATTGATTCTATTCACAAAGATGAAGCTAGACGTCGAAGTGTTACGTTATCTCTCAAAGGACGACTTCAGGGTGTTAACAGCCGTAGAGATGGGCATGCGAAACCACGAAATAGTCCCCGCCGAACTCATAGACCGAATAGCCTCTCTAAAACACGGAGGCACCTACAAAGTCCTTAAGAACCTCCTCAAGCACAAGCTCGTCCACCACGACTCCTCCAAATACGACGGTTTCCGTCTCACTTACCTCGGCTACGATTTCCTCGCCATCAAGACCCTTGTTAATCGCGGTGTCATTTCCAGTGTCGGTCGTAAATTGGGGACTGGTAAAGAATCCGATATCTATGAGGTTGCTGCTGAAGACGGTACCGTTTTGGCCATGAAGTTGCATCGGCTTGGGAGGGTTTCTTTTAGAGCTGTTAAGTCTAAGAGGGATTATTTGAGGCATCGCTCTAGTTTTAATTGGCTTTACTTGTCTAGACTCGCTGCTCTTAAAGAATTCGCCTTTATGAAGGTAAACGTTTCTCTTCTCAAAGAATGTGCTGTATTTTAGTGGGCTGCTTTGAATTTTTCTGATTTTTGGAAAGGATTTAGCTTTATCGTGTCGAATTTGTGTTTTACTTTTTCATGGATGATAATGGGTTTTGGCTATTTATTTTAAGGCAAGGTTTGTTTTCTTTGTTCTTTTAGCTTTTTACTGTATTGGGTTGTTGTTAATTCTTAGAAATAATTTAGCTTTATCATGTAGATATTTGTGTAGTATTTTAATTGGGTAATAATGGGTTTTGGTTATTTTTTGAGTTAGGCATTGGAAGAGCATGGGTTTCCGGTTCCAAATGCTGTGGATTGTAATAGGCATTGTGTGATCATGTCACTTGTTCAAGGTTATCCACTGTGAGTGCTGCTTGCTCTTTCTTTCTCTAATCTAATGTAAAAAAAATGCAGATATCTTTCTTTCTGTTTGTAATGGATTATTGAATGCTTTTGTGTGATCAGTGTCCAGGTGAAGGAATTACAAAATCCAGAAACTATTTTCGAGACGGTACTTGGCGTTATTGTTCGTTTGGCAGAGCATGGCCTTATTCACTGTGATTTCAATGAGTTTAACATTATGGTATGCATTTGATACCAACTTCAAAATGTGGAGCTGTTTGCTGTTGTTATCTTCTGGTTATGTTTTTTTTCTCTCTTTTTTTTTATTATCCTTTTGAATTGTTGTGCTTTGTAGATTGATGATGATGAGAAGGTCACCGTGATTGATTTTCCACAGATGGTTTCTGTATCTCATCGGAATGCGCAGATGTACTTATTTAGCTCCCATCTTCATCACCATGTCAATTTAGTTTACTGATATATTGGATGCTATAACTGATTCATTAACACATTCCCATTTCCCAGGTACTTTGACCGTGATGTTGAATGCATCTTTAAGTTTTTTCAGAAGAGGTCAGTCAGTGGTTATTTTGCTAAATTTCTAATCTGATATTTGAAACTTAGACTGCCAATTGGGTAGTTCTGGATTGCATCTTGCCTTCTGGAATATTTCAAAATTTCCTAACCATTAGGCAGTTTCTCATGCTTAATAATTTATGTTGTCTCCACAGGTTTAACCTCTCTTTTCAAGTAAGCACAGATGATAATGAGGGCTCTGATGCAGACACAGATGAAACTGGCTGGCCATCCTTTTCCTCAATATCCAAATCTTCTGGTTTTCTTGACAAGGAACTTGCTGCCAGTGGCTTCTCAAGGAAAGATCAGGAGGACATTGAGAAAGTATGGTGAAGCATTTTTCATTAAATTGTCCTATGGGGGTGGGAGGTTTTATTTATTTTTTCTTGTATCCTGCTTCCTCAGTGCTGGTGCACTATTTTGAGGAATTCACCCAACTTTATCATCAACTCATATTAAGTGAACATGACTACAGTCTGTCCAAGGTTTTGTGTTGTATCATCAACCTTTGATATTTGATAGGCATGTGTCAACATCTAATTCCTTTGGAAAGCTCTCTGCCTATCTTATCTTGTAGTTGCCTCTTTTCTGTTGAAAGCCAGTCTTCTATTGCATGCTCTTGAACATGAATCATTGCCATTTGCCATCTCTATGCACAAATTTGTAGGTACATCTTGTAGATGGTTTTAAGAAAATTACTTTTCTTGTATTTTTCTGTGGTTCTATCTCTTACTATCTAGTCTGTTTACCCTTAACATTCCTCTGTGTGTTGGTCCCATCAACTACAAGTGATGCTCTTTCCATAATGTCTCAGTTCATCCGCATCTTGTTGGAAAATAGGACACTACAGATCTTTGATATAACAGTGAAACTCTTTGTATTTGTTGTGGATTTTAGGAATTATGAGTGCACACTTGATGGTGCTGGGTTTCAGCTTTTGATGTTCCACCTTGTACACTTTTCTTTTTGTTCTGGGATAGCATGTATAATCAAATAAAAAATCTCTTAAATGATTTTGCATTACAGCTCTGAATGAAGTTCTATTTTTTTGCAGTTCATTGAAGAGGACATAGATGATACAGACTCTGACAGAGAGGAATCTGAAGATAAACAGTTTGTTGAGTCGACGGAAGCAAATGTCAAGGGTTTAAGTTCTTTGCCCTTGGAGGAGCTGGTATATTTTTCTTGGCTTTTATTGTCACTACCCATTTAAGTGGCCTGACTTAGAAGTTCGATACAAACTGAGGCCTTAACCTCTTGATATCACTGAGTGTAGTTGAACTTTATGTTGCTTCATCAGAACACATTGCATTATCTGTGGGCATAGAAAGAGGAACTTCGCCATGCCTGTTAGGGAGTTGCAATGATTCATTTGGATATGGTGTTTTGATTCTTAGGTATCTTGAGACATGATAAGAAATTTATCTTATTAGTGATGGTTAATCATTGGAAAAGTAGAACTTTAAAGATCAAGAGTTGGTTGAATTTAATGTCTGAAGTTGATCAAAAAATGGAAAAAAATTTCTTTGACAACCAGAATGATTTTCGTTATCTATAAGGTGACCCTGTTGTGGATTGTGTATTTTGTGCTCTGCCCCTTTTGCATACTAACGAACCAAAACCCTTTTTCAGCTTCTTATGTTTTTATAAATGACTTTAGCAAAAGAGATCAGAGAAATAATAATACCATTACCATGACATGCAAGAACAATTCTTAAACGGGTAATATATGGAGAGTGACAAGGAAACAAGTGGCTATATGATCAATGTTGAAGATATTTAAAGCCAAAATATTTATCGATGGATTCAAGTATGCAAAGATAACCATTCTAAAAAGGTTAATATCATGGCTTTGGGAAGGATGCCCAGATTTAAATTGCAGACCTGCAGTTTGCAGTTTATTTAACTGTATCTCCTGGAACACACCTGCATTCAATATGTCAATGATTTTTGTCTATTGTTATGTACTCTTGTCCAGAATGTTTTTGTTCTGTATCCCTGCATTGGATTGTTTTAAATTATTAAGAATAATTACTTTTCAGGAAGAGCAAACTTCAAACTCTGATGAGGATGGGGTAGAGGTTAAGCAACAGAGTTGCGAAGCAGGTCAAGATAACAGGGCTGAAATTCAAGATGACAGCGACAAGGTACATTTTCAATTATTGTTTGCTCCAGCTGTTGAATTTTTTATATCTGTCCAACATGTAACATGATATACGGCATGCATTTTTTGGGGGTTTGGATTACAGTGTTACTTGGGGCTTAGCATCCATCCCATGTCCAAAAGCTTATTGGCTCACGATGTTGAGCCTGTGGATCCAGCTCGATTGCATCTTTATAATACATCCCAAGTATTCTTACTAAATACTTGGTTCTTCTGCATCACATTTTCCTTCTGTCGAATTATATCTTGTGGGGGATGTTTAACCACATTCTAAATTAACAATAGCTCTATTTCTTCTCATCTCTTTACAAATGCCCTCAAAAGGAAAATGCCTTGTGTTCTAATGCAAATGTACTTTTCATCGGAAAGTTGTGTTGGTTGGTTTATATGCGCGGGTGTATGTAACTACATTAGTATCATGTTCTATATCTTCTTTGTTTCTACTTGATCCTCTAGGTAAAAAGAAAAAAAACGTAATTTGTTTGTTGCTCTTCATTGTAAAAATTTTAGTGCCATGCTCTTTGCACTGCTTTATAACACGATATCACCTGACATTTATCTTTCCTTTCCTTCTTTTCTTATGTGCAAAACTAATAGCAGTTTCATTTTCCAGGAAGAAGACAATCAAAGTGCAATTGAAAATGATGCTGAACTGAACAAGAGTCTAAACAAGCAAAGAAAACGTGCCGTGGCAGCAGCTCGTGGGGGGCGGAGGAGTTTTGCATCCAGAAACTCTTACAAAGACAAGGGTGGCAAATCCTCCCAAAACTCCCGAATTCAGAAACAACTGTGCAGCTGGTGAAATATGCGAAACCTTTTTGTAACGACAGACAGATAGACATGGTGTCGATTAAGTTGTTTGCAGCAACACTACCCTAAAGAGATAATTTTCACCTACTTCTTTGTGTGGAACACCTCAGAAAAAAGTGAAGAACAGCTCCAAGTGTAATCATTATGTATGCGGCATAAATGAAAAGTAGAAGGAAAGCTGAGAGCGCAATATTGATTTCGTCCCTGTTTTCAGTATGTTGGAATAGAACATCATATTTTTTTTATTAACTACTTATCTTTTAGGAAAAGAGGAAGATGGTGATGGGAGTTTCTGATATAAGAAAGAGAAGGATGTGATCTTTGGCAAAACAGTATTCTTTTTCTACTGAATTCTTATGAGATATGTTTGCCAGTATTTTCCTTGCCTAAATCGGTGTTGGATCTCATCTGAAGTGGATTTTTAGATATGGTTTCGGATCTTCTTGTTCAACTCATAAAGATTATTTCGAAAAGGGATTTAGTTTAGTTTCAATTGATAGTTAAGATGGATCAATGATTAAGTTTGCATTGCAAGGCTAGAACAGTTCCAAGCGATTATAGTGCCGGTGGCGCTGCACCGCGGGTGTGCCAGCGTTTCCTAATGGGCCCTTAAAAGAGTAGCAGCAATCCAATCCATAGATAGGAAAGGAAAAGAAAGGCTACAGAGGACTGAATGTCCAGACTTCAGAGCAATATAGCCGGTTTTGCCGATTCATGGGCGACGTTGTCAAACTCACTAGTATTTGGTCATTGCCCATGTAGTGGCGCTAAAACAACAGCTTGCCTGTACTATACCTTTGCTGCTTTGCATTTCGCCAACATCTGCCAAACTTGTCACCGTGACAGAGAGAATGAACGAGGCCATTGGTTTCAGTGATCGAGAGCTCAAGGCATGCTCTGCACAGCGTTTTCATTTCCCATTGCCAGGCTGTCAAACCAGGAATTTTTTCTCATGGTTACGTCGCCAACAACATCCTCAGCCGTTATTCAAAATGCGTCGTCGGAGACTTAAATCCTGCTTGCAAACTGTTCGACGAAATGCCCCACAAAGACACCGTTACCTTGGACACCGTGATCACTGCCTATGTAGATTCTGGGAACTTGAGAGCTGCTTGGGATTTTCTAAAATCAATGAAAAGATGTGGCTTTCAAGCTGATGGCTATACCTTTGTAAGTATATTTAAAGGGGTAGCTCGTGCGTCTCGATATGATCTTGGTCAAAAAGTGCATTCCTTGATTGTTAAGATCGGTTATGAACGGAATGTTTATGCGGGTAGCGCTTTATTGGACATGTATGCCGAGTGTGAAAGAGTTGAAGATGCTTATGATGTGTTTCGAGGCATGCCAACGCGTAATTTTATCTCGTGGAATGCACTCCTTGATGGCTTTGTGCAAGTGGGTGACCGTGACACTGCATTTTGGCTATTAGATTGGTGGAGAAGGAACGTGTTATGGTTGAAGATGGCACATTTGCTCCACTTTTGACGTTGCTTGACAATGATAAGTTCTACAAGTTAACCATGCAACTTCACTGTAAGATTATAAAACACGGCCTTGAATTTTATAATGCTTTATGTAATGCTACACTCACTGCATACTAGGAATGTGGTTCATTAGAAGATGCTGAAACGGTGTTTGATGGTGCTGTTGGCACCCGAGATTTGGTTACCTGGAATTCCATGCTGGCAGCTTATGTAGTGCATGATAAAGATGAGGATGCGTTTAATCTTTTTCTCGAGATGCAAGGGTTTGGGTTTGAGCCAGACGTCTATACTTACACTTAATCTCATAAGTGCTTGCTTTGAAGCAGTTCATAAGAACCTCGGGAAATCCTTTCTTGCGTTGGTGATAAAGAGGGGACTGGAATAATCAGTGGCCATCTGTAATGCATTGATGGCCATGTATCTCAAATCAAATAATAAATCCATGGAAGCTGCGTTAAACTTATTTCACGATCTAAGTTACGGAACTTTGTGTTCTGGGAAATTTATACATTTTCTGTTGCAACTTATGATTGGTGTTAGTATTTTTGTAAAAGATACAAATGGATTGAAAAGGTATCAATTAGAGTATGTTTTTCAAGCCTAACGATAACAATCATTGAAAACCCCACTCATTTCACCCAAAAAACAAGAGAAAAATCAATTTGTTGCCTTTTGACTCCAAATGATATTTAAGAACACACGTTCAAAGGCAGTCCAAAAGACATTGCAATCCGTTTTTAGTGTTCAGAAATTAGAGGAACATTGTTGTTTTGTCTTCTTCCATGCTTTCAGTCATTACATTTTCCATGCAAAGATGAGTACAAATCCATCCTGCCCAGATAACCGAATACCTTACGTTGTCCGAAAATGCATTGCCCTTTTGCAAATTTGTGCCACTTCCAAGTTTAAATTGAAACAAATCCATGCCTTCTCTATCAGACATGGCATCCCAGTAACCAACTTAGACATGGGCAAGCACCTTATATACACTGCTGTTTCCGTTTCGGTCCCTATGAACTATGCACACAATATTTTTACCCAAATCCAAAGCCCAAACGTTTTCACATGGAATACCATGATTAGAGGCTATGCTGAGAGTGAAAATCCAAAATCAGCCATTGAATTGTACCACCACATGCAACTGAAACCTGACACACACACATATCCTTTTCTTTTGAAGGCCGTGTCTAAGGTGGTCGATGTTAAAGTGGGTGAAAAGATACATTCCCTTGTTGCAAAAAATGGGTTCGAATCATTGTTGTTTGTTCAAAACAGTTTGCTTCACATGTATGCTGCTTGTGGCCAGTTCGAGAGTGCATACAAAGTATTTGAATTAATGCCTGAGAAGGATATTGTGGCTTGGAATTCTGTGATTAATGGTTTTGCTCTGAACGGGAAACCCAATGAGGCTTTAACACTTTATAAGAGAATGGGTTCTGAAGGTGTTGAGCCGGACGGATTCACTATGGTTAGTTTGCTGTCTGCCTGTGCTGAGCTTGCAACGTTGGCCTTGGGCGGGAGGGCTCATGCGTTTATGGTGAAAGTTGGTCTCAACAAAAATTTGCAAGTTAATAATGCCCTTCTGGACCTTTATGCAAAGTGCGGAACCATTAGTGAAGCACGCAAGATTTTTGATGAGATGGGAATTGAGAGGAATGTGGTTTCTTGGACTTCTTTGATTGTTGGATTGGCTGTTAATGGATTCGGTAAAGAAGCTCTTGAGCATTTCAAGGATATGGAGAGAGAGGGATTGGTGCCTAGTGAGATCACTTTTGTTGGGGTCTTATATGCTTGTAGTCATTGCGGTATAGTTAATGAGGGGTTTGAATACTTCAAAAGGATGAAGGAGCAATATGATATTGTGCCTAGAATAGAGCACTATGGTTGCATGGTTGATTTGCTTGGTAGAGCAGGCTTGTTGAAAGAAGCATATGATTATATTCAGGATATGCCACTGCAGCCTAATGCTGTTATTTGGAGGACCTTGTTAGGGGCTTGCACAATACATGGGCATTTAGGCTTAGGAGCATTTGCAAGAGCCCGACTCTTGCAGTTGGAGCCTAAAGACAGCGGAGATTATGTGCTACTCTCCAACCTGTATGCATCCGAGCAGCGTTGGTCAGATGTACATGAGGTGAGAAGGACAATGCTTAGTGAAGGAGTCAGAAAAACTCCAGGGTATAGCCTTGTAGAGTTGGGAAATCATGTCCATGAGTTTGTTATGGGTGATAGGACTCATCCTCAAAGTGAGGCAATATATAAAATGCTAGTGGAGATGGCCATGAAGTTGAAATTGGCAGGCTATGTGCCTCACACGGCAAATGTGCTTGCAGACATTGAAGAGGAAGAAAAGGAAAGTGCTTTGTTTTATCATAGTGAGAAGATTGCAATTGCTTTTATGCTCATTAATACACTACCAGGGACCCCAATTAGGATTATTAAGAATTTAAGAGTATGCGCAGATTGTCATTTTGCAATTAAGCTGATATCAAAGGTTTTTGAAAGAGACATTGTTGTGAGGGACTGCAGCCACTTTCACCATTTTAGAGACGGTTCTTGTTCTTGTAGGGATTACTGGTGAAGTTTGGGATGGTTTTATCAATTAGTGCAATAAAGGAAACATATGAAGGTTTGAATAGGAAATGCAAAAATCTGTGCAGTTATTGACTTAATTGTTTTGCATTTCTAGCACTGATATTGGTGGCCTTGGATTTGGCAGAATTCTTAGCAGGATTTTTACATTGCTCTTGACATGCAGTTGTGATAGATCCTGCTGGTTCCAAATTTATATTGTCATCTTCAAGTATAAATTATTGTTTACTGTTGTCAAGCATGTGCTTCTCTAAAATCTTACAAGCATTTGATATTTAAATACGGATTGACAAAGAATCTGATATTTATGAGATTGGTATAGAGGATGATACTGTTTTGGCAATGGGGCTACTTGGGCTTGGCAGAAATAGTTTTTAGAGATGCAAAGTCCAAGGGGGGTTATTTGAGGCACCTGCCTAGTTGTAATTGGCTATACTTGTCAACACTCGCTACACTGAAAGAATTCGCATCTATAAAGGTTGCCTTTTCTGTTACTGTTGTCTTTTATTCAAATTTACTATAGTGGTTCGTGGTGAAACTTTTGCTTATTGGTTTTGTAGGCATTGAAAGAGCATAGGTTTCCAGTTCCCAAAGCTGTGGATTGTAATAGGCAGTGCGTGGTTATATCACCCGTTCAAGGTTAACCACTGTGAGTATTTCGCTTTCTTTGTCAAATGTAATGCTTCTAGGTTTACAAAATGAACAATTTTTGTTCTGTTGGTACTCAAGTAATGGTTTTTTTTTATTGTTTTTGTTTGATCAGTATCCAGGTGAAGCAATTGAGAAATCTGAAAACAGTTTTGAAATGATAATTGGCTTTATCATTTGTTACGCAGAACATGGTCTTATTCAATGTGATTTCAATGAATTTAATTATTAGAGGATGCATTTGGTGTCAACTTAATACCTGTGCTAATATTCTTCTGGTTATGTTTTTGTGCTCTACATTTATTCCCTTCTTGAATTGCCGTGCTTGGTAGATCGATGATGATGAGAAGGTCCCCGTGGTTGATTTTCCTGATGGTTTCTGTATCTCATTAAAATGCACAAATGCACTGATTTGCCTTGATTACCATGTAATTCTTCACTCCAGTTCACCTTACCGGTTTATTTAATTTAGTTTGGATTCTGTAAAATCATATATCAGATACCTTAACTTCGTTCCTTGAAGCATTCTCATCTCCCACGTGCTTTGACTATAATGTTGAGTGTATCTTCGATTTTCTTAGGAAAACGCAAGTCAGCGGGTGTCAGTCAATCAAGTTACTTGCAGCAAGCAATAATAAATGAAGGGGAAGCCCTGAGTGGAATCATAATGGAGCAGCGTATATGAGAAGTAGAGATAGAGCTGAGAATGTAATCGTGATTTTTAGCCCTTTTTCAGTACCTTAGGTGTTGGATATTATAGGTTTTTTTTTTTTTAATTTATCTTGTAGTGGAATTGATGGTGGGAGAAGAGGTGTCAGTTATGAGAAGAGGAAGCAGTTGCAGCAGACTATATTCTCTAATGTAAAGTCCCAACTGAACTTGATCTTTTGGATCATTAATGCTTTTGTCTAGCTAATGTAATATTAAGATGTTATGTCTTTCTAGAACCGAGGCTTCTGGCCCAGCGGTTTTGGCAGGGTTACTCTGCTTCTGTTTCCTGGATTCAAGTCTTAGTGTGCACGCCTGTCATCCCCGCGGTGTCTTACCTGTCTACTGGGCTTGCAGGGTGTTCAGTAGGTCCGGGGATTAGTCGTGATGCGCGTAAGCTGGCCCGGACACTCCGGGTTATCAAAAAAAAAAGAAGATGTTATGTCTTTCTAACCATACTGTAGGTGGTCAAGTGATAAAAATTTAGAATTAACGGATTTGCTTTCCTTATGATTTCAAGTTCGAGCCCTGTGGTTGCTAATATAATAGCCATTTAAGGTTTACATGGTTATTAATTTTAGAGCCTGTAAAATTAGTCGAGGTACACGTAAACTGATCCGGATATCCACGTTAATAATAATAATAATATTAAAAAAAAAAAAAGTTATGTCCTCCTTACTTGTTTTGTCTCTTCATTATGATCGACCTGAGACTAGGCAGTGGAAGCCAAGCCAAGCCAAGCCAAGAGAAGATATGCTTCAGCATCTCTGTGTCTTGAAACTTCCATGTGTGAAAAAACAAATACATGTTAAATATGCTTCAGCGTCAATTAATTTGGAACTTGATTGTATATTTTGGTTGGTAAAACCAAGCTCCAGGTGCGAAATCTATTACAACCAGTAGAGAAACTCAGCTAAAAATCTAGTGTTTTATTAAGTTTTAATAATAATTTTTTTTAAAAAAATAAACTAGAAATTTATATTTATATTAGTCTTAAAATCCGGATCCTTAGTTAAAACTTAAAACTAAAATTATTTATAAAAAAATATTCATAATTAAAATTTATCTAATTAATAGAATTCATCTAGTATTATAATTTTTAAATAATAAAATACTTATTAATTTAAAGTTTTAATTTTTTTTTTAAAATCTAAATATAACAAGAAAAATAAAAACAATCTCGGATAGTCTTAAATTCCGGATCCACTAAAATTCTTTACAAAAAAAAATATTCATAATTAAAACTTATTTAATTAATAGAATTCATCTAGTATTATGATTTTTAAATAATAGAAATACTTGTTAACTTAAAGTTTTAATTTAAATTAAAAAAATCTAAATACAACCAGAAAAATAAAAATAAAAATAATCTTGAATAGTGATTTCCAGCTTTATTTGAAAGTCTTTTTATCTTAAATCATCATTAAATTTTAATTTTACTTAAAATATTTTATTAAAATTTTAATTTAATAAGTTATGATTGATTATTAAATTCCATCTTTATCTCTTATTAAAATTTCAATTTTAAAATCTTAAAATTTCCCCACGTCACTCAAGCTGTATACATCAACTCTATCAACGTATGTACTACTATATATTAGAGAGCTCAAGCACATTGATTCTTGAGTGACTCCCATGGTGGTTCCTTAGGAGGCAGTTCCATGTATAATCTCTCCTGATTTGTTCTCTTCCACTGCAGTTTCCCTAGATCCAGCTTTTGCCATCTGAATCAGAGGAGACTCCACTTTGGGACCTACTTGATTATGGCTAGACTCATTTGCATCCCTTCTCAACCCTGCCTTCTTCTTTGCTTGCTTAGCCCAACCCACAAGCCCTTCTTGAATATGCTCTTCAAATATTTCCCTCTTAAATGAACTTCCCATCTGCATTATGAAAAAAACAAATAGAATTACACTTTCTGTGTCACACGTCCTGGATTATGTTTACTCGAGACAGATAGGCACCACAACAGCTTCTGTTGAGAAAAATCTAACTTACCTGTGTCACAATGGCATAGAGTGGCAGGGTACTGTAACTGCAGAGGAACTGAACGAATGCCCTAAAAGATGGAATTGGCATTGAAACAGAGCATATAATTAGGACTTGTGCATCAATATATATGGTAGAAACGCAATAGACATGGATGTGAATTTACCCTATAACAAGTCTTGGAATAATATAACCAACTTGTCCCATTATGCAGGAGTCAAAACCATACTGCACCTGTAATAATCAGTGAAAAATGTCATATATTCATGTAGTAATTTGCTGAATGTTGTTTGGAAGTGCAGTGTACTGGTGCTGTGTCTTTACCCATATCCAGAAGAAAAATGCCAGTTCGAAAGAGTTTTGGAATAAAATGATGTGAATCAAAAGGAGAACAATTTTAGGCTTGTTGAACCAGAAGTGATCATCTGAAGGTCGAACAACCAAATCCCCTTGAACTGCGACATGTTTCTCAGCAACCTCGTGGGCCAATTGGAT
The DNA here is from genome assembly GCF_000002775.5 of Populus trichocarpa. Lineage (NCBI taxonomy): Eukaryota > Viridiplantae > Streptophyta > Magnoliopsida > Malpighiales > Salicaceae > Populus > Populus trichocarpa. The sequence goes on along the minus strand of NC_037301.2, from coordinate 62,868 downwards.
AATCACATGCTCCAACTTAGTACCCACGGCTAGCAGAAGCTGCAAAAAGAGCACCATCATAATAAAAAAATAAATTAAATTAAACTCTCCATCAACTTCAATTTCATGCATAATAAAAGCAAAAAATATAGGATTGGGCAGCTTACAATGAAGGGTATGAATGCAATCCAGAAATATGCATGCCAACCTGCATACCAAAAATATTGGATTTAACACAACCTTCTGTGTTACGTAATGATTTCATACAGCAGGAAAGGATGGAAACAGAGAATATGGCATCGGCTTAATTAATATTTTTTATCAGCAAAACTTACAAATAGGGCTTTAAAAGTGAGAAAAAGAAAAGGTTTTGGCTTGTCATTAACACATCTTATGTTTTGGAAATCAAAACTTTTTGGTTTTCTCCATTCTAATTCTAAATGTTCCTCAATTATAAATTTGAAAATGTTTGGTTACTTAACATGCACCACAATTTTGCGTGGTAATGCTAAACGGCAACCATAAAAGCTATTATAATATCAAATACATAAAAAAAATGGCGTGCTCCGCTATTATCCTAACTGCCAAATTCCACTCTGTTGTGCTGCATTAAAAAAAATGGCGTGCTACGCTACTAAAAGAACGGATTTCAATATAAGAGATGCAAAATGATGCTCTAGTTATTGATAAACAAAATTAACTAGCTTACCAGAAACGTTCAGACACAAGAAGATAACCACAAATAGCCAAAGATACCAACTGCAGCCATGAAACCAGAATTTAGCGCATTCACTTTGCGCAGAAGAACTACTTAATGAAATGATGATATGCTCTTCGAAAAAGCTGAACATGCAACACTAGCAGTTTCAAATTGCATGAATGTAATGTAATTCTCCATGATAAAATAGTTTACATTGCATAAATTAAGATTATATTAATGTGAAAATTACAAACCTTATTCCAACAACTTTCTTGAAGTCAGCTTCGAGGACTCGCATCATGTATTTGTGAAAATCAAACTTCGGGTTTCCCCTGCAATGAGTCTGTAGAAAAATGTTAAAAAGGGAAAGAAACACAGAAATTTGCATGAATAGAGTCCTAAACTCACCATAATGAAGCCCAGTCGCAACGTGGTGTAATCGGATCTTGTTACAGATGCATAGAACTGCTTGAAAAATGAATGCTGAAAAATAAAGTAGGATGAGTAATTTCTGAGACGTACTCTTCTGATATGAAGAAAGCCACACATATCATAAGTTCATAGCACATGATTATTTAATTTTATTAACCCCAGCTGACTAATGTTTACTGCACAAGACTGCCATTAATTCTGCACGCATAGAGGGCACACTTTTGCAGCTAAGAGCTACTTGCTATGATAAATTTTCTATTTCATATTTTTCAGACACTTTTTAAGTGAAACTCACAGGGGAGTGTTTTCTTGGAGTCAGAAACTCATCCTCAGACAGGACACATTTCAATTCAAAATATTAAGGTAAAGCAATTTTTTCTTATCAGAATATTAATGTAGAACAGGTCAAAGTGTTTGTAATTTCTGTTAGTTTTAGTATCTGAACTTGTGGAAGGGCTTACCACCCAACCCAGGATGTAGGAATTCTTTCCAAAACCCAGATATCGTGACTTGATAAAATCATGGTCTTTAACATGAGTAAACTTTGGACCTTGAGCTGCAATATATTAGCACAAGTAAGAAGAAAATCAACAAAAGGAGGAGTTGGCTATTGAAGAAAGTATAGGAATGACATCAGTTAATTCTGAAGTTAAATCAGTATAACTATGATAAAATTCTCAGGAGAACAAGCATGTAAAAGGACAAGCAAACTAAAGCTATTAACAAGCATTACCTTCTTCCGGATCTTGTTCCTTTTTTGAGATAGAATCCTCCCAAAGTTTCCACTGCCTTATCTGCACCAGCGAAGACATTTAACAAACAGCATTCAATACGAGGGATCAGAAAATAATGCAAAATCTAGACAAAAAGTTTGAGGGAAAAAAGGCAAATGAATATGTGGAAGTTACCCGAGCGCTTCCAAAAAGAATGGTTAGAACACAGAATACCACATGCACACAAGCTAGCACGAAGATAAATATATGAAGATGATGCAGTGCGGTTGTAGATAACATTGGAACCTTTCCCTGCAACGTGATGAAAAAGGAAAGATGTTAGGCACGCACTTATAAATATGAATTTTCCATTAGATCACATGGCTTAAAAAGGTCACAAATTCTTTCTTACAAGACACATGAATTCACATAGTCCTGTCAAATGTGTTTCAAACTTTGTTTTTATTGAAGCTATTAATTATTTATCCAAAAAAGAAATGCTGCTTGCTTAAATCCATACTTCAAAGGACAAAGCACAGTCTATACTACAAGCGATGTTCATATTATATATGCTTAAGCAAGGCATCTAAAACTGCATGTGGTTTCAACTGTCAAACACCATTAATTAAGGGACAGTGAGCAATGAGTAATCCTGAATATTTGTGAGAGCATGATTTTGAAACTAAACTAACAAACTATTTCTTCTCACTACATAGATGTCATGGCTAATGAAATTCTGTCGAACAGATACAAGCAATTGAAGGTTTTAGAAGAAGCAAGTATAGTAGCTAGGCCTAATTACTCCAATTTTGTAAGGCTAATCATAATTGAATGAACAGGAACTATAGTCTCTATGGAAAAAGAGGTTACAATAGTTACAAACAAGGGTGCCAAACAGGTCATTACATCTTCCCGAAAACTCTCTTTTCCATTGACTAGAAAAAGTAAAGCCAAATATTATAATCCAGATTAAGCATCGAACATCTTCAGACTTAATTCAGTTGAGGTCTGAGCGTCTCCCGAGCTGCAAGAACTCTAATATATTACTGATAATCAAAAGTAAGTTTTCAGTTTTACGTGTAATTATCTATATCTCAACCTGATTATATTATATTATTGTAGAGGTATCCAAGTCCTGTCTCATGTCCCCCACAACACGATAATATAATTAGAGGTCTTTTTTTATTCGAAGAAAAGAGAAAAAGGAAAAGTGGTTGGTGCATGCGGAATCATATCCATGATGCCTTGCCAACCACTCCACCCAAATTAATATTACTTATGATTACTACTTTTGATAACTGTATACTTGATGCTCACTACCAGTGATGAAAAAAATAAGAACATATAGAAGGAGTGATTGATTACCTCGGAACAAGAATTAGCAGAGGAGGCCTCGGCCAAAAGGCGACGGGAAATCCCACCAGGAACGAAGGAAAAGAAAGTCTGAAAATGGGCAGTAGTGGTTTCTTTGCTTTCGTCCTTGCAGGGCAGCATTTTTTTTGACAAATCTTTAGAAATGCAGATAGTGTTAATTCTTCCCTGGAACACTGTTAGTAGCAGTGATATGAACCCCAAAAGCATCAACTCTGCACCACCACCACCATCAAAATCAAGATTCTACACATCAATCTGCGCGCGCGCGCGCCCACCATATATATATAGGAATCATATGAATATTATTATTTTACCTTCTTTGATTTTCTGTAAGGCTTCAAAGAGCGGTTTCTGGTGTTTCCTCTTCAACAACTGGAGACAGCCAGGGATAGAAACGTTATTGAATATATTTATCAGGACGATGATCAGTACTAGCGCACATGAGTATTAATTCTCTTCCATGTATATGCAGCAAGAAAGATGAACAATTCATGGCGATTAAATGAATTGATCACTGATCATGCAACATAACATATATAGTTGTATATGGGAGGGAGAGAGTGTTGATGATGGGTGACCTTGCCAAGGTAGTGGAGGGTTCTTTCAACAATAAGAGAAATAAGAACGATAACAGAGCAAACCACAGCCACAACCCATGTGGGGGTATACTCTAAGGTAGTCCCTCCTTCTGCCATAAGTTTTTTCGATATTATTCTCTGCCTCCTCTTGCTGCCGCTGAGCCTGTAACGTACAAGAACGATAACAGAGCAAACCACCGCCACAACAAATGATTTTTTTTTTTAAATTTAATACCCTGTTTGGGAGCTGATTTTAGTTTTTTTAAAAGTGTGGTGGATATTAAATTAATGTAATTTTTAGTGTTTTTTAATATAATAATAAAAAAATATTTTTAAATAAAAAAAAATTGCAATACCAATAGACACGTCAATGAAGTCTTGACGACCTACCTAACTTTAGGACTAACAATGAGTTGGAAACCGTGTTATTACCCATTTAAAAAACAGAAAACACCGCGTTTTATTACACGGACTGGATTCGCGTGATGTAGACAGCCATCAAATACTGGTTGACTTTTACATGAATTCTATTTTCCCGAGTTAACTAGGTAATGGGTTTTTTACGAGTCACGTGAGTCATGTAGGGCCAATTCTCCCTCCCTCCCTCCCTCCCTCTATTTTTATCGAGACAAGGCTTTAAGCTCGGGTTAACTTACACGTAAAGTTCGAAAACAAAGCTCACATGGAGATTAATATTCTCTTGTGGAGTCGTCGTGGGCTTTACAGTGTGCACACGCACATGCTTTCCATGGAGTAGCTAGCTAGGAGCATTAATTGGACTTATTCTATACGTGCATGTTATTCTTTCTTATTTGCGCGTCCACACACACAAGGGCAGCTTTTGAACGTGTTGGAAATATTATTCTTAAATAAATTCATATAAAAGATAAATTTTAAAAAATAAAAAATATATTATTTTAATATATTTTCAATTAAAAAATAATTTAAAAAATAAAACTGTGACTCTCACTACTTATCTTTTCTGACATCTATGTACATACAAAAAAACAACGTTTGAATGAGCAAATCTCTATATTCATGATCGATGATCAATAAGTACTGATCATGTGATGTTTTGTATTAAAAGAGATAGAAAAAGATAACAAAGCCCTTGGAGGCTTAAAGAAAAAGTATAATTAAATGAGAGGTATTGTAGTAATTGGATAAAGAGATGATAAATATAAATAGGAAGTAAAAAAGAGAGAGAGAGAGAGAGCTGTGTTCTTAGAGAGCAAACCGTGAGAGTGAAGTGAGAAAGAAGAAGAAGAAGAGAAAAGAGGGAAAGAGAAATAGAAAGGAGTTGAAGAAAATAAGTTTAAAGGTAAGATTTAGGTTTTTAAATGTATAAATGTGTATAATACGTTTTCTTGAACTTTAAATTTCGGTTTTAATGAATGTTAGGGTTTTGAAGATTTTATTGTGGGTTTAATTGATGAATTAATTTGAATGTTATAAGGTTGATTGTTGTGGGTAATTGATTATTTAGTTGATTATGGAAGATTGTAGGTAAAGATGATAATTTTGAGTTATGATTTATGTAAATGGTGAATTTTGAGTTAGAAATATGGAAAGAACAGTAGGTTTTCTGTTGAAATTCTGGGTTGGAGGTTGAAGATGACAAAATTTCGGTTTGGTCCCTCAATTTGTGAAAATTACAGTTTAGTCTCCAAACTTTGGAAAATTACAGATTGGTCCCTCGAGTATATTCCGAGATTCTGAACAGAATAAAAGATGAATTATGGGCAGAATTCCTGTATAGTTATGAAATTTTAACACTTTCAATTTGGTCCTTCAATTTGAAAAAAATTACAATTTGACCCTAAAAATTTGGAAAAAAATTCCAGGATGGTCCCTGGAGCATAATGAGATATTCTGAACAGAAATGAGGATTAATTATGGTCATAATTTCAGTATAGTCATGGATTTATAATATTTTTAGTTTGGCCCTTCAATTTGACAAAAGTTACAATTTGACCCTTAAAAAATATGATAAATTTCAAATTTGTCCCTAGCTGTAATATTAGCTTTTGCAGTTTGGTTTGATGAATAATTGAGGGTTATTTAGTGAATTATTACCAATTTTATTATGGATTAGATTTCTTGAAAACCGTTTAATTTTGGATTTTTGGGAAAATAACTAATTTAGTTTAAAAACATATAGGGTTATGGTATACACTCTTAGTTAGCTATATTAAATAGGTTATATGTTCTTTCGAGTCGTTCTTGAATATGTCTCCTTTGTATTCAGATAATCCTGATATTCTACCAGCGGGAGGTCAGTATGATTTTTTTTGGTATCTGCTTTTGACTTCTGTTTGCTTTTGAGTCAGGTGAGTGGATAATTTTCCATATGCATGAGAAATATTATACATATTTGATTTGTTAATGTGAATTGGATCATACTTCTTGATAATATACATGTTGATTATTATCTTTGTTATGATAAAGCATGATCAATTGTTGAATCCAAATTATTGATATGAACCAGTATATATATTTTGAATTGACTTCTGAATTGATAACTCCTCATTTGATTAATGTCATGAGTTGAGCCTTGAGATATGAATATGTCTGTTTGATTATGATTATGAACCTATGGTATGCAGTCAGAATACCCATGCTAACAGGGTAGTGTTAGTCTTTGTACACATCGTATTTGAACCCTAGTTGGTCGGGGGAGTCACCAACCTGTGTGGACTGATCATCCCACAGTACGGAGCCTCATGGTCATTGCGTTTTGATTTTCTAACGAGTTTTACCATATGATATTCTTGTTATAGCCTATTTGAGAAACCTTCCTATAAGAACATAGAGCTATAATTGTGTGTGTGTGTGTGTGTGTGTGTGTGTGTATATTCTCATTGTTGTATTACCTCGTGTGTGTATATTGAACGTTATCTACTAATTGAGTTGTTGAACTCACTCTCTCATTATTTATCTTTTCAGGCTTATAGCTTGTTAGCGGATTATTTTTGTTGAATCTTCTGAACCTGCCTTTTGGTTGAAATTAGTATTTTTCTTTTATGTTTAGTAAGTGCTCCATAACTATGAAATTTGTATTTACTCTTGTATTAAGACAATCAAATTATATTATGAGGTTTAGTTTGTTATTAATACTGCGCTGAACTCTGATTGAGTTAGGATAAGTTTGTATGTAAGTTTGGGTTCGTATAGATATGGAACCTTGGAGGGGAACCTTGCTTATGTACAGGTTATGGATCCGGGAATCGGATCGTAACAGATCATTTTAAAAATAATAAATCTAGGAATATACCCTGCATCATCACACAATATTTGACAAGAAATAGTATATACTAGTTACATGCCCTGCGCGATGCCGCATGTCAATTATTTTTTGCATTTCGAAAAAAGCCAAGATCTAAAAGTGTTAGGTTTTTCTGCAAAGTTATATCCAAGAGTCTTAGGTTTGGTTGCAACACCTGACCCAAGAGTAATATTTATAATATTAATAATAACATTAAACTTGAGTTAACCCTTAGCATAAAAGTGTCTGGACTGCAATACCTATCCAATAGCATTGGACGTGGGTCTGGCTGTAAGGTCATGTCATAAATGTGTGATAATTAAATAGATTAGTTAAAAAGAAAAAAAACCAACATGAAGAAAAAAATTAATGAAGAAAAAGGAAAAAAAATATGAATTAACTGGGTTAACCTTTCAAACCAGGTTAACCTGTCATAAATTGAATTCGCATCGTGAAAGTTTGATAATTAAAAAGGAAAAAATAAATTAATGGGTTAACCTAGAATTAACTGGGCTAACTCGTCAAACTAGGTTAGCCTGTTAAATACGGAATTCGTGTCATGAAAGTTTGATAACTAAATAGAAAAGAATTTAACATTAACAATTTAAATTAAACAAAAAAAATTAATTAAAAAGAAAAAAAAACAAAAGGCATCAGTCTTTTCACTATGGACAGCACTGTGCAGTCCACAGTCAAAGGCATAAAAACAACAAAAAAACAAAAAGAAAAACTAAAGGCATCAGCCGAGAACTACTTAGAAAAAAATTTAATATTAATAAACTAAATTAATTAAATAAAATTAATTAAAAATAAAAAATAAAAGAAAAAAAACCTCTAAGAAGAAAAAAAAACTAAATAGAAAGAAATTTAGCATTAACAAACTAAACTAAAAGAAAAAAAAAGAAAAAAACAAATTACAGGTTAACTCGTCAAATTAGGTTAACTCATTAAACCCGGGATCCGTGTCATGAATGTCTGGTAACTAAATAAAAAAAAATGAAAATTAAAAAACTGAACTAAACAAAAAAAAAATTAATTAAAAAGAAAAAAAAAATCTGGGTTAACTCGTCTAAACCATGTTAACCCGTTAAACCCAGGATCTGTGTCATGAAAGTCTGATAACTAAATAAAAAAAATTAACATTAAAAAACTAAATTAAACAAAAAAAATTTATGAAAATAAAAAAACATAAAAAAATTGACGGGTCAACCCATAATTAATTGGGTTCACCCGTGAAACCAGGTTAACCCGTGAAACTCGGGATATGTGTCATGAAAGTCTGATAACTAAATAGAAAAAAAATTACATTAACAAACTAAACTAAACGAAAAAAATTAATTAAGAAGCAAAAAAAAAAAATTCTAGGTTAACCTGTTAAATCCGAAAAACATGTCATGAAAGTCTGATAACTAAATAAAAAAAATTAACATTAAAAAACTAAATTAAACAAAAAAAATTTATGAAAATAAAAAAACATAAAAAAATTGACGGGTCAACCCATAATTAATTGGGTTCACCCGTGAAACCAGGTTAACCCGTGAAACTCGGGATATGTGTCATGAAAGTCTGATAACTAAATAGAAAAAAAATTACATTAACAAACTAAACTAAACGAAAAAAATTAATTAAGAAGCAAAAAAAAAAATTTCTAGGTTAACCTGTTAAATCCGAAAAACATGTCATGAAAGTCTGATAACTAAATAAAAAAAATTAACATTAATAAACTAAATTAAACAAAAAAAATTTATGAAAATAAAAAAACATAAAAAAATTGACGGGTCAACCCATAATTAATTGGGTTCACCCGTGAAACCAGGTTAACCCGTGAAACTCGGGATATGTGTCATGAAAGTCTGATAACTAAATAGAAAAAAAATTACATTAACAAACTAAACTAAACGAAAAAAATTAATTAAGAAGCAAAAAAAAAAATTTCTAGGTTAACCTGTTAAATCCGAAAAACATGTCATGAAAGTCTGATAACTAAATAAAAAAAATTAACATTAAAAAACTAAATTAAACAAAAAAAATTTATGAAAATAAAAAAACATAAAAAAATTGACGGGTCAACCCATAATTAATTGGGTTCACCCGTGAAACCAGGTTAACCCGTGAAACTCGGGATATGTGTCATGAAAGTCTGATAACTAAATAGAAAAAAAATTACATTAACAAACTAAACTAAACGAAAAAAATTAATTAAGAAGCAAAAAAAAAAATTTCTAGGTTAACCTGTTAAATCTGAAAAACATGTCATGAAAGTCTGATAACTAAATAAAAAAAATTTAACATTAATAAACTAAATTAAACAAAAAAAATTTGTTTAAAGAAAGAAAACAAAGAAAGAAGCAAAAAAAAATAATCCCGAAAGGCATAAAAAAAACAGCTAAAAAAAATAAGATAACTTAAAAAAAAAAACCTAAAGCATCAGTGTTTTACTGTGGACTGCACTATGCAGTCCACAGTAAAACACTGATCCTTTTTAGTATATATTATAATTTCATAGTATCATAGGTAAACTTCATTAATTGTATCTATACCATGATCATGATCGAAGTTTAAACATTTTCTTTTTATATAAAAAAATAAAATGTTTAAAACAATTTAGATATATATTACAGTACTTGTCATGCTAGCTGCTTTTAATTTCACGTTGATGGATGGGAGAGAACGCAGCAACTCGAAATAATTTAGGGAGGGAGGGAAGGTCCAGATATCGAAAGTGCTCTGATCAGTTCATATATTTTTAGTTGATTAATTCATCACACGTACGTACACGTGTATATTGATGGATGCTTGCTCCCCGGCCCGATGACTTATCAGAACACTGTTGTGGTCCAGTAATATCCATGGAGGTATCTCTCTTTCACATGCTGAGTTCCCAACTAATGATCAATCCATCATTTGCTGCCCTCATCATTTTCATCGGTTTTTATTATTGCTTGACTGTGTCAGAACCCAACCAGCTGCATGCCTTCTGGATCATCTCTATCTCCACTATATCATTTTTCTTCTGATAAACATCGAGGAAAAAGTCAATTCTAAACCCTAAAACCCTGATCATAAAAACTAATTTGATCATCTGAGGTAATAACCCAATCAACTCTTACCAAGAAGGTACGTATAGACAGGTTCATTTTTTATTGTTTTTTCAATGAATTTAACACGTAGATTTGTGGTATCTACCAAGATTCCATTCATTTTAAAATGAGAGTTGTGATTGTTAGAAATCAAAAGGGATAGATGAAAAACACACTTTATTAAGCTGCTGCCAATGGCTAATAAATAGCCTTATACTGAGATAAAAGGAAATAACAAACTCACGATATTTTTGCATGTAATATCGTGGTTAGCTGATTCTAACAGAAAGATAGAAACTTGTTCCTCAAGTACAGGAGGAATTATTCAACGTAACTAGAAACGATCCTAAGACAGAGGAGACAACTTGGAATACTTCAATAGTTTATCAGTGATTACATTAGACAGACCTGGTCTAATGGATGGAACCTGACTAATGAATTTCGTATCCTTTTTAAGTTTTATGTGTTGTTGCATCGGGTTTACGGTTTACTTATTTATGTTTTTTAAAAACTATATTTAAGGCTCAGAGTTTGGAAACTAAAAGGGTTTTTGGGAGTGAATTTTAATTTGTTTTTTTTTAATTTGATTTTAACAATTAAAAATGAAATGATTGCTTTAAATGATGATTCCATATATATATTATCAAAATTGAAATCTGGGCTCTCAGTTTTGCTAAGTTCCTACATGGTGGAGACACGGAGACTAATTCTAGTGTAAGTGTAAAAACAGGATATATCGTGGAAAAGAATTCTTAATTAGCCGGATTTTTGCATTGCTCTTGACATGCTGTTGTGATAGACCCTGCGGATTCCAAATTTGTATTGTCATCTTCAAGTATAGATTATAGTTTACAGCAGTCAAGCATGTGCTTCTCTAAAATCTTACAGGCATTTGATATTTAAATACGGATTGACAAAGAATCTGATATTTACGAGGTTGATATAGAGGATGATATTGTTTTGGCAATGAGGCTACTTGGGCTTGGCAGAAAGAGTTTTTAGAGCTGCAAAGTCCAAGCAGTGGCGGAGCCACGTGGGTATAAATGAAGGGGAAGCCCTGAGCGGAATCATAATGGAGCAGCGTATATGAGAAGTAGAGAGAGAGCTGAGAGTGTAATCGTGATTTTTAGCCCTTCTTCAGTACCTTGGGTGTTGGATATTATAGGTTTTTTTTTGAATTTATCTTGTAGTGGAATTGATGGTGGGAGAAGAAGTGTCCTTATGAGAAGAGGAAGCAGTTGCAACAGACCATGTTCTCTAATGTAAAGTCCCAACTGAACTTGATCTTTTGGATCATTAATGCTTTTGTCTAGCTCATGTAATATTAAGATATTATGTACTCTTTAATCTCAATAATCTCAATAGTATAGCTTAACTAGTCAGGTTTTGGATTTGCTTTTCAAATATCACCAGTTTGAGTTCAACAAACCTCAGAAATCTTATAGACATTAGAGACTTACATGGTTATTAACTTTTGAATCTGTGAAATTAGTTAAGATAAGTGTAATCGTGATTTTTCAATACCATAAGTGTTGGATATTATAGGTTTATTTTTTTAATTTATCTTGTAGTAGAATTGACGGTGGGAGAAGAGGTGTCCGTTATGAGAAGAGGAAGCAGTTGCAGCAGACTATGTTCTCTAATGTAAAGTCCCAACTGAACTTGATCTTTTGGATCATTAATGCTTTTGTCTAGCTCATGTAATATTAAGATGTTATGTTTTTTTAATTATATAATAGATGGTCAAGTAATAAAAATTTAAAATTAATAAATTTGTTTTTCCTGTGATTTTAAGTATTTTTAATTTTAGGACATGTACACACAAGCTAATCCGGACAACTACATTAATAATAATAATAATAAAAAATTATGTCGTACTTGCTTGTTTGTCTTTTCATTATGATGGACCTGAGACTGGGCTGTGGAAGCCAAGCCAAGCCAAGGTAAGAGAAGAGATGCTTCAGCATCTCTGTGTCTTGAAACTTCCATGTGTGAAAAAACAAATACATGTTAAATATGCTTCAGCGTCAATTCATTTGGAACTTGATTGTATATTTTGGTTGGTAAAACCAAGCTCCAGGTACGAAATCTATTACAACCAGTAGAGAAACTTTTAGAAAAACCTAGTGTTTTATTAAGTCTTAATAATAACTTCTTTTTTAAAAAATAAACTAAAAACTTCTATTTATATTAGCTTTAAAACCTGGATTCTTAGTTAAAACTTAAAACTAAAATTATTTATAAAAAATATTCATAATTAAAACTTATCTAATTAATAGAATTCATCTAGTATTATGATTTTTAAATAATAAAATACTTATTAACTTAAAGTTTTAATTTAAATAAAAAAAATCTAAATACAACAAGAAAAATAAAAACAATCTCGAACAATAATTTTTAAACTTTATTTAAATGACTTTCCGATCTTAAAATTTCAAATCATTATCTAAAATAAAATCTTTAGAATTTTTTATTAAAATTCCAATTTAATACAATCAGATTAAAAGAAGTTATGATTGATTTCTTAAACTACATCTTCATCTCTTATTAAAATTTCAATTTTAAAATCTTAAAATTTCCTCACGTCACTCAAGCTGTATGCATCAACTCTATCAACGTATGTACTCCTATATAGTAGAGAGCTGGCAAGCACATTGATTCTTGAGTGACTCCCATGGTAGTTCCTTAGGAGGCAGTTCCATGTACAATCTCTCCTGATTTGTTCTCTTCCACTGCAGTTTCCCTAGATCCAGCCTTTGCCATCTGAATCAGAGGAGACTCCTCTTTGGGACCTACTTGATTATGGCTAGACTCATTGGCAGTCCTTCTCAACCCTGCCTTCTTCTTTGCTTGCTTAGCCCAACCCACAAGCCCTTCTTGAATATGCTCTTCAAATATTTCCCTCTTAAATGAACTTCCCATCTGCATTATAAAAAAAAACAAATAGAATTACACTTTCTGTGTCACACGTCCTGGATTATGTTTACTCGAGACAGATAGGCACCACAACAGCTTCTGTTGAGAAAAATCTAGCTTACCTGTGTCACAATGGCATAGAGTGGCAGGGTACTGTAACTGCAGAGGAACTGAACGAATGCCCTAAAAGATGGAATTGGCATTGAAACAGAGCATATAATTAGGACTTGTGCATCGATATATATGGTAGAAAACGCAATAGACATGGATGTGAATTTACCCTATAACAAGTCTTGGAATAATATAACCAACTTGTCCCATTATGCAGGAGTCAAAACCATACTGCACCTGTAATAGTCAGTGAAAAATGTCATATATTCATGTAGTAATTTGCTGAATGTTGTTTGGAAGTGCAGTGCACTGGTGCTGTGTCTTTACCCATATCCAGAAGAAAAATGCCAGTTCGAAAGAGTTTTGGAATAAAATGATGTGAATCAAAAGGAGAACAATTTTAGGCTTGTTGAACCAGAAGTGATCATCTGAAGGTCGAACAACCAAATCCCCTTGAACTGCTACATGTTTCTCAGCAACCTCGTGGGCCAATTGGATAATCACATGCTCCAACTTCGTACCCACGGCTAGCAGAAGCTGCAAAAAGAGCACCATCATAATAAAAATAAATTAAATTAAACTCTCTATCAACTTCAATTTCATGCATAATAAAAGCAAAAAATATAGGATTGGGCAGCTTACAATGAAGGGTATGAATGCAATCCAGAAATATGCATGCCAACCTGCATACCAAAAATATTGGATTTAACACAACCTTCTGTGTGACGTAATGATTTCATACAGCAGGTAAGAATGGAAACAGAGAATATGGCATCGGCTTAATATATATATTATTATCAGCAAAACTTATAGGCGGTCTTTAAAAATAAAAAATGCTAGAGAATAATATAAATTATATCCTGGGATTTCATCTAATAACTTAAGTTATTGAGTTGAGTTGGTTCTTTGATATGGTATTGGAGTTTTGATGACTAAGCGGTCACGAGTTCGAATTCCACCATCTCTATTTATATGATAAAAATTAAGCACAAGATAATGTGAGCCTGTGCAAGTTTCAAGCTCAAAGAGCTTTCATTTGAGGGGATGTGTTAGAGACAGTGGCGGAGCCACGTAGGGGCAAGAGGGGGCAATTGCCCCCCCTTTCCCCCGATTCCTTTTTCTTATTTGTTTTTAATAAAGAGAATTCTATATATATATATATATATATATATATATATATATAGAATGAGGCAGCTGATGGGTTTGAGAAAAGAGTTGGCTTGCCCAGCTGTTATATTTTTTATACTTGTGCTGTTAGAGACTTTACTTGTATAAGAGTGTGGTTGTGATTGCTTTTCAAAGTGTTTTTTGTACCGAAATGCATTAAATGATTTTTTTTATTTTTAAAAAATTATTTTTGAGATCAGCGCATCAAAACAATCTAAAACATACTAAAAAAAATTAATTTTTAACTAAATTTTTTTTTGAATTTCACTTCATCTCTTCCTGATAGGTCAACCAGATATGGAAGCTCCAAAAATACTAGGTCTACATCTCCAAAAATTAGTTATTAAAAATGTTAGGGTTTATAATAATTTATGGGTTTGTTGAATTAATATGTGTATGGGTAATATTATATGCTAATGGATATTAATTGAAATGAGTTTTGATGAATTGATAAGTTTTGTTATGAATTTCATATGAAAAATGATGATAATGAATTTAATAATGATTAAAAATGAAGTACAAGACAACTAAAAAAATTAGGGATATAATAGATAAATTAAAAAAAAACATTTAATAATTATATTTAATCTACTTGTACAAAACAATAAGTCAGTAAGAACAACATCAATTTGTGACAATTCTTTTAAGCTATGATTTTAGATGTTATGTACCATATGTAAGCATAGAATTGTTGTCAACAACTTTCCTAGTCTTTGGAAGATTTAGAAATAGATAAATGAAAGTTTGTAGTATATATTGAGAAATATATTTTTAATGAAATTAAAAATAAAATTATTATGAAGCAGTTTTAAAATATAAAATCTCGAAGAAAATAATTATAATATATTTTTTTTTTATTTTAAAAGTATTCTTAAATTAATTTTGCTTGACTTGAGTTGGTACATGTATTTCAAATTAATATATATATATATATATATATATATATATATATATATATATATATATATAATATCAAATATTTGTTAGTAATTTGCACCCTCATTTAAAAATTTCTGGCTTCGCCACTGGTTAGAGAATAATATAAATTATATTCTGGGACCTCATCTAATAGTTTAAGTTATTGGATTAAGTTGGTTCTTTGATAAGAAAAAAAAAAAGAATTTGGCTTATCATTAACACATCTTAAGTTTTAGAAATCAAAACTTTTTGGGACTTGGTTTTCTCCATTCTAATTTTAATGCCCGTTTGTTTGTTTATGTGACGCGGTGCTGCCTGCGTTTTACTCTTCAATTATAAATTTGAAAATATTTGGTTAATTAATATGCACCATAATTTTGCATGTTAATGCTATAATTATATTTTGAAATCTTCATCTTTTCAAACCTCAACTACAACCATAAAAGAAATATCAAATACACACTAAATAGCACAATTCATTGCAATTATCCTAACAGCCAAATTCCACAGTACTGTTGTGCTGCATTAAAAAAAATGGCGTGCTCCGCTACTAAAAGAACGGATTTCAATATAATTAGAGATGCAAAATGATGCTCTAGTTATTGATAAACAAAATTAACTAGCTTACCAGAAACGTTCAGACACAAGAAGATAACCACAAATAGCCAAAGATACCAACTGCATGCCATGAAACCAGAATTTAGTGCATTCACTTTGCGCAGAAGAACTACTACTTAATGAAATGATGATATGCTCTTTGAAAAAGCCGAACATGCAACACTAGCAGTTTCAAATTGCATGAATGTAATGTAATTCTCCATGATAAAATAGTTTACATTGCATAAATTAAGATTATATTAATGTGCAAATTACAAACCTTATTCCAACAACTTTCTTAAAGTCAGCTTCGAGGACTCGCATCATGTATTTGTGAAAATCAAACTTCGGGTTTCCCCTGCAATGAGTCTGTAGAAAAAATGTTAGAAATGGAAAGAAACAGAGAAATTTGCATGAATAGAGTCCTAAACTCACCATAATGAAGCCCAGTCGCAACGTGGTGTAATCGGATCTTGTTACAGATGCATAGAACTGCTTGAAAAATGAATGCTGAAAAATAAAGTAGGATGAGTAATTTCCGAGACGTACTCTTCTGATATGAAGAAAGCCACACATATCATAAATTCATAACACATGATTATTTAATTTTATTAACCCCAGCTGACTAATGTTTACTACAAGACTGCCATTAATTCTGCACGCATAGAGGGCACACTTTTGCAGCTAAGAGCTCTTGCTATGATAAATTTTCTAATTCATATTTTTCAGACACTTTTGAAGTGAAAAACTCACAGGGGAGTGTTTTCTTGGAGTCAGAAACTCATCCTCAGACAGGACACATTTCAATTCAAAATATTAAGGTAAAGCAATTTTTTCTTATCAAAATATTAATGTAGAACAGTTCAAAGTGTTTGTAATTTCTGTTAGTTTTAGTATCTGAACTTGTGGAAGGACTTACCACCCAACCCAGGATGTAGGAATTCTTTCCAAAACCCAGATATCGTGACTTGATAAAATCATGGTCTTTAACATGAGTAAACTTTGGACCTTGAGCTGCAATATATTAGCACAAGTAAGAAGAAAATCAACAAAAGGAGGAGTTGGCTATTGAAGAAAGTATAGGAATGACATCAGTTAATTCTGAAGTTAAATCAGTATAACTATGATAAAATTCTCAGGAGAACAAGCATGTAAAAGGACAAGCAAACTAAAGCTATTAACAAGCATTACCTTCTTCCGGATCTTGTTCCTTTTTTGAGATAGAATCCTCCCAAAGTTTCCACTGCCTTATCTGCACCAGCGAAGACATTTAACAAACAGCATTCAATACGAGGGATCAGAAAATAATGCAAAATCTAGACAAAAAGTTTGAGGGAAAAAAGGCAAATGAATATGTGGAAGTTACCCGAGCGCTTCCAAAAAGAATGGTTAGAACACAGAATACCACATGCACACAAGCTAGCACGAAGATAAATATATGAAGATGATGCAGTGCGGTTGTAGATAACATTGGAACCTTTCCCTGCAACGTGATGAAAAAAGGAAAGATGTTAGGCACGCACTTATAAATATGAATTTTCCATTAGATCACATGGCAAGGTCACAAATTCTTTCTTACAAGACACATGAATTCACATAGTCCTGTCAAATGTGTTTCAAACTTTGTTTTTATTGAAGCTATTAATTATTTATCCAAAAAAGAAATGCTGCTTGCTTAAATCCATACTTCAAAGGACAAAGCACAGTCTATACTACAAGCGATGTTCATATTATATATGCTTAAGCAAGGCATCTAAAACTGCATGTGGTTTCAACTGTCAAACACCATTAATTAAGGGACAGTGAGCAATGAGTAATCCTGAATATTTGTGAGAGCATGATTTTGAAACTAAACTAACAAACTATTTCTTCTCACTACAGAGATGTCATGGCTAATGAAATTCTGTCGAACAGATACAAGCAATTGAAGGTTTTAGAAGAAGCAAGTATAGTAGCTAGGCCTAATTACTCCAATTTTGCAAGGCTAATCATAATTGAATGAACAGGAACTAGAGTCTCTATGGAAAAAGAGGTTACAATAGTTACAAACAAGGGTGCCAAACAGGTCATTACATCTTCCCGAAAACTCTCTTTTCTTCCATTGACTAGAAAAAGTAAAGCCAAATATTATAATCCAGATTAAGCATCGAACATCTTCAGACTTCAGTTGAGGTCTGAGCGTCTCCCGAGCTGCAAGAACTCTAATATATTACTGATAATCAAAAGTAAGTTTTCAGTTTTACGTGTAATTATCTATATCTCAACCTGATTATATTATATTATTGTAGAGCTATCCAAGTCTGTCTCATGTCCCCCACAACACGATAATATAATTAGAGGTCTTTTTTTATTCGAAGAAAAGAGAAAAAGGAAACGTGGTTGGTGCATGCGGAATCATATCCATGATGCCTTGCCAACCACTCCACCCAAATTAATATTACTTATGATTACTACTTTTGATAACTGTATACTTGATGCTCACTACCAGTGATGAAAAAAATAAGAACATATAGAAGGAGTTATTGGTTACCTCGGAACAAGAATTAGCAGAGGAGGCCTCGGCCAAAAGGCGACGGGAAATCCCACCAGGAACGAAGGAAAAGAAAGTCTGAAAATGGGCAGTAGTGGTTTCTTTGCTTTCGTCCTTGCAGGGCAGCATTTTTTTTGACAAATCTTTAGAAATGCAGATAGTGTTAATTCTTCCCTGGAACACTGTCAGTAGCAGTGATATGAACCCCAAAAGCATCAACTCTGCACCACCACCACCATCAAAATCAAGATTCTACACATCAATCTGCGTGCGCGCGCCCACCATATATATATATAGGAATCATATGAATATTATTATTTTACCTTCTTTGATTTTCTGTAAGGCTTCAAAGAGCGGTTTCTGGTGTTTCCTCTTCAACAACTGGAGACAGCCAGGGATAGAAACGTTATTGAATATATTTATCAGGAGGATCAGTACTAGCGCACATGAGTATTAATTCTCTTCCATGTATATGCAGCAAGAAAGATGAACAATTCATGGCGATTAAATAAATTGATCACTGATCATACAACATAACATAAATAGTTGTATATGGGAGGGAGAGAGTGTAGATGATGGGTGACCTTGCCAAGGTAGTGGAGGGTTCTTTCAACAATAAGAGAAATAAGAACGATAACAGAGCAAACCACCGCCACAACCCATGTGGGAGTATACTCTAAGGTAGTCCCTCCTTCTGCCATAAGTTTTTTCGATATTATTCTCTTCCTCCTCTCCTCTTGCCGCCGCTGAGCCTGTAATAGTATTCGAATCTTGCCTCTCTCTCTCTCTCTCTCTCTATTGTAATGGCTAGCTTGGATATATATATATATAGTGTACACACAACAACGAGAAAGAAGGTCTGCAGGCGGGATTGATTTAAGGAAACAAAATTTTATTTTATTTTTCTAAAGATAATAAAATAAGTTCACTACCAGTGCAGTAGGGACAGTGTTAGGGGGTCCAAAGGGGCCGTGCCGCGTGATTCCTGGCTTCCTCTGTTTTACCTGAATATCACGCGGTGTGCCACTGCCAACAGCCAAGTTTTAAATTATAGTTGCAGTTAAAATGATTTTTTTAAAACAATTTAATACCCTGTTTGGGAGCTGATTTAAGTTGTTGTTGTTTTTTTCAAAAAAAATAAATTAAATTAATATATTTGTTAGTGTTTTTTATGTAATGATTTAAAAAAAATAAAAAAATATTTTAATATATTTTTAAATAAAAAAAAATGCATTACAATACCAAACAACACCCACGTAAATGGATGGTTAACGACCTGCCTAACTTTAGGACTAAGAATTCATATTTTTTTCATTCGGTCTCTTGTTGATTACCAATTTGAATTCAATTAGTTGGTAAACCGTGTTATTACCCATTTATTAAAAAAAAAGAAACAGAAAACACCGCGTTTTATTACACGGACTGGATTCGCTTGATATAGACAGCCATCAAGTACTGGTTGACTTTTACATGAATTCTATTTTCCCGAGTTAACTAGGTAATGGGTTTTTTTACGAGTCATGTAGGGCCAACTCTCTCTCATGTAGGGCCAACTCAAAAACAAGGCTTCAAGCTCGGGTTAACTTACACGTAAAGTTCGAAAACAGTGCTCACTTGGAGATTATAATATTCTCTTGTGGAGTCGTCGTGGGCTTTACAGTGTGAACACACATGCTTTCCATGGAGTAGCTAAGAGCATTAATTGGACTTATTCTATACGTGCATGTTATTCTTTCTTATTTGTGCGTCCACACACACAAGGAGTTAAATATTCTCATGTGGAGTCGTCGTGGCCTGGTGGGCTTTACAGGGTGCACAAACATGCTTTTTTTATTTTTTTAATGAATTTAACACGTGGATTTGTGGTATCTACCAAGATTCCATACATTTTAAGATGAGAGTTCCATGTGATTGCATTAGACAAACCTCGTATTGACTGTTGACCTCGTCTAATTAATGGATGGACCTGAGTACTGAATTTCGTATCCATTTTAAGTTTTATGTGTTGTTGCATCGGGTTTAGGGTTTACTTATTTATGTTTTCTTAAAAATATATTTAGGGCTCAAAGAGTTTGGAAACTAAAAGGGTTTTTGGGAGTGAATTTAAATTTGATTTTAACAAAAAAGAAATAATTAATTAATTGCTTTAAATGATGATTGATGTATTAGCAAAATTGAAATCTGGGTTCTCAGTTTTGCCAAGTTCCTAGCTACATGCATGGTGGAGACGCGAAGACTAATTCTAGTGTAAGTGTAAAAACAGGATATATCGTGGAAAAGAATCCTAAAGTCACCGCCAGCCATCATACATGCCAAGTGTTGACTAAAAGCTTATATAGTTTTGTTTTTGCGGTAAAACGATTTCTTGAAAAAAATTGATTTTTTATATTTTAAATTATTTTATTAGTGTTTTAAATTGTTTTGATATGCTAATATTAAAAATAAAAAAATATTTTCTAATACATTTCTATATATATAAAAAAATGTTTACCACAACTACAGCTTACCAACTTAAACCTCACTATAGGCTATGGCTGATAAACATGTATGAACGTCCCCTGGCTAAAGGTCTCTATGATTAAGTTGGAACTTGCCACACTAACCATGAGGGTCAAAATAAAAGCCCAATTAATCCATGGAGGAGAGGAGATAGAATGAGGGCCCAACCAAGCACAACAAGACTTAGCCCCTGAAGAGAAAGAAAAAGAGAAGGAAGAGAGGGAAAGGAGAAGAAGAGGCTCAGCCGGACCCAAACAAGCCTAATGGAGCCTAACCAGGCCCAACAAGCCCTACCAGGCAGGGGGAAGAAAAGAAAGAAAAAAAGAAAAAACAAGTATGGATACCGAGAAGAAGAGAGAGAAAAGAAGAATAAGATGTTGGAGTGCCATTGAAGCATCGTGGACATGCGTGTGACCTCGAGGTGAGCCTCTCTCAGACGAATCTAACATTACCAATAGAGGCTGGACGACCCCGCAACCCGCTTAAATTTGGCAGATGCAACACGTGCTAACCAGCTTTTTGACAGTTTTTCATCTCAGTCCTTGTTTCTTCAACAACTCTTTTAATTTAGTCTCCAATTTAGCCCAAAAGACCAGTGAAGGGCAAGGGAAGAAAACGAAAGAGAAGAAAATGGGTCAACCGGTCCCAAAAGGCACAACCCAACCGAACCCAATAAGGAAGAGGAAAGGGAAAAAAGAGAGAGAGAAAATATTCGCGTGTCAAACAATATTTAGGCATACTCGCGCGACTGTAACCATCGACGAATATTTTTAATTTTATGCAGCACCCATTTGATTATCTATATATTTTACAAGATATCAGTAAGTGCACATGTATATAAATTGCTACTACGATGCTTACTTGAAAGCCTTGTTTCATAGATTGACCGTCTGACATCCAGACATACAATTCCTTTTCAAAGTTATCCACACAGAGAGGATAGTTATTCTCTCTGTATGTGACTCCAAGACAATTTAACGTGACCCGAGGTGTCTAAATAACTAACAAGTTCACCGGCAACAACACATAGAACTCATAACTGTGTTGTACGCAGCACCGTGCTAGCTGTTTCCCCTCTGACATTTGCATTTCTTGTGCTGTATAGATCGTAGCAACTTAATTTAGGAAACCAAGATTGGCAGAGCTGCTATTTCCAATTATTATTAGTTGATTGATTAAGCGATATAAAACCAACCAAAAAACCAACCAACCTAGCTAGATATACTTAATTTGTACACGCTTCAATTAATTAATTTAGTAATGTTTTTCAGCTGACCGAGCCTGGCAATTAAGCGATTAGAGGTCGTCAAAGATATAATTAATTAAGAACAATACATGATCATGTATGTATATATGTTGCGCATCACATATTAATATTTTTGACATCAAATTAATCACTCACCATCACGTTTCAGTTAATTAATTAACTAATGAATCCTCGAACATTGAATTGATTGATTCCTTTTTTTTCTTTTTTTCTTTTTTGTCAACGTATAAAAGTAAGGGTTAGCTAGTTAATTATGCCAAGGGGCTATATATATATATATATATGCTTGTAATGGAGAAGAGATCCACGGTTGTAAGTGAGTCTTGGGTTTGAGCCGATGGATGGAAACGTACGGCAGCATGCATGATCAATGAGCAGCTGCCAGAAGGCGACAGGACAACAGTCAAGCAGAGTGAGTGCATGTTGCTTTCTTTTTAATTGGTTGAGGACAAGTAGAGAGAGGGGAGATAGTGGCAGGCACCGTGCCTTTATCCCTTTCAATTCCCCTTCTAGAAGAACCGTTTGCTTTGCCTTTAATTTGGAGCTGCAAGCAGAAAGAAAGAATATCACTCACTCACTCATCTTGAGCTTAAATAAAAACAATAATGAATCGTAAGAAAATGGTTTTTATTGAAAAACACGTCAAAACAATATCATTTTGTTCTTCAATGATAATGAATTCTTGACGATAGTGGTGTGGTCGCAATGCGGAAGCACGCTCTTGGAGCCACGTGGCAAGTTAAATCTTCCCGGCATCGATTGATTTTTTAATAGGTTGTCCGCAACTGATTTTTCGGAAGGGAATCTTAAAAAGGTTTCTAGAAGGAGCAGTTGCCTTGCCTGCACACTTGTATGGTTTGTCTGAACACGAGCACTGGCTGGCAACCTCCATGGATGGATAACTCCAATGGAGCTTGCTTGTGGAGATGGAAATCTAAGCGGTTTGGTTTTTGTCGTCAACAATGCTTCATTAGAAGCCGACCTCCTCTTCTCTCTATTGAATTAATTGCTTTGCTTTGCTCTGCTCTGCTGGACATTTGCAGAATCATCAGTAATTGCTCCCTCCCTCTCTCTCTCTCTCTCTGCTTTTCCTTTCACTCGTAAACATAACCCGTCGGTTCAATTGGGATTCCCACAACCATTTCAAATCATAAAAGCTAGGGCTAGAATTTAACCCGTCGGTTCAATTGGTCATATTTTAGAAGTTTAACCTGAATTTAATGGATTGGTCATATTTTAGAAGTTTAACCTGAATTTATAAAACTTGTGTTATCTTAATATTTTTTCTCTAATGAAAAAAATGAAAAAATATGATTGGTCATATTTTAATTTTTTTTATTAAATTAAATTTATTAATTGCATCTCGACATTTAATTTTAAACAAGAAAGAATTTTGCTTTTTTAATTTTTTTTTTAAATTAATATTCTTTGTTTATTTATTTTTATTAAGTTATTCGGATATTAATAAGTTGATTAAGTGCAGCTTGACTGTTTCTTTCCTTATTTTTTAATATTTTTAAATCTTAAATTAATAATTATAATCCTTAATTTTATTTATTTTTTAAAGATATATATCATTTCAATATTTTTTTATAATAAAAAATAATAAATCCACACGGTGGAGCGCGAGCCATCCATTACAAAATGACAACGGAAAACGACTACGATCGACAAAGGCCATGGGGATGGGCTTCTAGAAGATGTAAATTTATTAATGGGGTTGGGGTGGCTATGGATATAAATTGACATGTGGACCTGCAACTCTTTATGTAGATATAAGGTAGCCAGGGGAGGGCACTGATTGCTATCTTTACCACTCCTGTCTGTCTTTTCCTCTTCCCCGCCGCGCTCTCATCACCCACCACCACAAAGCTGAATCACACACAGATCAACAGTCACCATTTATAGCCCTACCACTTGCTGGCTAGCTACTGCACTCCACATCTTCAACCCAACTAAATCCATTCGAAATAAACACATGTACAGCACGACTCTACAACCGTCCTTCCCCATTTATATCCGCTAAATACATACCGACCCTTTATACATAAAGGCTTGTTGAATGTAGGAGATTGTTCACAAGAAGGGAAAACAAAATGGAAGAACCAAAAACTAGTGTCAAGCTAAAAAAAGCACTACAAGATGATCAAAGGCAGCAGCTGATTCCAGGCCTTCCAGATGAGATTGCCATGGAGTGCCTGGTGAGAGTGCCTTATCAATTCCATTCCAATATGAAGTCAGTTTGCCATACCTGGCAACGCTTGATTTCCCATCCTTCCTTCTATCAACAAAGGCTCCAATCTGGCACTGCCGAACATCTTGTTTGCCTTGTCCAACCTCTACCCCCGATAAACCACTCCACTACTTCTACTACTACTGATGATGATGATGATGATGATGATCCCCTTATCAGCAGCAGCAGCAATAATAAAATTCTTAAAAACGAAGACAAGCAAGAGGAGCAGCAGCACATACACAGCCCACCTCAGTATGCACTGAGCACCTACAATGCCACGCATAACATCTGGCAGAGGACAAGGCCTCCAGAGGGATCACGAATTCCCATGTTCTGCCAATGTTTAGCCCTTCCATCCTCTGGCAAGCTACTCCTCTTAGGTGGTTGGGATCCTACCACCCTGGAGCCAGTCCCTCATGTATACATCCTGGATCTCATCGAGACTACTGGAGCTGCCTGCAAATGGAGACGCGGAGCTTCAATGTCAGTGCCACGCTCTTTCTTTGCCTGTGGTGTCGTTGGACCCTCTACAGTGTGCGTGGCAGGAGGGCATGACAGTCAGAAGAATGCATTGCGATCGGCAGAAGTCTATGACGTGGAGACAGACCAATGGGAAATGTTGCCAGATATGATTGAAGAGAGGGATGAGTGTCAGGGATTGTCTTGGGAGGGGGATTCCAAGTTCTGGGTTGTGAGTGGATATGGCACAGAAAGCCAGGGGCAATTCAGGTCTGATGTTGAGTTTTATGATCGCCATACTGGGTGTTGGTCTAAGATTGATGGGGTTTGGCCTTTTTCGACAACTAGCCCTAGAGTAGTCACAACTACAGTTTGTGTCAGCAGGGACAAATACCAATGGTCATGGTTCTTGGGAGGTGAACAACAGTCGCAGCAGCAGCAAAGCAGAGAAGTAGTCAAGGTCAGTGACAACATTAGATTGGAAATAGTCAGTTCAATTCCACTTCCAAATTGCATAACTGGAACAACCCCATGTGTGACTGCTCTTGATTATGTTGGCCAAGAAGGTGGGAACCATCGATTGTTTGTAATGAGTGGCGGTGGTGGCAGGGGATCCTCAACACTAGCTTGTGGCGAATGTGAAGGGGAAGGGGCATTCCTCTCTGATGGATATAGCAATAACGGCACCATCAAGTGGAGGCATATCCACACTCCCGTGGGATTTTCTGGTTTTCCATACTCAGCTTCTTCTCTCGTAATCTGAGAATTTAACTTCTGAACAGCTTTTTGCGACTTCAAATTACTTGTAGTGATTGATGAAACATTTTTCCTTTCATCAGGGCTACAAAAACCACATGCATGCTACTTTCATACATCCGTGTGTAGCTTAATGGATCTATAATATTGGATGCTCAACAATCTCATTTTCGATTCATTATATCTGGAGGAAAGAAAAAGAGAAGGAAATAAATGTTGGAATTAAAATTAAAAAAAATGACTGAATGGAGAAAGGCACATCTAACGAGGGGGGTCGTGTGACATTGTTCAACCCTTTAGCACTCAAAGTTATTTAATTGAGTCCCTCTGTCAAAATATAAGCTCACATTGAATCCCTCAACATAAGTTTTTTTTTTTGTTTAATGAAATCCCTTCGTTTGTTTCCATCTCTAACACCGTCAAGGGGTTCATGGGAGATGCATTAAGCATGTGGCACATTTCAATTGACTTCTTTGACATCCATTTTATATATTTATTTTAGACTAGGACAAAGATGCGTTGAGAGTAATCTGATTTCTCTTCTACAAGAGCAGCATGATATTTCCACCGTACTTCCTGCTCCTCCTCCCCCAATTTTCCTCACATCCAATACGGTGGGGATTTACAAGGCCTCGAGCATGACTTGTACTCCATGTAGCGGGGACATTGAAAGAGGTTGAGTGGACGTACGTTGGAGATAAAAGTAAACCTGTAACGCTGCAGGATCATTGCGAGCGCAATCTTTGTTTCAGTAATTGAGAAGTTTGACCCCACACAATTCCGAGCCCTCATTCCAAATTCAAGAAATGCAGCCACGTTGTTGTTTTAGCAACTCCATCTGCAAATCTCTCTGGCTTGAAATGGCTAGCATCTTCTCCCCATATTCCAGGGCTATGGTGAACTGCGCCAATTGGAACAACGATTTCCGTGTTCGCTGGAAGAATAAACGTCCCCAATCTTACTTCCTTGTGGACTATCCTTGCGATCTGAACAGCAGGACAATATAATCGTAGAGATTCATTGATAATCATGCTTACCTACAGGAAGAAATGAGTGAAAACTTGGATGTTGATCAGCTGAAAATTAATACGCAGAATCTTAGCAATAATATACTTGTTCAAATTCTCTATGTTGGTAAATATATATAAATGCAGGACAGAAATGTAGCGAGGACGCATGGCATTTCCTCGAGCAATGCCACCGAGATTTTTTGCTAAAAGATGTTGTGCTTACAATCTTCAATTTTGTGATGCCTTCTGGGCTTGGATTTTGCAGACCAAACAATTAGAGGACCTCCTTCCTTGCTTTATCTTGCCAATCTGTGTAAATTGCCAGAAGAAGAAAAGTCCAGGCGAGTGAGGCTCTGGTAATTGTTTCATGTCCCACCAGCATAGAAGGATTTGCATTCATCAATCACGTCTTCAACAGATATTCCTTTTGCCTTATCGGTGTCATGACGAGCCGACAACAGTAATCCAAGAAAATCACTTCCAAGCCATCCCATTTGCCCTCCATGGCTGCTTTCTCTCTGCTATTAATCATATTTAGGAAGCAATTGCTTATGTCTTGCTGAAGCTTGTCTGATTCAATGTCATCAGCACTTAATTTCACAAATTTTCTGGAAGCGATAATTCAGAAGTCAGAAAGGTTCTGCACTTATAGAAGGTAGATCAATAGATTTGCAAACCAATTACAACTTCTGTCTATGGCCACCACATTTAACAAGGCACAAATGGATATGAAGGAATTGGAGTAAGGTAGGAACCGTACCCGATTACAGGAATTGTCATTTTAAAATTGTTCCTGACAACAATGTCAACCATTGTTTCCAACATGTCAAATATATGTTGTCCTTCCAGGTAGCTGCTTCCAAAAGCTGTCCTGGAAATCATTTCTGATGTCAAAATCTTAAACTCATGAGACAACTCAATCTCCTTGCCATCGTGCTGTCTCCATCTTTCTAGCATCACCTCGACACTGGCAATGAATGCCGGAATCATGTTCTGTGAAAGAAGAGAAATTCTTTGATCTATATGAGTTGTTTTAATCTGTAAGAACTTCGAAAACAATTATGAAAACTGAAAATAAAAATAGCACTGCTTTCAAGCACCCTGCATGGAAAGCATGGTTCGATATTTTTTGCAGCTTGAACCGTTTTTCACCCTTGCTTGCTACACTTCCACCCCCCAATAGCTTCTTCATATGTAAAATGTAGGGTCTCTCTTTCGGAATTCTCCGTTTTTATTGTTAAGGACTTGTTTAATCAGATCAGGTTCCGTCACAACAAGCAGGGCGTGAGGACCTTGCCAGAACAGAAAATTCATCCCTGGACATGATTTGTATGTAAAAAAAAAAAAAAAAAAAGAGTAAGATTCCACCAAGTTGGTGCTTTGGGTAAAAAAAATAAAAATGATGAAATTAATCTACCATATAGCTTGATCCATGCGTGAATGTGTGGCTGTACTCTGGGGAGCAACTCATGAACATGTGATAAATCCAATGGAAAGCTCACGACACTCGTTCTCATATTGGTAATCTCTTTGGAGTTTCCATGGATGAATTTGTAAGAAGGGCATTTGATTCCTTGTGACCTCATCATAGACTGTATGCGGACTGGAGTCCACCATACTTTGTTCAAGAACATGAAAAGAAATGAGAGGAAGGCTAAACACACGAAACATGAGGGGTAAATGGGCATCGTCCCCATTAATGGTCGGGAATGAACCTGCTAGGAGCACGGAATTGGATTACAGTCCCTGATAAAATTATATGAAGGGGCTTTGAGGAGATTATTATATTTTTTGGAGAGGATGAGGAAAGGGCTTCTTTAGAATGTTAACATTTGTGAAGACTATAATACCTTTGTATTTTCTTTTTATTTTATTGAAAAAAAGTAGTTAAATCCATCTTAACTCGTAAATAATTATAAATTAAGAAAATTATATTTATTATAGGAAAGTGCACATGAAAAAAGAATCTTACAACATATATCTCCAAAGGAAAGCAAATATACAATCTTATGTCTCTTTTATATAAGGGAAAATACTTTTTTAGAACGTCAACATTTTTTAAGACTATAATACCCTTGTATTCTTTTTTATTTATGGAGTAGGCTGGTTATTATTATTATTATTATTATTATATATATATATATATATATATATATATATATATATATATATATATATATATATAACACTTACAAATTAAGAATTCTAGGAGAAAGTATGGATGTAAAAGGAATTTCACAACATAAATTTCCCAAAAAAAAAAAAAAAGGATTTTATTTAAAAACAATAAAAATCTACAACACTAAATCGCTAGAGGTGATTGGCTTGAAAGGTTAGTGTTCTCAGAGGAAAAAGATAGGCGGGAGATGGCCATTTACTGATGACCCTTGAGAATGTCGAAGGGAGATATAGTAAATTTGTGCATAAGCAATAAGCATACAAGGGAGAAGCATCATACTGGCTTTCATCTGGACTGAGGATTTAGCCCACCCGAGCCAGTTTGTTGCTGAGGACCTCAAAGAACACGCATGCATCCTGGCATCTCTAACGAATGTGAATTATAAATCTTTATTAAGCAAATGAGATACCTGTGATGACTCACAAACGCAAGGACAGGAACACTGTTGGATAGTTTTATTTTACTCCAATAATTAATGTGATTTACTCCCAAATCTTAATACCTTCTTCAAGATCAAACAAGAACACTGCCGCATGGATAGGTCTTGGGTAAATGCTCCATCATCCTTTGCGACAAACCACCAAGAAACAAAAGGAAATATTTCATCACCCAAATGAGATTTAATCATTTATCTTACAACATTTGCGGTTTTTGACACCGTGAAAAGAATCATAAATATCTCCTCTACTTTCTACAAATGTTGAATCCAACAGCGGAAAAGGAGTCATGAATTGAAGCACGCGTGGACTAAACACCTATATGAGGTGCTGAGGAAAAAGGGCATTCGATCCCCATGCAATCCACACCATGTACTTACTAGCTTAAATCCCCCAAATGATTTTTCCATTTAAAGGAGTTGCCAGTCATCCTCGTGTACACAGCCCTCTACATCATTCATAGTCATCACACCAAGGGAATCATCCGACCGAACCTCGCCACTATCATGCTTTAATAATTTACGGGAATGAGCCACTGTAAACAAAGGTGCACCATTTGATTCGTCTGTCAGCTTGGATGCCAGCGTACAGAAATCATCAAAATCATCTGTCAACCAGAAAAAAGGAAAAAAAAAAAAGGGGGGGGGGGGGGGGGGGAAGAAGCCTAGTTAACAGGTTGCATTTGAAAAGATAAAATAACAAAATCACAAACCAACACAATTCAACTAGCAACCTTTGTCTCGACAATAAAATCCAATTGCCAAGGATGGATCAATCAAGTCCAGAGGCATGTGCCGCACAACACTGCTTGAATTAAAAATTTTGTTTAGCAAAGTCTAAACCATTTGCTGCCATTGGTAATTAAACAAGAAAATGAGTCCCTGGATAAGCTTACTTGCAGTGGTAAGATGAAGTATTGGCCTCTACATCATCTCTGCTAACATTGACCACCTGAAGACCCAAGCACCAGCAAGAATATCATCAAAATATTAACACGTGCTCAATCAATTGAATTGATGGAAAGTAGGCAACAATATCACTATTCAGCTTGGTACAATTAGAAAGAAATGAGAAGAGAACAAGGAACAAAGACGTGCAAGAGAAATCAGTTTGGGATGGAAACAAGTGCTTGTCTCAATAATCTTAGCAAACAACTTTTGGAGGTTCATGATCGATATTGCAGGATTGGAAGAGGAGAATTTTGTGGCTCATGCAAATGCCAACTGAAAAGAGGGAGACAATGATGTAGGACAGGGATACGAGAGGGGAAATAGGAAGGAGACATGGGAAGAAAGGAGCAGAGGAAGAGGGAGGAGATAAAGACAGATGAACCGACATATGAAAAAAAAAAAACAAAAAAAATCAAATTATCAATAACCATTCCAGCTTACCTTAAAATAGTATATTTGATACCTATATAAAGTCCTAAACCCTAATGAAAACCTAAAATGATATAGAAATAATAAAGTCCAAAACAAAATAAAATCCCTGATTAATTCTAAATATCTTAATAATCTAAAATAAATAGATTCACCAAATAGCGTAGAATAACATCTTCCAACTTCCTAGAATAAATATTCATAAAGATCCTCCATCGGACTAGTATGTTAGCTACCACTGTCAAGAAGTGAAGTTATCTACATTACAACCCTACATGCTGCAGAAATCAATCAAATAATAATAATAATAATAATAATAATAATAATAATACTTATTATTATTATTATTAAACGCAACAACTTCAGTGTAAAAATCAAATAATAAAACTAGTTTGACTT
This sequence comes from Populus trichocarpa, assembly GCF_000002775.5. Lineage (NCBI taxonomy): Eukaryota > Viridiplantae > Streptophyta > Magnoliopsida > Malpighiales > Salicaceae > Populus > Populus trichocarpa. Next base: position 31,887 of record NC_037301.2, on the reverse strand, counting down.
GGATACTGCAACGAACCACATATATGGAGATCTTTAGGGATCATTAGCCAGATGCTTTGGTCACTAATAAGTATCTATATTCATCAAAAGGAATAAAGTTAGATTTGTTATAACCATGCTCCTAACACTAATGCTTAGCCCAATCCTCCAAACAGACTAATTTTGGAAGTTCATAGACTAATATGAATGTAACATAAACAATCATTTTTCATCTTGATTTTCTGTAAAAAAGGTTCCACAAATCACAAAAAATACAAATGATGATTGAAGATTAAGAGTCATCAACTCCTAATTCCTAGTATCATGATTGTCATGTAGAAAATCGTCAAAGCATACTATTTCCCTAGAGTGTTTTATCATGCAAGCATCAAGTTAACATTCAATCCACAGTCTAGGAGCCTGTTATAGACTTTAACAAACATTTTGTTCTTGAAGATAATTGTATTTTCCCTTACGCTTTGAAGAGATATAAGGTGCCATTTTCAGATTACATTTTCTAAACATGTTAACCAAGAATTGGTGTCTTAAAACTTTTTGACACTTTTCTAACTTCAACTACCTTTCAGATTCATATCTACACTGTCCTTTCCATTTTAGGATAAAATGCACGTTCCTCAATTGTTTTGCTTCTCTCTCTTGTTTCAGGTACCATATTTCAATTTGTTTAAATTCTTGTTCTGAATTGAAGTGATTCCCAATTTCTTTTTTGTCATGTTTGGAGGGCAAATACCAGCAAACAGTCAAAATCAACTGCAGAGAAAGGGATGCAATTGATTCGACTTCCCTTTAGTGCATCCACCGGCTTGACCTATCTGTACAGGTGGCACAGCCATGTGGTGGTCATGTTTCATTTTGAAACTAAAGGAGGCATCTCTATCATTTCATTCAACAGAAGAAAAACTCATGTCATGTAAATAGATTCAATTTCTGGTAAATCATCACTATGAGAGGATAAATGAAGTAAAAAAAGAGAGTACAAAATCATGGCCACAGAGTATGGAATGACATAGGAATGAATAAATTAGTCATCAACAATATGATGACAGATAAATCAGAAAGAATTATGATTTACCGGCTGAACTTCATGTGGATCAAGATAAAAAGCATTCTCATCTTGCACACCAACAATATATGTTGAAGCACCAGGTTTCCCACCCAAAATTCCAAGGCTTTGGGGAAAGGTGAATGTTGCTTGCAGGGACGGAATATACCTGAGAACAGTTTAAATTCCAACTGGTTAACAAATAAAATATGACAGAACTTTAAATACATGTCTAAAGTTATGTTATACTAATAGAATCAGGGAGCAGTGAAATAAGAAGTGATTTCGTTATTTGTTTTTAATGTTGAATCATATGATACATTTCCCCATTCCCCACAGGAATGCTGGGCAACCAAATGCAAAACTGCCTTACACAAGAAAAACAGGATCATCCAATTGAAGCTCTCCACTATAAAAATGGGAATATCCCTAAACCAAAATCTATTTTCTCAATGCACCATTGTTACTTTTCCAATAGGAGAAGCACCCCATTAATATGTAGAAAAAATGGAAATTAAGGTATACATTTTTCAGCCAATCACTAGGTAAAAGGTTTGACTGTAAACTTCTTCTAGCTTATAAATGCTCAACAACATCCCCAGGTTCCAAAGTCAAGGTATTTATTTGTGAAAGTTAGTTAAGACAAGGGTATTTAATTTGACTCACATTAATTGCCCCATGTCACTTCTATCAAAGGCTTCCCAGAAACATTTGCATCCAGCCTACCAGGTATAAAAATAATCATTATATTTTCATGGAAAATTAAAAAGGCTCCAGTTAGGTACAAAATATTCAACTATTCTTCCCCCTTAAATGGTGAAACACAGCATCACAGTTCATGAATGCAATGGATGCTCCTTTATTTAATCTCTATGAAAGCAGCAAATTAGACCTAACCAAACCAACACACAAAGCAAATCGATTTCTCAGATGATTTCAATATGAAAGTAGGTGTAGAACATGATCACAAACCTTGGATTTATTTTATCAAGCCCAAGAACCAAAGGAACCAATAGAAGAATTGGCGTCCAATCTTCTTGACCTTTAGAAAACTCTGAACAATGTCTAGCGGCTTCTTCAATGCAGAGAACTGGAGCCCCCCCTCGCTCCCCATCTTCAGAACCAGAAACAACATAAACAGCCATTGAAAGTGACTGGTATTCAAGATTGGTTTCCTCTCTTCTAGAGCGGACTAGAGATTCCCAAGAGTGGCACACTGCATAAGGGCCTACCCATGACCCAGCTGCAAGGCCATAAGCCTTTCCAGCCCGAAGAAGATTATGAATAGAGAAAGCCGATGACTCCGAATCACCAAAAAGATGTAAAATCTCAACATATTCTCGATCCAATGGCTGCATAATTAAATTGGGAGGATGAAAAGTAATCCATGATAGCGCTAGAAGATAGGATTTTTTTTTTTTTTTGTGATTCATCGTTGTATGGTGGGAAAAAACGAATTCATTAAAATTGAAAATCCACAAGTTCACCTTGTCCAATGGTTTTCTCCAAGATCTCCCTAATCGATGAAAAAGCAATGCCTGCAGAGTCAGAAATGAGAATTCACCAATTAACTGGAAGGCAAGCATCATAACAAAACATACAAGGACCAAGGGCTGGAAAGTTAACTGAAATGATTGAACTATCATAGAAGAGAGTATTGGTGTGAGAAATGCAGCAGCAGCAGTATACCTGAGCAACAAGCATCTGACTACTCCGAAGCATACAACCCCAGCTTACATCACTGGTAAGTTTTGAATCTTCAATAGCATCAAACCCTATAAATGAACACTTTTAAGACAGCTCCCCATAGTTATGATTATTATGCTTGCTAAAGCTTTACTTAAAGATACGCTGAAATGGATGAAAAGTCATAACACAAACCTTTTCTATATGTGATAAGAATTCGTGAAGAAAAATCATGATTAAAGGCAGCTAAAGCATTGGTAGCAGCAGCATCCCCAGAAGAATTATCTTGTGAAATCTTGTAGCATGCTCCTAGGAGCCAAATGTCACCAGTTGTGTTAGAAATCCCTGTCTTGCTTGTCCCTAATACACACTCTTGGATCCTCCTCATTGAGCCACCTGCCACAATTTTCTTCACAGCTGACGTCCAACCATTACCATGTCTAATATGAGGTGCTTTTTTTTCACTAGTTGAAGATGAATCGCAATGTGTATCAAAGACAGAGAAAGCTGATGCAAAGAAGGTTGACCATAAAGAAGGCTTGGAAAACTTGGTGTCGGCGGACCCCAGTTCTGAAGAATCAGAAGTGAAAGATCTATGTGGGGATTCAGCTGTAGATGAAGATTTGGAAGAAGCAACAAACCCCCTTTCACGAAAACCCTTCATTACCTAGTCATCGAGCAGCATGGAGCAATAGAAAGGTCTCATAGACACAACCAGAGTGTCGTCAAGAATCCAAAGAGAAACACAGTTTATGTGGCTGAGCAACACAAAAAATGCAACGAATTAGAGATTTATTCACTAGTAGACAGTGATCAAAGGTCTGCAAATCGGATTGATGGTTGCCTATAATTCATTTTTTTATTAATAAAAAGAAATTTAATTAATTAATTCAATCATTTATTTATTTAAAAGAAGCTCATGCCATCGAGATAATACTGATCAACCTATGCTCGACGACACAGTCTTGTATTCTAAAAAAAAATTGCAACAAAATTAAAATATATTAACTAATCTATTCAGAGATATACATATAAAAACCCTAAACCAAATCAAGAAAGCAGTGCGTTAATAATAAGACCATGATTAATTCTATTTATCAACAGTTATACACATACACAGGGAGAGAGAGAGGGAATCGATACCTGAATCGATTCGTTTCGAGATTGATTTCGGCGAGTAAAGAGAGAGAGGAGTCTCCTTTGCTTGGCTTGTGTTTCGGAGTTTGAGAGGAGAGGGGAGGGACACGCAAACAATCAAACATGAAACAAATTTGATTATTTATTTATTTTAATTTAACAGTCTCTTCTTCTAGTTCTTCTACTCGTGCTAGACTTCTGCTTGTTCTTTTTTTTTTTTTTTCTTGTTTGATCGAGGAGGAATTCCTTTCTTCTTTCTTTTTGTCTGTAAATCTGTGGAATTATACAATATTTTATTTATTTGTTTATTATTTTACTCTTCCCCAATGATTATGATGGGGGAGGGAGCATACTAGCAAAAATAATTACTATTGGTTTTGTCGTTTTGAATTTCAATCACCACGTGTGTGTTGTGTGAGAGACTATTGGTTGATGTTATGTCATGTTAAAGCAGCTCTCTGCGCTGTCGTTGCATTTTCCAGCTGAGTCTCGGGCCTCTCTTTCTTTCGGGTTGGCCCTTTCTTCTCTTCTTACAAAATCCAAGCTATGGGCTCAGCCCCGTAAATTGGATGGATACACTTCTCTCTCTCTCTCTCTTACACATGCTACTAATTTGCATCGTTATTACAACATCAACTTTCATTTTTATTTTTTTTATCAACGGGAAAAAGAAAATTAAAATTCAAAAACAAGCGCTCCTCCTTCCTTTCTTTACTTTTCCTTCTTTGTTCGTTTGTTTTTATTGATTTATTGCCATATCACACATCCGTTTGTAAGTGAGCCAGACAGTAAAACATTTTCAGGGCGAGGGAGAGAAAAAAGCAACTTCCCTCGCTCGCTCAACAGGCACAAGAGGAAGAAGAAGAGAGAAGATCTGCTCTCTTCGCTTCCCCTGGTAAGCCACAACACACACACACACACACACTCTTGCCTCTCATATTCCTCTCCTTCCTCCCTTTTCTTTATCCATTAAAACAAAGCAATCTTTTCTTCTTCGCTTGCTGACACCACACCAGATGAGATCTATTCACTAAAACATTCTCTGTTTGGTAACTGGTTTCCTAAGAATTGAATCAAATGAATTCACTCTTTAAACTGTCCTTCCTTGCCTTACGAACATCTTTTGTGGACTGAGAAAGAATTCACAGTGTCTGTTCCTGCTGTTTGATTTCTAGGTTTTTATTTTTTCCAACTACGACTCAGTTGATTCTGCCTTCCACCCTTTGAGAATCTTTACGCCCATTTCCTTTTATTATCATCAATTCTTTTTTATCTCTCTCTTTTTTTTTCAAGTCTTTTCAATGGATATCTTTGGTTGCTGACTCACTGTAATATCCCTTATGATTGGTATTCTGCAAGCTTATGCTACTGGAAGCCATGCCTGCTGCGAAGAAGGTTACTCTGCTCTTCTTTCTATTTTCTTTTCCTTTTAGCTTGACATTCAAACTTGAACTAGTTTTCAATTCTCTCTTCTTACTGCTTTATAGTTCATCAGTGAAGATTATCCATTTGGGATGTTGGATTTTATAGGTGACTGGCTCGCGTCTTCCTTTTAACAAATTGTTCTTACATGGATATAGTTTTAGCAGCAGCAACGCCATTTTGCTATACTAATGTGACATTGCTCTCTTCTGAAATTCTTATTCACTAAAATTCGACTGCATATCCTCTCCTTTTCTTCTCAATGTTTCTGTTCTCATGTCTTAGACATGTAATCGTTTATCTCATACCTACCTCTCGTAGGATCCTGTTTCTTTCTTTCTTGAGATTAATTACCTTGCAATTTTAGGATGTTTCAGCCTGGTTTTTTTGCTTTACAACTTACTTTAAGATGGCAATGCTCTTTCAGCTAATTCCTTATGTACTTATCCCTTTCTGATATTACGACATTGGGTTGATCTGATTCTAGGGTGTTACTTTGATAAACTCACCGAGACGGTGCTTTTTGCTGTTTCTTTTGTTAATTAGAACCTTGATCAACGAATCACCCTTGCATTCAACAAGTTGCTGAAGGAGATAGGAAATCAAGTTGAGTTTGAGCTTCCCGATGCATTTAATAAATCAAAGTCTACAGCCTACACACTCATAAAGCGCAGTATCCACTCAAAATATGTTACTTTATAAAGACATTTTATGGGGGTTACAGTTTTAGTGTTCATTTTTTGGCTTAGAAAGCTGTTATGATGTTTTGCTTTTCCTTCCATTGTTTGAATATTCCTTTTGTGGACTCTGCATTGCTTCAGTAGACATTTCATTGATCGGAATTGAAACTGATATCTTATGTCCTTGTGCTTTTAAAGCACTGGGTTCTCTCTTTCTATCTCTATCTCCATGTATGAACATACCACATTTGCTTTTCTTGATCGACACTTTCAAGATATATATCTCACCAAGAAGATTAAAAGGCGCCTTGAGGACGATGGCATATTCTGCTCCTGCAGTGCATCACTGGGTTCCTCTCGTGTGTGTGATAGAGATTGCCATTGTGGGTAAGAGGGGCCCTTCAATATTATGGTTACTCTGAGTTATATATGATAAGTTTTCATGCCATATACAGTTCGTAACCGAGTCTCATCTAATAGCATGTTAGTTTGATATAATTTTACTGGCTTCAACTTTATTTTCAGTCTACACATGTTTATTTTTATGCCTTATTGGATTGTACATGATTGATTTCTTGAGATGCCACTCATTGGTCAGATTGCCTTTGTAACTTGTTCTTAATTCTGTGGCCATGTTCTAGTACTCCATCCCTATTTATGATGAGTTTTTGGTGTCCGCCACTTTCTACTTTATTAGCTGATCTCTCACGAGTTACTGTTCAGAACATTTACATGCAGGGAGATACAGGGGTAAAAGGGGCCCCTGGGCTCCCCATCTAGAAGATGAAATATATACCATTTCTAGCAGTCAGATAATTTTATGGTGTTATCTTTGCATAATGATCCCCTCAAAATAGTAATTTAGCCTCTTGTCCCCTCCAATACTTAAAAGTTGAGTCTGGCCCTGTGCACATAGACAAGTCAGAGCTGCTGGCCATTGATTAGTGCCTAACTTGAACCCAAGCTTTAGCCAATGCAATAAGTGTTCATGTTGTACAATGATATCCTTGCTCAGTGCATATTTGCGGTTTGGCTCCATTGCTTATCAAGAGGTCAAAATAAGTTTATAGTTAAATTTGATGTTTGTTAATTGTCAGAGCAGGATGATCTGATTGGTTGAAATAGGTTTATACTTGAGTTTGATTTTCTGTGAAACATGTGCGTGTAACCCTGCCTAAATCTAGAGTTGATACTGGAGTGTCTGTCATGCATGTGAATCTGAATGAATAATTATCATGGTGAGGTCATTTAATTTAACAGCAGTTGTCTGAAATTCATAGTGAGTAACAATGACCTGGGAACATGTCCATGATCATGTTCACTGTCACCCGATGCCTTGTCTTTGGTAATTGGAGTTGAATGATTAAGATGATGTCATGCAGCATTTATGTAATTGTTATTGTTAGTTGTTTTCATTCTCTGGGAGCTTCTTTAATAGCAATTATTATCTAACAATTTAATCATGCCCCTTCTTTTTATCCACTCCTTGTCTTCAATAATTGGAGCGTGTGGTTAATAGTATTTCTTGTAGCTTTATGTGTCTTATGTTATTATTATTGCTGTTGAGTTTCTAATATATTTGGAAGCTTCTTTAATATTTTAAAAACTCTTATCATTACTTTTATTATCTCCAAGGATGCTGCTGTCTAGCTGCTCTTCAGGCTGCAAATGTGGGAGTTCATGCAGCAACAAACCATTCCAGCACCGACCACTGAAGAAGATGAAATTAGTGCAGGTATATTTCTGTGGCTTTTATTTGTCTTAGTTAATATGTAGAGTAGAAGAACCATATTAATCAAGGATGAAGGGCATTGAGAATGATACTTGTATTAAGGAAAAAAGAACCACAATGATCTTATTGGTACAAGTACATGACTTTTCTGTCTCTGTCTTTCTGCTCTTCTTTATCTTGGATATTGTTATTTAGGCTATGGATTGTGGACCTGGAAAATAATTCCTCTCATCTTCTTAAGAATTTTTATCCACAATTTATTTGATGTTCAAATGTCATAGTGCTTTGGTTTCTGTTCACTTTTCATATGCTTTGTGCACTCAAAATATGAAGTTAAGAAGGTATTGTTTGTAGACCGAGAAATGTGGATCTGGAATTGTGGCAGATGAAGATATTAAACAAGGAGAGTTTGTAATAGAGTATGTTGGAGAAGGTGATGTCTCTAGTCCCTGCTTGGTATTCAATTGAAATTTCATATATGACAAGTTGATGTTTCATCATTTTGGAAACCTATTAATTAATACTTAATCTATTATTTAATGCAGTTATTGATGATAACACATGTGAGGAAAGGCTTTGGAAAATGAAACACCGTGGGGAAACAAACTTTTACTTGTGTGAAATCAATCGCAATATGGTAATTGATGCTACTTACAAGGGAAACAAGTCAAGATATATAAACCACAGTTGTTCTCCTAATACCGAGATGCAGAAATGGTTCTCTATTGACCCTTATTCCTCACTTTAATCCTATTAGTCAACATTACAGTCTTACATGTTTTAGACTATCTTAATTTATTTATCTCTTTTCTTAAAGGATAATTGATGGCGAGACAAGAATTGGCATATTTGCAACACATGACATAAGAAAGGGCGAGCATCTGACATATGATTATCAGTATGAGTGCTTGCTTCCACTCTTTTGCTTTCTTTAATTATGGATGAGTGTTTTATTGCTTACACAATGAGCATTCTTAGACATTTGGTTTTTTTTTGTTGTTTCAAAATCTATACTTAGTCCAATCTAATAAATTTAGCAGGTTTGTCCAATTTGGTGCAGATCAAGATTGCCACTGTGGTGCCTCAGGCTGCAGGAAAAAGCTAGGGGTTAAACCGAGCAAGCCTAAAATGTCTTCAGATGCTGCATTAAAACTAGTAGCATGCCAGGTGGCTGTATCCTCTCCCAAACTGAAAGCAATGCTGTCTGCAAAAGATGTATGTATATGTGGTGGTTTTATGTATGGTTTTACACTTATGTTGCCATTCAGCTTCCCCTCTTTTCTGTTTTTTTTTTTCTGCACATGATATGCATATATTTCTGCAAAGCAGACTGATACTGGTATTGTTATTTGTGAAGGTTTACCAGAATGGAGGTTTGCACATAGGTAAGGAAGTTTCCTTCAGCATGTTACCTTGTTTTGGTAATTTAATGGCTGCAAAATTCTGCAATATTGTTATCTGAATGTTATTCCTTTGTTGTTGGTCCATTCCATCTCAGGGAGTTCGCAACATGCTTTCAGTAGTCTACCAACATACTCCTGTAATTGCATTGGCGAAGTGGTTAGACTATGTAGTCGCACTGATCAGATGTATGTTTAGAAGGCTACTTATTGCTCAGGCTTTCATGCAGAAATGGTTTTTTTTTTCCCCAGTTCATGAACCGAGTTCTTATAGTTTGCATATGTGGTGGTCTCTTAATTATTTTTATTTTCCATACTTTGATTTTCCAGATATTTTGGGATTATTAAACAGTATGATGAGTATTCAAGAAAACACTCGGTAAGAAGAGCTCTTTATTAGGTTACAGTTATGTAAATTGAGTGTCGTCATCATTTCTGATTTCATTTATTTTCTTGCAGATCATGTTTGAAGATGGCACTGTTAAATTTCTTGACATGTCGAAAGAAGATTGGGAATTCGTAACTTTGTGATTTAATTCCAGGTTGAGTAATTGTGTTTTTTCTTAAATAAAGGATTGCTGATGAGACGAGCTGCTATAACCTGATGCTATTGTTTTCTTCATCGCAGGATTGCAGGTAATAACGGTGGACAAATGTAGCGCTTGACTTAACCTGACATATTTGCATAAATGTTGTACCAAGTGTATGAGCTAGTTCTGTGCCCCAATGAAACAATATTTGATTGCACAGGGTTTACATTTAGCAGGATGTTTGTATGGAATGTATTTTTCGGTTTTAGTTTTCTTTGAATAATAAGGAACTCTGGGATGGAGGATTATTATCTGGTAAGAACACTAAGCCGATGGGGCTCTTCCTCTGTAGTTTGCTTTGCTGTGACTACCACAGTGGAGTAGTGGAGCAAGGGACCGGCGAGAGTGGGCCGACCCTACAAGGGAATTGGTGGTTGAATGATCACTCTTGCATTTGTGCTTTGCATGAGGTAACAAGACAGCTCATGTCATGTGGGGCTCTGCGTTTTGCCATTAGAATCAGGACTGAATTCAACCAAGAAACAGAACCAAGCTCAACAGTTTCTCGATATTTTTTAGAGAGTTACGTTGATTTGATGTTGTGAACTGTACTGCCCTCAGAAACATTTTACTGACTTGTGTTTTGCAGATGATGTTGACAAATTGTAGGTTTGGATCCTCGCGGGTGTAAACGCCGCTAGGTTTGGGTCCTATCACGACAGAGGCAAGCACGTGCCGCTTGAAAGATATTTTACTTACTCGGCTGTGGTTGTGCAGCGAGGAATTGGCGATGAGGGGGGGATGGGGGTAGGTCTGGTGGGCCCCCTCCCACCAACCCGATCCATCCCAACCCCCCCGAAGCCACCATTTCCCCCATAGTCTTTGGGTGGGGACGGTGGGAGTAGGAGGGGATAATGACAAGTGGATCAATTTCACCAAACAACCCTTCTTTTTCTTTCCTCTTTTCATTTCGGACCCCAAGTTCAAGTTTAATGCATCAGAGACTTGAGCTTAATCCATGGAACAAGATATTAATGAGTCCTGGCAGGCATTTTTTGATCCCCTCACTCGCTTTTTGTATGGAGAAAAGATGGTTGTTGCAAGGGAGTTCCATACAGCATCAGAGAAATATTGAATTATCTCCCTTTTTGTATGTAGTAAATAATAGATTCTTGGTAATAATTTAAATCATAAAAAGCCATGGAGTTTCATGCTTTAAGCCAACCTTCCTGCTCGTTCAAACCCGAGGCTGGCTCCACACACACACACACACACTATGGTACAATAACAACTTTAGCCCCTTTCGGGATTGTGACCCAAATAAAAGTACTGACCATCACTCTTTAATTAACAAAAAGAAAATTAATTCTGCTCTTTTTTTATTGGACAGAAATGTATAAATCCACGGGGACATGATGAGTTACCATCCCAGTAAGATCGTATACAGTATTCTTCAAGTCTGAAAAAATGTGTTTTAAAGTGGAAGATTCTATGCATTATATTACCAGATAAATAACAAATAAACAAGTGCATTGATCAATGAATAGACTATAATAATAATAACAACAACAGCAACTGGGGCTGTGGTAAGGGAGGAGCTGGCGTGGGAGTGCAATTCCTCGGCTGGCTTGGGGGGAGGGGGTTGGTGGTTGCATCTCATCTCTCTCTATCTGTTTATAAATAGAAAAAAAATAAAATCAATGAACTACAACTACAACTGCTACTTGTCGGTGTGGGTTTGCTCTTAACTCTTTCATTCTATCTGCGATCCTCTCTCCCTCCCCCTTGGCACTTGTCAAGCAGCAGAGAATGAAGGTTATTGATAAGATAAGGGCGGCAGCAGCAGCAGGAGATTCAAATGGAGGAGATAGCAGCAGCAATAATAAGGTTGTTTTCTCCTTCGAATTCTTTCCTCCAAAGACCGATGATGGAGTGGACAACCTGTTCGAGAGAATGGACAGGATGGTCTCTCACAATCCTTCCTTCTGTGACATCACTTGGGGTGCTGGTGGCTCCACCGCAGATCTGACCTTAGACATCGCCAACAAGATGCAGAACATCATCTGTGTCGAGACTATGATGCATCTCACCTGCACCAACATGCCCGTTGAGAAGATCGATCACGCCCTCGAAACCATCAAATCCAATGGAATCCAGAATGTTCTTGCTCTTCGTGGTGATCCTCCTCACGGTCAGGATAAATTCGTCCAGATCCAAGGCGGCCTCGCTTGCGCTCTCGACCTCGTTAGAACCTCTTTTCCTTCCATTCCATTCCATTCCATTTTTTTTTATCAACCAGAATCGAAAGCAATCCTTCTTATTCTTTGTGTTTCTTTGTAATGCAGGTCAAACATATCAGATCCAAATATGGTGATTACTTCGGCATTACTGTCGCTGGCTATCCAGGTTCTTCATCCTTCCCTCTACTTTCCCTTTTCTTTTCGTTAAATTAAATTGTCGAAGTGATCTCAGATTATTTCAAACCAGATCCAGCTCTTTAATTATTTCTCTGTTAATCAAATTTAGAGGCACATCCTGATGTGATTGGAAGTGATGGATTTGCTACGCTTGAGGATTACCATAAAGATCTTGCTTATTTGAAGCAGAAGGTCCTTAGATTTCCTTTCTTTAATTATCTTTATGAATCTAACCAGTAGTGTATTTATTTAATTAATGCCTTTTTTTTAATTTCTAGGTGGATGCTGGGGCTGATCTAATTGTTACTCAACTCTTTTATGATACTGATATTTTCTTGAAATTTGTGAATGACTGCCGCCAAATCGGAATCAATTGTCCCATTGTCCCTGGTATTATGCCTATTAATAACTACAAGGGCTTCATACGTATGGCTGGTTTTTGCAAAACCAAGGTATATATATATTACTGTTGTGCTATCTTCCCTTGTTTTCTCCCTGTTCGAAACAAATGAAACCATCATGCAAATGATAACGAATTCATAGTCAAAGCTGTGTTTCATTTCTTATTTTAGATACCAGCCGAGGTTACTGCGGCATTGGAGCCTATCAAGGATAATGAAGAAGCCGTCAGAGCCTATGGGATTCACCTTGGAACTGAAATGTGCAAGAAGATTTTAGCTCATGGAATCAAGACGTTGCATCTTTATACTCTGAACATGGAGAAATCTGCTTTAGCTATATTAATGGTTTTCTTCTGGTTTCCATTTCATTATTTTTCCTTGAAATGCTCGTAGTATTACTTATGATTGCATCTGATAGCAGACTTACAATGGCAGAATCTTGGTTTGATTGAAGAGTCCAAGATTACAAGGCCGTTACCATGGCGCCCCCCGACAAATGTTTTCCGTGTAAAAGAAGATGTCCGTCCGATATTTTGGTATGTAATTCGTCTCAAATTCCATATTTTCTTTTGTGCAGATTCAGTTTTATTGGAGATGCATTATTTAATTTTCCTTTATTATTGCTTTCCTTTTCCAATACATTTTGACACTTATTACTGATGATTGCAGGGCTAATCGTCCAAAGAGCTACCTAACAAGGACAATAGGTTGGGACCAGTACCCTCATGGCCGATGGGGTGATTCTCGCAATCCATCCTATGGTGCTTTATCTGACTATCAGGTGCAGAGGCTTACTGAACTCAGTTCTTTAGTTTCTTCCTTTTAGGAGTTTTTCGTTCTTTTCAAAGTCATCCAGTGCAATTTAATCACTTGCAATCTAGTTTGTTGCAGCAATAACTAACAAGTTTGCGTAGTTATCTTTTCATTCTAACATTGTAGAATGTTAGGTATATCGATGCATTTATCTTGCTTTCTCATGTGTTTTATATAGAAGGCCTTTTGCAGTCCTTCAATCCCCCCCACCCCCCGCGCCTTTTTTTTTCCATATGTTGTCACATGGATCCAATTGATATGTGTGGGTTATATGGCAAAACATCCCCTTTTTAAGGGTTTTGCTGACCATACAGAAAAAAATAGATAGATGGGAAAGTTACATAAAGTAAATGGAGGTAAAAGAGATTTTTTAGGAAGCACGTGAGTTTTGGGAAAGTTTTGAAAGTGCTTCTGTAACAAATTTAAGATTTTTTAGGTTGGATTGCTTGATCTCCTTCTCGTCCTTTTTTTTATATATAATTAAATAAAGAGGAATATTTTAGTTGTAGGAGAACCTTAGAAGAATAAGGAATTGCTATTTCAACAACCCAAAATGCGCTGCCAACCACTATAAGAAACCTTGCAAGGAGAACACACATGATTAAATCACAATTTTGTGGCTCTTGAAGCTTCATCTTCTTTTAAATAACTTCTAAATAATGAGTACGCATCAGTTACTCCCTTGTATATTATAGAAATGTTCTGGCTATCAGACATCCTGTATTAAAAAAAAAACAATCACTTTTGACAAATATGTTTTGCTTTGATAAACATAAAGTTACACAGGCAGAATTTCTATGGGTCCTGCAAGACAAACAGGACAACTCTATATAGTTCCTTTTGCTCCAAAAATAAATGGGATAGAATGCCGTAAGAGTACTATGATGTACAGATCATACTAAAAAATAACCTAATAACTAGCATAATTGCTTCTCTTAGTTTCATCTCAAACCTGTTAAGAGGGTGCATTGTTAATAGGGGATTGGCATCCAAGATAAGAGTTATTTTCATGCTTGAAAGTGGATATTCTCTGAAGGCTGCAAGAACAATGTCTATTGAATGGAGAAAGCTAAGGGTGAGAATGGATGGAACAGAAATGAAGAGAGCCCTTTTGCTTTGCCTTTTCTTTTTCTTTTTTTTTTCCTTGCATAAATTCTAGATGAGGACCCAAGCTTCGATTACTTGTGTTTGTAATTGCCCTCTATTCCTTTGCTTTGATAAAATGCAGTCTAGAGAAACGAAATGTATATTTTTTTTTGTTAATACGATGCAAGTTATAATTTTTCAATACAGTTTATGCGACCCCGGGCACGTGGCAAGAAACTTCTTGAAGAGTGGGCTGCCCCCTTGAAAAGTGTTGAGGATATATACGAGGTAGAGTTTCCATCCACGGTTACTTTGTGTTTTCTCTTTTCCATTTCTAGTTACTTTTAGCTTCTTTTTTTTAACCTTTTAACCCAATCATGTGGAACTTTTGATTATCAGAAATTCAAGGTATACTGCCTTGGGAAGTTGAAAAGTAGTCCTTGGTCAGAACTAGATGGCCTTCAGCCAGAGACTAAAATCATTAATGAACAGCTGGGTAAGATCAACTTGAAGGGATTCCTGACTATCAATAGTCAACCAGCTGTCAATGGGGAAAAATCTGATTCTCCATCTGTTGGTAAGTGGTGCTTGCATTTCTTATTTGTAATCTAATATATCATTAGCATTATGTCGGTTAGAAACTAGCAAAATTTCTGCAAAGTTCTGGGAGAATACTGGATAATCATGGTACATTCATGTCTTTAGTGCCATTAGCTTATTGTAACTTTGATGCTTGCAAAATTCCAAAAAGTGATGTGGTACATTTTTCTTTAGCCTTCAATAGCTATGATTTGTAAAGTAAAAGAGGGTTTTTAAGTAAATGTTCAAGGATGACCTGGGGATTCTGCTATATGAAGGGACTAGTTAAAGATTTGAGCTCCTCTTTATATTTGGACTGCAGTGGTCTTTTGATTTTGGTTCTGTAAAGAATCTAAGGTGAAAATGGCCCTCATATCATTTGCCTTAGCATGATTATGGAAGGCACATATGACATCTCTGACTTGATTAACCCATGCCATATATGTCCTGCAGGTTGGGGTGGGCCAGGAGGGTATGTATATCAGAAGGCTTATCTAGAATTTTTCTGCTCCAAGGACAAGCTGAATGCTCTTGTTGACAAGTGCAAGTCTTTCCCTTTTGTAACTTACATTGCTGTGAACAAAGGAGGGAGTTGGATCTCTAACGTTGCCCTGACTGATGTGAATGCTGTAACCTGGGGAGTCTTCCCAGGAAAGGAGATTATCCAACCAACTGTTGTGGATCCCACTAGCTTCAGTGTGTGGAAGGATGAGGCATTTGAAATCTGGTCAAGAGGATGGGCTTCCTTGTACCCAGAGGGTGACCCATCCAGAACGCTACTTGAAGAGGTAACACCCTTCTTAACATTGTGTTTGTAACTGCATTTGGGTGTGTTTGGCTTGAAAAAGCATCTGAATGGTTTTGATGTATATATATATATATATATATAGATATAAAACAAAAATCTGAAAAAAAATCATTTTGATATATTTTCAAGTGAAAAATACTTTTAAAAATCACCTTACATCACAATACCAAATAATCTTGTGTGCATATGCCATATACAGTCATGCATGCACATTTCATTTGTTGAAGGCGGCATCAGCTTCACTGACGATACAATGTTAAATTTTGCAGGTGCAGAGCAGCTACTTTTTGGTCAGCTTGGTAGATAATGATTACATCCATGGGGACATTTTTGCTGTCTTCGCGGATTTATGATGCTAGGGGCCCTTTGCAGCCCCTGCACTTTCTAAGAGTCTATCCAAGTCCCCAAAAAATGGTGCTTTATCCTAAGTTGAATCCCAGCTTTAATCTTCTTATGGCATACATTGTTCTTGAAATTATTTCCGTATTGAAATGTAATAATAATCCATTGTGATTTTGCTACTCCCCTCTCCATTATATGCTGCAAATTTGTATTTGGAGTGGCAACTAATTGTAAGCTTAAAGAAAATATGATTGCCTCTTTTTCTTGAACTTTTCAATTGAGCTGCGTGCCTCGTTTTTTAAGGTGTCATAATCTCCAGGTCATGGTCCTTCACTTTGCAAGTGACCTCTATTGGCTGGCTTCATGTTCTTTTTCCTTGTCTTTTTAAGTTAGCTGAAGAACTTAGCTTGAGAAATAACGAGCTTAGTAGCAGGGTCGGGGGTTAAGGGCAAACAACAGGAAAAAATAAAATAAAAATTGTTGTTCGGGCCATCAACATCACCACCCATCCTTCCTGCTATCATCCTCACACCCTAACCGCGTGTGCAGATTCGATTCAGTCCAATACATCTAGTGATTCTTCTTTTGCGTAGCTTATTGCATTGCAAGATCCTCCACCAGAGGCTTGCAATTTTAGTTGATCGTAAAGGTATTATTCTGAAAAAATGAACACAATTGATAAAAAGTTTCAGTACATCGAAGGCATCCCTTGAAAGACATGTTATCAGCCGTTCAGTCGACATGTTTTTTTTTTAAGTTTGTTTGAAAGTGTGGTTACAGTTATTTTTTGAAGTGTTTTTCACTCAGACATGTATTAAAATAATATAATATTTTATTTTTTAAAAATTATTTTTGATATCAACATATCAAAATAATTTAAAAATATAAAAAATATATTAATTTAAAAAAAAAATTAAATTTTTTTAAAACGCTAAAAGAAACTGGTACCTTCCACAGGGTATATATAGATACAGCCAATACACCTGAACAAACTAAGGAAAGTGGCAAGGTTTGAGGTGCTCAAGTGATGGACGATGCACCCTGGCTCAAAGGCGAAATAATAAATGGAAGCTTCATTTCGATTTTCAATCAATTGAAAGTAGATATAATTAGCGGCAGACAAGACAAGCAATGCAAACACTCTTGAGAGGCTTAGCTCGTAGGGTGCACACGAGGGAGCGAGCTAAAAACAAAACATGCCCTATTCCTTCTCAGTGAGAGGAAAAGGGCGATGAAAATATCAAGCATTAGGATGTAGCATAAAGTACTTGAAAAGAAAACAACAACAACACGAATAATTAACTAATCTTCTCCTCTCAAGAGATGTTGGCATTGTTCAGAGATTTGGATGCAACAACCCCAGCAGATGTCCGCATAAAATGCTCCCCTCCAAGGATAGCCATGCAAGAATCATCAGTTTTTAGATGAGGCTGCACTGATTCCCAAATCTTTTTCTTTTGTATCTGCATGCATGAGGCAACAGATAGATATATTCATGGGTATATTCATGATGGGATTGTTGAATGCAGGTCGAGGAAGAAATAAAACAACCCATTTACCTGATTGGGAGAGGCAGGATCGGGAAGGTTAGTTTGGTCATCAGGGGATCCAAACCAGATCCTATCCCCGGGGATTGAACCATCAGGTGGGTGAAGAAGCTCAACATTCTCATGGGAGGCACCAGAAGCAGCCATCAGCATTCCATTTGACTTAACACCCCGCATGTTCCTGGGCTTCAGATTCGCAAGCACCACCACATCTCTATGCTGCAGGTGGTCCAGGGGGATGTATTTAACTAGACCGCTACAGATGATTCGAGGCTCTGCCTCACCTACATCCACTTGTTCCACATAGAGGGAATCAGCCTCCTCATGCCTCCACGCTTTGATTATGCGCCCAACCCTTATGTCGAGCAGGTTCCCTGCATCTTTTATTTTACTCATACTAGTACCAGTATCATCACTGTTAGCGTCTCCTCCTCCTCCTCCTCCTGATTGTGGTTCTGAATCTGATGTAGAGATGGCATCCGCATTCACATTTGCAGTGGTGCAAAATGAATGGTGGAGATGGCAATTATGCCTTGCTGCTGAAAATGAAATTAGCAGTGGAATAGTATTTATGGGTTTCTTCTTCTTATGAATAATAATGGGGCAGCATGAAAAGGAGAATGCCAATTTGAATGAGGAAAGGAGCATTTGTGGACTTCCCCCGCCTTTTATAAGCTTAGCAGCTGTTGCAGCCATAGTCGCCGTCGCCATAACTTCCTACACTCGATCACTTACCAAGCAACCCTCACCCTATATACAGGCCTACCTTCTTGTTACAATTTTGGTTTTGGCCCGTTTTCTTTCTGCTCTCTTGCTTTGTTTTTATATATATTGAAAGAAAAAACACACAAATAAATAAAATTTTGATACTTTAAATTTTTTTTATAATGCTATCAATTTTGAGAAAGAAAAACAAAAGGGTGAGAGAATCATATTTTTCTTATATTTATTTCTCAATTAGTAATTATTACTTCAACGTTAAAAATTTTCTTCATATTTTATAATTTCTTATAGAAAGATAATTCCTTTCCATTGCTAAAAGAAAAGAATTTTGAATTTTTTATCAATATCTTATCTCGAAGACCTAATAATTCCTTCTAGATCATGAGTTATGATCAAGGTTTTTAAAATTACAAGTTAATTTGTAAAATTATAAGATTTTACGAGTCAACATGTATCTAACGTGCTAAATCGGACTAAAAATTCGAAACCAATAAAATTAGATTTAACTCGTGCAAAATTGGTAAAATCAGTCAATTAGGTTCGACTTTATGAGTTTACTAATTTGTGATATGAACCAAGTCAGGTTTAAATTTGGTTTTAAAATATCTACTGACTAGTTTTGCTAGATTGAACATTTCTTTCAAACCGTATATTGGATAAAGCTGAAATTTTACAGGAAATATTAGATACATGAAAATATATTGTAGTAAATTTTCAGGTCAAATGGAGTTAGGGAACATAATATTTCAGAGGGTCAAATTTAATAAACTAATATTGTCAAATATGTCAAACAATACCTTCGTATACTGTTTGGGACATATCTAAAGCTACCGGTGGAATTTTGCTTTGATTAAAGTTGGGATAGAAACTAGACATCTAAAACTTTCCAACTATATATCGTAGGCCCAATAATTCATCCAAACAAGAAAGAACGACATGTTTGAAATCAGAAAAGAACAACATGTTTGAAATCAGGACTTAAATCTACCAAGAATATATAAAAATTAGAGATTCAAGCTACATAGAGAAATTTTAACATGAAGATCTTTTTTATTATTCTATTTTATTTATTTATTTATTTATTTTTAAATAATTATTTTAATTTGAATTTTTTCTACCGCATTAAACATTGTTTAGGAGTTTATTTCATTATTAAATTTATGTTAGTTAATTACTAATTTAAACTCATTAGCTTGCAACTCAAAAGGGATTTATCAAGACTTATTGTGATGGGAACAACTAAGTTGTTACTAGATTTATGTGTACTTTCTACCTTTCAGTGATTCCTCTATATTGAGAAATTTTATTTTTCTCCATGTCATTAATTTATACTATCTATCTCTCTTATTTTATTTAGATCACTTATTTTATTAGATTTTAATGTAATTTAATTTCTTGACTAGAATTATCAATATATAATTAGTTCGAAAAAATTACTTATGATTTTAAGATTTTAAGATCCGAGTTTACAATCCAAGTTTATATTATATTTTTTGTGTCTTGTAAAAAAAAGGTTTTTGACACCCTTTGTTATGATCATTTTAAGCTTCTTCTTCTTCTTCTTCTTCTTCTTTTTTATCACTTTGCTTAGGATTTATTATATATATTCTTGTCTATGACAGGAGACAGACAAAATGTGCATGATTAATTTAAATAAGGATAGAAGTATGCCAAAAAAGTAGCAAGCTATTTGGTACACTTTTTCGTTGCTCGCCTCTTTCATAGCCTTCAGCTTCGGCAACTAATAACCACAGTGGCCTCTGGTCTAAGTCACTGATCTCGAGCATGCCTGATTATATTAAAAGATCATTTTTCCCAACACATTTATCTCGTCAACTCTCCTTCAACCAAAATCAGTGCGTTCAACTAAAATGACCTTACTTTAGAAAAAAGGATTCTTTCCCTGTTTATAGAAGCAAGAGATCAATTTGAACACAGCGATAGGGTTATTGGCCATTTTTATGTGGATTTAGAAACTACATGAAAGTTCTCGAGTCCACTCAAACCTTTCTGAATGATCTTTGTGTTACGAAGTTGCTCCGGACAAGGCACTGATCATGTGCATCCATCCAAGGTACAACAACATAGTTCTTAAGCGACATCAGAGTGCTTCTTATTAACCCAATATTGAAAGGATATAAAAAAAAAACAGCTGAAAGTTTGCATATTCACATCAGAGTAGGTGATCCATACAAACCATATTTACAAACTCTTCTAGGCTTACTGTCTTCCAAGAGCAGGTATAGTAGCAGCACCCTGTTATGTTTGTCATCAGCATCATCATCATCAACATCTTGTCTCAATAACCTCCTTGTATGTATGCATTCAGACGGTCCAGCTCCTCCCTGTACTCACTCACCACGGCGCGAACAACATCTCCAATAGATACCATGCCAATCATTCCCTTATCATCAATCACAGGAATGTGCCTAATGCGTCTATCTGCCACTCATTACAAGTTCCAAGCTTTATAACATCTTTCATTTGAGAAAGTAATCAATAAACTAGAAAACAGTAACACCCCACAGTTCGCAATTTGTACATAATACCTGTCATTAATTGCATTGCCTTCAGAACTTTGGTATCATGCGTGACCGTAATAAGCTTGTTCTGCAGTCACCAAGCATGATTATGCAACCTGTAAACAACTCATATAACCAACGTGTGCTCTTATAAAGCCATCATACCTCTTCAGTCATGATATCCCCAACCTTGGTTGACTTGGACGATCTTCCCTGCACAATTATCTTCCGCAGATAGTCTGGAAGTTTTCAACAAACAAGATATAATTTCATTTGGCAAGTACTAATGCATCACACCGCATTGTTTGGTGGTGGGGCCACCAACAGCATCATCAAAATTACAATGGGAAATGGTGCCAAACCAAGGTAGCTGTCAAGCTACAATATTTGTTTTTCACAGAAACAAACTCATACTTTGCAAAATGAACAATGGGGACTCCCAAACTCCTATTACAAAGCCTTAAATGAGAAATCGATTGTTACAACTTACAAGGAGGTAATTGGAAGCTGAGACTACTTTTAGAAAGGAGTATGTCATTATGCGATTGAGATTACATCCTCCACTAGAAAGGGTTCCAGCAGTGGGACCTGGTTATGTTATTCAACGCCATCATCAATTTTTTCCACATGCCAGGAAAAATAAGAGCCAAGTGGTTCCCTGATTCCATTCAGAGGTTACAGAAAGCTAGAGCTAAAAGATGCTTAGAATGGTTCTAAAGGCAGTCAGGAGAGCCCAACTAATATACTAGGGCAATGTGTCAACACACACGCAGACATGCACTTACTCATAAGAAATCCAACCAAGACTGATTTCTTGCAGTCAAGTAGTTGACCAAGTTGTCTCCGCAATAAAGCTTGGAGGAAAAGGTCCCCCCCCCCCCCCCCCCCAAAGACAATAGGAATTAAATGTCTCTCTTCGCAAAAAAGCACTACCATAAGCTTCAGCACTATATGTCCTCACAGCACGAAAGGAATTTCTGATTGTAAAATGTATCTCTATTCAGACTCCTTTTCCATTGTGGGATGCCACATAACTTAAGAAGATATCACGAATTCGAAAATATGTAATTAAAACAAAGACGTGAGTAATCTAACAAATTGTAATTAAAACTAAAATACTGATTATTACTCAATTCATGAAGCATGATAGACTATGAAATAAAATTCAACTACCAAAAGAGGAAACGGGAAGGAAGAGATCTTATAATCTTCAATGGAACTAGAAGAAATATCATAATGTCCAACTGCCTTAAAAAAGGTCTCATGTATATGCAGAACTTCAGCCATAAGCTTTTTGAGTTGAGTATGAAGTTTTAAAATACCCCTCTCTGTGATGATTCCTGCAATTGATTCCTGCTCACCATGTTTGACAACCACCAAGGCCCCAACGTTGTGATGTGTCATCTGGAGCGAAATGCTTTATCAGCTCAAAAGCTAAAGAAAAGTGGAATATGCACTAACGACAACAACCACCATAAATGCTCACTCTGAAGCGAAGATGCTTACCGACTTGACAGCATCATAAACAGTGTCATCCGTAGTGCACCAAAGCCATGAACCATCCGCATTTTTACCTTTTTCTTTGAGGATGTCAGCAATTGTGGTGCTCTCGAAGCCAGTCTCCTCAATAGGAGCAGAGGAGACTGATTCGAAACGAGAAAACACAACGGGCCGCAAGACTGGACTCGAAACACGGAGATGTTGGAAGAGTGAATCCTTGACAACATTTCCATGGGTTAAAAACGTGCGAAGTGCGCCTTGCATCTTTTCCTGTGAAAAAAGGGAGGTTATACATAAATAACGCATTAATAATAAGCATGTTAGCTAGTAGTAATTGCAAAAGGGTGAAAAATTAAATAAGATGGTTATGTATGCATCTATTTATTAATTATATCCATATATAGTAGCTAGATAGCTACCCTGTCCATCTATTTATTCATCTAATTACTCCATAAATGAATTGGAGTTTTTTTTAATAGCATAGATGACTAAAATAATTTACAAATCAGCACAACTTTTTAATAAGTAACAATTTTTTTAATAAATTGCGCTCCTAAAAATAATGTAATTTAATAAGTTGCGCTATGGGTGACCATTCACAAATTGTTTTATACATTTGAGAGTCGCGTAGCACAGCCTTCATAGTTTTTCTTAGCAGCTATTTTTTTTTCTACTTAAAAAAATCAATTAATAAAGGATATGATATGATGTATGAGAATAAATTAGAAGTAATTGTTAATAATATCATGGAAGGTAGCGGTAGTAGCAGCATAGTCAGAAATGATATGGCATACAGATAGGCAGGTAAAGGATTCGTGATTAGTCAGACATGGATTTGGAACTGAAGCTGGAATTGTAAAGAAAATATAAACTCAATTAGATAGATAGCTAGTTTGTTTTAAAAATGTTTTAAATTTTTTTTTTAAACTTTAAATTATTTTTTTATATTTTTAAATCGTAAATAAATTTTAAAAAATAAAAAGATATTATTTTAATATGTTTTTAAATAAAAATACTAAACTATCTCATTCACAGCACTCCTATTTTTTATATCTCAAGAGACCGGTTGGCAAAGCTATCTATCTATCTAATTGAGTTTATATGCATGTATTTAGTACTTAATTGTGAACATGCTGCCTAAAATATAAACACTATAAATATCTAGGTGGTGATGTGATGTGATGAACGATGATCAAGCTGTCATCAAGATCGATCTAAGATATATAGAGAGATGTGAAGCAGATCAAAAGAAGCTGGAGATGATGAAGGATGGATAGGATAGATACCTGATAGTGATTTAATCTTCAAATCAAGAAGAGAGAAGAAGAGGAAACAGCACCGAGGCAAACCAGATAGCAGTAATAAGGTAAAGGTAGCAGCAGAGCTATCAGTTGGCCCGCCAATCTTTAATAAGGTTAAGATGATGAGATAAGATAAACTTTACCCCTTTGAATAATATAATAATAAAAATAAAAATATTAGGATAAAGTATGGATAGATACAAAGCACTTATAGCAGTAGCCATGGATTCTGGTGCAATTTGTTTTAAAAGTTTTTATTTTTTTTATTTTAAATATATTAAAATAATTTTTTTAATTTTTAATATCAATACATCAAAATCACCTAAACATACTAAAGATATTAATTTAAAAACTTTTAATAAATTTAAAAATAAAAAAAGTACACTCCAACCATACTACCAAAAAATGCCTACAACAAAAGAGAATATTATTAAACGACACACTTTGGTAAAAGAATTAGTAAAACAATACAAGTTGAAAAATTATTTGGAAAATAATAATACAGTTTCAACACCATGTCAAAATCAAAATCCATGTCTTATGCAAATTAATTAACCTCAACAAAAGTTTACCCAAAATTTGATGAATTTCCAATGGTAAAAAAAAGAAGAAGAGATAAAATGATGTGGCAAAGGAGAAAAAGATTAGTGTTACTAATTTGGTTTGTGTTTATGAAACGCAAACCAAATTGCCAGCATTCAATTTCTCCTGAAATCCAA